>NC_090807.1:1337222-1995833 GCF_036512215.1 Solanum lycopersicum | reverse complement strand
TAGCACTTCTTCTAAGAAAAACTTTGCTCTGCACAGTTAAGGAGTTACAAACAATGGCTTTAAGAAGAGATATAAACAAATTAGTGAAAGAAACTTTACATTCTGACCAAAAAAAACAGATAATACTAAATGTCTAAATCACAGGTTTTCGAAATTTCAAGCATACATACAAAGAAACATTTGTTAAATCTCTGGTGTTTCTCCTAAACAATATCAGAACTACATAAAACAACACCTATTAGCTTAGAAGTGACTGAGGAGCATCCTCCGCTGCTATCAAAATCCAAAAAAATTCGAACACGCAAGCAAATCACCATTACTAGATATCCTATTAGCACTGTCCCCGATAAATTCAGGGAGAACAGAATACAGATCAACAAACCTTAAAATTCCCTCCGGAGTGCCCCTCACTGCTATAAATCCTGAATTCAGAGGTTGCTCTTTGTTGTTACGGAATGTTAGAGCCACATGAAAATCAGGGTGATCATTAAATATCTGCCCCAAATCATCAACCACTGCTATATCTGAGTCGGTAAAGATGTAGTGATTCACTTGTCCCTTCAATTTTGAATGCTCTGAAGCCCGAGTTTCTAGAAAGACCTGCAGTGGAAAACATTTAGCGGAAAAGAACACCATGCCTGATACAAATGACAAACATCTAAAAATTTCTTAGGAAATTAGACTCGACAAATCGACAGAAATAGAGTAGTGACAGAAAATTTTGCAATAAATCAACACTTATGTACAAAAGATGGAACTTTTAACTATGTCCCTTTACTATATGTTTATATGTCATCATGTTAGAGAATTGCTCGATAATTTCTGGAAACATGCTGACACTTAGTGACCAATTGGAAAGAAACATAAAAACTATTCTGGCGCGACAAGAGATCGCCAAATGAACAATCTGAATTAGCTCTAATAATTACTACACGACCAACCAAATGCAAGCAAATATTCATGGGTGATTCAACAGTATAAGGACATGGTGATTTGCTAATATTTAAAATAAGGATATGGATGATTCAACAGCACAAGGACAGTAAAGGCCCAAGTGCATTCGAAAATGCAAATATACATGTAGCCAATTAGCTTATGCAGTTTGGAAAGATGATTTTCCCGAGTTACAGAAGTCAGAAGATAATCTGAAGCACACCTGGCATTCTGTAACCAACAATAGGAATTGGGGAAGTTCTAAAACCAAATCAACATAAAAAGAAGAATACCATTCATAATAAACTGTGCTCTTACAATGTAAGACCTGATTCTTTGTAGCATCAACATTTCTCGTGAATAATCACCTTGAATGGGCAGAATGGTCAGTCTATCTCTTTCCACTGGAAGTTTAGATGATGGATTAGTAAGAATGATGATGTTGCTTTGAGGCATGGTTTCCTGCACGTATCAATTCCATTTTAAATATATTGCAACTGAAATCAACTTCTAGATAATACATATGGCAATAGATTGCCAAATTTGGTTTGGCAATAAGATATTATCAGATGTCTAATTTTGCAGCAAGACAGGCACATTAGAAGTAAAATATGAAAGAAAAATGGAAGTGCCAAGATATCCAGAAGGAATATCAAGGTTCTCATAAGACTATGAAACAAAAAATATGATGAAGCAAACCATGATATCTGTTTGTTTGCGTCCACAAAATAAGGCCAAATATGCGATCGATCGAAGCTCACTCTAATGAGTTTGAACTAAAGGCTAATGAGGAAGGCAGTCTTTAATGTTTTATCATGAATGCTTCTACCCGACACCTTGCCAAACACCACTAAGAAGGATGCAAGAGGCCTTTCAAATAGGTGCATCTACCATAAAACATTAGCAGTTGAAAGCCTTCACGCATCTCAAACATATGTATACCAAAAAGCAACACTTCACAATACCAATCCTAGACAAGTTCTTTTGTAGGATCCATTAAGAGGTATGCGTAACACAGTAGCCTTAACCATCATTAGTTTCGACTATTTCAAAAGTGTGATATGAAGAAAACAATAACCTTTTTTTTGTGGATAAAGTAGGAAGAAAATAAAAAACTTTCGAGGACAGGTTTTCCAAAAATGATTTCTGCTGGTGCTTTGCCTGATTATCCAATTTTCATATCAGCAAAGCAGAGTTTATGGCATCAAAGTCTACTTGAGAATCTTAACAAGTACACAGGATTGATCTATAACGTCTTGCACATGGGTTTACCTGAATAAAATTAACAAAGACATTCAAGATGGCAATTGACCTTTCCACCTTGTTGTAGGAAATGTTCCCAACCGTAACACTGTCTAATGATTTGCCATTTGTCTGCTGATCAACATTATACGTGGCAAACACAGTGACAATGGAAATATTGCCTCCAGCCTTCAAATTATTAGAAGATGCTCCAATATGTGTCTTGGTGAGAGCTTTGTTGCCTGTCATTTAGATTACCAAAAGTAAATTTACTAATCTTTAATTTATATGCATGAATAATAAAGAGATCATATGGTAGAAACACTACTAAGTTAGGTTTGCAGCAATCCGAACACGCATTTCATGCAACTGAGATCCAGAAATGCACCTTGAGAGAGCTAATTGAATAACACTGCAATTGAAGGAGGTTATCCAGTATACTTGAGCTAGAAATTATTAAACTAGAATACATGGTGTAGTACACTCTAATTAGAGCTTCTCACTAAAAGTTTGAGCAACATAACTAGTTCAACATGAGACATACGCTTACAAGCATACCATTTCACAAGTTTCTAAATGTCCTAAGAGAAACTACATACAAATTTGCACCCAGTTCAAATGCTAGTTGAGACGCATACACTAAGAATTACCCTAACACTGCTGTTAAAGGAAATACTGTGAAATTTAATAGAAATTGCAAATATTAATGCAAAAAGTTGTAAACCTTTGCACTGTAGCCGATCAGGCAACCCTTCGCCTGCAGCAGGTCCAAAAACCAGATGATCAAACTTCTTGTATTGTTTCCTTTGTGGAACTTCTGCAGCAGACTGCTGCCGTAGTTCTAAAACTGAGGATCGGATAATTTAAACCAGTAAGCTAGATTGATGCTTCAATTTAAAAGACAAACAATAAAAAGATTGAAATAGGGAACTACTCAGTATTTACCTGACATTATATGAACAAAAACAAAAAACAGAGGCAAACATAGAAGGAACGGGCGCCATCCACTGCACACTCTCTTTCCTATCATATCTTTGTAGGGAACACCAATTCCTAATACTATCCCAGCTTCAAAAAGCCAAAGGCCGGAATCCGATGGAGACTCAGTGAAGAGGCAATAGTGCCCGTCTAGTTGAGAGGATTTCGCCGGAAAAAATAATTTAGAGGGTAGATTTCGCCGGAGAAGGGAAGGAGATTGAGGAAGTTACGGGGAGATTTGAAAATTGGGCCTTAATGGATCGGGTTGGGTCCAAATTTGGAGTCCGGTAGAGCCCATTGAACTCTGGTGGATTTTTTTTTTTGGGAAAATTCATGCGATAATCGAATTGTTCAAACATATACACTAGTTAATTAGCTAACATAGCTATAATTTTAATTAATTATCACTTGCAGTCTTTTTTTAAGCTATAGTTATGTGTGCCTCTCTCCTATCTCTCGCCTCTCTACCCTCTTATACACATACTTATCATACATATACATATACATATACAATTATATGGCAGATATATAAATCACCTATCTCCCCCCTCTCTCAATCCCGATATACAAATATATATGTATATCAATTATATATATACAATTATTTGACAGATATACATATGTAATCCGACAAATATATATAAATAAAATTTACCTCTATCTACTCTCTGCCTTCTCTCCTCTCTCGCCATCTCGCTCACCCCTCTTGTTCCTCTAACATGTAGTTATGAATCGTAATTAACTAACTATACTTATGAAGCCTAATGAAGTTACTTTGGGGGGAGGGGGTGATTATTCGAAATGACAAATATCTAGAGTATATTATGCAATATATAACTATAGTTTGGATTCTTTAAAGGGAAACTTACATAAATATACTAAAATAAAAAAATATTTACCATTTATAGCAATAATATCTTTTTTTCACTTGATCACTTTTAATTCATTTTTAATACAAGTTTAATACATATTACAAATAACAATTTATTATTTATATATAATACAAATTTTAATAATGGATAATACATTTATCGCACATTTTAATATACTTATAATACAATATGTCAAATTTTTACCAAACAAACATAATATATTTCAAAAAACAATTATAATTCATATATATTGCATACATAATTCACTTTTAATTCATATTGTAGATTTGACATAGCATTGTTATAAATGGTAATAAATAAAAAGTATTGCTAAAATCAGTAATTATTTATTAAAATGTACTAATTTATGTAATTTTTCCTTCTTTAAATTTGTGATTACACTTGCTATTCAGTTTCCTGATTATATAAATCTAGAATTTGTATAATTCGGTTTCTAACTGTATAAATCCATAATTTATATATGCTTACCCTAGTTTTTGTATATGGTTTATGTAAAAAAAATATATATATAAATTACCATGTTTGTATATTGGTAAGTGAAATATACACACAAAGTTCTGAAAACATTTAAATGTATAGATACAAACTTTCTACACACTTACCCTGTTTATATTCGCACGAGAAAATATAAACGTGCAAGCGAAATATACAAACCGCAATCTCCATAACAAGCGAAACTATAGTTATAAAGCACAATTATCGAAATTATAACTATAGAGCCTTATTACGTTTATTGTCTTTGTTATGTCTGAAACTTTCTCCTGTTTTAATGACGTGGTGTTCTAATGACTGGAGTGTGATCGATTATCATAACAATATATTTAATGAAATTTTACTAAGTATGATTTAGGAAAATATAGTAATACTAGTATACATTTTATTTCTATTTATATGTCATTATTTAGATTTCACATTTCTTTAAAACACTAAGTAAATTTAGCATTGTACCCTTATTACTGTTCTCTTAAAGTCAAATATTCAATAAATAAATATAAATTAATTTATTTTCATTAATTAAATTGACCAATAAACATTAATTAGTCATTTAATTTTCCTATTTGATCAATTTTATATTTTCAAGGCTAATGACTCTTAAGAAAAAAAATAAAAATAATAAGGTTAGTTATACATTAGTTTTGTGAAATAGTAACAAATATTAAGTCGTGGTGGAGTCAAGAATTTGAGGAAGGATTAATGAAGAGTGTACACTAGAGCATCCTTCGTCTGAGGTGGCTCCGCTCGACGGATGAAGATCCGGTCAAGTATAATTTGGTCAAGTAATGTTCAATGACCTTATAAATACATGTCATATGTATCGTATTCCTTAACTGAATTATTATTTCGAACTCAATTATGTTTTTAAGTTCGATCTATTCTTGGAGATTACTTCAGAATTTGGAGAAAACATGTGTGAAATTACTCATGAACAAGTTTGTCGGGTAGAAAGTCGAAATTTTTTGCATATTCCCGTTAGTCTGAAATATTTTTCTTGAAAATATTAGTTTGGGTACACATAATTGCTTTATTTGAAAGTTTTTAAAATAAAAAAGTTGACAGCTCTGTTGTTTTTATTATTATAATTAATGAGTATGTAATTTAAATGAATCTCAACCATAAATTATTATATAATACAAATGACATGAATCTATCATGCCCTTCAACATTACTCGACCTAATTATACTGATCAGATCTTTATCCCTACTCGACACTCAAGATATTAACAAACATTAATTTTTACTAAAGCGAGATGGAAAAAGGATAAATATATCCGCAAACTATCGTAAATGGTATGCAGATACTCTCAGTCACACTTTAGGGGTATTGATGCCCCTGCCGTCCAAAAAGTAGAGCATATATACCTTTATACTAATGAAAATACAGGTGTCACTGTCTTATCCACCGATCCGACATCGGATCGATGAATAAAATTGTGTCACGTGTCCCTATTTAATATTCCGTTAGACTGAAGGACATATACGCTCTACTTTTTAAACGTCAAGAACATCTATGTTCTAATAGTATGACTAAGAATATCTGCATACAATTTGCATAGTTCGAGAGTATATTTATCCGAGTCAACATTGAAAACCCTTTTGGGCCTTTCTTCCCTCGTAAGTCTTTGTGCATGCAAAAAGTTTTAGGAATAACTTAAGCATTATCTCATATTTATGCCCACTAAATAAAATCAAACTTTTTCTTTTCTAGGAATCTTCCACGCCTATATTTACACTCCCATCTGTCACACTGATAGCAAAATCCCATAAAAAAATGGGGAAAAATTCGAAGAGATCAAATTCAAATTCAAACTCCGACGTTGCACAATCTACACATCCTTCATTCTTCATCGGTTCATCTGTGATTCCAATAATCAATAAGCTTCAGGATATCTTCTCACCGCTCGGCGATATCGACGATCGATTTACCGGTCTCCGGCTGCCGCAAGTGGCGGTGATTGGTAGTCAAAGTAGTGGAAAGTCGAGTGTACTTGAAGCTTTAGTTGGCCGTGATTTTCTACCGCGCGGCTGTGATATTTGCACTCGCCGACCACTAGTTCTTCAGCTTGAGAAACGTTCTGCTGAAATTGGTAATGATTCGCTTGAATGGGGAGAGTTTGGTCACCTTTCTGAGAAACGATTCTATGATTTCTCCGCTATTCGCCGCGAAATTCTGGTCAGTTTTTTGTTAAAAAAATATTAATTCCATCGGATTTTGCTTGGACTGTTCAAAATTTTAGTATATAATTTCTAAAGTAAGTTGTTATTTGGCGTATGCATAGTGAAATTTTTTCTGTATGTACAATATAATTTTTCGATGAAGGTGTTCGAGTGACCACCTTGGGTCAATGTAGATATGATTCCTCGTTAACTCTTAAGGCTAAAACAGATGGTTAAGAAATCTCGTAGTAGTTTGTATCTGTAGGGAATTGAATATGAGACCTTATTGTGCTCAACCGTTTTCATTGACCACTAGGCTAAAATGATACTGGAAATCACTGTGGGAAATTGGAGTTGCCAGGCTCTATGAACACGTTTCCCTTAGTTTGCTTTGCAGCTTCTTTGTTCTGTTTCTTTGTTTTTTCACATGCTAGATTTGGAGTAATTGGAAATTTAATCCTCCTGTATATGCAGTTCTTTCGCCTGGCTTGTATACTGGTTCTATAGATAGATGCTACTCCTTCCGTCCACTTTTACTTGTGCAGTTGTGCTACTATACTAAAGATAGATGCCCATTTTTACTAGTCCAACTTAGGAAATCGAGAGATAGATTACCACCTGGTTCCTAATATACCTTTGTATAACTGTAGTCATTTTTCCCAATGCATTTTTCACAATATTGAATTTATTATATTCAAAGGGCTTATATAGTAAATTTGTCATTCTACTAATTACTCCTCGAGTATGTGCCAAGTCAATACTCGACAAGTACATGTGTGCTAAGGGAGTAATATTTTCTTTTTGGTCTTTTTTCTCTTTCTACATAGTTAATAAGTATATTGGAAGATTAAACTATACGTCAGTTAATCAGCTTTATAATTTGAATTCTGACTTGGGTGTGAATTATGGACTCTGAATCATCGAGTTGTCCCTTGAGAAAACATATGATGTTTCCTTTTGTACTTCTTTTGATAAGGTAAAATAAAAATACTTTCACAAATAAGGAAAAGTTTTCATGCAAAAACCACAGTGGAATGTGGTTATGTACAAAGTACACCCAATATTCTATGCAGAATGGACTTGAAAGTGTATTTGGTTTTGTGTGTTCATGTCATTCTTTTGGAAGTTTGACTCTAGATATTCTCTATGGAGTTATGCTGTGAATGTTTACTAAGAGCTTCTCAAAATTGTGAGACTAATGACAAGTGGGGGCTAAATAATTAGCAGGAATAGATTGGATGGAAATGGAAGAAAAGAAAGAACTAAGTAGATAATTTGTGGAGATGTTAAAGAGAGATTTTATATCATATCATATTGACTGTTAAACTTGTTGGGAAACCAATGATACCGAATCGTCTGTTACTCCTTTATGTGAGATTTTGAATGCAAGAAATGTTCAGGAATTCCTGCATGGTCATGGAGAATTGGAGATGCAGCTTCATGCTGATGCTTATCAACTTTTTGTTGTTTTCTTTCTGACTACTAGGTTGAAGACATCTTGTTTTCTTTAAATTAGAACTTGTAAATATACTGGGACTTGCATCTTTTTCATGCCTATTGTGTGATACAATGATTTTGTTAGTGCAGGCTGAAACAGAAAAAGAGGTGGGAGTTAACAAAGGTGTTTCGGATAAACAAATTCGGTTGAAAATCTGTTCTCCCAATGTTCTAAATATAACTCTTGTTGATCTACCTGGAATAACTAAAGTTCCTGTGGGTGATCAACCTAGTGACATTGAAGCAAGGATCAGAGATATGATAATGTCCTATATAAAACAAGAAACTTCAATTATATTGGCTGTTTCTCCTGCAAATGCGGATTTGGCTAATTCTGATGCACTACAAATGGCCAAACAGGTGGATCCAACTGGTAGGTCTCTGGTGTAGCTGTGTAGCTGTCTGCATAGTTTTAACTTATTGCTTTAGTACTGAAGTTATTTTACATGCGCACACGCAGACAAATATGTTTTGTCTGATTTATGAATTACTTTTGATCTTTCACATTCAGTGCCTTGACTTGATTACTTAATTGGCAGGTACACGTACAATTGGTGTAATTACTAAGGTTAGTTTTCAAATTGTTCATTGTAGGTTAAAGAGCATCTCCTTTACTTTTCAAAAGAAAATTATGTCATGAAAAAGGAATTTTTTGCAGCTATGTTTTCATTAGCAACTTAGTGAAATCACCAAAGAGCAGTGTGATCTTACTATTGTATTTTGGCTACAGTTAGATATAATGGATAAGGGTACCAATGCGAGGAGCTTTCTGCTTGGGAAAGTTATTCCACTTCGTTTAGGTTATATCGGTGTTGTCAACCGCAGTCAAGAGGTATATTTTAGAATCTGTATCAACCATCTGCTGTTTTTACCAAAGCACCATCATTTATCTGAACCATAGTAGTATAAGGAGACAACTAACTTGCAGTATCTATCTCACTTCATATCATCGAAAGCAATTAAAAAACTATTGTATGATTACATCAAAGAATTATGTATCCGGAGGTGAAGGATCCTCCTTAATATTTTGTATCTTACACTGTTGCATCTCATCTTAAAGTTTAAGCTGTTAGAGAGGGTACATGCTGATGATTTCTTTTGCTGTTCAGTTACCAACATCCCTGAGAAAGAATTCCATCATCACATCTGTTCTTGGTATTTCGATGCCATTCCAACAAAATTCTTGTTTTAACTGTCTATGTTTTCAAAATTAACAAACTCATGTTGGTTTCGCCTCTTTGAATTTGAGGGGAGATGGTAGAATATCACAAGAATGTATGTTTGATTCATATCTAAGGTACTTGAATAAGAAAATCTTATAAAATATTCTACAGGATACCTTAGGACATTCTTTATTTAGTTATAAGTTATTTTCCTACCTTCTTAGCTGAGAGATTGATTATCTACTATATTACTCGTAACCTACTTGTACATTGTTACTTTATCAAGTCAATGAAGTACTCTTTTCTATTTCATTTACTCACCAATACATCATGTACTTACATGGTGTTTATAATCCATATAGATCCAAGTATGATAATATAGGTACTTTGCAGGATATTAACAACAATCGTCCTATCAGAGAAGCACTTGCTTATGAGGAGCAGTTTTTCCGTGATTATCATGTACATCTCTGCTATTTTTCTTTTTTTTGGTAAATTCTTTACATTGTTACATGGTAGTTGGCATTTGTTTGAAGGTATACCGTGGTTTATCTGA
Source organism: Solanum lycopersicum (assembly GCF_036512215.1). Classification (NCBI taxonomy): domain Eukaryota; kingdom Viridiplantae; phylum Streptophyta; class Magnoliopsida; order Solanales; family Solanaceae; genus Solanum; species Solanum lycopersicum. The sequence continues at coordinate 1,985,916 of NC_090807.1, read as the reverse complement.
TCGATGTGGAATCCCGCAATTGGCAAAGAAACTAAATCAGGTTAGAGCAAAAACTGATGGAGAAAGGATGGAGACACTGTCATATTTTCATATCAATGGTTCTAAATTATGTTAATTTACATACTGTAGACAAGTCTTTTGTGTTTCACGAGAATCTGTTCGGTGTCTAGAAAGGCATTTATAGATGCATTGCTGTAATTTAGAGGCAAAATTGGAAGATGTAGTTGGAATTAATGCAATTATCCTCAGAAGACACTTGTCCTTTCTGGATTGTGGTCAACCTTTTAGGAATTTTGGAACTGATGTATGTTCTTCATTTATTGTGAGCATTGCATTCATGTTAACAATATCTTTTGCGCCTTTCTGTAGATTGATTCAATTATAAAACGGTAACTTGGTTTACACTAATGCTTAGAAACTTGGAATAAATATCAAAATGAAATATCCTGTTTGATGGTCAATCTAGAAGGAGATCATTAACTTATCTTCATGTGATATAAATCTGTGTTTTAAGTTTAAATAGTATTAGATAAGAGCATTAAGCTTAATTACTTTTGTTTTGTTTCAGATTCTGGAACAGCATATTCGAAATGTTCTCCCCACTTTGAAGACCGATTTAACTTCTCAGTTGGTTGCTGCTGAAAAAGAGTTACATGCTTATGGAGAGGCTTTGGAATCAAAAGTAAAAACAATCTGCTATGTTATTTTAAACCTGTTTGCTGGAGAGTGATTCTTTATGAATTGTCAAGCATGGAAAGAATTGAAAGAAATTCTTAAATTAGATTTTATACCATAGATAAATGAATATTATTTAATTAAAACAAGATACTAGAATATGGATGGAGCAATGTATTTCACTACTAGAGACGAGTATGGCATTGGCTCTAACTTAACACCCTTGATTATCTTGTTGCATCCATGTGACAGGGAGAAAGAGGAGCGATGCTGTTGAATATTCTGACAAAATACTCTGAAGGTGAGAAGTATCTAGGTTTCTTTTTATTGCGGTTTGCTAGTTCCTTATGTCTTTTGGCAGCTTTGTACCAACATGGGTTTATCAGGCCCTTTTTCCCTTACTTAATTATGCCTTCAACATGGTCTTATCGATGTTGAGCAAGATACTGAGTGGGAGTCTAATATATATGTACCAGATTGGCTTGTATGTGAAAATTAAGGGTTATTATTCAAATACGATAACATAGATTTAACTTTCGATGTGCATATTCTCTTTCCCAGATTATCTGGATGAAACTAGGCAATTATTAATCTATAGCAATGTTAAGTTCATCCATACTCCTTTTGTTTCACTTCGTTGGCCTACTCTCGGTCTGAAAAGATTGATCTTTTCCTTGAAGTGATAAAAATTGCAATTTTAAAAGGTCAAAATAACATAATAGTATTACCTCTTCGCAAGCTATTCCCTAAAAAGTGAGGGCTTTATCCTGTGCGCACTTAAAGGGTAGTGGATTTGGGATTTCCTTGTTATAAAAAAGACACATAGCATTCTGAGAAACAAGTTACACATTTTTATGTTGTCTTGGAATATTTTGCTAGTCAAAGTAGGTTAGTAAGTCAAGATAGAGGGTGTAGAATTTTTGTTGCTTCTAACATTCTTGCATTTGTTGGTGATAAACAGCATTTTCTTCAGAGGTGGATGGTAAAAGTCAAGCAATGACCACTAAAGAATTGTCAGGGGGAGCGCGGATTCACCACATATTTCAGTCAATTTTTGTAAAGAGCTTGGAGGTGCAAATTTTGTTCCTCAATTAGTTTCTTGCTACTTCTGATCTTTTATGGGCTAACTTCTCTAGTGAAGGGCTTAGTTCATATTGTTTTTATATTCTTGGTTTAGATATTCACAAGATTTTTTATACTTAATAATGTTACTGCTGGCTTTTAGAGTAGCAATAAGCTTTTAATGTTACATAAGGTAGTTGTGTTGCTTTTTGCGTCACTGTAGGAAGTTGATCCTTGTGAAGATCTAAGTGACGAGGACATAAGAATAGCTATCCACAATGCAACTGGTCCAAGAAATGCGCTATTTGTGCCAGAGGTGCATGCTATGACAATTAATTTATGCTTCAACTGGAGCACCTACAATTCTTTCTATTGTAGAAATTGTTGGGATGATAATACTGGTAGAACTGTTTTAGGTCCCATTTGAAGTTTTGGTTAGACGACAGATCGCTAGGCTGCTTGATCCTAGCCTCCAGTGCTTGCGATTCGTCTATGATGAACTTATAAAGGTGATAAAGGGGGTATCTTTGACCAATATGACATTTTTCAGTTTCAATATTTAAGTTTCTCTCATGAGTAACATGTGGACACTCACAATTGAGATCCTTGTGGCACAATGGATATTCAATTGGATGTACTTTTAAATATTCTTGCAGATTAGTCGTGCTTGTGAAACAGTTGAAATGCAACGCTTCTCAGAGTTAAGAAGGCGACTAGAGGATGTCACTGCAAGGTTTCTACGAGATGATGTAAAACCCGCTGAAAGAATGATAACGAATCTTATTGATATGGAGGTATGATCTCTGATTTCGTATTTGTTTGACCATTCTGCTTAAGTAGTGTCTTTAAACTAAACATTCTTCAGGTCACCGAGTGTAGATACTCTTACATTTGTATGATTTATTCTCTTAGATGGTTAGGATAAACTCTTGAAGACAACAATTCCAGAGATGTACGAAAGCAACAATACCTCAATTTGGAACAAGTTGGGGTCGGCTTTATGAATCCTTACTGATCATGATTCTTCATTTAAGTCATGTCAAGGCGACATTATCTAGAATAGTAACATGTACTACAAGTTTTTTTCCTTTTTTTTTCTTTTAGCATAAGAATCTCTTAAAATGGCCAATAGACTCCTAAAAATATAAGACCCAAAGTAAACATGCTAACATAAATAACAAAATTCTCAGTGAAATCCCACAAGCAGGGTCTGGGAGGGTAGAGTGTACGCACACCTTACCACTATCTCACGGAGGTAGAGACCTCCGTGAGGTTTCTTCATGAAGACTCTCGGCTCGAGTTCAACAAATCAAAGTAACATATACATATTCCTAATTAATTGGTATCACCCTATAAAGATTTTTTTCTTCCATTATGCCCTATCTAGCACCAAGTCTTGCATGATTCCAAGAGATTGTAGGTATTTTAAGACAACTTTCTTTCAGATGATCATTTCCTTCTAATACCTTTGCATACCATGGTTTCAGTCCTGGGAACCTGTGCATCGTAGGATCATGACCAAACCATCTCAAGTGACCTCTCATTTTATCTTCAATGTATGCTACTTGCACCTTCTGGTGAATGTAGTTATTTTTATGAGTTTTCTGAAAACTGATCTCCTTTAAATGTATTTTGTATTTTAAGATTATTAATTCTCCTTTCTTGTATAGTCTACCTAGGACTATTATTCAGAAGTAAATAGTCAAATAAGCGGTACTGTCGATTTTCTTCTTAGTTTTTGTATTTCTATGGTTTGATTTATACATTCCATGCTTATTTATAGGAGTCCAAAGATTAACTTCCTATTTCTGATCAACCAACTCTTTAATTCGTTTTAGATGGATTATATAAATTCCTCGCATCCCAATTTTATTGGTGGGACAAAGGCGGTTGATATAGCGCAAAACGAATTGAAGACTATGCAGGTACCACCAACTCTGATTCTGTTTCGTGTCTAAATACAATGTGCTTGCACATGAGAAATGAATGTTATATATAACTTTGTGTATATTCTATAGAATTCTCAATAATTAGGAAATGCAATTGATGTTATGTAATTATGCCCAAGACTTGTATTTAATAAGTCTATTTTAATTCAGTAAGCATTTTCTCTTGTATCTTGATCACCTTGATGTTAGTGTCGGTTCGGTGGCCAAGTAATTTAACTTATCACATCAGGGTATTCTACTTCACGTATATAACACAATCATCACAAGAGGCAGAAAAAGAAACACCCTATGTGCCACCTGAAGGAACGTCACTCTTTGAGCCAAGTAACGTGACCTAATTGTCCCATCAGTGCCCCGTTAACCTTAAATTATTTGACTCATCACTGTTAGGAGGTGACTGGTGTGTCAATTCGCACTTCCCCATCCTCTTCTTGTAATGTGACACCGAACTTGCACTCGGCTAAAGTCCTGCCCAACCTGAATGTGTCAATTCTCACTTCCCCATCCTCTTCTTGTGATGCGACACTGAACTTGAACTCGGTTCTAGTCCCTGTCCAGCCTGAAACCTTTAGACTCGAAGGGTCTCTCTCCAAATCTCTAGTCTATTTTTTACTTCATTGCTTGTCCCTCTGATCAATACGATGATGTCTGCAAATAACACACACCATTGTCACCTATGTTGGGTCTCGATATTAAATTGACATGCTTCAAATGTCAGTCCCTCACGTGTATAGTCTATATCGGTGGGATGAGGAGAAATTGATCTTGCTATATGGTTTTGGGTGATCTTCACCTCTTGCTATAACATTTGGGGTTGGGGTTGAGTTCAACCTAAATTCCATTAACAAGGGTAAAACATATAAAATTCCCATTGTTAGTAAAGTCAAATAACATGCCTAATACCCACAGAACTATAATTTTACTACAATAAGTGGCTCATGAGGGAGGATCCATTCTACATGCCTTTCGTCATGAAATCACACTATACTCTTAAATTCTCTTCGCTAATCTTGGAATAACGATCTTGGATCATATATTAACATCTTCATGATGCCTTTATCTAAAGGAGTAGCACACATTCACCTATAACACACCACAAACAATTAAAACAAAAACAATAATAAGCAGAAACAAGCAAACCCAAGGAATCTCTAGAAACAACAGAGCTTAAAAAACAATTCATGTAGAGAACATACAGAATGAATTATGAAAATTGTTACATTTAACCTTTATTTAGTAATAAACAATGTTATAACATTGTATATGATGATTAATTATTGTTTTATATCATAATCATATTGAACTACATAGTAATTAGATGTGTAAGGTTACATTTTTTTGCATCATATGTCAATTTTATTGAAAATTATATCCCAGAATTGTGCATCAGTTCCTACAAAATTGTAATATGTTGGGACAGATGCGCATTGTGTTGGAATAGATGCAAAATTTTGTGTGATAATTTCCAACATAATTGACATCAAATAACAAGTTTGATAACTACTGAATCAACTTATGAATATAGTTTAGAGCTAAAAAGTACTGCGCAATCGAAAGACAAGTTACAGGTAACTCTAATCCTTACAAGCAATTTCTAAATCACAGCTACAAGCATGACAATGAAAATTAACATGTTTATCGTCATTATTAAGATGCCAACCATTTTTGCAAAACGATGCTAATGTTGAATAGTGCAAGGAGTAGGTCTTTCTCCCAAAACTAAAGGATTTTTCACCCAAATATTTATCAAGAATTCTGCTATACTCTTTTGATATTCTCTTGTTATTTTTTTAATTCACTCCATTTCTTTCATGCTGCCAATCAATATTCTTCTCGCCTGGATTCACCGCCCAAGAAGACTGAAATTATGTCAATCATATACAATGCCCTAATGTGGCTTGCTTTTGTTGCTTGCTTCAGCAATTCCATGACAAGTTCTGGCTTATCGTTTTTGAAGAAGTCCATTTAAGAAAAAGAAACACAATTAAGTATATATTAGTATTAGTTAATAGACTGAATACATCAATAAAGCCTTAAAATTGTCCGTAATTATCTAAGTTGCGAGGACTCTTCACTTTTGATGCCGCACTTGTGTCAAATTCTCCAGAAAAACACTACTTTTGGCGAATTCGACACGCACCGGTTGACATTATTGAAGAGTCCAAGCGACATAGGTAATTATTACCACACCATATTTGTGTTAGGTTTTTGTATTCCCACAATCTCTGCATAGCTCTCATAACTTTATTTATCTTTTATTCATTCTGCACTTGTCATAAAACAATCGGAAAGTCTACCAGTATTACCTTTTGATATATGTATCGTTCATTTGCAACTTTTTCAAAAACCTTGCAACTAAAAATAAATCTGTTAGGAAATAAAATTTAATTATTCATTGTAAATAATAAATACTTAAATATATATATACATACCTTAATTTGACATTGATTAAATTTTTTAAGGAAAAAGAAGCAACCCTTGCAAAAATTTCAGTAAACAACTCTCTTCTTGGAGGGATTGTTGAACTTTTGTTCTTCGATTTAATTTCTTCCCAAGAAGTTAGTTACTGAATTTTTGCAACGGTTGCTACTTTTTCCTTCAAGAATTTAATATATGTCAAATTAAGGTATGTATATATTTATAAGTCTATTATTTACAACGCAAAATTTAAATCTTGTTTCGCAACCGATTTATTTTCTAGTTGCAAGGTTTTTATGAAGTTGAAATGAACGACACGTATATCAGAAGGTAACACTCGTAGAATTTCTGATTGTTTATGGAAAGTGCAGAACAAAGAAAAGATAAATAAAGTTACTTCTTTTATAGAGTTATGCAGAGAATATCGAAATACAGAAGCCTTACACAAGAAAGGCGTGTTAATAATTACTGACAATTTTAAAGGGTTTATCAATGTATTCAACATAATTGATACTAATGTATATTTAAATATGTTTCTTTTTTACAAATGGACTTCTTCAAAAAATGATAGGCTAGAACTTGCATTGAAATTGCGGAAGAAAGCAGCAAAAAGAGATCATATTGGGGCATCGTATGTGATTGACATAATTTTCAGTCTTCATAGGTAGTGAATCAAAGGGGAAGGGGTAATGTTGATTGTCAACATGAAAGAAACATAGCCACCTAGAAAAATAACAAGGGAATGCCGAAAGTTTAGTAAAAATCATGACTAATATTTGGGTGAAGAATTCTTTAGTTTCGAGAGCTAGACCCAGTCCTTGCACTAATCAACATCGTGTTCGTAGGAATGACTGGCCTCTTGATAACAACGATGAACATGTCGATTTTCCTTGTCATGTTTGTAGTTGTGATTTAGAAATTGCTTATATCGTTAATGTTGTGTCTAAGCATTAGAATTACATAGTAATATCTTTTGGCTCTAAAATATGTACATAAGTAGATTAGTTAGTTGTTGAATTTGTTATTTGATGTCAATTCTGATGGTATTTAGCACAAAATTTTGGCATTTGTTTTCAACAAACTTATGTATGCTATTTTTTTTAATGAAATTGACATCTAATGCGACATATTTGTGTTAAATGTTAGAATTGATATATGTCCCAGCATATTACAATTTTGTTGGAATAGATTTACACTTTTGTGTTGTAATTTCCAACAGAATTGACATTTACATACTCTTGGGACATGTGCATATTTTTCTGTGTAGTCATTTCCAAAAGAATTGGCATATGTTGCAACAAAAGTGTAACCTTACACATCTAATTATGAAATTAATATGATTGTGATATAAAACAAATTGGTCAATCCATTCAGGATAATATCATTGGTTGATTATCTAATCACTATGTAATTTAATGTAATTATGATCTAAGACAATAATGAATCATCATATATAGTGTGTTATAATATTGTTAATTATTAATATAAGGTTAAAATATAACAGTTTCATTAAATTGGTCAATCCATCAAATTGACATGGTTGGAAAATACCACACAAAAAGGACATTTGTCCCATGATATTACAATTTTGTTGGAACAAATGTACACTTCTTTGTTGTGATTTCCAACAAAATTGACATATTTTGAAAGGTTGTAATTTCCAATGGAATTGACATATGTTGAAACAGAAATGTAACTTTACACATCTAATTACTTTGTAATTTAATATGATTATGATATAAGAGATAGTTAATCATCATTATATAGGATTTGTTTCCTAATTAGGTTCCTTTTTCTTCGTCTCCTTGGCACGTTCTCCTCTCCATCATTATATAGGATTTGTTTCCTAATTAGGTTCCTTTTTCTTCGTCTCCTTGGCATGTTCTCCTCTCCTTTTCATCTTTCCTCTTCTTGCCATCTCGACGATATGTTACCACCTTGGACTTATCCCAAGTCTCTGTCTGCAGTTGCTCTAGGTCATCAATGTTATGCTGTCACTTCTTTGTTGTGATTTCCAACAAAATTGACATATTTTGAAAGGTTGTAATTTCCAATGGAATTGACATATGTTGAAACAGAAATGTAACTTTACACATCTAATTACTTTGTAATTTAATATGATTATGATATAAGAGATAGTTAATCATCATTATATAGGATTTGTTTCCTAATTAGGTTCCTTTTTCTTTGTCTCCTTGGCGTTCTCCTCTCCTTTTCATCTTTCCTCTTCTTGCCATCTCGACGATATGTTACCACCTTGGACTTATCCCAAGTCTCTGTCTGCAGTTGCTCTAGGTCATCAATGTTATGCTGTTGTTCTCTATGAAAGCTGCTGTATCAGCTTACATGCATCATTTTGTTATTATTATTTCAAAAAATCCTTGCTGATTTTTTTTTTCATTGTTTAAGGTGGGCCGACCTCAATCTGACAATGATAGAGTGTCATCAGCAGGTGAGCTCCTTCAAACTTATTAAACTACCATGCCTTTTGAAGTTACTCCCACGCCTGATCTCCCTTTTTTTCATCTCCTCTTCTTTTGTTGCTGATAATGCAAGATGAATAGAAGAGAGCAAAACATTGAAACGAGGCTGGTTAGAGTTTTCTTTTGGTACCTTGGTTGGGGAGGGGGGAGGGAGGCTTGAAGCAACAATGTGGAGAAGTAAGTTAATCTGGATAATCTTAATCGCTGGTGATTCATTTTGAAGCACTTGTTATTGTTTCATTAATAGAATATATTTACTCGCTTAACTGCTTAAACAGTCTATGATGTGGCTTCTTGGTTCACAGAGGACTCAATGACAGCATAGGATTGTTCGAATTAGTTTTTTTCTTGCTATTGTTCGTAGTTCTCCTTGTTGAATGAATCATCATTAAATTTTGAGAGTATCTGAGTCATCCTATTAGGTTATCGAAACCTACTGAAACTTTAGATAAGAACAAATTATTACACAAGGTTTTAAACTTTTGGTATGGTTGCTATATTGCAGCTTTTGGGGTTTGTACTTGCATATATACTTGATGTGATTTTGAAGCCTTGCAAGCCCATTGTGACATCTTGTGTCGACTTTGTAATTAAATAGATGTTGATAACTGAAAACATGGTTTGAAGTTCAGAATTGGAAAATTGAAAGCAGATCTCAAAGGTTCTTCTTCTTTCTTATATTCGTGAGTGGAGATAATTAAGGATTATAACAATTAAAGACTACAGGGAGAATTATTGGCTTTTTTGATGGCACGAAATCTATGTAAAGCTTGCATATCTTTGTGTGATCTTTACACAAATAGCTAGCCTGATTCATTGTTTACTTATCCTAGCCCGTATACATAATTTTTTCACTAATTATACATGGGCTATATTCATATTATATATGGATGATACATATATATAGATATATCCACGTGTTTTAGTTTACGTGCGGCTATTCAATATATTACTTCTATCTTTTTTGTAAGACATCATGTTTATGGTAAGGTTGAAAATACGCCTAGAAAGGCAATATTGGGCCTTCAGGAGGGCAGAGAGAAGTCTGAGAGCAGGAAAGTTGTCCCACCAGTCATTATATAGGTTATATGGAAGGAGAGAAGTAAGATAGCGTTTGAAGGAATTGACCATGATTTCTAAAATTGCGAAGAACTCTCTTGTTTCTAGTGTCTTTTTGGTGCATACATGAGGTTGCTATTTCTATAAAAGATCGAGTTTCTTTTGAGAGAACCATGGTTTGGTGTAGGTTCTCTAGTTTTTGAAATATAGCTTATACGGGGGCTTCCCCACCATCAATAATTTTTTTTATCTTGATAAAAAAACCTAGAAACCGCAATTACTGATTGATTACTGTGTTTTTGTTGTAGAAGCCATTAAACGCACCTCCTGCTCATACACTCACTGACATTAAACTCCGTAAGTGGAACATAAAAGTTTTTGATCATGTCTTTGTCAAGTTTATAATAATGTAAAATGAGGTAATCGAATTTAGAACTTTAGCACCTGTGAAGAGATATTTTGTGCGTAATTATTGTTGATTGTTTTTTTAAATGAAGTAATTAGTTCTATTTCATCAAGTAGATGCATAATAGTTACAAAAGCAAAGTAGCAAATGGTCAGCTCTCCTTTACATTGTTAGCTAAGAGTCAGGAAGCTGACAAAGTTCACATATGAATCAGGGGAATCTAGAGGGGATAAATAAACCCAACTATACAAAAGCACGAGGAAATTAGCTTTTTAAAGATTGGTGGGTAGTTCATATTCTATCAAAGCATCTTCTATTCCTTTTGTTCCAGATACTCCAAAAAATGGCTGCAGGTATCATCCTCCAAATTCTCTTGATGGTGCTATGACTACTATCAACTTTCCAGCAACTCCAGCTCATCAAAACATCCCTGATAATATGAGGCACGAACCATTTGAGACCAAAAAAGAGCTAAAAACATCTCAACAATTGTGCTGGTATTTACCATTGTAGAAATAGGTGGTTGTGTGTTTCTGCTTCCTTCATGCACATATAACATCTGGTAGCAATCTGAAACTTCCTTCTGGCTAGGTTGTCTTGGTTCAGGCAAGATCCATGAAGTGCAATCCAGTTGAAGCAATTAATCTTAGGGGGCAGTTTGATCTTTTTCATATAAGCTTCCAAGGCTAGTGGTCTGTAATTGCATTTTGTGGGCCTAGAAGTTTGAATGCTGCTTCAACTGAGAACTTCCCACCCTTTTTTCGTCTAATTGAGTTGGTCTGGTGTTTCACAGTTAAATGTGCAACATTGTGAAGTTTTGCTAGTGGCCTAGTAGACTGACCAACTCCTCCATTTCCCTTCACTATGCTGCCGAATAGTAGAGTTTGGCTCCCTTGCTATCTGGAACATATTAGGATAAGCGATAAAAAAAAAGTGGAGTTGCCTTTACATTTGTCTCTGTAGAAACTGATATGTTGTCCATTCCCTGCTATTAAGTGTTTGTGTTGAGAGAACTTCTCCCATAATTTGCTTATACTTCTCCAGACACCAACTCCATATGGCTCTGTTGAAACATTAGAGCACCGGTGTTTTAGGGCTCCATGTTTAGCAATAATCACGTCCTTGCAAAGGCTCTGCTCCTCTTGAGTATATCTCCACAGCCACTTCATAAGTAGGCATTTGTTGTGCAGTGCTAAGTCTCTAGTGCCCAGACTACCTAACTTTTTTGGTAACGGGACTTTCGGCCACTTGGCCAAATGGAATTTATGGCTGTTGTTATTCCCTTCCCATAGAAAATTCCTTCTAGTTTTGTCCATTACTGAATATGGGATGTTGATTGTGTTAATTGATATACTAGATTTGTTAGTGGTTTGTGTTTAAACCATGAGTTGGGATTGGTCCGACTCTGATACCATAATAAAGAATTGATATTGGGCCTACCTAAAGCTAGCTCAAGCGGTGAGATTGCCCAAGCCATATAAAGAGTCCAAAATCCCTTCACATTGTAGATGTGCGACCCAACATACGTATCTTTGAGTTAGCACAACTTAAGATAGATATTGCTATATCACAAAGAAAGTATGCTTTGGATATATTAGAGGAAACATACATATTAGACTGTGCTGACCTATCAAACGTCCTGGGGATCCAAATGTTAAAGTTGTTTCTGGATTTGCGGAGACAACTGGAAGGCTATAAAAAATATGGAGGACTGGTCGGCAAATTGAATTATCTCACAATCGTACAATCAAATATTTCATTCGTAGTAAGTGTGGGATATCAGTTCTTCAAATTTCAGCTTAGTGGTTATTGTTAAGCAGTAATCCACCTCCTCAGATACAATAAAAGAATTCCGGGACTAGTACGGTTATTTGAAGACAAGGGTCACTTATGACAATTGTTGGATTTATTGATGTTGATTTGGGAGGTTCTCAGGCAGGTAGACATTCCACTTTTTGGGTGTTGTATTATGATGAGAGGGAACCTACTCTCGAGAAAATAAAAAGCAAGAAATATTGAGTTATGGGGTTTGCAACCGGTGAGCTTTTTCCGTGGTGGAAACAACTTCTCCCAAAATTAAGGTGTGCTTCAAATAGATTGATACGTGACAATGAAGCTATTTCCGCATTCCCGCAAATTCAGATCTTTCTTGAAAGAACAAAACATATAGCGGTAGATTTTTGTTTTTAAGATAAAAGATTAAGTCTGGAAGAAGTGACACTACATTCATTGGATCAAATGATCAACATGCAAATGCTCTTATCCAAATACCTCTAAGGACACCTTGGCTTTCATATTTGCAAGCTTGAAGCCTATGAAGTGTCGGCTACAACTCGAGAGGCAGTGTTGATTGTGTTAACTGATATATAAGATGTGCTTATGATTTGTAGTGATTTAATTATTTTAAATCAGCCACAGAATTGATAATCTAGATATTTAACTTCCATGTTGTAAACCACATTATTCCAACATAATTATAAAATTCCATAATAAATATCGTAGTCACAAACCGTGTCCGACTGATGTTGTGTTTGATATAGTGCAAGTAGATATGTTAAATAGGGAACTGCTGTTCATATGAAATAAATTCAGAGACTGGGATATTTTACCAAGATCTTGGCCTTAAAATAATTGTTTATTCGAACACTAGTATGTGACTTCTACCTTTTCCTTCTGTTATAGTAACATGTAAAGCTACAACAAAATGTATTTTAGGTACCTCAACCACAAGGACATGGGGTGTTACTTCCCTATTTGGAATCCGGGGATCATCAGTAGGGAATTCATCTAAGAGACATGCTGCTGAGGTGGTGCATGATATTACTCTGGCACCCCCTGTTATACAATTGAAAAATGTAAGTACATACTATTCAATTACATGTCATAAAAGAGAGGAACAGCAGACATGGCGAGGAAATATCTTATGTTTGTGATTCATTCTCTCACTCTCTTTTTAGCCACCGCTGGTCTTGAGGCCTGGAGAGACTGAAACAGAGTATCAAGTCGAGATCATAGTGACGAAACTGCTCATAGCATCTTATTATGATATTGTGAGGAGGAATATACAGGATTTGGTTCCAAAAGCTATCATGCATTATCTGGTATTTTCCCCTCTGTTTAACTCCTTGGAGACATGTATTATGTAGCCATTTTTGTGTAAGTTTTTCCTTTGCATTGTGTTTGCCGTTCGTTATCACTCAGTTCTGATTCTCTCCAGGTCAATCATGCTAAGAGAAACCTTCTTGGCACATTCATCGAGAAGTTGTACCGGTATGCTCATTGGGAGTAGTGTTTATATTTAATATTATTGGGTTTCTGGATCTTAGAAATCTCACATAAATCGATTTGACATCCTTGCTAAACTTGTAACCAGTATGCTAAAGAATCTGAAAATATGATCTTACTTAAACTAGGAGTACTTTGTCATAAGTAGGCAACTCATTCTCAGCTTGTGCTTTTTCTTGATTGGATAGTTAAGAGTTCCTTTCACCAGAATCGATTATGCTTCTGGTTGTTGACTTAGGTTTCCTTCTTATTTGTTTTGATTGATGAATTCGAGCAATCTTTCTTTGTCCACATTTGTTGTTAAGCCTTTTGGATTATTTGATTGCAACTAGATATAGATCTTTTCTAGATAGAAAGCGGTAGAAGTTTGAGATAGGTGACTAATATGGACAGCCTAATATGGACAGCCCAACCAGTACTTTCATAGGCTGCAACTGCCAAACCTAGCACGGCTTGTTGATCATGTAAAATTACCTTGTTTACTACACACTTGAAGTTCTAAACAATTTTTGATCATTGACTGTTTCTCCTTGAGTCGCCCACAGCGAGAACCTATATGAAGATTTGTTGCGAGAGCATGATGATGTTGTCATTCAAAGGAGGACGACTGCAGAGATGTGCAATGCTCTGCGACAAGCTGTCGAGGTTAGTTAAACTTGGTTGCTGTGTTAACAAGTAATCAGTTCTACTCTTGTTTAGGGCCACAGAAATTGCAACGGTGACTTGTTTAACTTCAGAAAAGATATACAAACAGTCGGTGTAGGTTAAGATTATTTTGATGTGGCTTGTGCATATATGATAGCAAGAAAATCAAATTTTACTCCAGGCCTTCGAAATGCGTCTTATTGTATATAAATGTAAATATTTTGAGGCCACATTTCTGCGTATCTTATTTACATTTCGAAACCAAATTATTTACACATGATATAGGCATCACATTCAAGCATTCTGCCATGGAATCCTCCTCTTTTTGTTCTTCTCGCTAAAGCACAAATAAAATTGCTAAGCTGAAACTTTTGTTTCTTCACATTTTTCTGTAGACACTCGATGAGTTCGTTGCTGATGTTTCTACCCTAAGTTCAAGCGACAGTATGGATGCATTGCCAAACTTTTCTAACCTTTCATCAAACTCAAACTCAAAATCAAGCACTTGAACTCCAGGTAATTTAAATCTTGTACACAACACATTATGAGTTCATACAGTTTTGCCTACAGCTATGGAATTATTGAAGCATCTATTAGGTGTATGGACTTGTATAGTAATCTGTCTTGAGTTAGTAGATGAATTGTGTAGTATTAATTCTTTGTGAGTTACTTGTAATGAGCAAATTATTACTCCAATGGAAAGTTAAATTGCATTCTGAGCAGGTTCATTCCTAAATGAAGAAGCAATTTCCTGTTTCTTTAATCCTTTTTTTTTGTCTCCCAAGTATTTCTTAATAAAATTTTAAGAAAGCCATCATTCATAATGAATTATAGATAGACATTTTAGTTTGGCTTTGGCTTCTACTGACAATTGAACGTCCCAACTTAAAGCTGGGGTGTTTACGATGCCAACTTAAATCAAGTTAAGGTATCTAGATGTACATCTTTAAGTTGAGATGTTTATTCTGAGTTGGGGGTGTTTACGATGCCAACTTAAATCATGTTAAGGTATCCAGATGCACATTTTTTTGGTTGAGATGTTTATTCCAAGTTGGGGTGTTTCCGATGCCAACTTAAATCAAGGTATCTAGATGTACATTTTTAAGTTGAGATGTTTATTCTGAGTTGGGGTTGTTTACGATGCCAACTTAAATCAAGTTAATGTATCTAGATGTATATTCTTTAAGTTGAGATGTTTACCCTTAGTTGGGGTGTTTATGATGCCAACTTAAATTAAGTCGAAGTATCTAGATGTATAGTTTTTAAGTTGAGATGTTTGTCCTGAGTTGGGGTGTTTACGATGCCATCTTAAATAAAGTTAAAGGTATTTTGAAGTACGTTTCTTAAGTTGAGATGTTTTCCATGTATTATGTCCTTAGGAAAGTATCCTCTTTTATGTCTTCTTCTTTTATTTGTTCAAAAACAAACATTTACTCTAAAAGTTTTTTTTGATGTAATAAAGATGATATTACTTTTACGCAAAAATGAATTTGAAGTTACTTAGAGAAGTTTAGTGGTAATTGTAATATTATTACATTATTTGTTATAAAGATGATAACATTTGTACGCCTTGAGCAACTAAGAAGAATGATTGAAGTGGAGTTGTTATTTAGCAACTTGAAGGAAATATTTTTGTGGGAATTTTATATTACAAACAAATAACATTTTTTGTGTAATCTAAAGAAAAATTTTCAAAGCATTATTTGAAATTTTTTATATTACAAACAAATAACATTATTCAGTGCAACGTAAAGAAAAATTTTCAAAGCATGATTTGCGAAATAATTGACAATAAAATAGCAAGATAGCATCATGTAGTAATATACATATTAAAAAATAAGAGCATAAGATTACTAATAACCATGTGACAACACTTGATTATTTATCTTGATTTTCGACCTTCAAACCTTATGTAAATTCATGTTTTCGATAAGATGAAATTGTATCATCTCTTATCCAATCACTTTTCATCAGATTCTGTTTCGACCTTCTACCACCTTTAACCTTTCATATTTATCTATTGTTGAAGAACATAAAGAAAAACATGGCTGGAGGATTTTCCACATCTCCTTATTTGATTTTCAACGACACAAATAACAGACTTTGTCCTGGAAAATATACCATTAAATTTTTTTCTTCTTTTTTTGGAAAAGTAATTTGTAACATTAAAATGCCAAAACATCAACAACAATGGACCCCCAAAATGCACCAACATAGATCTGTCAATTCAATTTCCAACGTATTACAACCAAGAAACAGCAAATTATTTCTAAAAAAAAAAAGAGTAAATAATTAAAACAACAATTCCTAGAATTATAACAAAACAATCATATTCAATAGAAATTTACAACAACTACCTTTCAAATATGCATGGGATAAATCCGTTCTTACAAATTACATAGGAGAAAGACGTAAATTATCAGTTACTATGAAATATCATCTGTTATACCAACTCAATCATCTCATATTCGACTATATATTGAGTTTTTCTTTTCTTATTGTACATTATTCCAAAAGTAACAATCGCCTATATCGACTACAAATTGTGTTTTTCTTTTCTTATTGTACATTATTCCAAAAGCAAATAGTTGAAATCAAATGAAGAAAGAATAGTTATAAGAGGATATATTCTATCTCTTTGGATAATGACAGTTCAATTCAAAAAGAGATTCTCTACAACTGGATTCCACCAGCTTGTTTGTGTTTTACTTTTATTAAAAAATAATCTTAATATTATTTGATGTATGAATTAATCTATTGAACTAATCATGTTGAGTATTAAATATTTTTTCTACCTTAGTAGTAATGGACATGATAAGGTATTGAAAACTTCAATTTGATTATTTCAATATTTGAATATAAAAATATTATGTCATTAAGATAAAATTTTAAATTCAACTACAATTTTTTATCATTCATTTATTCAATTTCGCCTTATATATACTCATATAATAGAGAATTATGCCTTCAGTTCATTTCATGTATAAACATTCATACCCCTATTCTATTCCATAAAACAATATATAAATTAGGCCTATAAATTATCATATTTGAAATATAAAAATATTATGTCATTACGATAAAATATTAAATTCAACTACAAATTTTTATGATTCATTTATTCGATTTCGTCTTATATATACTCATATAATAGAGAATTATGCCTTCAATTTAATTCATTTCATGTATAAACATTCATACCCCACCCTATTCTATTCCATAAAACAATGTATACATTAGGCCTATAAACTATCATATATAACTTATTATGTTTGTTTTTAAATTATAAATCAAATATCATTCTCACAAATTTTATAATATAGGTAAAATATTAAAAAAATACTACTAAACGTAATATCACTTATACATGAATAATTTAACTCCCAACTAACTACGAAGCACCTAGTCACGGTATTAGCTGTCGATCCCTCTTTTGTAATTTCTTGTAAACTCAAGGGTAAATGTGTTAGACCAATTCTCATATATATACATGAACACCCCACGCCCAGCATTACAATACAATAAACTCCATAGCTACGGAGCCCGGAGAAGCTCCGCCATCTCTTCACCGGCGGATAAATTCGAGCTATTTTCATCGAAAAATGTGCTCGGCAAAGCAGAAGGAGAAGGAGAAACTGAATCAACACCGTTCGAAAGGCGGTGGAAGAGATTGGAGGGAAGAAGTAATCTCCGGCGGGTCATTGAAGTGCGTTGATTTGAATAAGGGAACAAATGGATGGGCTTCACCTCCGGGAGATAATTTCAATCTCCGAGGTACGAATTACTTCACAAAAAAGACGAAAATACCTTCAGGTGAATGGCTTCTACAACCCGCCGGAGTTGATTGGCTCCGATCAAATTCAAAACTCGATCACGTCCTCTCTCGGAACGACAACCGTGTAATGAACGCGCTGAAGAAATCTCATTCACAAGGTGAGTTTCTTAAGACTTTTGTCCTCGCTGTAAACCTTCAAATCCCCGGTAGAGATCAGCACAGTGCGGTTTTCTACTTCGCTACTGAACAAAACCGCCCGCTCGAACCGGGATCACTACTCTACCGATTCGTACACGGCGATGACTCGTACCGTAACAGCCGGTTCAAAATCGTGAACCGGATGATTAAAGGGCCGTGGATTGTGAAAACCGCCGTCGGAAATTACTCCGCTTGTTTACTCGGTAAAGCTTTGAATTGCTATTACCATAAAGGACCTAATTACTTAGAAATCGACGTTGATATTGGTAGCTCCGCGATTGCCACTGCGATTTTGCATTTAGCTTTAGGTTATGTTACGTCGGTGTCGATTGATATGGGGTTTTTGGTGGAGGCGGAGACGGCGGAGGAGTTGCCGGAAAAGCTGTTCGGGGCGGTGAGGATATGTCAAATGGAGATGAGTTCTGCTACTTTCGTCGAAACGACGCCGTATAAGAAATTAATTTCTAATCATAATAGCAGCAAAGTCCAGGCTGAGAATAACGAAGGCGAAGATGACAAATGAGTTTATTTATTATTATTTTTTTTGTAATTTTAATGACATGGAAATTCTTTTGGTTCCTAATATCTCTGTAGTCAATTTAATTTTAATAAAACGGATTTGTTCCAATATTACCATATTTGTTTTTGTATTTTGTAGCTTCTAACAATACGACATTTCATATACATAATCGAATAACTTACTCTCAAATACCCCTAAAGTTATCGGTGTTCTTATACAAATCGACAAAGTTATTGTTCATCTTGTACGAATCGATGATTAATATAAATGAAAAATGGAAGTTTGTGATGGAATGTAGCAATTTTTGGATGAAGAGAATCTTGTGTCTACAAACTTTAAACATGCTTATATGACTAATAATCCTCAAACTTCCAATTTTCATGCTACACTAAATTTACAAGTGGATGAAAAGCTTTAGTAAAAGACTCATGGCACACACACACACCAGTAAAGCAGATGAGGATTTGGAGATGCAAAAAATTCTACAGAAGAATTACAAAGTTGGGGTAGAAATTCACACTGATGTTAATAGAGAAGAAGAAAGAAGTTTCTCAACAATGCTACCATTAACGTAGTTTTCACGAAGAAAAAGAGACTCACGTATGCTTAGGCAAGAGGGCTCTCGCTAATCACCAAAGCCTCGAGTGTAAATCTTGTCTCCGACATGTATAGAATGAATCCCTAACAAAGAAAAAGATAGTTATCAGAAGCCTAAAAACATATGTATAATGCACGACAGCATGAATGATGAGTAGCGTTTGATATAGCACTAGAAGCCTGAGCTACTTAGGGCTTTGATTCTGTGTATCGAAAACTCAGATGGATAATCTACAACAATGAAGCAGTACATGTACGAATTGGTAATAGATGTGTTCCTTCTAAGTGGTCAGCTGATAACTTTGGAGATAATAGGGAACACAATATGAAAGAACATCAATGTATGTAATGACTTCGGAGTTCACAGATAGGGAACAATATGAGATAACATCAATGCATCTAAGTCGGGAATCAAGATATAACTCCTTAAAGGAATAGAACTAATCTGAAAAACCATAAACATGTCCATTCAGAAAATAATCAATTATCATCAAAATATGGATGGCTTAGATGCAAAAGCAGGTCAGAAAAAACTGATTTGCAATTAAAAAATAAAAAATGTATGTGAAGATGGAAAATCCGAGACCACCACAATAGGGTAAACTAGAGTTGTAAATTTCAAGCCCTTCAGTACTTTCTATTGGTGCACATAAACTATCACCTTTAGTCGCGTTTTGCATAAACTTCAAAACTTTGCAATGTTCAATATAGTCAGCCAACCTTCTCCCTACCTTCAGGCTTCATCCCCTACTTTCTAAATACATCATTCCTTTCTATGCTACCAACAAACTTTGCCCATTTCTTCTATATTTCAATTTGGACTTCCTACATTGCTTTGTTATTTATTATTAATATCAAAGATAAATAAGAGTAGAATATGCTATAAAACTTCATCAGTTTTTCTAAAAAAAGAGTATGCTATAAAACTTCATCAGTTTTAAAAGAAAGAGTATGCTATAAAACATAAACATGTTGTCACAAACTTGACTGGTTATTTATGTATTATTTTTATCAATAAAGAAGAGAAATAAGTGCATAATTTGTTATTAACTTTGCTTTCCTCATCAAGGGAAGCACTACAAACTATGCATTTAGATTATTTAGGGATTATCCAGAATGAAAAAGAAATGTGATTATTCCATCTGCGAGTTGATGAATCTTGTAAACATCTTATTAAAAAGCTGAAATTGTCAAATAGGAGGCTTTTATATTTATTTACTTTGTCTACAACACCCCCACTCACATGTGGGCCCAATTCTTTCATTTGGCCAAGCGCATGTAAATACTTTGTTATCACTGGGCAACAACAGGGATCAAACTGAGGCTTGGCTTAAACAATTAGAGAGG
This sequence comes from Solanum lycopersicum, assembly GCF_036512215.1. Taxonomy (NCBI): domain Eukaryota; kingdom Viridiplantae; phylum Streptophyta; class Magnoliopsida; order Solanales; family Solanaceae; genus Solanum; species Solanum lycopersicum. Next base: position 1,965,497 of record NC_090807.1, on the reverse strand, counting down.
GGTTCGTTTTATTTCTTCATTTTCTGTCGACAAAAAGGGATAGAATATGAACATTCAACTCAAAATATTAAGACAATGGATCTATGAGTGGAATTGGCTATGTATTATGTGAAAGAATTTGAGCATCCATTCCCAAATATTAAGGCAACAAATGGAATCTCAACACCGTTACAAAATTCTTTGGTTGACCTTATGTACCCAATGTGGGATATAAATAGTTCAACAAATGGAAGTAGTAGTATTCTGAATTTGATGTAGGATTCTCTCCAGTAAGCCTCAGTTTATAACTAACTCCATCTCACTTTATGTGAACCTGTTTGACTAGGCAAGGAGTTTAAGAAAGAAAGGAAGAATTTTGAAACTTGTCGTCTGAATCAAGCCATAACATTTTTATGATTAGAAGGGTTTTTGAAATATAACATATTTACGGCCGTAAAAACTTCTCATTAAGGACAAATGGGAATTTAAGTTCGATAGTTTCCTAATTTAGAAAAGAGTCATTCTGTCAAAAAAAGAACTAGGATGGCATAAGCTGGAATGGAGAACGTTGGAGGTTACATATCTTTCAATCTACATTCTTCATTCTCATGTTTAGAAGCTTTGATAACATACTGATAATTTATATTCTTACACGATGCAGTCTTTACGTCATGTTTTCTAGCAATCATCACTACAAAAATCACAGAAATTCAACCCCCAACTCCACCTCCAAAACAATAAGAAAAGTTAAGGACCTTTTCAGGCTTTTTCTCTTTAACTGGGAGTTCAGAAAAACATCCCAGAAATCCTAGTTCATGACTTCTTTATAAGCAAAACCACCATTAGAATAGCTGACCTTTTGAAATTACCATGTCCTAAACATTATGGGAGACATAAAATGATCTTCAGAAATTTTGGGCTATGTTCCTACCAAACTCACCCAAAATCCACAAGAGTAGCAGAGTCTCTAAAAGGTTCTTTTATAATTAGAGGAAAAGCCTCTGAGAATTTATTACAAAGAAGAAAAGTAGCTACTGAGTTCAACAGAAGACCATAAAACTCATGCACATAACACCAGATAAGTGCTATCTATCTTTATCTTCTCATTCTTCTTCTCCAATAAACCTCAAAGTCTTGGCCAGTGGTGCAGAGAGGACTCCCTAACCACTACAAACAAGCAAAGCCAATGTTATCTATCTTTAACTTATCTTAGATTTTATTTTTATCTCTTATTTGGAGATAGAATTCCTACTTTTGAGGATTCTACCTTGTGCAAGGTTCCCTACATGTAAACAGGAGCCTCCTTTTTCTTTGATGAACATACTTCATTTAATAAAATACTATAGTTATGAGTTGATATCTTCTTTCACTTCACCTATCTCCCTCTCTCTATTGTTCTCCTCATTCTTCCTCCTTCCTTTTGGTGCTATACCAATATCAGTGATAACATTCATGATTCTTACACCAAACGTTGCAGTTCTTTAACACCATCAAGTATAAGAATATCCAGAATACCAATCACCTCTAAATAACCATCAATTTCCATTTTAAACTCAAATTCCCAAAGAAAAAAAAAAGATAAAGCAAGTAATTCTAGCTCAAAAGCTGCTTTGTGCCATTCTAAGTCACATCACTTGTCTTTTTAAAAAACAATTGGGGGTAGGGGCAAGGGGTAATGGGAAGGGGATTACAAGGTGGGGAAAAGCTCATGCTTTCATCATCCAGAGATTTAAGCAATGAAGCAATCACTTTCCATTAAGTTCAAAAACATTCTTCATAGTTCATACAGTTTTGTGATCTCCTAGTCAAGTATGAAGCCACACCAAAAGAGAAAAAAGCTTTCACTATTGCAGAAGATTTTCACCCTTACCTCTAAGAAGATGTACATCACAGTGATCTCTCATTGACAAAGTTCAGCAATGTTTAGTCAATTCCATTTTGACTGTAAAGAATTGTTACTACCATACTAACATACACATCATGTGTCCCTTAAAGAAGCTCAATAGCAACAGTAAGAGAAATTCACTCCGCCCATGACTGAGCCATAAAAATTCATTCACATTTGCAACCATGTTGGACATCAGGCAATAAATGAGCACTCCAATTCAAAGAAAACGAAAACCCACACAACAATAAAAAATCATATTATCAAACGAAAAGGGAAAAAAAATACACAAGCACCAATCTCCCTAACATATTAACAGCAAAATTCACAGTTCACTAAGCAATTTCTGATGCACAATATTCCAACTGATATGACACAGATTCAACAAGAAATTATACTCACAGTAACTCGAATTCTCGAATAACTAGGGTTTTGTACCTTGCATTTTCCTATAAGCTGAAGCAAAATGAAATCAATCTATCTACATTTGCTAGTGCTTTTTACTTCTCTGAGGCTGTTTCTCAGTTGCTACCCGGTAAATCCAGTACACCTACACACAAATTCAACAAAACAACTCAATCGTACTAGTTCGAGAAAAATACACAACAGTGAAGACGAAAACAATTTTTCAAATACCAAAGCGAGAACATGAGCAGCGATTAGTATGACTACTAGAAGAGGTAATGCTTCGAGAATCCATGGCCGACTCGATTCTTGTTGCTGATTCGCCATTTGCAACAATTTGTATTTCACAAAGACGATCACTGCTAAAGCTTTACAACACAAAATGTGCACGAGGTTTTATTCTACTCTTGTTATGATATTTAAAAAAAGGATTAAATTGATTTTGCTAATTATATACTCTTTTTTTTGTGAAGAAAAAAAAATCTTTTTATATTATTGATTTTATAAAATTATTTTAGATTTTTATTTATTTTCACATGTTTAATGAGTAATAAATAAAAAGAAAATATTATTTTAAAATTATTCTCATATAGTTTAATCATTTACTATGGGATGTGGTGATGGGATAGAGGGGTGGGTTCGTGGAACTAATGTCAAATGATGTTTGATTGATGATGATAGATTGATCGTTGTGTAGTGAACTGATAATAATAGATAGAGTTTAGCAATTGTTATTGGTGAGTGGCTTGTGGTAGCTATAAATGATGTACGATCGTGTTGGTGGTGGTTTTTGAGGTGGTGGTTGTTGGGGGTGGCTATAGATAGTCGATGATGTTAATCGTGTGATAAAAGTTTGGTGATGATAGTGATAATCGTTTGATAATAGTGCATAAAAGTTATAATAATGCGGGTTGATGGTGATAGTTATGTACTAAACATCGATAGAAATTTGAAAGTTCAAGTAATTGGTGTTGGTTATAACAACAGCTAGAAATGACAGTATAATTGTGATGGTGACAATACTTTATATGGATAATTTCAAGAAAAAATTTATAGAACTGACCAAAATCCCTAAACTTATTTCAAAGATCTTTTCAATTTAGGTTTTTAACATTTAAATTACTATACCTTTTACTGATCATATCTCTTCTAGTTTAGGACATAACAAATAGTTTGTTGCAACAAAACTCATTTTTGGGACAAAAATTGGACCAACTAGCTTGGTTGATGACATATAATAGCAAGTCTCATTATATTTCAAACAAGACCCTTGCAGAAATACAAGCTATAGCTGCACAGAGTTTAAAACTCGGTGAATAATGGGTTCGATCCTCTAAACTTTCTCCACTTAAATTGCGGGTTTTTTTTGTATGTAGAAAGGTTCAAACTCCACGACATGCCACACACCACGCAATGCACTCATACCTACTAACCAACATAATATATCAAGAGATAGAACAGTTGAACTTAGTTTTCGTACAAGTACATGACCAACAATACATATGATGATAGTGGTTGCAAATCAAACCACAAGCTCGATCAGTTTAATGTCGGTGATTTTCCAATGCAAGGTCGTGCCATGTATCTCCATCAACTTGTGGAGCCTCTTGATCTGCAAAAGGATACAATTCAATCATCCAAAGATGAGAAGTTGAGAACTAACGGAAAGTAGTCAGCACGAGAATAGCCAACAAATTGATCTGCTTCTCAACTCATCGAATGTACGATTCCTGATATCAGAACTCTAACAAAATGTGCGCGGACCAGAAAATATCTGAATTACATCTATGTTTAAGTGTTCTTGATCTCCGTTTATGCCAAAACCCATTTAAGAAATAACCCAACTATAGCATCAAGTTCCTCTCATTAAAATTACATCAAATGCTTAAAAGCAAAAGCCATAATGATACTAGTTGAAATGATGTATGCTACAAGGGTTTCAACGAGTAAGAAAAGTCCTTCGGTACACAACAATCATGGATGAACAGAGGTTTGATTAAGCTTTAGGGGAAGTCATTGCAGGCTTGCAGAGCCTACTAAAGAAGTTTCGGAGATGACTTCAAATTTCAGCTTTCTTTTCAAAAAGCAATATAAACATATGAATTGCTAAACTGAGGTAATTTTGTCTTACAATGAAGCTATCTATCTAGGATCTGCAACACTAATGAAAAAGGGGCTAAGAGCTAGAAGCCATATAACAGCTACTCACTTTACAAGAAATCTTGTCTAACTTCTACCGGAACATGTCGATAAATAACTTTAAAGTCTAAAGTTGTCATCTTTTGTTCTCACATTATACCTAAGCCAAGATTAAGCGATAAAAGATTCCCACATTCATTATCTCTCAAGCTTATGAATACAAGTAATACTTACTTGAATCTTCATTGTCATCAGTCTTAGGAAGTAGTACGGGTGGTAACGGGAGATCTGCAGAAAAAGATGAATTAAAAGCATCAACAGTAAATTCTACTTCGCCTCAATTTCAAAGTAGTTAAGCTACACAATATAAATGGAAAATGGAACAAAATGAGACAAAGAAGTATAAGAAACAAGAACAATTATTATCCATCTCAATTGAGCTAAAATGTGTGATTTAGGAAACCTCTACCTTTAGAGAGTTCCTAATTTGCCCCAAATAAAATTATTTACTATTGGAATGATTGGACTTGAATAGAGCAAAAATATGATTCACAATAGAAGGCAAAAAACCAAAAAAGAAAAAAAGGAGCTTATTCTCAGCAAGAATTGATGAAGAAAAGCCCAGACTAAGAAATATCTTTAAAAAATTAAATGCAAGTTAAGAATAATAGCTATAAATACAAATTATTATATGCACAAAGGAATTAAAAAAATTGAAAAAAAAATTAATCAAGTGAATTTATTGTTTATACGCTCTCTTCAAGATAGAGGCCATGTGTGAGGCACATACTTAACATCTCACCGGCAACTGGAGTGCTGCCCAATTGAGACAACACATCATCCAATCTTGGACCAAACTTGAAAGCCTAAGCACGCCGAGGGTAAGCATTTGATAAAACTGACGCAGTTCAATTGCAACTAATTTGGATTGAAGCATAGTTGATTGATTGGTATGTAATAATAATAATAATTGAATGAGGATAGTACCATCAGCAGGCAGGGTATCTCGCATCCATTCTTCATCCACAACATCTATGAGGACTCCCAAGCTGAGGATTTGCTCTGCCATGCTTTGTTTTTTTCTATACAAATTTCCATTTCAAAGATGAAATCTCCACTTAGATGAGAGAAATTCAAACAGGACAATCAACATCTATGCAAATAATATCAAATTAAATTAAAAAATAGTCCCTTTAGCTTTGTACTTTAATTCAAAGTCATATTTTGACTTGGAGACCTAATAGTCCTCATTGTTTGTCAAACTAGTGCACTTCCAGTCTTTCTAGTTTTTGATGGAGAGAGCACCATGATTTCATTTCCAAAGAAAATAACAACAGCTCACCCCATTAGCATTTCTTACCTACCCTGCAAGTGCTAAATGCATTTGATGTGTAGCGTGAATAGAAAAAAAAAATGAGATTTTTATGATACACGATAGGCATTAAATTTTGAATTAGATACTTTCTATTCTCACAACAGCTAACATTAGAGAGTCAAACGACAGACCGCAAGTTTTTAGAACTAACAGAATCTAAAAAAAAAACAGCGAAAAACAAGTAATTTTACTATCAGACATTAACACTAGACCGTCCCAAGAGTTGCCCATCATAATTGATGAGTACGGAGAAAAAAATATTGTAATTGAACACAACTTAAGCAATCAAATATTGGCCAGTCATCGGATAATCCCCAAGAAATGAAACGTAGAACCACAAACGCTATCAGAAAACAGAATTAGCTGGAACTTTAGGAAATGATATAAGCAAATTAAGATTATACATACAACAGGAGTGATGGAATCATGGTACTCTCTATGATAAAAAGTACTCCCTCAGATCACTTTTCACTTCTCAAGAGTCAAACATGAACTTCAACCAAAATTTTAAGATGTATTTTCGCACCATATCGATATTAGAAAAATTGCAACAAACTAATTTTCATACAGTTTCAAATATAGAAATCTTAATCCTAAAATATTAAAATAAGTTATTTCATTCTAGCTTTAAAGATCAGTCAAATTCATTCTCGATAAATGAAGAGTTATACATATTTTGGGACGGAAAGAGTGTCAGTTTAGCAAACAATTAGGATCATTTAGTGCTTCCAATGGAAAAAGAGATGAGTTTAAGCTTAAATTCAAAGATAAATGAACTATATCGGGAAAAGTTTAATCAAAACAATCTGTAATCTACAATTCCTCCTCTATAATAGGTAGAAATTCGAAAAACGATTAGGGTTAGGACAGATGCTGAACATCAAGCTGTCTATCACGCAAAAGGTAAATTCGAAAATACTCTGGAGAGAGAAAGAGTGAACTTACAAGTCTTATTTCGCCGGAGACGGAGAAGTTCGCCGGAGACGGAAATGGAAGCACAAGTATTGTGGATTATGATAATTTAATCAAAATTCAGGCAAATAACTGGGGCTTCGTTAAGGGCCCGTTTGGCCACCATTTGAAATCATATTTGATACTATTTTTTAACAGATTAATTGTTACTCTATGGAATTTTTTTAAATTGTAGTCTATAAGCTTATGTTAACTTCTTAAAACTAAAATCACCTTTATAGCTCTCTTCATTTCTCTCCTTTGCCATCTAATTTCGTTGCGTCACGTCGAAAAATTTAGTCACAATTTTTTTTATCTTTAAATTTTCTTGGATATTTTTAACGAATTTCTCATTTTATATATAATACAATTTCTTATGTATTTGTGTTTCTTTTATCGAAAATGTAACATTTTAAATGATGTTGATTCATTACTTAGGATGATCGAGCAATATGTTTTAGCTATAGGTGAGCTCCTTCCATTCTTGGAGCATATTAAGTCTGTTTGCTTGATTCAATGTATTATTATAAAATGAACCTTCTCGTGATATGCAATTTATTCATATTAGAAGTTTCATAGATAGGCGAGTCTAGAACATTCAAGCAATTTATGAAATTTCCTTTTTGACCTTGGTGTCTCTTTATTAATTAAAAGCCTTTTACTTTATAAAATAAATATGTTTTGTTTTTATTTTTATTTATTAAAGTCCTCCTTTTTATTTTCGCATTTCTCTATTTTATGCTATGTTAACGATTCACTCAGACAAGTTAAAGATATCGAACACCTATCACATCTAGGATCTAGACTCGAGGCTTGATAATAATTATAACACGTTTATAGTCAAAAGTTAGATTTTTTTTTTCTAATATCGAAAAATAACAATTTTCATAAGATATTCCCAAAGGAAGTCCTTAAAATTACAATAAAGGCATGTGAGGACCTCTAGGAACATAATTTCTTCCTTAATTGAGCCAGCTTAATATGATCAACATTCATCATTTTTCAGCTTGCTCTTCAGAATATAAAATAAAATTTCTAATGTAAATGTTAACTGTTACATGTGTATAAATAAAATACATATTTTATATTTATTAGTTTGATATAAACGCTCGATACGGATAATTTCTTTTACTCAATCAAAGCTGCATTCATCCCCATCTGAATATTGCAGAAGCCCATGTAAGGCCAGCTCCAAATCCAGCAGCAGCAATGACATGGCCTGGCTGCACCTTCCCCCCTCGAACAGCTTCATCCAACGCTAAGGGTATCGATGCAGCACTAGTATTCCCATAATTTGCCACATTTGATATCACGCGCTCTGATGGCACCTCTAACCGAGTTGCTACACCATCTATAATCCTTTGGTTTGCCTGCGCGTAAAGTAGAAGTAACACTGAGTACATGTATCTAGGCTAAAACACATACAATGTAGGTATATATCTAGGCTCATTGTTTCAAGAGAATATGGTAATGAATGTCGGACTATTGCTCATAGTTGAAAGGGAGTTCGATTTTTAAAGCAAAGTTAGGAGGTGTTAAATTATACCTGATGAAGGAGCAACCAATCGAAACTATTAGAGCCAGCTAAACCTGCTTTCTCTAAAGCTGCTTCGATTGATTGTGGTACTACGCGAACAGCAAACTTGAAAATCTCTTTGCCATTCATCTGGAGGTAGGAATAAGAGGAACACTTGGGCGGAAAACTAGTCATGGAACGATTTTGATTAGACGCGTCATCTGTTTCATTCTCTTTGAAAGTAGAAATCAAGTGTCTGAGAATGGAAATCAAACCAATAGTTAGTGCCAATCCGAAGATGAGGACACAGTAATGTAATGAATAGACGTAACGTACTTTTTACCATCACCATCACTATGCAAGTCGAAACCAAAAAAACCATCTTCCCCGATATCACAGGCCTAAATTATGTAAAAACATTCATCAATTTAGGGAATTTTTCTTTGAAATAGTTCTCAACTCTCCTTTATCGGTACCTGCACAAGTACAGCACCAGCAGCATCACCAAAGAGAATACAAGAACCTCTATCCGTCCAATCAACGAAACGAGAAACAGCATCAGCCCCAACTACAAGGACATTCTTAAAACCACCAGCTGCAATAAGAACGAAAATATAATATCAGTAGAGCATATCGATCCAGGAACAAAATGCAGTTAGACTTCTTTATAACAACATTTCACTATAACAACTAAGTTTTCTTTGGAACCGAGTATATTATATGTTCTCTATAACAGCATTTCGCTATAACAAACCAAAGAATATCCAAACAAAGGACGCTGCTATAGAGAGGTTTGACAGTAAAGAGCATCATTAGCTACAATATTCGACTATTAATACATAGTAAAAATTATACAGTTCACAAAAAACTTCATAATTAAGGAAAAGTTTACAAGATTCTACCTTTGATGTAGCAAGAAGCAGAAAACAAACCCAATAAGAACCCGCTACAAGCAGCTGTAATATCGAAAGCCAATGGATGGTTTTTGCAGCCGAGTGCTTTTTGGATCTAAGAACAGAGAAGCAATAATAACTCAAAAGATTCAACAAAATACTTTTTTCCAGAGATAAGTCAGCTGTGTTGCTCGGACTCTTCAAGAATGTTGTTGCATCTGTTCGGATCCTAATAAGAAATGCATTACTTCTGGAGGATCCAACACGTGCCTATCGACATTCTAGAAGAGTCCAAGCGCCATAGCAAGTCCAAGTACAATAACATGTCAAGCTAGTTAGTGTAACTAGTAAACCAGAGAATTTGAGACGAAAATATGTTCTTAACTAACTGGTAGAATGCTAAAAACCAGTTACTAGTTTCTCTTCATTGGGTTCACATATATGCATATGAAAATGAAATATTATATAACGACACGTTTCATGCTCGAACTCTTCAAAAATGTTGCCTCACCCTTGTCGGATCCTCCAAAGCTGCACAACAGTAGGAGGATCTGACGCAAAATTATTGACATTTTTGAAGAGTTCGAGCAACATAAGTTGTTTCTCAGCTTCACTTAGTCACGTTAACTCGTTAAGGGGGGATATCAACTATTTATCCTAGCAAATGCATGAACCAAGACAACTAAAAGTATAAATCGGTAAATTATACACTACAAAGTCATACCACCGGAGCACTGCCAAAACGGTCATCTCCAGATGAACAACACATCAAAATTAGATCAACATCTTTAGGATCAACTTCTGCCATCTCAAGAGCTTTCTGTGCAGCCTCTATAGCCAAATCCGTTAAATTCTCTTTGCCTGTAAAAGCGTATATCAGATCAACTGCTTTACGTATTATTTTCCATACACTTGCAATGTAATAACACGTCATGTTACTGTCAAAGAACAGAACGAAACAACATGTAGTAGGTTAGTATGTATCAAGATCAATGAAAAAATCACCTGAAAGAACTCTACGATTACGTATCCCTGTCCGAGTAGATATCCATTCATCATTAGTATCAATAAATTTTGCAAGATCATTATTGGTAACTCTCAGGCTTGGTACTGCAGAACCGCATCCTACTAGTTTGCAGCCCGTGTTAACTAATCTGTACATAAGATTAACGGGGAAGTAAGTAGTTCTGTGACAACAATCTAACATAACTTTGAAACAAGTAAAGTGCAATACAAGATAGAGAACGAATTCACATTCTACGTGCTTTTGTGCTCGATAATGTAGTCCAAAGCACAAATCTATAAGGTCTGTTAGGAAAAAAACCAGCAATACAGCAATAGGCTTGGACTATGACAGATATCGTATTGAAGTTGGACTTTCACACCTCTTTGATGGTGGTGCACGCATCAGTGAACATTCAGAAGTCGCTATGAGGTGTATATATATGTGACGCCCCTGATGGAGGGCGATCGAGTTGATCAATATGAAGGACTTGACACTCTTCTAGGCTAGTAAGTGTCCTATTTCAGTTCTCACTATCTTGCTTGTGGCTGCTTATGCTGATCATATAGCTGCACTCGTATTGGATACTCTAAAAACGCATTGCTTTTGGAGGATTTGATACGTACTTGTAATATTTTTGATGAGTCTGAGCAACACAGATACTTCTTTTGTTTCAAGTTGTTTGTCTTATTTTCCTTTTCAGTCCGTTTCAAAAATGAAATGTCTCTTTTTCCCTTTTTTTTTTGGCAACTCTTTCATTTCAACTTTCTAAAAGACATTTTGATAGTGTATCTTCCTTAAACTCCGTGTCGAGCCAAAACAGGACAATCAAATCGAAACGGAGGGAGTATCTACTACTATCACTAGATTTTTCTGACTTCATCTTATGATGCAAAGTTGAAACACATCTCTAATAACAGTTAATTAATCCTCATCAACATAAACTAACCACATTTAATTATATAAGTTGTACAAATGAAGCATCAAAAATCAGATATCCACATTAATTAAGAATCCTAATTTACAAAATAAACTATTGATTAACCAAAAATTAACACATTAATTACCTTGAAAACTCCTCTGCACCTTTAGCAGTATTGGAACACATAATCCTGCTGAATTTTCCATATGAGAATTAATTTAAATATGTAGACAAAGTAAATATATGTACACAAATATATTCTATCACAAAATTCTTAATTGAGTTATCGTTATCGGTGTTAAATGACTGGGTTAAACTAAACTTGAAAGACTTTTACAACACATTGAGTTAATAAATAAACAGATTATTGACCTATACAGAAAATCACTCGTTACAAAGCGAGTCAAACTCAGTCGCCAACTATTACTAAGTTTAATTGTGTTATTATAATATTTCTTTGAGCTATGACTATATATAATATATATTTCAAATTAAAAAAATCTATATTTTGACGAAATTTTTCAGGATCAATTTGGGTTATCTATCAATCCAAATTTCGAAGAAATGAAATGAGTTGATCTACAAAATAAAACGAATCAATAATTAACCCCAAACTTAAACAGATTGAGCGGATTATAATATCATGTCCCTCTACTTATAGTCAACCATTCAAAACGACAAAATTCAAAAATAAAATATTTAGAATTGTACAAAGAGAACTCATTTCCATTCAACAATATCAGTAACCACTAGTACGATTTTGAGTTTATGAATTCTAAAACCTTTAGTAACGCAATATAGCTTAACAGATCGATCCAAAAGCTACTGAATTATATCGAAATATTTTGCATCAACACATTGAAGGTACAACTTACAAAGTTGGTGCTGCTTGATGCTGCCTCATTCTGCTAATACCAAATATTTGAACTGCAGCCATTGTATTCGCCATAAAATATAATCGAAAACTCAACGTCGAAGCTACAATATTAGCTAACTCGTATTTAATCGTATTGTCAGAAATTTAATTAAGAGTGTTCGAACTTTTAAAGAATGAAAAAAGTTCTAACGAAAGAAATGAAGATATATAGAAGGAAAGAATAAGAGAAATGTTATATATATATATATATATATATATATATATATATATAACAAGGAGATGATTAAATCAAAATAAAATAAAATATCTAAGCACATGGAATGTATAATATAAAAATATATAGTTTTGCGTGCATTAGTTGGCCTCAACGTTTATTTGAAAATTAAATTATGCAGATACCAATCTTAATAAGGTCTAACGTATTTAGTGTAATTTGATTTGAGTTTAAATTTATATTATGTTTGGAACATTGTTATTTATTATATTATATTATATTGTTATTATATTTATAATATTTGTTTTGATTGTTATTTAAAATATATTGTACTGTATTGTTACTCCTATTTTATGAAATAACCAATTTGGTGTGTTTCTATTTTTACTTAATTTCTGCCAATTATATCTTTACCTAATATTTTAAAATACTATTTTACCTGTTACCTTAATTATTTGAATCTAGCCAAACCTCTTACCCTAGAATAATTAAGAAAAATTTAGTAAATTTATAAATTACAATACAGTACAATACAATCAAATTAAACAATTAAAATCTAACTAAACAACAACAAAAATATAATGTGTACTTTCTTTTTTACATTATGATTAAAAAATTATAAATAAATTGATCAATTTTTTTTTTATATTAATGAACATTTTTTATTTTATACATTCATTAAGAAACCATTAATAAATTGTTCAACTTTACGATTTGACCCTTAGTTCATACTAATTAGACTCTTGAAAGATCTTTAAAATTTATTTAAACTTCCGTAGGTCATATTAATTAGGAAAAATTAGTAAATTAGTCAAAATAAATAACATATTTAGTAAGAATATCCATACTTTATAAATATTAGCAATAATGTCAAAAATGTCATTATTTTAAAAAATTTATGTGTCCCAATTTTCTTTCTATTTTATCTCTCTTTTTCAATTAATTCTATATATCCTTTTTTTAGAAAAAAAAATCATTCTCTCTCATATTTATCTTTTCAAATTGTTAATTTTCTCTCCCATTTAATTTTTTTTCTCTCTCATAGTTATCTTTTCTGATTTTCCTCCAACATTCAAGTTGCAAATATTTTTTTGCCATATATTTTGGTTGTTTTTTAAATCCAAAATTGAATCAACAAGAATCCCTTTGATTAAGGTATCTCTAATCTTTATCTTATTTTCAGATTTCTTTTCTAATTTTATTTTTGTTTAAATCTTAAAAAAATATTGTTTGTATTTTTCAATTTCCGTTATGATTTACTCTTCAATGGCTGAATCCAAGAGGCTTACTAGAGGTATTCATCTTAATCAACCAATTTCTGGTGACTTTTCATCCTTTAATTTATTTATTATTTAACAAATAGTGTATAATCTATGATCCGCTGCTAAAACGAGGGAAGAAAGAGGGTAAGAACATTTGCAAGACTCATTGGTGTGCAAAACCTTCCTCAAATTCAGAACGCAAATGTAGAATCTTTGTCTACTCGTGAGGATCTTGAAAAAGACGACGAAGATCGGATAGTTGTCGAACAATTTTCTATTAGTTTGTTTTGTATTTATAGTTCTTTTTTAGAATTTGGTGTGCTTTCTTTAATTTGTATTCAAATCACTATGTATACTATCAATATTTATATTTATTAAAAATTTCATGGTGCATGGTTTATGAATCTTGTATTTGTCCCTAATTTGTATTCATCCAAATGTATGTCAACTAGTTATGTATTTTATTTATAAGAAGAACAACTTTTTTATTTGTATTCGAATGAATACGACTTAGAAAAGGAAACAAGATTTTGAAAAGAAAAATAAATACATAGTGAAAATATATACGAATACAAATGTATTTCTTAAATAGCTATATTTTATTTGACATACATATTGGAATGAATACAAACTAACAAAGGTATGTCAACTGAATTTGATATTTTTTTCTAATTTGTATTTATTCTAAAGGTATGTCAACTAGTTATGTGTTTTATTTAAGAATGAGTACACCAAATATTCAATTATTTCTTTTCAATTTTATATTTTATTCACTTTTTCATCATACTAATTTTTTGTATTTTATATATTATTATATAAAATTCTAAATAAAAACTAGAATAAATAGAAATACAAAAGAAATACATATTGAAATGAATACATACAAGATTTTTGAAGAAAAAAATAACTATATAAGGAAAAAATATATGAAAATACAAATATATTTCTTAAATGACTAGATAGATAAATTCGACATACCTATTGAAATGAATACAAACTAATAAAAAACTATAATAAATATAAATAGAATATATTGTGGAATGAATATAATTTTAAAAAGGTAAAATTTTGGAGAAAAAAAAACAAAATTTATATTTAATTTGAAAATGTAACTGATGAAAAAATTAAGGATGCTTGCCTTTTTTTGAAATATTCCCCCCTTAATTTTCTCCTTTTTGTTATTAAATAATTATATTCTTTAAATAAAAATAAATAATAAAAATATACATAACAAACTAAAATGACATTTTTACTAAATATTGAAATTGTTGCTAATGAGTCCTCTTAAATGCTAAAATATTGACATTTTAAAAAATTTCCCTATTAATTATATTAAATGGACACTTTTTATTTTATATCGTGATTAAGAAATAATTAATAGATTGCTCAACTATTTTATCTTTAGTTCATAATAGTTAAATTCTTAAAAGAAAGAATTTTCTAGATCTTTAAAATTTGTTTAAATTTTTGTAGGTCATATTAATTGCAAGGGTAAAATAAAAAAATAAGTTACTATTATCATAATTTTATAACTGAAAAGTAATACGAGATAAATATTTTTTTAATAATATAATCATCTACATGGGACCTAAGGGAGTATTAATGAGGGGAAAAAAGTAGAGTAGCATAATTTTAATTATTGTTTATTAGTAGTCCTTTTTTGCTGCCGTTGGTTTAAAAATACTTTATTTCAACTTAATGAGTTATTTAATTTTTGTGTCTTAAAGTATGTATCGGAATTTTTAAAATAATTATTTCAATTATTTGTCAATTTTGAAATTTAAGATAACATTAGTTATAATTATTCTTGAAGAATATAAATACCTCAATTATATGGAAATGACATATAATAAAATAAATATTCAATAAAGAAAAAGTATATCTTAAGAATAGTCGATAATTAAAGTAATATTTTATCAAGAGACACATTAAGAAAAAACAAGACAATTAATCTGAAATAGAAAACAATATTATATAATGCAAATTGAATCAAATTTTAAAACTTAACTTCTCATTGTTTTCTTTTATTTTTCTCACGTTTTACAAAAATTTTATTTGGATGAGAGATAAAAGATCTATTTTGAAATTAATAATTTGGATGTGATTAACATGAACTTGAAAACTAATCATGATTAGGAAAATAGATATTTCATACTATATAGTTTTTCAAATATTTTTTTATTTCCTCTTACAACTAGGTAGATCTCTAGCCCCAAAAAAATATCTCAAAAAAGATTCACAGATTGTCAATCCTTTTAAATATTTAAGTTGTAACCTACCTTTATATATATATATATATAATAACTAAAAAAAGTGATGTGACAACAACATAAAAGATACCTTAGTTTATTTGGATTTTTAGTTCATGTTATATTGTGGTCAATAAATTCCTAAAAAGAAAAAAATGTATTGGAGTTATTATATGACCAAATTTTTTTTTATGTTATATTATCATCATTAAAATTTCTATAAACTATTTAATTTAATACCCACCAAAAAAATGTGGGGTTTTATGCCAAATAATAGGCCATGTTTTGATAACAAAAAAGTCCTGATTTTTTTCTCTTTTTTTAAACGTATTTATATTTTGCTTTCTATCTTTTTTGATACACTTAATTTAAAATATATTTTTCCATTACCACATATTTTAGAACATAACTCTTATTATATATTTTAGGGATAATGCACAAGTACCTCCTTAATCTATACCTTATTCTAAATCTCAAATACGCACTTATACTATATTAAGGTTCTATTACCCCGAACTTATTTTATTGATAATTTTCTACCCCTTTTCGGCCTACGTGACACTATCTTGTGGGCCCAATGTTGGTTGACTTTTTTCTTCAAACTAGTGTCACGTAGGCCGAAAAGGGATAGAAAATTACTTATAGAATAAGTTCAGGGGTAATAGGATCTTAATATAGTATAAGTGTGTCTCTGAAATTTCGAGCAAGGGATACTTGTACATTTTTCCTATATTTTAACATTTCTTAATTTTAATATATATTTTCCTCTTATCATATACTTTAGAGCTTCTTAATTTTAAATATTACAACGATAATTAAATAATAATTTGAGGAAAATAGTAAATGCAATTTTCTTCTATTCTAAAGTCTTTTCATGAAGAAAAAAATATTCAATCAATATTTCTAACAATCTTTATGTTTTTTAAAGTAATATGTACAGGTATAAATGGATATAGATGAGACAAGAATTAATTTCATGTATGATCATTGAAGTTTACTTACAATAGTACTATAATTATAAATTGAAGTACTTAGAATTGAATAAACCATATTCTTGTTGGCAATAGTCTTTTTACAAGTAGTTAGAGAAAGGTATACACCAAAAATTTTAATGAAAATAGACAATGGTAAGTCTTATGAAGGGGTAGCAAAAGTTCTCTAAGGTTGTGTGTTCAAGTCTTATTAGCCTCATAATTATTACTTTGTCCTTCAGGATAGCTCAGTTGGTTTGAACGGTGATTATCCACACGGATGACCCGAGATCGATCACTAATTAATGTCTTTTGAGTCGAGCATATCACATAGGGCTTGCCTAGTGCGGTTTACTTTCCTTCAGTGGTCTGCATAGTGAGGTTATGTATGGTTTGCAAACTACCGAGTGTTGAGGGTAGAGGTTGTGGCAAAGGTTGTAGTGCCTATGGGTTATTCTTGGGTTCCAAAAAAAAGGTCTTGCAAAAAAAAATAGGCAAAATGCATAAATGCCTTTTACTTGGCTTCAGCTGACATCTTTATCTTTTAACTTGGCTTCGATTGGCATCTATATCCTCCAACTTTGAATGTACAAAAGTAGACAATTAAACTTGTATAAAAATGAACAAGTAGACACTATCACGTAGGCTGTGACAGTCACAAGTACATTGGAGCTCTTTTCATGCCTTCTTATGTAACTAAGAGAAAACATAACCTTCATCATCTCGCAAAGTTCGAGTTAAGGAGTTCATGCTTTTATGCTAATATTATTAGAGCAACAAAACTGTTGATACAAATTTATCTTACTTGTAAATTATGTCAAGAGTGCTGCTCCTCAAGGGAACAAACAGAAAGTGTGTACATTACATCACACAAGCATGGAAGTGTAAACAAACTATAATGTAAAAAAATGGCATAATGCAATATAGTCCTGCAGAAGTATCTGTCATTTTGCTCTGTTCATTCCTAATATTGTAAACTTTAGGTTCCACGATCAGCGGTCTATTGATCGTAGGCCTTTACCAGCTTGACATAGCTCTGGACTTCGAATAATGTGATCAGAACTCTTGTTCGAAATGGCATTTCCAGAATTCTTTGTCTTTGCTTCACAGCCAAGATAATTTGACAATACTCTCTTCACTCCGAAGCCACGTCCAGTTAGTTTGTTACTATTTGCATTGAGGAATGGAGTTCTGTCCCCCCTTACCGGGCTTATCAGAGGCACAGGTGAAAAGTTTGGTGTTCTATATGGGGTGCCTGAATATGGGATTGACACTTTTTTGTGGTTAATGACATTGCCTATAGGAACAGACGAGTTCCTGGTTAAGGCGTCCACGTGTAGTAGATCATCAATTCGTGCAACAATATTGAAAGCCAGACTCTCAAGGACTCTTGAGTAGCTCTCTAAGATACACTTTCCTACATCCTGAAATATGATTGAAGAACGATATCTAGTCACTAAATTGTAATAGCAAGAAAGAGAGCACGAAACATTTCTACACTAGTAACGAACCTTATTGTACTGAATCTTGCTGGTATCTAAAGTGGTTTGTGTAAGGCCGGGGAATCGCTGTTTTAGGCAAAGTAGGAGGTTTTCAGCTCTCTCAGCAAGTGACTCCCTCTTGTCTCCATCAACCACTAGATCCTTGACCATCTCCCAAGATGATTTTGCTGTGGAACGATTCGGATTAGTTGGAGGTCTAGGATGATGTTTTCTTCGCCACACGTAAATTGAAGCCTCCACACGATTTGCTATCTCTAAGGCAACACATTCAGTTGACAGATCAAGACAATCAAGCAAGCACTCAGAGGAGAAATGTTCTGATGTTATGTAGCGGTAGATGACATCCCCTAAACACGCTCTTCCATTCTAAAAGAAAAAAACATAAATCAATATCTATCTTTCCTTGACGTGTTAGCTGAACAACATAACCAACAAGTTCAACAGAAAGCGCGGAATTAGCAAGTCTAGTAAATTTATTCTCATACAAGTTCAGAAGATGCTGTTTCAAAGATGTACCTTTGGAAGAGCATCTAAATATGATTCAGGAACTTCCATCTCAGCTAACGTAATGCTATTTATCGACATAGCAGCTTTCAGAATTTGACTAGCACATTCGCGTTTGTGATTTAACTGCTTCCTTGTATCTTCAAGCAAACCACCATGAGGCACCCTTGGGACAGGCAACCACCACTTGTCTTTTTGCCTCTGGATAGCTTTCCGAAAAGAAGCTGAACCATCATCCTCAGCCGCGATTATCCCTTGATCCACATACCAAAACTCGGTATTTGTAAAGCTATCTAGTATTTCCTGCAACATACCAAATGGATCATTCTACTATTCGTACTACTATGAAAAAAATAGGACAAAGAGATTCTTACAATAAGCATATTGTCAAGTTTTCGTAGAGCTGGAAGATTAATAAAAAGATCTGCTCTTGGTCTACTAGTCATAACCTGGAGATACACAAAGGAAATTAAATCGATAACACTTCCATTCAACGATCCCCAGCTTGACAACGGCAGCTAGATAAGTAACACAATCACAATACAACCAGAACGTGGCTCAAGCAAGTTACGAAGAACAATAAGTACCTCAAGCTTACTCCCATCATGAAATGTTTGCCAAGAAGGTTTTAATTCAACAATGTGGTCACTAACAGCAACAAGCCATTCCATCTCTCTTCGCCACATCGATTTCTTTTCCAGAGGTAATGGTTCTAGTCTCCATAGTTGTCCAAATATAGTAGCTACACATTGAATTTTTGTCAAAAAATTAAAAAGACCGATAAAAACAACAAAAAATAGTCTCGAATATGAAAATTTACCACATAGATTGGTTATCGCATTTGAAATAGCCAATGATGTACAAACCCCTTTCCCACTACCAGACATGTCTTCTCCGAGCAACAATTTTGAAAATCTCTCTTTCATCATCTCCAATTCTGTTCAATGTAATGCGAATAAACTCAGTTATAACCTTCTAATTCAAAAGCCAAATTGCTTAACCGCCATAAAATATTCAAATTTTGAATTTGAAATAAAACAGAATGTTACCAAATAAATATTAACTAATGATTCACTAAAATTGAAAGTAAAAAAAAGTAAATTCTCCTTTTTATCTTTTTCTTAGATCATCGAAATTCAAACTAGGGAAAAAAAGAAAACGAACCTTTTGAATTCACATCATCCTTTTCAGCTCTACGAATAGGCCATCCTAACGGAGAAGACGGTGAAGAAGTAGATGAATCCTTCTCTTTGCTCTCATCAGAACTAGATCTACTCCATATCGACGATTCACTCGATGGCCCGTTCTCATTCTCAGCTTTATTCTCCATTTCAGTTCGAAAATTCATTGAGGAAAAACCAATCTCATAGTTCAAATATGGGTAAACTAGCTGGTCCCCTTCTGATTTTACTCTATGTATAATTATATGTGTAGTTTGTCTGCAATTCCTTTTCTTTTTTTCAAAATTTTAAGGTAACTGTCAAATGCCAATTGCCAACGTCTCTCTACTGGACCCATTTTCAAATTATTATTATTAAAATAATACACTCCGCAACTTTGCGATTTAGATTTCATATATATCATTTTGGTCAAACGGAAGTAAAAACATTAACTTTATGAGGGAAACTTTCAAAAAATTAACCACTTTAATAAACTTAATCATGCTTCATAGCGATAGTTTGTATATTTACGAGTTGTAGTTACAATTTAAGTTATCTTATTTATGTAATTCACGGATATGTATGATTCGCAAGTTTGTATAATTCGTGGTACATTTGTATAGACTCGAAATAATGAATTCATACTATTACAAACATCATAAGTGTAAACCGTTAATACAAATTCTAAATTATACAAAAGTTGTACAAATTTCGAATTATATAAATGTTTGAAGTATACAAAAAAAAGTTGAGTCGCGTAATTATAGCTAAAAGTAGATTGTGGATTGTAACTAAGGTAAACTATAGCTATATTAATTAATTAATTAGTTAGTATATGTTTACTTATATGCCGAATTTTCCCATTTTAAATTTATTTTTTAAAAAACTTTTTTTCTTATGTGTAATTTTTAAACATTAGTAAGGACTAAATTACTTATTTCTAGTGCATATTCGAAAGATAAATGATGACATCGCCAATTTTATAGTTTAGCTTATTAGGTTAAAAAAGACAAATGATAAAATAACTCAAATTAGTTTAATTTAGTTTTCATCTCTCTATAGTGGAATTGAAAAAATAAAAAAGAAATACTACGAAACTAAAGAAAGAAAATTCAATTAAACATATATTATTAAAAGGATTTAAATTTTTCTTCATTCAATTTTAATTTATTTTATTTTACACTAAAAAGAATTTTCTTTATGTTAATTCAAAATTTAATAACAATTCATCATTTTTTAAAGAGTTTCAACGAGGTAGCAATGTTAAGCTTTACATTAAGCCCAAAAATAATGTTAACTTTTTTATTGGGTTGAGCCCAAAAGCTGAGCCCATATCAGCTTTTGTTATGTGACTTTTAAAAGCCCAAAAATGAGGAGATTCAAACTCAAGGTACTTTACCAAACTGTGAACTCATTCGAAGTCCTTTGATTTTATTTAAAAGTTAATTAAATCTATTTTTAAGTGTTTTTAGTGTTTGGAAGTATTTGATTACGCTGAAAATAAATTTATGTACTTTTAAAAAGAAAAAGTTAAAAACGAAAATTAGATTCCCTTATTTTTATTTTTTACTAAAACTCATTTAAGTTTGATTATTTTTTTTAAGGCTTAAAAGCTATTTTTAAAAATATCAATTCAAGCGGGCTCTTAATCACTTTGGTTAAGATAAACATACACATTTGAGAACTTAACTTTTGTCAAAACATTTAGCTAGCGTTTGATCATAGATTTCCAAATAATCTTGGCAAATATTATTTGAGTGAAAATTTGGGTGAAATTTCACCATGTGTTTGGCCATAAAATTTGGGAAATATATTTCACCTTTTTAGAAAAATATGATTTATACACACAAGTTTTAAAAACTATCAAAACTAACTAAAAGTTTGTATTACAAGTCAATTGAATGTTAGTTACAACAATAACAAATAATGTCCATGACACTGAAGCAATGTGGTAATTTGGAATGAGTGCAACAAGAATTGTTCCATACATCGTGAAGTAGATAAAGTTCATGACTTTGTTACCTAAAGCCAATTTTTAATAATTTTCATCAACAATCATATCATTATTTAATATTCACTAAATATTTCATCACTATTTTGGTGTTCACGTAAAAAATGATGTAATACAACGCAACCAAATACTAGAGAGAGTGTTTTTGTAAAAGATAAAAGATTGGGGTAAAATTTTAATTTTTAAAATATCCCAAATAATGATATTTGACCCAAATACTAGAAAAAACTAGTATTTGAAAATTTGGGATATTTGCCAAAAATATTTGCCTAATAATGACAAATTGTATGGACAAACATTATTTGCCAAATTTTTTCCAAATATTTAGATTCTTCATCTCTTTTCTCTGCATTGTTTCAAAATAAAGCAGTGTCGTGTGATTTGCTCCACCCATTATGTTCAAAAGTTGCAACAGTTTGAAGTACCCTGTTTTAGTAAATAAAATAATCCTATACTACCTCGATACGATACTGTAATGGGATTAAATTTTTTAAAGATACAAAGTGAATTACGTAATTAAATATTGGTTTTAATCTTGACTAGTTATCAACAATGACCATAGTAGTCTCTTCTCTTTACATTCTTTGTAGTCATATTTTGAACCTTTTTTGATCTCGAGCAATCTAGGAAAATTAAAGCCCTCTTCATCACTAGGCCAAGGGCAACACTTGTGTCAGTGAGTCAAAAGATAATATATACATATAAAATTTTAAAAATTGATCAAATATATATATACGGTATTATATTTCAACAAGTGGGTTCATGTGAACGCACTTGACCCTTTGTGGGTCTGCCCCTGATTGTTACAGAATTCAGAGTAGCCTTGTTAATGTGGTTCACCATTGTTAGTATACGTATCTTTTGAGCCGAGGGGCTTATCGAAAATAAACTTTCTATATGCACCTAGAAAAGTAGGAGTAAAGTCTGTGTACATTCTATCCTCTCCAGTCTACAGACGTCACTCGTGAGATTACACTGGGTATGTTGTTGTATATATATTCATTCATGTCTCTCCACTCTGTTTGTCGATGATGCAGACAGATGCATTGAGAGCTGTTGAAGGTGTTAATGTTGCATACATACCAGATACAAATGCAATTACAACTACAAACATTACCATACCTTGCAGAATCCGTAACAACAAATCCACAAAAGGCTGTATTCCGTATTAGAATCGATGTTCCTTTACTACAAGGAAGGGAATATGGTACTTTACCTTTGATCAAAAGAAAGGGATAATTGAATCCAATAACGCTGGTAAAGACTTTAACACTCTTTGTTAATATGCATATTTATTGCTGCTAAAAAACTGTTGGATGCTAAAATATCATATAATATGGACCGGGGAGTAAAAAACTTCCTTGAGATAAATGAGAAATCTCTGAAGGCTAGTGACTCACAATTTAAAACTCGATGGATGATGAACTCACCCTCTTTGTCTTTCTCTATTTAAATATCAAGCTTTTGTCTCAACAGAGTTTGAACCCTTGACATGTACCTAATCTACACATGGTGTATGCAAGGCCCTTCTGTTATTGGCTTGATATAAGAATTTGAGGTTAAGGATCACTGGTCTTTTTTCGTCTGTGTTAGCTTTGTCCTGACTCGACGTGCCTTCAATTGCATCCATCCCTTTGAGGGGATTGATGTCTTACTGTTTACATTCTTACTTTTATAAGGTCTGCATACATTCTATTTTTTGTGGACTGATTACATTAAGTATATTACAGTTATTCAATTTACTCACGACAACTAAAAAAAAATAACATTTTTCGTGCAAGGTGGGATTGTAAAATTAATAGCATTCAAAACATTAATTTTTCCTCGATCAAATTTATGTCTCACTTCATAGCCTTCTAAAATCCTATGATAAAATTTGTTCCAATAATACATCTTGAAAGCTCTTATTATCCTAGTATCACAAGGTTAAATCTCAACAAAATAATGATATTTCACGTTCCAACTAAATTAATTTTGTGAGGTTTTACTATAATATGGACGGATGGAAAGTAAAAAACTTCTTCATTCTAATAGAGAAATCTCTAAAGGCCAGTGACCATGGTCCGAAACTCTGAATGATGAACTCATTTTTCTATCTTTCTCTACTTAAATATCAGACTTATTATCCATAGCAAAGTTCGAATTCAAGACATGCACCTAATTTACACATTATGATGTGCTTCGCTCTTATCATTAAACCAAAACCTAATTACAACATCATCGAGGCCTTTCTTTTATCCTTCCATCAAACATACACTAACTGGCCAACACAACCATGAATAGACAACTCAGTAATTTCCTTTTCGAGCGCTCAATAACTTAGACTCAGACCTTATATATAAGTCGAAATTATATGACTCTATATGGACCATATATTATGTGGATCTATATATCCTAAATTGGCTAATCAGACTTTGTTATAACTTGAGATCAACAATATGAGCAAATGCATATAGGATCTATCTAGAAGGACAGATCTATAAATACACTAGTTTCTTTTGTTTTATGAAATTAAAAGAATCATAATAAGAATGGAGTAAATTTTAAGAAATGGTAATATAATTGCTTTAATATTCACTTTGATATTCTTTTTATGCAAACAGTAAATCCCTTCCTTTTTTTGTTAAGACAAAGACCAAATTCCATGCTTCAAGCCAATAAAGACGGAGAAGATTGACTCAAGAATCAATTTCATTTAGAGCTCTTATATATATATATATATCATAAGTCACGTTGTCAGTGGCAGAGACAAAAATTTTTATTAAAAGGTTTGAAATATATAAAGAAATAAACACTGAAATTAAAAGAGATTCAATATTTACTATATATACATAAAAAATAATTTTAATCATATATAAACAGTGTAAATTTTCTACGTTGTGCCCTTGAGTGCTGCGATGGAAGGCGTGATAAGCCAAGACAAAGCATGAAAATAGAGTGGAATATATTATGAAGGCCACTCGATTCTATATAGGAATAATAAAATAATAAGTGATATTCTTACATAATTTTTTGTGTGTATCGTGCTCACTAAGCAAGCAAAAAAATATTGTCCTAAAAAATGTTTATATGTAATTTAGAAAAAAATACTGCGTAATTTTTTATTTTATGAGAGTTGGATGAATTCATCTGTCCTATCTAGCTCTGCCTCGAAGCTATCAGAAATGAAAGCTATTTTTTTCAACATATAAAACACAACTAGTTGTGGCCACTCTACTAATTACGTTAATCACCTTTGCAGCTGGTTTCACATTGCCAGGAGATTTTAACATCGATCCTAATTAATAAAGGAGATATATGTCGATTCTACTAAATAGAATCACCATATCTTTATTAGGGCTATTGATAGCAATATCTTTTGGCGATGTGAAACCAGTTGCGAAGATGATTGTCACTAATTAATAGACGGGCTACAACTAGATGTATTTCAGTTGCCTTAGCTTCTTCTTTTCTTCAAAGAAAGATAGAGTGAAATTGCTTGTTGCTTGCAAAGTATAAGGGAAGTATGTCTAAGAAGGTGAAAAATTAGACTCAATATATAGATATTGTTGGACACTAAAAAGTATGTGAAAAATGTAGATGAAAAGCTGTGTTTGGTAGGAACTCTAGGAAAATAATTTGATTTCTTGTTTATTATTTTTTACTTATATTTGGCACATAATAAAAAATACTACCTCCGTCTTATTTTATATGTCAGCTTTCAAATTTTAAGAGTTAAACAAATCGATCTTTGATCGTGAATTTTTCATAAATATTTTGAACTATTAATTATTGTGACTCATAGTACTTTTTACTTAGATTACAAATATATAGATCTCATTTCAAACAAATTGAAGATTGTATGTGCAAATTTTCGATCAAATTTAAATTGTTTGACTCTAAAAATATAAAAGGTATCATATAAATTAAGACAAAAAATTCTCTAGTGTTTCAAAATTATTTTTAGTATATTAGTAAAATAAAAGAAAATAGAAGAATATGTTATAGTAGACTAGTTGATAAATGAACACAATACAACAAATAAAATATTGATAATATTTTTAAATATATTATAAAAATATATGTTTTTTTTGTAAATTGACTAAAAAAATATATGGTATTATACCTTACCGGTGGGCAAAACCATGTCGAAAGTGTAAAAAAGTGGATGCTTTAGCTAGTGGAGAATGTGCAAAAAGTAGATTATACTAAACAAGGTTTAGGATTACAATACTCTTTAATTTTTTTTTATTGTTTCTCAATTGCTTTCTTTTTCTTTCACTTTTTCTTTTTTTTACTTTGGTGGTTTAATTCAAAATCAAGTTATTCCAAATTATAATTTAGGATTTGTTCCAAATTATAAAGATTCCTATTTGGATCTATCAAGTGGGTGATTCCACAAGCTTCGTTTGCTCTTTTAAGAATTCGTTTGAATTGGCTTAAAAATTAATTAAAAATTTATTTTTAAATTAATTTTTGACTTCTAAAACTGTTTAACAAATATTAAAAATAAATTAAAATAATAAATCATAAAATACTTAAAATAAGTTGGAAATCAACCGTAGATGTTCCTTATTATTAATTTTTGACTAAAGATTCATTTCAGTTTGACTTTTTTAAACAAATCCAAACAAATTCCTGGCCCTTTTTTCTTCTAATTTTGACAATCATGTCCAATTTTTTTAAAGCAATTGAAGTCACTCCTTAAGCCTTTCCAAAACACTTGAAACCTAAAATTATATCATTCAAATCATTACTAGTTCATTAATCTCACAAATGGGCCATGGATTTATTATGGGTGAGCATTCGGTAATTTGGTTTAATTTTAGTTTTTTTTTTGTTTTTACGATTTTCGGTTCTTGTACAACGTGTATCGAACATCAACCGAAATAATTCGGTTCGGTTCCGTTTTTATTATTTTGGTTTGGTTTTTATTATTTTAGTTCGATTTGTTATTTTGGTTTTTTTTTAATGGATCTGCTTAGTGGGCTTTTAAAATTTAAAAATTTACAATTTTTTTTGTTTGAGTTTTCAGCGTAATGGGCTAAAAATAGTTACATTAAAAAAAGTGTCTTTTACTTTTTACTTTTTAATTTTAAATTATAATATTTATTATTTAACATTAATAATTAATATAATATAAATATATATTATAATATAATATATTTCGATAAATCGAAATATCAAATAACACAAAATTACATACCAAAAATTAAACCAAAATATCAAAAAATATAAAAACATATATCGAATACCAAACCGAAAATCGAAATATAAAAAAAATTGATTCAGTTCGATATTTCAATTTTTCAATATTTATGCCCAGCTATAAGATTTATTATTCAAAAGTGGCATAAAGTTGACAATAATAACAACTTATCAATAATATGAGGTAGGAATTCATAAACTTAGAAAAATATTTTTTCATAAAAGTATATTTTTCTAGAAAATATTTTGTTAGATATAAGCTAAGAAAGTATTTGATAAGTCAAAAAAAATAAATATTATTTCGCAAGCACCCATAGGGGAACTAAAGAGTTTTTCAAGGTAAAAAAACGGAAGGACGTGTGCTAATGAAACAAATCATACAAGAGATATATGGGCGAGGCACAATGCAAACATTTGAATTGACTTATTTTACGTATTTTTAAATAGTTTTAAAGTGTGGATAAAATTAAAAAATATTTATAAGCTTTTATTTTAAAGTTAAAATAATAAAAATAAGTCATAAATTAAAAATCAATCCAAATAGACCCTAAATAATTATTTGGCTAGTTTGAAGTACTATCCTTAATTAATATTTGGATAACTAGTCGAGAGATGTTTAAAAGGAATTAATATTTGGATAACTAGTCGAGAGATGTTTAAAAGGATTTTAGTTAGCAGATTTGGGGGATGTCCAGATACGACTAGTTTATTTGATTTGTAATGTTAACTTGATAAATAAAATATTTACTTACCAAAAAGAATGTTATTCAAAAAATATTCATATGTAATCTAATAAGATACTTACTACGTGGATATAATTGAGGGTGAGACGATTAAAAATGGGGATTGAAAATCTCGAGTGATTGAAAATGAGAGAGAAGTCATTTTTCTCATTTATAAAAAGTTTGTTTTTCTAAAAAAAACATATTATCTAAATATTATGACCAATTAAACATAAGAATTAAAAAATATTTTCCCCCTTACCAAATATAAGCTTATTACAATTTGCGCCGTGGGTACTTTTTAAATTTAAAAGCCACATACTTGTTTTAAATAATTTTGTGTGAACAAGTATCATTAAAATTGTAACACGTGTTTACTAAAATAATGAAAAACATCTTAATTTTTCATAAATAACAGTTACTATAATTTTTTCGTACTCATTTATTAAAATATTCATACAAATAATAATCTGAGTAAAGACAATAATAAGGAAAAAAAAATTAGTTTATGTATTTAAATTAAAACTCGATTAAAATTTCATATTAACGATAAATAGCTTTTTAAAAAAATTACTGACTCTATACTTATCGAGCCCCAAAACATAATAACTAACAATGTGAACAATTAATATGAAACCTATAAGGGGAAAAATATTTATTGGTGGAAATAAATTCACTTCTCTTCTCCACTTGTGTCCATTGTCTTTCTTATCTGTTCTAAAAATTCTCTGTTTGGTGGAAATGAATTCCATTCCTTTCTCCATTGTTACATACATACCTTCAAAGCAGCCATTGTTACACTGTACCAAAACTTCCCAAACAACAACAGATCCAATTCCACATTTTATCAAATCCTCAATACTCTCGTCTTCTTCGAAATCTGTGAATAAACTCGCAGAAAAAATTAGTCCATTGCCTTCTTCGTTCAGTAGAAGAGAAACCCTAAGTGCTTGCGGTTTGGGTTTTTCGGCGGTTTTGTTCGAGGCTCTTTTGCAGCCACAGTCGAATATTGAAGCAATTGCTGAAGAAGCTGCAGCTACGGAATGTGAGTTCACAGTTACACCTTCAGGTCTTGCTTATTGTGATAAAGCTGTAGGTTATGGACCTGAAGCTGTTAAAGGACAATTGATCAAGGTAACTTATTAGTCTTTGAACTTCTCTTTGATTTGATTTATATTTTTTAGTTGTTAGTTTTGGGAAAAAAACTTATTTGCACCGTAGAATTAACCTAAATAGCTGTGTAACCGCTCTCATTGGTAGCTGGTTTGGAGGCGAGTTATGCAGTAATACCATAGTTCGTAGCTGGTTTGGAGGTGAGTTATGGAGTATAAGTAATACCAAAATTGGTAGTTGGTTTGAAGTTGAGTTATGCAATATAGAATTAATATGATGTTTGAGTAATAACTTTGAAACTCGCATAACTAATACGTGTCTAAGTTATGTGAGTATTGATGTATATTTTTTTATGGTTGTGGTGTATAAGTTTGCTTTCGCATATCTGAACTACTTCCACGGAATACATCCCACACCTCCCATCAGATATAAAGTAACTATGTCCACCAAGGCTAGAATAGATAGTAAGGATTACCTCGTGTTTTTTTTATCTTCGGTGGGTTTTGAACTTGACACCTGGTGACTCTCAACCACTTCATTGACACCTAAGTCACATCCTTGGGTGCAATAATGTATTGTTTTATAAATGGTAGATAATGAAATAACAAATACATGAATAACTAAACTCTACATAACTATATGTATATAAGGTAATACATAAATTCTCTCATAACTAATTTCTATATTACTCTAACCTGCTACCAAATGATATCTAAGTTCATTTGGTACGACATAAGTCATGTTTCATGTGTTCGGTTGGTGAGTGGTAAGTTTATCCGGAAAATATACGATATATATTAAGATTAATGATACATTAGTAGAGATTTTATTGATGAAAATTTTGTTAGAGAAGATTAGTATACTAGTGTCTAAGTGTTGGTTGGAGCAAGTCATATGAAATGGAAACCTGAAGTCTTGCAAGGAAAATGACTTCCGCTCATGTGTGACTGCAAGGGAAGTCATTTTTCCCTGTATGTACATTTATATGGTAACCAAAGACCAGAAAAATTACTTCTGTTGTGCCAAAGAGGAATTCTAGTCACACGTTGATACTAAATAAACCAAGTTAAGTGATAAATATTTCTGCAAAAGACACATGTATGCACAAATTTAGGTAAAAGTATAATTCTTTTTGGTGCCTCTCGTCATTATAGCCAAGAAAGTAAGTGGCTGCATTTTTGCATGTGCTTCTCAAAAAGTTCAGAGGTTAACTGGCAAAATGGGATCAACATAAGAGGAAAGTTTCGTAAAGTTAGTACATCCCGGGAGACGCGTTGAGATTCAGAGAGAACCTATTAATACTACAGTGATACTCAAGAAGTACCTGAGATACTGCATTACCCAAGTTTTCCTGGATCGTTTCGTCTTGAAGCAGTTCTGCTTATGTAGTTCTTAAGAAGACAACTTGTTATCTTTTGAAGGCCAAAACTAGCAGAATCAACAAAGGCGACTAGCAATTCCCTCATTTCAACAGTCATGATTTTACTTCCCTTAGTAGTAGTCAAACCTCATTCTTCAGGTAAAATCAATGCTTCAAGAATCATGAAGAACTTTAGTCTTAATATTCAGAATTCAAATCTTAAGAAAAACTGTTGAATGCCTTGAATCGGACCCGTTACAACAGAAAAAACGGGGGTCTCGCTGCCCGGTCAGCGAGTCGGGGGTCCAGTGGGGCGACGCGCCCCCTGGCCTGGGGTCCGGCGGGGGGAGTCGCCCCCGGCCCGACGGTATACAATGTTGTTGTGGCCCTTAATTATCTGTCAATTCTGTATTTTGGGCCCAAGCCTGTTAGGGCGTAGCTTAGCACTATATATAAACGTTATGGCAAACCCTATTCTGTATTCTGTTCTTGCCTCTCAATAATATAACTGCTCCCCCTCTTCCCGTGGACGTAGCCAATTTATTGGTGAACCATGTAAATCTGTTGTCTTGTTTTTCCGCGTTTATATTTTCTTGTATTATCTCGAATTCCGCATAACAAAAACAGTTGAACTAGTTTCACACGTTTTTGCCCAATCTTTAAAGTGGGTGTTTTATGTAGCTAACTCTATAGTTTTTCCCACAATAATATATATATATATATATATATATATATATATATAAAATACATAATAAAGTGGTATTTTCTGGTGATTTATATATGTTTCTGGCATGGGTGACCTTTTGGAAAATAAAGGAATGGTTAAGTTATGTTGTTCATACAAAACAAGGCGAAGTGACTTTAGTAGATAAATTCATCAAGTTAAGTGACCATTTGAGAATTTTTCTCCTGTATATATTGGTTCATAATTAGAGGAAAAACTTGCTCTGAAAAAGCTATTTGGTATAGTGAGACTAGATGTTTGAGCTCGTCCTTAACCTTTTTCTCTTATATATTGAGTCGTATCACATTATTATTGAGAGATTATGTTGTTCAGGCACATTATGTAGGTAAACTGGAAAATGGGAAGGTCTTCGATAGCAGCTATAATCGTGGAAAGCCTCTTACATTTCGCGTTGGTGTTGGCGAGGTAAGTTATTTTGTTATTCTATAGCAGATTAGCAGTACTATCAGCAGTAAGAAATGGACAAAAAAAATTAGATTATCTCTATGACTATCTATTGCTCTCCTCGCAGGGCCGTAGAATGGTTCTAGTCTTGATTGACTAGATCCTTGATCCCAGAGTTTTATCTACATCCAGTTGCTTCTATAGTACATAGTTTCCAATCTTGTAGCTTGATATAAAGACTAACTAGGCTAGCTTTTCTCACTGGAAACTTATATTTCAGCATGGAGTAGCAACCAGGAATATTAGTCCCGAAACCTCCTTTTTGTAACACCTTCACTTTAAGTCACCCTTCATACAGCCCCCTATGGGCTGTATTTGCTAGAGACTTGGGCATTCTTATCGTAATGCATGACTACTTAACGGGGGGATTCACTGCAAATAGTAGCTTGACTCATTATTGCCGAGATAATGGTCTACTATTGACTCTTTCCTGAGTCACACTGTCCCCATTTGTACTAAGGTTCCTGTTACTGTATTTTCTAATGCTCCTTATACATTTGTCCCTTGAGTAATAATAATATACTATATTTCTTCTGGAACTAAAAGAAAAAACAAATAAACTGTTGTCCTATGAATATAACTTTATAATGTTTAACGGTAGATAGTTAACTCGTTTTTTCTGCTGATTATTTCCTGTTGTAGGTTATTAAAGGTTGGGATCAGGGAATTCTAGGAGGTGATGGTTTTCCTCCAATGCTAACTGGTAGGAGCACATTTTGTACATCAAATTATTCATACTTGAAGAATTTCAAAAAGGAAAAGTTTCTATCTCATCACTTAAATTTCAGGAGGAAAGCGTAAACTGAAGATTCCTCCAGAACTTGGATATGGGATAAGAGGAGCTGGCTGCAGAGGAGGTAAGCTAATTCAAAGAACAATTCCCAGTTACATACTTTCCTTTTCTGTTTAACCATCCGATACCCAAAGTTCACTGGCCCGACTTGTTCTAGGCCTGTAAAAGGGTAAATCGCTCTCTATGAAAAGATTTTCCATTCTCAAAGTTCGAAACCAAAACATTTGGTTAAGCCTTAAGGGGAGAGGGATCCCTACTATCCTACTACACTACTCTCTGGTGTCGGCCAGTTACATATGTTCTTTTTCTGCTTAACCATTCAGTACCCAAAGTCCACTCACCCGATTATCTAGGCCAGCTAGATGGGTAAAGCGCTCTCTAGTGAAAAGATTATCCCTTCACAGAGCTCAAAACCAAGACCTCTAACCCCAATCATCACGCCACACCGGTCTGTGGTACCGTGCAGTTGCATATGTGGTAGCTGTAAATAATGTCCTAACTGTCACATACTGATGGCTTAGGTACGTGCATTATTCCTCCAGACTCAGTTCTACTGTTCGATGTGGAGTTCGTTGGCAAGGCGTAGGTCTCAGCTATAGAGGTATAGTTTCTAGCTACTCATAAAATGATCGATCAAAGGGCAAAGTTTTTGTAAGCTTAATACTTTTAGAGACTTTTGCAGTACATACCGTGACCTGCTTGTATATTTTTGGTTATCTTTACAAAAATTACAATTATTTCGTACAGAATGTTACAAACTATATAAAGTAATTTTGCGAGGAACCAGCAAGGATTGTGGTGAAGTGGTAAGTATTCATTCATCCTTAACTAACACCATCAGGTTCAAGTCCCCTAGGGTATGGAAGTCGCCTTTTTTAGGAAGCGTTTTACCCAATGGGACTTCCCAGCGCGAATCTAAAGGTACGAAAGTCGCCTTTGTTGTAGAACATTTTACCCCAATGTAAAATTTTCCGGCACAAATCCAAATTTAGTAATCAAACTAAAGGGCTCTCCCTATCAACACTGCACACACAACTCATAAGCCAAGTAAGCTTAACACCTGATTAATGAGTGTTACTCGAAATAATTAAGTCAGATGATTGCTGATATCATAAAATAAAATAAATTATTTCCTCAATTTACTTTTACGTTTCACTTATTTTTAAAATAAATTTTTATTTTTATTTGTTATTTTTGATATATCAAGAAAAGATAATATTCTTTTCATGATTTACCCTCAGCTTACATACTTATTTTTCAAGTCATTATTTATCTGAAATAATTTAATAAAATACTTATATTCTTAATGAATATGTAAGTTAAATTGCGATAAATAAAAGTCAACTGAGGGAGTAAAAGGAAAAAATGAAGTTGATAGAATTTGCCATCTTGTCAACTATTCATTGTGGAACTGGCATGCCTCAATTGAGATAATTGCTTCCCACATCTTCACATGGCATTAATTATATAAACAATTTAAAAGTTACCTAAACTACAATATCAATATAATAATAATATTTAAACACCACGTGGCTTTATGTACTTCCTCTATTTTACTTCATCTCAATAGTTCTACAATTAAGAAAGATTTAATTTTAAAATTCTCTTTCTACCTTTAATGCAATAGTTTATAATCATACATATATTTTAAAATAAATCACAATCGCAAATTCCAAAATCTATCTTTTTAAAATTTGTATTTACACAACATAAATTAAGACAGCACGAACATAATACTGTAGACTTTTAGGGGTCTTTTGGTAGTTGTAAAGAGGCATACTATTTATGTATATATTAATTTGTATAATTATGGATGTTCGTAGTGGTGGAGTTAGAATTTTTAATTAAG
This sequence comes from Solanum lycopersicum, assembly GCF_036512215.1. Classification (NCBI taxonomy): domain Eukaryota; kingdom Viridiplantae; phylum Streptophyta; class Magnoliopsida; order Solanales; family Solanaceae; genus Solanum; species Solanum lycopersicum. The sequence goes on along the minus strand of NC_090807.1, from coordinate 1,931,466 downwards.
GGATTTAAAAATTTGAAAAACTGGATACACGATAAAGTCGAAGGAGTTTGACATCTACTATATATATCTAAAAAATTATTTTAACCATGTATAAATCGTTTAATTTTCCATCGAAGGAGGTTTATCTAGGTGGCTCCGCCACTAGATGTTTGGTTTGTAATTTAAAAATATATGTATAAGGTATGAGAGAATTTATATATTATCTTGCGTGGAAGAGAAGATAAAATAACTAGTTCATACATAATTTATACTCAATAACTAATACTCCCTTCGTCCGGTATTGTTTGTCATGGTTTCTATTTATAGAGTCAAATTATAAAAACTTTGACTAACATTTTAAGATGCGTTTTTAATCATATTAATATGAAAAAATTATAATTTATAGTATTTTTCATATAGTTTTAGAATATCTAATTTTTTTGTTTAAAATATCAAATTAATGTGATCTAAATTACCTTTGAAATAAGTCAAATTGACTTTCGGTAAGCGCAACATGACAAATATTTCTAGACGGAGGAAGTATTCAATATCTAATACTTACATAATTCTTTTTTTATTTGCTTACCTACTATCTGATATCCACATCGGAGTAGAGCATTCTCTAACAAAAGGTGATTTCATATCCAAAGAGACTCGAACTCGATGTCCACTAGGAAAGTTTAGGATATGAGGAAATCTATTCAGCCAATAAGCTTTTAGATTTTGATATTAAATTTGACCCACGACTTGATTATTAATATAATTTATTTTTATTTTTATTTTTCTCTCTCTCACACTTTTTCTTTTAATACTTTGGTGAGTAGTTTGTTGAAAAGGAACTAAAGTGTTGCGTAAACCGTGTGTGGATGTGACTTTTAAAATCATCGTAGATGTTGACTAGTGTAAATTTTCTATCCACAACAAAAAATTTAAACGATTAGAAAGGGTTCGTTATATCAATAAAGTGTATTAATTAAAAAAATATTTTTACCTAAGTTCATGAATGTGTTTCCTTAAGTTGTGCAGAAAATGGTAGATTGGAATTGAATGAATTGCATCGAAATGTCTCTGTCTTATTAGCGAGAAAAATAAAGTTTTATTGAATTATTATTGTGTTTAAGTTAAATGTTGATAAATGATAACTCTATAAACAAACATATATCTGAAAAAACTTCCAATCTAAGATTTTTTTTCTTTTTTAATGAGTTAAAATGGAATATGAAAATAGGAGTACCAAAAGGGTGTCTTTATTTCACAAATAATAACATACTTGGACTAATTTTATAAGTAGAGTTTGAGAAAGGTGGTATCTACTCGTAGTTTTGTTTCTGTCTTGTGGGGTAGATATATTGTTTTCGATAGACCTTGGTCTTAAGTAAAGAAAATCAAATCAGGTATGAAAAGAAAATATAATAGAGAGAGGAACAATAGAAACAACAAATAATATGATAATCGAAGTAAAGAAAACAATATCTAATAGGAAATTAAAGAAAGATAATAAAAGAGTAATACTCCTATCTAGGGTTATGTCCTTGATAGTGTGGACGCACATGATATGCCATGCATAATCGTCTTCTCCAATACGTCTTCTGCCACCTCTATCTTTCTTCTGACTCACCATGATCAACTTTTCACACCTCCACTAAGACATTTGGTATTATTCCAGTCTTGTTTTCCTCATCTTAGAAACTACTCTCACGTTATACTGATATTTTTGTTTCCAATCATCTCTCATCTCAAACTCATTCAATCCGATATACTATTATGTTTAAAATCGTCGTCAATCTCACCATTTTCTTAAATTATATTATTGATAAAAATTCTTGATCCTCCCTTAGGATGTCATTGTTTCACATAACTATAATATTCTCAATTTGAAGTGGAGTATGACTATCTCTATATTTGTGTAGCGTGTAAAGAAAAAGCATACCCCAACCACATTTTTCACTAAAATCCACTATTTTCCTTTACACTATTTGATCGATCCATCAATTTCCTTGAGACTGCTGTTTATTCCAAAAAAATAATATTCCAATCATCTTAATTTATCTGGTCTCATTTAATTCTGATGTAAAATTATATAATTATTGATTTAATTTTTTGAAATTTATGGTTCAAAGAAAATTGAACATTAGTGTGAGTTATAGATTATTTCATTAAGAGTAAAATGAAATTTTTAAGTATAGATTATTTTTAATTATAAAAATGTGAAATTTCTGAGACAAACTAAAAAACAAAAAAAACGTCACATAAATTGGACAAAAAAAGTTAAAATTATGGCACTCAATATTTGTATTCATATGAAAAACTAAATAAGATTGAGATTCACATGCACTGTTTTGTGTGATAGTTCCAAATTAAAGTGAAAATATACACTTAATCGTTTTTTAAATAGTTAAGTGTATGGAAATGCAAGGGCATATCTAATGTATCGATATTGGGTTTATCTTAATTCAGTATTTTTATTAAAGTGAAAATATACACTTAATCGTTTTTTAAATAGTTAAGTGTATGGAAATGCAAGGGCATATCTAATTTATCGATATTAGGTTTATCTTAATTCAGTATTTTTATGTGAAATATCAATTTATGTGTAAAAATTCATCAAACTTGCAATAGATACTAATATTATATATAAATTCACAACTTTAAAAAAATAATTAGTTTACTACTAAAAACACTAAAAATAAAATTCAAAAATATTAATTTTGAATCCATTTCTTTATACAAAACACAAAATATTTTATACTCATTTAATAATAATATGATATAAAGTTGTTAAACCTCAACATTGAATATTCAAACTGCGGACTAAGGCATTGATTGATGCAATAATGACAAACTTTATATATAATAGCTCCTACCTACCTACTGATAGAAAATAAATTGCTTATTTTGAAAATGATTTAGTCAACCTATTGAAACAATTTCACACATAAAATTAATCACGATATATTAGCTGATTTACCATATTTGCACTCTTTTATATTCTAGTTGCTCGGAGTTATTGTTATTGAGCATTTTATTTCGCAATATGAAACTTTTAGATAATCGAGGTGTTCATCCAAACTTCTTGACAAAAAATTACATTGCATATATAAGGTATTTTTTCAAAAAAAAATTATGTCTATATATTAATTTTGACTCTTTGAATATAAGATTAGAAGTTGACTTAATGTCTCAGTTTAAAATTGAAATCTTGAATTCGTCATTGGTTCCAACACAAAATTGGACTCCAATATATATATCAAGGGGTTCACCTGGTTTCACGGAGTTATTGTTATTGAGCATTTTATTTCTCAATATGAAACTTTTTAAATAGTCGAGGGGTTCACCCAAACTTCTTAACAAAAAATTACATTGTATATATAAGTTATTTTCTTTAAAAAATAATTATGTTTGTATATTGATTGTGACTCTTTGAATGTAAGATTAGAGATTGACTTAATGTGTTTGAGGGGCTCAAAATTGAAATTCTGGATTCGTCATTGGTTTCAACACAAATCGAATTCCAATATAGATATCGAACACTAGACCAAAAAATCAAAGATCTTTAATAGGTTCTTTTTTCTTTTAATAAGCGTTTTTGCGTTCAAACTGAGATAAAAAGATAGATCATGAAGAAAAAAAACTTCTCCAAAAACATGTCTTACGCAACGCAAATTCATATTAATAAGACATTAATATGAATACCCAAGAAAGATTGAAGCAACATGAGAGCTTTTTAATACCATAATTAATCAGTTTCCATGGAGCTAATTTTCTTTAGAAAATAAGAAAAGCTCATTACATTACATTACTAAACAAACAAAAGTAGAAATAAAAATTCTACCAAATAAAAAAAAAAATATGTACACATAACATATTACTAGCTACTCCTAAATTACCAACAACAACAACTTAAGATTATCAAAACGATGGAACGACGCCGTACGAAGCGTCGGAGGCAACGAGTGAGTCTCCCACTTCGTTCTCCGTACGCTTCGCAAATCTCCCTTTGATTCGAGGTCGAGTCTCAGCATAGGCCTTTCTAGAAGCATATCGTATAGTCTTCTCGAATTTTCTATTCTTTCTCTTCTCTCTATACCTTAATACTCTTGCTTTTCTGTCTAAACTCGAAACTGGGTTAGGTAGTCCGTCAATGGCGGAGTTTCTAACAAATGTGTTTGATACATCTGTCATCGTGTTATGATCAGGCACAACTCCAACTTCCATTGATGATGAAGAGACCTGTTCAAATAACGCAATGTTTCATTAGTTTATGTGGAAAATAAAATGATTTGTTTAACTTTTATATACTAACAGTCGCAAGATCTAAGTTAAGAGCTTGCAAGGGATTCATACGAACCCCATTAACTTGGTAGAAAATCATGTTTTATAACATAAATTTTTCAAACTCCAATAATTTACATATTAAAAAATTTTCAACTTAATGTGAACTTTTATATTTGTATGTTGAGTAGAGACTCTATTAGAAATAATAAGAAACGATTATATTTTATACTTCCGATCTTACTTATACTATTATACTTAACTATAGGTTAAAGATAGTGTCAAGGCTTCGCCGGAAAAAAATAACATATATACAAGTAAAATGAGATACAAAATGATTAAATAACTTATTTTAGACACCCTTAATATAACAAATTGCTATTTTTGAACACCATTTAAAGAAACTTATTAAATAACTTATTTTAGACACCTTGATATAACAAATTGCTATTTTTGAACACCATTTAAAGAAATTTTTTATTAAAGCAATAAAATGAAGAGAAAAGAGTACATACACTTTGGCTAATGGATTGAGAGGTGAAGTTGTACATGAAAGGTTTAGATCCACCAGAAAAATCAATTTCATAAGTTGGGTATCCATCAACAACTGGGCCTTGTAATTGGATATCATTCTTGTTGTTTTGTACGTGAGGTACAACACAATCTTCTTTATACTCCTCTTGATTATGAAGCTGAGCTATATCATTACTAGGTTTCTGATCTGCAATTATATCCATTTCCACGTACGGATCCACATCGCTGAACAAATACTCCACAGATTTATACTCAATTCCTTGAGTATTATTATTAGTGCTCGGCGCTTGAAGTAGCCACGACTCCGCCTCCGCTTCTTCTTCTTCCGTGTCATCGTCGTGCTGCTGCGGATCATCATTTCCGTCCGCAGCAGCACCACGAGAAGAGCTGGCGGAGGCGGAGTCGTAGAATGGAACTACGGGAATCCGTTCGTGCCGGCGAGCTAAGGGATTGGCGGAGTGGATGTCTTGGTCGCAGGTGGTGCAGAGTGCGGCGGCGTCGGCCTTACACGTGACGCTCGCCGGCGCGTGCTCGCACACTTCGCAGACCCAGACGCGCGCGTGCCTCGACGCGAGTTTGTTTGCAGCGTGGATTTTGGAGTCACAAGTTAAGCAGAGAAAAGCCATGTCCGCCTTGCAGAACACCGTGGACGGCGTCGCTTTGCAGGCGTCGCAGCGTTTCGCCGTCGTGCTCCAACTCTCCGCCACCATTATTGTGAGTTTTTTTTGTTGTTAACTTTTCGTTACTTTCTCTCTCTAATGCTAAGTTTCTCTCACTAAAATTGCAATAATGGAGATTGATTTTTAGCTTTGATGGAGTGTTTTGTTGCTTTATTATTCAGACAAAGTTTTATCTTAATAGGGAGGAAGAAATCTGAGATAGAACCAACGAGAGGATGACATGTGTTCTAGTCTTAGCCAAATAAGTTTGGAATTAATTACTACTCCATCCGTCTCATTTTAAGTGACATCTTATTCATTTTTCTTTTTTAAGTGTGTTTTAAAATAACAGAGCGGGATTGATCGATCTACATCCAAAATTTTGACTCTCCTTCTCAAGAGCACGTCTATAGAATAAAGAGAGCACGCGCCACACTCCTATTCTATCAGGACTTTTAGCTTTTACTACGAAGAAGAGATTAGTTTCGACTAGCTTTTATTCCTAATCCTAAGTCCTAACCAACGAATGATAAGTCGGCTTAGAATAATTACAAACAAATTTGATTTCAATAATCGGAGGCAAGTCAGGGGACAAAGGGCACACCCTAAATTTCTTAAATTTAAGAATTGTATCAAGGCAATGCTACAAACTTCCGAAATCAAATAAAACTTTTTACCTTTTAAACTTTTCTTTTTCGATCCACTACTATCTTATTAAAAAAAAAAGAACTTCAACTTAGACTCAAAGAGAAAGAAAGTAATCACATCCTCCGATGTAAATCTACTTGTTAATAGATCAAAAGTCTTGTTCTACTTGTTGTAAATAAATTGGTAAGATTTGTTTCTTAAGATATATAAAATATCTATCTATTATTATTAGAATTTAATTTAAAAATACTTTTATCATTAATAAAATAATTTGTAGTCTCATAAATATCTAAAATTATTTTAAGCAAAAATTTTTATTATTATTTATAAAATATCGTATCAAATTAAACAATAATGATGGAGTATTCGAAAATACGAAAGTTGTCGTGTTGGTGAAGGTGGGGAATGAAGAAAAGAGTCGTGTGTTGTTTAACACAAAGGTGTTAGTGGGGTTGTGGGGGTATTTCAGGTAGGGTCGGGTATAAATACCAAAAATAAATCGAAAAAATGAAGTAAATTGAATTAATTGAAATTCTCCGAGTGAAACATATATTTAAAATATTTTGATTGTTAAGGTTTTATTTTTGGATTATTTAGTGTGTTTGTTTCGTATTTGAAATATTATCAAATAATTATTAGAATACATTTTAGATGTTAATATTTTAAATAGAAAAAAGAAACAACTTATAATTAAAATGTATTTTCAATAAATATTTTATGATAGTTTAAATAGAAAATCATAATTCAAAAAATTAAAATACTTCAAATATATTTGATTTACCATTTTGATATTCTATTAATTTGGGAACAATGTTAGGATAGTTTTAATGAATCATGAGATATCATTTTTATTTATAAAACAAAAAAATATTTTAAATTTCATAATAAGATATGACCAAACATCTATTTACCGGTTTGGCATTTGTTGATGTTAGAGGTATGTTGCGACAAATATACAAAATTAAGATAAAATCAATTAATATTTGAGATATATAAATCGTGATATCATCTATATTTCGCGCACTAATAGAAGAACTATTTTTTTTTCTAATATACAAATATTTTTAGAAAAAATTAGTCTACAAATTCAAATGGTTTAGTTTGAAGTTTTAGTCTATATTTACTATTAACATTCAATTTAATATTTTTCTCTAATTTTCCATTACTTAATGGTTGTTAATTTTTTGCATAAAAAAATTAAAATCTTTTCTCTTTATGAGCAGTTGATTAACAAATTTTAATTAATTATTTCACTCATATGAATTGAATTTCAATTATGGACAGATAAGTGTTTGATTAGCAAATCAAATGTCGTATTTCTAACTTATATATCGATGGCGTTCATTAATTAATTATTTCAATAAGTATATTTCTAAAAAAATGTTTAAGAGATTTGACTTTACTAATAGTTATAATTTTTTAAACATTCAAATATGTTATTATTTTCATCTACAATATTTGATCGTTATTAATTATATGACATAACTGGAAATTGAAAAATCTAACAAAACCAAGTTAATTTTAATTCGAATTGAATGCTATTTTTTTCAAACTAAAACACTGAAAATCGAATCACACCCCTGATTTAGAGCATATGATGGTGTGACATATTATGCCTTTTTTAAAGCTTCATTATCTCCTTTATTTATTTTGTCATTTTTTTTCCATGTTAAATATATTTTTCCTTTTTATATTATGAACGGAAAAAAATCTAAAATTTATTTTAACTTTGGCCGCAATTGTTGCGATGATTTTAAACTTTGGGTAGGATCTAGTATTCATCTGCATTTATTTAATAGTGTATTCTAACGATATATATGTACTTATATGAACAAGTTACTATTTATGATGATGTGATATTTTTGATATCCATGTGGACACTTAAATACACTATAAATAGTGTATGGAGATAATAGATCATGTCCAAAGTTTGAAATTATTACAATGATTTCAGTTTAAGTTCAGATATATTTTGAGTCCTTTTCCACGATGAGTTTAAGTTCAGATATATTACAATCTCACGTGTAAGCAACAAATACAATAGGTAAACTTTACACAACTTTAGATATAAAAAACCAAGTTCATAGAATTGTTGAAATGTTTTTCAAATAAGGATCAAACTTCTCTCCAAATGAATTTTGTCAATTAAACATGATGACTTTGTCAAAGGAGGGATCTCACACACTCATGTTCTTTGGAGTATGTGAATGTTGTTCTCCTTTATTCCAACTTACTCATATGTATGTATGTATTGATTGATTGAAGAATCAAAACATGCCTTGAGATGTTAGTCAATTTTTTTGCAATATGTTACTTTAGTGATTGACCATTGGATGTTTGTGTTGTGGCTATAAATCTTCTAATTAAGTCCAAGAATGTTTCTTCATCACACATTTATGCACCATATATAGCCTTTTAGATCCAAGAATAGAAGAGGGAAAATACAAATCCTCTCCACTTCTCACGAGGAATAAGGGTAAGGTTTACGTACACTCTATCCTCCCAGACTCCAGAATTACAGAGGGTATATTGTTATTGTAGATGGAGTATTCATGGAGATTTACTCATTAATATGTTCACTTTCTTAGTCTCAAAAGGAATCGTATAAGAAATGTCCTTTGGGACAGAAACTCGTGCTCCTGGAATATCCCCTGCTTGCTACACAGATAATCGCGATCTGGAGAGCCAATTCGAGTGTCTGAATATTTTTTTTTATGTGCTACTACAGTACTGTTATCTACTGATACATCTCCAGTAGCTAAGCATCGTCATCACCTTCAACATCGTGTAATAAATTGTTATTCATAATTCAATGAATAATGGCAATTCAATCTAATGAGTTTCTTGCTAGGATTTGTGTATTTCAATTTGCTGATCTTTGGATTCATGAGAAACTTATTATTGTCCATGTCTTTGGAGACTTTAAAGTTCAAAAAATGTCTAAATCAAAGTAGAAATGATGTTCATTACTTTATCATGATCAAGTGTCTTGAGAAATTTTTAGTGGACACTTTTAAGAATGACTACAAGGTAGGTAGTCCTATATTCCTAAACATGAATACAAGGTGTCATCGTTACTAAAAGTTGACTATTTCCAAAAACCATCCGTTCAAGAAGGTAACTATAAGAAGGTGACATTAGTTCTATAAGTTACTACGACAAGGTTCCCTCGATGCCTAAATAGGAATCGTTACTTCGTCAAAGAATGATTACTACAAGAAATCATCCAGAAAGTAACTACTACAAGGTGTTCCCGATGCCTAAATAGGAGTAAAATGTGCCATTTCTTGTCACAGAATTACTACTACAAGAAATCATTAGTTCCATAAGGTAATTACAAAAAGGTGTAATCAATTCCAGAAGGTAAAACTACTACAATATGCATTCAATGCCTAAACACGAACACAATGTGTCATTTTCATTAAAGAATGACTACAACAAGAAGTCATCAATTCTAGAAAATAATTACAAAAAGGAGTCATCAGTTTCAAAAAGTAACTATTTCAAGGTGCTCTTGGTGCCTAAACAAGAATAGAAGATGTTAACTTTATCAAAGAATGAGTACTACAAAAAGTCATCAGTTCCATGACTACAAACAGGTACCATTTGTTTCAAAAGTACCCTCATTGCCTAAACAAGAATACAAGGCGCGATCTTTGCCGGAAAATGATTACTACGAGAAATGTAATATATGTAAAGATCAATTTATATATACTACATTATGTAAAGATCAATTTATATGTATTCTGAACAAATATAACATATTATTATACTAATCAAATACTATATGTTATACTAGTATAGATATGAATATTCAAATACCAATATAATAAATCAATATATTTATACCATATCAGTTACATACATTTAACCATTAAAATCTTAAAAAAAGGAATTACATATATTTTGATAATATACTCAATACATTATATCACTATGTGTATACCATGTTGTTTTAAGCATATACTTCTAACCATTAATATAGGGATATACATAAAATCCGCCTCAAACTTGTCTGTAAAACTCATTTTAGCACTGTAACTATACGAATGTTTAAGTACCCCCTTGAAGAACTTTCAGGTGAATTAAATACAACCTTATATATACAATACCAACTTCATAGTTGGAAGGTGATATACATGCGGCCACATGAGCGCCACCTCAATGACACGTTGACAATATATCAATAGTGAAAAGATTTAGTTTTGTTTTCTTTTTTCTTTATCCATGTCATATTTTCTCTTTCATTTTTTTATTCTTCCATACAATTTCTTGTTTCCATTTTCAGTGTTATTCAATTCACTTACAAGTTCTTTAAGGGGTACTTAAACATCCGTAAAATTACAGTGTTAAAGTGAGTTCAGATGACAAGTTTGAAGGGGATTTTATGTATTTTCCTATTAATATATGTAAAGAACTATACCATATGTATTTTTTGGATAAGTATCATATTTTAATATATACATACGTCCATATCTTATACCTGTATATTAATATACCAATTATATGTGTCGTATATAGTATCAGTATATTTATACAATATTATGTATATGCTTATCTTGCATATTGGGTCTTTCCTTGCTATTAATTTCCTAACAAGTGTGAGGAAATTGTTTTGTCAATATTTTCTCGTAGATTACAAAATTCCAATGGCGAAAATTATACATAATATACGTATAATAGTATATTAATATCTATATTATACATTAACATATACATTAATATATGCAAACTATTTTTGTCAAATTCACAATATTTATTGTCTAGTATAGTCTGTACAGAGCCCACAACTCAATTACCATAATGATTTCCAAACACTTCTCCTATACTAAGAAAATAATCTAAGTTATACTAAGAGTCCAAAAGGTCTCGTTCGATATGTTGAACAAGTATAGATAATTTCTCGAAAAAAAAGTTAGTATTTCTTTGTTCATTTTTTTCTAGTTTTAATTTGAGCTAGGTTATACACATTAGTAATCAATATAAGGATATATAATCCTTATTAGAAGATGGAATAATAGTATTGTAATTAGTTATTTCGAGATAAAGCAATGAAAATGAAAAAAAAACTCACTAAAACTCTCTTTTTACTAAAACTTCTTAAAAATTATGCAATATGTATTATTTTTAATATAACACTTCAAAAAATAATCAATAAAAAATAGTAATAAAATAACTAATCTCAATATTATATATATAACATATATATTCGATCATAATTTGAGTTCAAATCAAATTTGCCTATTAAACTTACTCTCTAGATGGGACGGGATCAAACATTAGGATACATTGAACAAATAAAATATTTTCTTTTTATTTCTCATTGGTGTTCAGTGTCTTATACTTGTATTGAAATCTGGTTAATTCAGAGTTGCACCACGTAGAGTTCCATTTAGATGATAACTTTTTTTTTCAAAGAAATTTTTCTATACACAAAGCTCAAACTCGAAAATTCTGATTAAAAAAGAAATAGTTTCATCCAATATACTAGGTAGATAAAATGTTAATTAAGATATATATGTCAATATGGAATAAGGAAAAGGTTGACATCTTTGAGATTTTGTTCAAGAACATATTCATTGATTAATTCTTGCACTACGTACTAATAGTGTCAACCATATTTTTTTTGTATTTATTCTATATGCTTTTGCTTTCGATATATATATATATATATATAAAGAAAAAACAAGTGAAGAATTTTTCAGATATGATAGCAACTTTGCATGTTCCAATTTTATTGGGTTATATGTATGAATTTGGATTTTTCTTTTAGTATTTGTTGTATCAATTAGAACCATGTAAAAAAGATTCACTTTATTTTGCATAAGTTCATCAAAAAGAATTTAAAAAATAGGAATCTATAGAATCTTTCAACGACTTTTATTTATATTTTTTACTTGCGCAAAAAATAACAAGAAAAAAAAAGAGTTCTAGCTAGCCCCGTTAAAATATCATTATTTTTCACTAAAATTTTTAATCGGAAAATGTTCAATATAGTAATGTTTTATTCGGAAAAATTAGGTAGTTTATACTTCAGTGAGAATCTGTTTTCTACCGTATCTTTTCTCACTGAGTTGATTTGGTGGAAAATGAGTAAAAAAATTATGATTTGTAGCTAAAATTTCCTATTGATTTACCACAATGGAAAAAAAAAATTATTTTCAATAATGTACTTGACATGTTTTTTATAGAAATAAATAAAGAGGAATATTAAAAATTGGTTGGTTACATATATATATACTAGTTTTTATCTAGCAAAAAAAAATTATGTTTGGACAGAATTAAGTTATTTATACTAATTTTTTATTTTCATTTTACGAAAATTTATGCCAGACAATATCCAAAAGTCATGATCTTAATTCTTAAGAATCAAGGCAAGTTGTTTTAAAGTAAAATAAAATTTAAATAGTCAACAGAGTATATCATCTTTATAAAAAAATTTAATATAGTAAAATATTTAGTCCTTGGATCCAACTTCATAAGAATTTTTTTTTAAAAGGAAAAAATGTTGACTTTGCAAATCTAACTACTAATAGGTAATTACATAGAATAACTTGTGTTGTTATAATTTCTATATGATAATATATATTCCACTTAAAAGGCACTTTTTTAAATGGATGAGAATAACCTAAAATATCTAATCATAATCTAAGATAATTTTAGAATTTAGCTCGAAATTGCACTTGCAAATTGAGGTTAGCTATATATTCCATGCTAATTCCTAAATGCATTTGCATAATCTCTTATATTCTTTTATTTATTCTTGAGGGATTCCAAATGGTGTCATTTCATTCTCCCCATATTCTACCATTATGTCTAAACAAAACAAAAAGATTTATTTATATTTTTTCTTAATATGGATCTACGGACCTCTTATATTATAAAAATCTCTTACATTTTATTGAGTTTTTGTTTTATGATTTTAGTTCTTCAGCCAACCACAATAAACAATTACCATCTTCGGACAATCACAATCATCATTATTGTCAATCACTACAATCAGTCGTATCAATATTCATCATTTACAATTATCATTATCTATTACTATTACACATAATTATCAATCATTACTAACAATCACCATCATTAGTCACCATTATATACTATTGTCAATCATCATAATCATTAATTTATTATCCCCATCAACCAACTATATAACCATTAACCACTATATTAGTCACCATTGCCATCATTAGCTATTACCACAGCGGTATCTTTAGCCAAAACGTTCTTAATCAATACAAACACCATCGCATTTCATCATCATCACTAATCACTAATCACCATATAGTTTTTTTAAAAAAAATTTAATCGATATAGTTAAATTAAATTTAGCATTTTATTGAATTTCATATTAAATAATTTATAAATAAAGACTAATTCTATTTATTCATATGATGAAAAAACAAATTGTCTCAATTATTAGTATTTAGATTTTTATAAAATATTGCAACTTAAGATAGGTAAATCTTATCCACTCTAAACAATGTAGAAGTACGATTTGCACGATCAAAGATACATAGAGTACAATTTCACATAACAATATTTTATATTTTTTTAAAAAAAAATATTTTTGAAGTGAATGTGCCCTATCCACTCACCAAAATAATAACTATGTATTCAAAAATATTAGTGCCATTATTATTTTTTTGAGAATCCTATTCAACTAAGATGTGGCAACTTTATATAATAATCATAATATGATAGATTATGACACAATTCATACATCAATAAACTTTTTTAAAAAGTCATGTTGTGTTAAATAATGAATATATAAATATGATTTTAATATATTTAAAATTTTATTATTTAAAAAATATGTTATAATATTTGTGTGACGATAAAAAATTTTAATAACAATAAAAAAAGTTAAAGTACTTTTGAATATGAATTATTATGTTAATTCTCTTTTTTTTAATAATTATTTAAAATGATGTCACATGGTATAAGTTAGCATGGCACTTACATCTTCAACGATGACATGAATTTGAGTTAAATTAATAAGAAATATTTCAACTATAGAAGCTTCTAAAAAGCTTTTATTGATGATGGCTTTTGATGGTTGTTTCATCTATTAAACTATTTAAAAGTTATTTTCTCAAGGAAAATATTTTTTAATTAAATCGACAAAAACCACTTTCATCATTTATATTTATCTTTTTTTTCTTTTACAATAACTTAATACTTGCCATTTTTGTCCTTCTATAGCTTCTCAACAAGTAAAACATATATCTATTCCAATTTTCTTTTACCAAAATATATAATCACGATATAAATTTTGTATCTAACAGTAAAATCTATTGTTAATTTTATCCAGCAACAAATCTGCAACAACTTATAAAAATATTACTAGCTAAAGCAATTTAGCTATAGATCATTAGCAACGAAGATCTGACTTGTACATTAAAAATTTTCTTTTATTTTAAATAAAACATCTTTGCATTAAATGATTTGAAAAGAATTTGAAATTTTCACATAATGGATGCAAAATTTATCTCAAGTTCTACTTGTTTAGTGGATATGTATGAGAAAATAACATCAAATTATAAAGCAAAAATAATAATAGCATGTATGGATGATTGTAATGTTTCACTTTACCCCACAAATTATATGCTTTTATTCACCTCTTTAGTACTTTGATTAATGATTGTAAACTTTCTTTTAACCCAATAATACACTTAAAAGCTTGAGTGCGGTTTCCCTATTTGCCACTTGGCCCAACAAAGGCCCATTATGTGGGCCCAAATCCAGAATCCATTTTCATTTTTCAATGAGATAATGTTGTATTTCATCATCATTATAGAGACACAATTCACTTGTAGGAATATTACTTAATGATGTCAATGTCAATAACAACATCCTCTTGTTAGTAAATTTAACTTAATTTCTTTTTAAACGGTGATGTATATATCAGCTTATCTGTATCTATATTATTTATAGTGAATTTATTATTTTCCATCAATATAGATATTAGATAATATTTTTTATCGTAAATTTAACTTAATTTCTTTTTAAACGATGGTGTACAAATCTGTTTGCGTGGATCTATATTATTAATAGTGAATTTGTTACTTTCCATCAATATAGATATTAGATAAAAAATTATTATTATCTTAACTCAATCGAATTCAGATAGTACAATGCAGGATCTATTAGGGACAATGCTTTCAATATGATTTTCATGATCAGTATCCAAACTCAAAAAAAACCTCTAATAAAGGATAGAGCGAGAAATCCGATTATCTCACCACGGTCCATGTCCATGCTTGAATTATTTTTACTAATAATGAAAGAAAAACTCAATGCAAAATGGAAGACTGTGATATTCTTGTGCACTTAAGTGTAAGTTAGGTCTCATCAACATGTGCCAAGACATTTCCAAGCCCTAGAGTCTCAACTAAACTATATTTACACATAAAAGAATGTGTGTGTGTTGCACATGAAAATAGAATCCACAAAGCATGCTTCATGTTTTTAGGTTCATTAGTTATCATGATTCTTCAATATTTAACAATTTGCACCACAACAAAAGTTGCAAAAAAATAAAGGAACATAGTTCCCTCCCTCTTTTGCCTTGCTCACCTTTAACACGGCTCTATTCATAACTTTTACTCAGTCATAATTTATGTGATACGATTCTAATTTTAAAAGTTCAAACATTACATATTTTAAAACTACACAAAAAAAATTATAAGTCAAAATAATTAATCAATTACGATCAAAGAAACTATTGATTAATTGAATCGAAAAATTTGAAAAATGTCGCATAAATTACAATAGAGATAGTAATAAAGTGTTCATAAATAATGTGAAAGATAAAAAAAATAGTGGTTATTAATTAGATATATTTATGTTTGAAATACATTTATACCTGAAAACTTTATGTATATCCACGTCAAGACCTAATATATTGAATCAGCCTAAAAATATTATTAACATAGTATAATATTGCGCTTTGAATCAAGATCACACGATTTTTATAAAAGATTTGACGCTATTAAGAGATCATATAAATATAAAGATATATGTATTTATCAAATTCTGCTATACACGTGCAAGACTTATTTCACACACCCAACTATCTCCTCTACAAACTAAGTTTTACATGTCCCATCACCATGATATTCGAAAAAAAACATAACAATTAATTAAGTTATGTAATTTGTGTTAGAAACAACAGAAGAATATTAAAGTTATGTTCAGCTAAGACATCGTATTTCATTTGGATTAATAATAACATTCTGATCAATAGGGGCCGAGGTTAGGGTTTTGAAAAATTTGAATCAACCAATAAATCGAATCAAATTTTGTTTATTGGGTTATGACTTATGAGTTATTAGGTTTTGAATGATTTTATAAAAAAAATATTAGGTTATAAGATTGATATTAATTTTTAGAATTGGGTTATTGAATAAACTGATTACTCATTTAGACGATAGTAATTTACTATTATTATCCTTCATAAATATTAAATATTAATAATTTAACATAACTGGACATTATATTAATGCTTCACACTACGATCTACACACTTCATATGTTACAATAATTCTACTTATATCAGAAATTGCATATAATATTTTGGTTGTAACATGTAATTGTAACCTTCGTACTATATCTATATCTTATTTATGCAATTTTTCATTATATTTCTTGTTTCACTATATTAAAAATTTACAACTAATTGATTTGTCTCACTATATCGCGTCAAATCCAAATTGTTATAAAAATGAGAAATAATATATCTATTTATGAGCATTTTCTTATTGAATAAATCGAACCATTAATAACCAAATCCGATAAATCAAATTCAATAAAATCGAATCAAGACTGATGCAACACTTCTAGCTGAGGTTACAATTCAACTGTTTCAACTTACTTTGTACCACTAAAATGTAGTACTCAAATCTACCTACCCAAAGGTCCAGCCTCTTCTCAAATCAATAAAAAGCTTGTCTTCAAAATATAAATTAACTGAAATATAATTTTTTTTAAAATAATTTTATTTAATATTTGATATCATATTAAATTTTATACTAAATTTGAATTCACATGAGAAAATTTTGAATTTAAAAATGAAACATATTCTAACAAAAATGACACATATCTAATCGAATTTAAACTCAAAAATAACTAATAGAAAATACTTTGTCATTCCATCGTAATATTTATTGATCCACAAAAAATATTCGAATTTTCAGCTTTTCTCCCTTTTTTTTTTTCTTGCTCTTTTGCTCTTATAAATACACATTCTTATCTTGTACTTCTCAAGCTCAAAAAACAAAGAGGAAAAAAAAACACCTCAAAGTTTTCACTAAACTTTCTAAACAACAAAAATTTCAACCAAAAACAGAAAAAAATGAGAACAGTAATTGACTTATCAAATTTCGAACAATCAAAATCAACCGTAAAAGCTACATTTTCACCGCCGGCGATGTCACAGAGATCGCCATGGCATTCTCCGGTACCGTATCTATTCGGTGGTCTAGCAGCTATGTTAGGATTAATAGCTGTCGCTCTTCTAATTTTAGCTTGCTCTTATTGGAAACTCTCCGGTCATTTAAGAGAAAACGGCGAAATTGATCACGATTCGGAAGTAGATCCTGAATCCGGCGACGGTGAAAAACCGGCGATCGGAATTATGAAGGCGATGCCGGTGTTTGAAGAGAAAATAGTTGTGATAATGGCTGGAGATTTAAGGCCGAGTTTTTTGGCTACACCTGTGATGAGTAAAAACTCTGTTTTGGGAGATGAAAGTGATTTGAATAAATTCGAGAAGAAATTGGAAAAGGAAACCGAAGAATTAGGTGATGGAAAGGAGAAAGAAGAAGTTGTGATCGAAGTTACAGAAATGAACCATGGAGAATCTCAAAACATCAATAGACAAAATCAGTAAAAAAATTCTTCCGTTACTCTGTTTTTTAAAAAAAAACAAATTTCGTGCAACGAGCTCAATCGATAAATGCATACACATAATGTGAAACTCGAATTTTACTTGAGAAACACATGCAGATGATATTAAACTCAAAATTTCCTATTTGAAAAATCTTCTGCTCGATCAACTCGATTACAATTTTCAGTTTTGAGTTGACGAAAATTTGTAAATTGTTTGGTTGAGATGAAATGGATGTAAAATTTATTTTTCTTATGCTTTAGAGTTTAATTTTAAACATTGATAGACGTATTTTTAGTTTACAACGGCAGTCACTTTACTAAAAACTAGAATGATAGCAGAATGGCTTCAGGAAACTGCTAATACTAGAGTAGAGGGATTGGAATGATTGCAAGACCCTCACTTCCAAGACTGGACGGTTACGTAATCTTTTAAATTTATTAATAATTTTATTTAGATATTAAAATTATTATATTTTAGATATTTGTGTTTCACTTAGGTACATAATGAATATTTGAGAATATTTATTTATATAAAAAAATAAATCTTTTCTATTCGACGGTATTTATAGAATACTTAATTATATATTTAGGTGTTTAATTGGAAATATGTAATAGTCTAGATATGAAATAATATTTATTGATAAATTTAAAATATATTATAGAATATTTTGTCAAATATATATATCATGTCAGGTATATAATTTATCTTGATGTTATATGAGTTTGAGCAGAGAAATCAACCACTAAGTTTTGTATTAGAATAGTGTATCTTTATCATGTCGTGATTGTGATAATACTAATAAATGATAGCTAATAACGGTGACGACGGATAATAGACATTGATAACTATATAGGTGGTTATGATTAATGGTATAGTTGATAATGAATGGTAAGAACGGGGATAGTAGGTAATAATTGTTGATGATGATAGCGATGAATAGATGGAGTTGAAGAAATGTTATTAAGATTAAATGCAAATAAATAAAATTTTCTTTTAAATAAAATTCTTTATAAATATTATTACCTAATTTATTTAATGAATATATCAAAACCTAAAAATTGATTTAATCTGAATTAAAATAAGAATAAGCAGATATATATTTTTAAAATACGAAATTCTTTCTTTAAAAAAAATAAATGAATATTGTTATAAAGCTACTTAAAATGAAACTCCAAAAATTAAAAGACAAGATCTTGGTTTTGATCTAATCCATTGTGTATATGTAATTATAATAATTTAATAAATAAAATACTAATGCATTTTGATCCTCCACTAAAGAGGAGAATAATAAAGTGGAGAAGAAACAATAAAAGTATATATTCTATCTGTTGGATTCAAGTGTATTTAGCATTAAAAAAGCTTTAAAAGAAAAAAATATATTAAAATTTAAAGTGGAGTAAATTAAATGCTTCTCTAGTTGTATGGGAAGTGATGTTAGCAAATGTCTCAAACTATGGATAAGGATGACAGTAAAATAAATGAATTTCTTTATTTTTAAGTATAAATTTCAAATTTTAATTTTAAATGTAAAGAAATTACTGAACATGTTATTATTATTGTTATATTATATTAAAAAAATTATGTTATTAAAAGAAATTCTTTATTTTCAAGTATAGATTTAGAATTTTAATCTTAAATATAAAAGAAATTACTGAACATGTTATTATTATGTTATGTTGTATTAAAAACTTATGTTATTAAAAGATATTACTAAATACTATTAAATCCATGTAAAATTTAAATTAATCAAAACTCAATATTAATATCAAATAACAAAAACTCTCTTCATTTTCATTTTTGTGACTTTTTTGAATTTCAAAATTTAAATAAATTTATTTTTAATCGTAATATTTTCATATATATATATTAATCTATCAGTTATTATGATTTATAATATATTTTTAATGATATATATTTAAATTTTAAAACAATTAAAAATTTCATGCCCTAATTAACAATTAAAATCCAAACTATGCAATATCTTTGAGAAAAAAAGAGCGTAGCAATATCTAATTTTTTTTTATAATTATGATTATTTTTTTTAATATTTAATATTTAAATTAGATATTTAATTATTTTAAATTTGTGTCACGCAAAATCGTATTTCAAAGTGGTGGTAGTTGAATAATAGGTGAAGTGAAATAATTGTGGCACTAGTTTCTTTGCAAAGCTGATGTTGAATTGGGCGCTGTGAGGCTGGTGCATTGTCCGTGAAAGTGGGCAACGCGGCAAAAATGCGCCTGTGAAACCTTTTAATTTTTTTTTTAGTTTTCAACTCGGTGTTTGGAGCTCAGACTAAATTTGAATCGTGCATTACATGATTCATTTGGGGAAGGCGCTTTCAGTAGAATTTTTTCATATCCAAAGCTTGAACCGAGACCTCTGATTAAAGCTGAAACATTCCAACTAGTGCACCACATTGATAAAATCTTTTTATTTTGTTAAAATATTACTCTCATTTATTTTAGGAAAAATGTGAGATAATTATTTTCATATTGATGAAACCTTTTAATTTTGTTAAAATGTTACTCTCATTTATTTTAGGAAAAATGTGAGATAATTATTTTAGAGATTCGAAGAAAAAGGGTGAAATTTTAAAAAGTTGTATTATAATTGAATAAAATATAAATTGTGATTGTAGTACAATTCGAATGTAATGTTATACATTGTAATGAATTTGATAGTTGTAATTTTAGGACAAATATAATATATTTTTGATGATGTAAGTTACTTTAGATAGCACTGATACGTTTGAACTTCATATAAAATACTTATAATATATTTGTATTAAAAGTATGGAAAAGGGTAAAATATGTCTTTGTATTTTTCGAAAAGGTTTAAATATGTCCCCGTTTAAAGTTTGATTTATTTATATCTTCGCTATCCAATTATTGGTACAAATATGCCCTTATGGGCGTTAGTTGACCACCTCAAAATATCCAACTCATTTTACTTTTCTTTAATTACCCAAATGGATTTTTCACGTAATTTTAATAGTACAGCGTGACATTTATATTACAAAAGAGAAAGGGTTAAATATGCCCCTAAAAATCCGACCCATTAAACCCTTTTATTACCTATATTTTATGGTTCAATTATATCCCTTTTATTACCCGTATCCGACCCAAAACCCATATCTCTTTCCCCTCAATTTTATTATTCTTTTATTACCCGTATCCGACCCAAAACCCATATTCATTTTCTCCCAATTTTATTACCCTTTTATTACCCGTATCTCACCATCTTCTTTTGAAATCAGTGGAAATGAGAGCTAAAAGAAAACACAGACGAGATGACTAGAGCACTGTGTTGGCGGGAACAGTTGGCATTGTTCTTGAACCATGTCCATGAAGCCACAAAGCTGAGTTCTCATTCTGAAAGAGGACGGAAACAGGAGTGTCAAATAAAGCAAAGGACATGCCAGATAAAGTCAATGACCAATTGAAATTACAGAGCATTTTAGACATGCTGCCAACCACCAAGGTGAACATTGATAAATGCAAATGACCAAACAAACACATAAGCTAGAGGCATCAAATGGGGGAAAAGGGATATGGGTTTTGGGTCGGATACGGGTAATAAAGGGGTATAATTGAACCATAAAATATGGGTAATAAAAGGGTTTAATGGGTTGGATTTTTAGGGGCATATTTGACCCTTTCTCTTTTATAATATAAATATCACGCTGTAATATTAAAATTACGTGAAATATCCATTTGGATAATTAAAGAAAAGTAAAATGCGTTGGATATTTTGAGGTGGCCAACTAACGCCCATAAGGGCATATTTGTACCAATAATTGGACGGCGAGGGTATAAATGGACCAAACTTTAAACGGGGGACATATTTAAACTTTTTCGAAAAATACAGGGACATATTTGACCCTTTTCCCTTAAAAGTATTTTAGTTATATATTCACTACATGGATTAAAATATGTTTATATTATATATTATGTATGGAATTCACAACGTGTAACATTATTATTTATTTTTTTCTCTTGTTAACAATGTTAAAAATATTTTGTGTGAATTTTAATTATTCAAATTAATATAGGAGTTAACACTATATTATAACTGTTTTTAGAAATATATTATATACCATATATACTACTATTGGTAAGCAATATGCATTCAAATTTTCTTATCAAACTACATCACAAAGTAAATTTTATAATGATATTGAAGATCAGTTTATAAACTTATTTAATATGTTGCGTAGAATGGAGTATTTCAACGTATAATAAATAATAATATTATTTTATTTATTTCAAAAAGTAAAAGAAATTCATAAAATACGACAAGTCATCTATACAAATATAATTTATGATTAGAAGTATAACAGTACTATATATATTTATCATAATTTTTTCATTAATTGTTTTACAATTGCACTAAAAGCGAAGCACCTGAATCATTTAAGAAGGCTTGCATAAATATGCGACATTAAAAAAATATTTATTATTTATAGTAATAATTTTTTTTATTAAATAATTATAAATAGCAATTAATTTATAAAACACATATAATATAAATTTTATTCATATATGACATATTTATCACAATTTAATACACTTATAATAAATTATGTTAATTTTTATCAAATAAATTAATATATTTTAAAATACTAATAATATATTTATATTATATGTATAATTAGTTTTTAATACATAACAAAATAATTATAGTATCTTTATAAATGATTGTAAATAAAAATATTATTAAAACTGATAATTATTTATTTTAAAAAATACTCAATCAAATAATAAATTGGGTATTTACACAAATTCACAATGTAAGGGCTAATTACATCTTATCCATGTTCTTTTTAAAATTACAAAAATCTCTTAAATTTGGTGAAATTCGGATCGGTCTCAAATGTCTCATAAATCGCGTCTTAATTTTGAATACATCATTCAACGTCTCCATATATCACGTCTCAATTTCGTATACATTACTGAATATCTCAATATATCGCGTATGTTACGTACATTATCAAAAGTGTTATATCCTAGAATATGAGAGAATAACTTTTTTTTGCAAATTTAGAAAATATGATAAAACAAATAAGAACTTTCACACATAGCCACTCAAAAATAGTCAAATTACACTCCGTAATTATAGTTTGCTAATTACGTTTCATACATGCATATAGGGAGGAGAAATGCAAGTGAGAGAGGCCATAGAGTGGAAAAAAATGAATTGTATATGTATATCGGTTAAATAAATATAAATTATACATATGCATTTATATATTCTGGCGAGAGAGATTGAGAAAGTCGAGCAAGAGTGGACAATAATTTGTATAATTCACATCTCATTTGCATAATTCACATGTACATTTTGTGATCATTTGTTTCTGTTTTGTAGAATTGAGTAATATAACAGTATGAAACTATATAAATATAATAAAGCTTGAAATAACAATTTGATACAAACATGAACATATAAAATTTAAATAATTACACAAAATATATTATATAAATTACGTTGTATAAATTATATTATACAAAATCAGAAAATTACACATTTATACAAACTTTAAAAAGTTATACACAAAAAAGATTTGAATGTATATATAAATATGACAAAACTGAAAACCAAAGGAAATCATCGTTATAAACAAATAGAAATGTAAATTACATAAATCTCATAATTTTAATATGAAATTAAATCCATCCCTAATAAGATCATAAATACATTAACCCCTTAAAAATTAAAAAAAAAACTGGATATAATAATCGAAGTTCGAATTCATTATATACTGTCTCGAATACGTTAATATATAACTCGAATATATTAAAAACTAGCTCGGATTCATAATACGTAGCTCAAATACATTAAATACTGACTCGATTACATTAATATACAACTCGGGTACATTAAAGAAATGAAAGATTTTAGAGATTCTTAAAAGTAATAGAGCGTAATGGAAACAAATGAAACAAAATATGTGTATTTCTATAAACCTTCGTATATAAATACAAATCAACAAAAATTATTAATAGCGAATCATACAAAAATATGACGGATTACATATATAAATGTGACTAATTATATAAACTTAAAATCATTTCATATAATTAATGATAGAATATTAATTCGAGTGATAATTATATAAACTATAATTAAGATGATTGATGGAGTAAATAAATTTAGTTAATCCCCTAAATTTGCCTAAAATAAATGATATATTATATGTGCCTGTGTCCGAGCCCTACCAGACCCGTTATTGATTTCGGGTTCAAAAGTCCATTTGGGGCCTCGGCACATATTAAGCCACATGTTCCACTTGCGTGCCGCTTCATAAACCGTCCACGTAAATCTCTCTCTCTCTGTCTCTGCAATCAACCTTTTAAAAAATACTTATACACATTGCATAAGCAACAGTATCAGTATAAGAAAAATCCAGAGATTTCTCTTGTTCCATTTCGCAGTTTTCCGATTCATTCGATAGGTGAAACGGAATCATGTCACGTTTAATCCAAGCTCGATCCTCTCTCTCCAGATTCTGGTAACACATTTTCGCCCTAATTGTTCCATTATGAAGTTTATTTTGTTTTGTGCTGAATAGAAAAGCTCAAAATCCTCGTCTGTTTTGGGTTTTTAATGGCTCTGTTGAGTTTTCTGCATTGTTGATTTGTTTCTATATGTTGTGAAATTGTGGATTTTGTGTTGCTTGAATAAAAGATGTTTTTTAATGCTAAATTATAAGGGAAAAGATGGAAGGAAGAGCAAATATCAAGCAACTGGGATGTAAATTCGTATATATTGCCTGAGCATTTATTTAGTAGATACCTTTGGGGAGACGAGGGGAAAATATAGAAAGATAAATGTTAGTAATACGATAGGGCCTCGTGCAATGTAGTGTTAAGCTATTTCAATAGTGTGAAGTTTTTTTCAGTGTTAATAAATTCTTCCTTTGTTAGTGTGAGCTGGAAAAATAAAATTTAGATAGCAAAATCAAGAAGGTGTGAAGTTGAGTAGTTGGAGTATAGTTAGGCTAATATTAAATAGTGTGAAGTGTCGAGAACCTCCCGTTTTTGCTAACTAAACATTGCCATGTGTTAGGAAGGATATCGTGCTAATGTTCTTTTGTCTGAACTGAAAAAGAGAAAGCCAGGTTCTAAATTTTTTGATTGCATGCTTATCAGATATGTTGAACATAATGTTGCATATCGGTTTTTTTTGTTTTAAAGAGTGATGTGTTTGGCTGCAATACTATTATTGGAACAAAAAATGATCATTTTTTTGAGCATAGTTTTCCACGGCTGGATAAAATTTCTCATGCACCTATTAAGACAAATAATGAAATGACCACTAGTGAGGAACGGAGAAGCAAAAATCCTAGAAAAGAATATTTTTTCTTATGAAAATGATTTTCTAACAATACATCCCTTGTTTATGCATTATGATTTCAAAGCAACAATTGCTATTGCCAAGAAGTTATCTTATGTGTATAGAAATAGGCACATGAAATTGAGACATTATGGTTAGGAGATTGAATAATTTTCCTCTACTATGTGAAGTTAGAAGTAAATTTGGCTGATCTCTCTCGTGTTATGTAAATTAATTCTTCATACCTAAAAAAATGAGGTTACAACCACCTATTGAAATGAAAGAAGATATTACAGCCAACAGGATATCAAACGAGATGGTAAACTAAGTTATCTGATTGGAAACTCCATGAGGCATGAAGTAAGTTTATATAAGTAATAACAAGTCGATATTGACATTGAAGTACTAACTACTTAAAGATGAGTGCTTACTAGCTATGAACTGTGAGGATGAGATGTAACTCTTAATGAATGCATACTCCTTAAGAGTGGTGTATTTAAAGCAATGTACACTTGATGAGTTGACGAATTCACCTAATGAGAGTGGAGTGGGGTCCCTTCTATGAGATGTTGGTTAAGTCTCTGGGGCTCTCACGAAAAACCATGTGCATGACTTATTCATGCAAAACTGCGTCAAGAACCAAAATTGTGGGGATCACAATGTGGCTGATAAGATCTTTGACATACAATAGGAATTACTGGTTCATAGAATTATTACACATTTAAATTTCACCAGTAATTCTGTAAGTCATATTTTATCTGTCCAAGTTTGGTTCACAGTGCAAGAGACACCAAGGTGTTTGCATTTGGACCATACAATTCTAACAAGTCTTGTTCTTTGAATCCTAAAATGCTATTGAAGTATGTGAGGAATTGTTGACAATATTAGATATTTCAAAAGAATCTATATTCAAATGTCATGTCTTTGGGATAAGCGTCCAAAGGTTACTTGGAATGATTAGTGGCACTTTTTCCTAAGATGGACAAGTTTCATTATTTAATTGGCCTAGTTGGGAGGCTCTTGATACTTGGTCATGGTTAGTGACAAGTTTCCTGGTTCTCAGGTAAGTGGGTCCATCTTGTATTCCTATACCTCATTATGATTTCATCATTTGAATACCAAGAATTAGCTAACTAGAACTCCCACATACCTACTCTCTTTCACCACTTGTTGGGTTTTGTTATCTAAATTTTGTTATTTCCCATCCTCCTAATAGAGGAAGGCTTGTCTAGTGCTGGGGAACTTCCACACTGCTGAATAGTGTATGAATCGAGCCCTATTTGTATTTTCTCGTAAATAATAGACATTTTATTGTTCTATTTACCTTGTTTCCCCAACAGATCCCCTTATAGTCTCTCTTATTGGTGCTTAAATACCCTGGTTTTGAACTCAAGTAATTCATTATATGCGTAGCTGAAGAGAAATTTTTGCTGCTATATACCACAACACTATTAACAATAAGGAAACACCACAATACTCAAGGTGTGGTCAAAATATGGGATGTGTTCTTGAGTTTTCAAATTTTTTATCGATAAAGAAGCCTAAAACATCTGAAGCAGTTTATTTCTGTTCCATATGACTGGAATGATCTTGGAATTTTCAATAATGAAAGGCGTAAGATCATAGAACGAAGATATCTCAGTACCTCTATATTAGTCATTGAACTTCTGTTTAAATATTTTTGCTGGTGATGATGTTATTTTGTTTAGATATCTGTAAATTATATATACTTAGGAGTTAGGACTGTACAACTGTTGAGTTGACTTCTTTTCATTTTTGCTTTATTTCTCAATTCTACTGGCAAACCATCAATATTTTTAATTGTAAAATTGAGATATAATTTCAATCATAGGAGATGTCTGTTCTAGTTTGTCTGATTTACAATTTTTTAACAGGACTGGATCATCCAGAAATGTTCGGTTTTTGTCAACTGAATCCAATAAAACAGATGAGCCCTTTAAAGTTGAGGAAGCAGAAACAGTAAATATGCCTCCACCCCCAACAGAGAAGGTGTTAATACTTTAAGTTTTAGTGGGATTATATCACTGTCAATATGTTGCTGCTTGCACTCACTCATTTTAGGTCTCTTTAAATTTTCACTTCAGTTACTTGTGCTCGGTGGAAATGGATTCGTAGGCTCACATGTCTGTAAGGAAGCTCTAGATCGTGGTCTTACAGTTGCTAGTCTTAGCAGGTATTTTGCTTCACATTCATTGTCGGTTTGTTATATATGTCTGCTATACTGGAGCATGAATATTAATTTAGGAACTGTCTTTTGGGTATTTCTAAGTTTTTGATCCTTATTTTGGTTGAAAGTGCAAGGGGAGGGGGTTAAGCAGGATTGACTCTTTAACTAGAGGAAAGGATATTGCATGACAGGAAAAGGGTAATCATAGTGGCATCCCTATCTTGTGTAATTCACATCCTTCAATTTAGATTACCTACTCCCTGCTTCCATGCATCTCCACCCTTTTACGGGTCTAGATGAAAGAAATAAGGAAAAGGTGAACTTACTAAGGAAGACCTAAGAAAATGAGAAGTTGAAATATGACCAAAACAAAAGAATATAAAACTCTGCAGTTTGACCAAAGTAAGGGAGAATAAATTCAGCAACATTGTTGATGCCCTTGGGGAAGAAGTTAAAACTAAAAGCAAGAAAAAGGAACTGAAGGAAGCTATAGTCAAACTGGATGCACCAAGAGCTTCTTGTGACCTACTCCTAATTCTTTTCTCTCCCTCTTGGTGGTTGCACTGAATGTTGCAAGGAAGAGCAATGTATGCACAGGGCAATGGTCTGAAGTTGGGGAGGAGATAAGGTGGGAGGAAATAGTTGATTTTGGGAAGTAGGGGTGGGTGGAGAAAGCGAGAATTAACATTGAGAGGGGAAGATCTTCTGCTGCTGTGCAATAACTCTTGCAGAGGTGGAATTTGCTGCTGAATATCTGAACTCTGTTTTAGCTACTCATTGTCCAGATACACTCCTGTTGCTTCCCCAGCATTGTTACAAGCATGTTACCAGCATCTTCACAAGCACGTGTAAGTGTTTACAAGGCACCTCCAAGCCTCTCAACTCATATTCCACCAGAATGCACTTATTAATCTTCAATTATAGCACGACTAATTTCTCTTGAAGCTCTTCACCGTGCGACCTCGTCATAGGACGTCGAGGTGACTCCTTAGCAGCAGTGCCACGCGATGAACTTTCTTGGGTGCTAACGAACTCCAATATTTGGGACTATATCATCTCTAGCGAAGATTGACCTCTGATTTTATTCTTTATGTCTACCATTTGTATCTTCTGGCGAAGGTGATCATTTCTATTGTCTTATTTTGTAAAGTGCATATCAATCTTAACATCCGTATTTTATTTTAAGACCCCTCTTGTATTTATAGGTCCAAAATACCCCCTATATAGCATTATTAGTCTCACTATTGTTTATAAAGCCTTATTTTCAATTTGGTAGATATCCAATTAATGTAATATCTCTGCAAATAGTTTACTTCATGGGACTTATCTTATATAATGTTAACTAGCTCAACCACATCTAGAGAATAAATAAGGTAGGCGCTCCTTGCAAATCCCTATTGTGAATTCATTCTGCACGCCGTCTATATCTAATATAAGTGTACTTAAAATAGTTGTTGGTCTTGATCAAAAGGAATTCCAGTCTATGTGTGCTATTTTTGCTTCTATCATTTATTGTATTCTGAGGTCCCTCTAGTCTATGATCCTTCTCTAGTTGGAAGTTTTGTGGGGTTGCCAATCATGTTGTTCAAATCATTTTTTTGGCTTTTTTGTAGAACAGGAAGGTCGTCCATTCAAGATTCTTGGGCTAACAATGTGATTTGGCATCAAGGTTGGCTGTTTCTCGTCGTGCAACTTACTTTTAACTCTTCTTGATGCTGATGGGCCTTCTAAGCATTTTCTCCTCCTAACAGGAAACCTTTTTTCAACTGATTCATGGAAGGATGCACTCAAGGGAGTAACTTCTGTTGTACGTACTGCCTCTAGCCCTGAATTTTATCATAACTGCTAGCTGGAACTGTTACTTGGTTGAACCACACCGAAGCAGAAATGCTGCTGCCCATGTTTTGTTGGTTCTGTCTGTCTTCCCCCTTTTGAGGGGGTGGATAATTTGATAGTTATGGTGGTTGATGGCAAGATGTTCCTCCTTATTTTAGTCGCTAATCCTACTAAGAAAGTTGTTGTCGGCCGTGTTTAAGGATTTTCCTTTTCTTTAGAGAAAAATCATTGGTAGCATATCACAAGATGTGTTGTTAATTTGTGGTATTTCCTGAAGAACCGTTTTCGCGGCAAAATATGCTGAACTGTGGTAAAAAACTGAATAATATTTTTGGGTCAGTGATGCTGATATTATCTGTGGGCTGCCGCTGAGGGATTCTCTTCGTACTGAAACTTTTCCTGAGCTGTGTGCATGGTAATCGTAGGAACAGTCAATTGTCCACATAATGAAGGGACTATCTGGTTTATCTTTGTTTAATAGAGTGTAAGGAAGCTGGAACAGTATGCAAGTAATCAATCAGTCAGATTGGTTGTACCAGAGAGAGATGGGATGTCTGGGATGCTTAGTTCACAGGGTCTCTGGTTAGATCCTTGAGAATAAGAGCTTCTTGCTAGGGAGTGTAACTCATAGTGCCCTACTTGTCGCAGACTCAGATTCTGGGGGAGGAGTTGGTTTTGGGTTTTGGATACTGGATTCTTAGATAAGAAAAACCAGAGAGAGGGTGTTTGTCTCTTACGCAGGTTATTGAGCAGAGTGATAAAATAGTTGGACCAATTAATGCAGGTCTATAATTGGTGTGAGACTAGTCCTAACTCCTCAGCTCCACTATCCTCTTTTTTTTTTTTGGATAAATGTGAATATTACCAATTGATTGCAACAACAATGACAAAACACCTAAAGAGGACCTAATCCAACAACCACCTTCTAGGAAGGGTGTTATGAAACTTAGGCCTTAGAACAGTCACTAATTTCACAGTAAATGCTGCAAAACACCTCTAAATTCACGAGCTCGCTTGGATAATTTAGGTTAATCTATCCTCTCTCAATTTCCTGCTTAATCTGTGTAATTACCACCTCATCATGTACATTTACTCCTTTAAACAATTTCTAATTTCTTGCTATCCATGAATAATAAGAGTATAGCCCCCTGAATTGCAGCTATCATCTCCTTGAATTGCTTCCAACGCTTCCTTTTGATTGTGGCTAGAACTTGTTGCATCTCTCCAGCTTGTATCTGAATACCAGTCCATTGCATAAAGGGATCCCTGACAGTTTAGTCCCAAGTGCAATACCCAAACAAGTGATGATTCATTTCCACTGCCTCGGTATCACATAAGCAGCATCTCGTTTCTTCCACAGAAATTTGTAAATTGAGTGATCTCTCCTTGGTAACCAGCCAGCCCGGAACCGCAATCCATGATATTTTGAACATTTTGCACTCAAATTGAGTTCAGAAATCTCCATCTCCCTTCCAGTCCCAGTAATGGTATTGTAAATTCTTGTGATAGAATATTTCCCTCCAGGAGTTGGGCTGTAGCTCCTATGCTCGTACCAAACATTCATCTCTTTTTTCAGGGAAGTGATATTTTTCTGGTACCAACTGCACCCCTGTAGAGCTTTCTGTGTCCTTACTGTCCAAATGTTATTCCATGCATCCATTTGACCCAAAGAGAGGCTTTGTTCTCAATTAGATGCCACACCAATTTCCAACAGATGCCATTTTTCAGTTCCTTTACCCTTTAATGTTCGATCCCCTAAACATCTCAAGTAAACAGATTTTCTACCGAGATACTAAAGAAACTTCCCTCTTCTCTTCAGAACAACCTCAAAGCATTTTTTCTGTCAACTTCCTTTAACCTTCCTGGCAGTGTAATCAAAGGCGCGCTTAAGCCCTGAGTCGAGGCTCAAAGAGGCTCAAAACGTATTGAACGCTTTGCCTTGCTTTATGTGCGCTTCAGTGTCGTCATCAAGGTTCTAAGACAAACTTTTCCTTGTCAATGAGCTTCTTATGAAGAATTGACACTAAACAATTGATAGTTCACTTCATAATTAAAAAAATCAATTTCATTGGTCATATATTTGTCATTCATGTTTATAATTAATAGTCTTGGACTAAACATATATATTTATATTTTTTCCTCCCTTTGCGCCTTTTTTTATTAAAGCCCATGCTTTATTTGCGCTTTGCGCTTAAAGCCCCAACGGACCTTAGAGCTTTTTTGCGCTTTTCGCCTTTGATAACACTGCATCCCTGCATATGATAATTGTTTAGAGTATGTGAAGTTAATCTGCTAGCAATCTTCTCAATCAATTGGTGACATTCCAGCGTGCTCCATCTCTTTGGAGACAATAGCAAACCAAAATACCTTAAAAGGAAAAGAACCTAGTGAGAGGCGTGTCTTAGCCAGCAAATAATTCCTTTGTATAATAGCAACCCCAGCCATGAATATACTGGACTTCTCCATATTAGCAATCAGCCAGAACCTTTGCTAAAGTGTGTCAAGGCTTCAATGACCCCAGGTCACATAACCTAACTCACCCTCAAAAAATATCACTGAGTCATCAACAAAAATAAGATGAGCAAGTTTTAGCTGCTCACACATAGGGTTATATTGAAATCAGGCAATTCACTCATACTTTTCAGAATTTTTGGAAGATGCTCCATGACTATTTTATTACCCTCAAAACTGAGAATTTTTTCTCTGCAATAAAGGAAAGTAAGTTGGATCCCTAGTGGTTTGAAAATGAATATGGGCTTTACTCCATAGAGCTTCACAGTATTCAGGAAGCAGTTAAATTTATCCGTACTTGTGGATTTCCTTATCTATATCTTTCAACCACAGCTACAATTAAGTGGGATGAAATATGTTTTCCCTCTCCCTCGGTTTGAAGATATTTGTCTATGCTTTTTCCAGATAAAGTTACTGTTCCAATTCGATATGATTCTCGCGAAGTCTTTCTGAACACCACTACGTTCACCACTTCTTTTTTATGTTATATATATATATGAAAAGTTACGAGAACTGGTTTTTTTTCGCTTATGCGATGCAAAATATCTCTGCAGATCTCTTGCGTTGGTGGGTTTGGCTCTAACTCACACATGTATAAAATCAATGGGACAGCTAATATAAATGCTATCAGAGCTGCTTCAGAAGAAGGTATTAGCTAGCTATAAAAGTCTACTTAAGCACCTCTCCATATTGGTATGAGATTTAAATTTAATACTTCTTTTTCAAACCTTGAAAACTATGTTCTTTCAATGCCATATGAGAAGCTTAGTTATATATATGGATAGCTTTATCTGAATGTTAGAATAATGTAATGCCATGAAGTCTTTAATTAATTGCTATAGATTGTATCCTTGCTCTTACTAATCAAAGCACCTTCCACAGCCGTTGAGATAATTCTTGTTTTTTTTATAAATAATTTTCTCACTGGCCTTAATTTGAAGTCTTAGAGATGGCTGTTGGTAATTTAAATTGGTCGTAGACCACCTCTAATTGCTTATTTGACCTGGATTTTAAATATTTATTCATGCCTCTTGGAGGTAAAAGTAGGTTAATTGCCTGGAAGGACCTGATGGTTGGTAGCACTTTTAAGTTCAACTGTTGGAAAGGTCTCTGTTATCTTATGAGGACATATATCTCTATGCAAGCTTGCAGCTATTTTAAAAAAATCCCAGTGGGAGTTATGAGTATTGATATTCTAAATGTACAAATCCTTGTTGGGGGTAGAACCATCTAGATCAACACAGTGATAGATGCAATGCCCACCCATCTATGTCCCTATTTCCTATCCTTGCCAAAGTGGAGAAAAGGATGGACACTCTTGAGGAGTCAGTTCTTATGGCAAGGGAATGTAGAGAATAATGGGTACAACCTGGTGGTGATGGAAAAGTCGCCCAGAACAATAGGAAGGAGGAATGGATATCAGAAACCTGAGGTTGATGAGTTAACTGGCAAAGTGGCTATTAGAGAAGAGAACAGCCTATCGAGGGAGGTCACTAATACAAAGTATGGATCCCTTAGCCAATGGAGTACCCAAGTCAACACCTACTATGTAGTATGGAAATCCATCAGCTCTCTATGTGATGTTTCTGAAAGAAACATTGAACTTTCCCCCGGGAATGGTAGGAAAATTGCTTTCTGGAATAATAAATGGATTGGCCTAGAACCTTTGAGGGACATCTTTCCAGGAATATAAACTGGCTAGGAATACTGATGCCACTATCAGTGAAGTCTTGACCCCAAAAACTTTAACATCAGAAGAGGGATAAATGATTGGGAGATGGAAGGATTTTGTCTACATTTCTTCAGCTTTCAGAAGGGATCAGAGCACTAAATGAAGATGCTCTGGCATGGAGGACATAGGGAAGAAGGTGTTCACAGTTGGGGGGTACTTATGCTTACTTAGTAATGAGATTCAGCAGCAACCCAACTGGCCTTGGAAGTTGGAAGGCAAAAGCTACGTACAAAGTGAACTGTTCTTCATGGTTGGTGGCTCAGAAGACTTGTTTAACTATTGTTAATCTTCTGAAAAGGGGTATCAGTCGACATCCAGATGTTTCTTTGCAAAGAAGCAGCAATAGACAACACCCACCTTTTGTGCACCGTTCTTACACTTCCCAGCCATCAGCTTTTGCCGATTCCGGATAACCTGAAATGTGTTATGCATGGCTATACTTTTGAACTTCTGATAGCTTCGGACCAAGCTGGGAAGAATGTTAAATAGAAGAAATGGTTGAGGGAGATACCAGTGTGCATATGGTGGACCATTTGGAGGTTAAGGAGAAACAGATGTTTTGAGAACAAGAGTAACCCAATCCAGAAAGTCAAGGTGAACTACATTCTGAGCTTGCATTTTTGGTGTGAAGAGCTGGTGGATGCTGACCCCATCCTAGATTTTTTGGAAGCTTGTGTACATTTCTCCTTTTTCTGTGTGTATTCTAGGTGCTTCTACAATCTTTGTCCTGGTGAATATAAAAGTTATTGTTCTCAAAAAAAAAAAAAAACTCAATGCTGTTTTTGCTGAGGAACTACCACATACACTTTGTGTAAACGAAAAGAGGACACCGAATTGGTAAATCTGATATGTTGTTTTCATGCTAGAGTGGTCGATGTAATGTTGTTATAATATACGTTATCTCTATGTGCAGGAGTGAAAAGATTTGTTTACATCTCCGCTGCAGACTTTGGCATTGCAAATTATGTGTTACAAGGTTATTATGATGGGAAGGTATTAGCTTAATACTTTTCATTGATGTAGACAGTGACTATTTAAGAATGTGCAGAAGATATCAATTTCTACTCAGATATGTACTAAAAGACATTGTGTGATGTGTTGTCCTTGGTGATTCAAACTTTTAATGTTTCCTAGGGTCCCAAATAAATTTTTCATCAGGCATGAGCAAAAAGCTATTGCAAGTTCTGAATATCAACTCAATTGATTTGTTTTCTTTTGAAAAGCTTTCTAGGTTCTAGTGAAATATCTGGCATTCTTCAATTGTTAGGCTATCTCTCTACCATGCACAAGACATGTGGAGGTCCAAATTCCAAAATGTTATCTCTTGGTTTGAGTTGAACAGTTGTCTAAAGTAGCCGCTCCACCTCTCCTTGACCTTTTTGGCTCCTATCAACACTTGTTTAGACCATCTTTAATAAACTTCAACTGGTTTAAATCCTTACCCTTCTTCTCTACCAGTCCTGTTTGCTTAAACATTTCTTTTTCTCTTTCTTGTGTTCCCAGCTTTTGGTACATGTCATCTAGAGCTTCCTTTGGGCTTTACTAATAGCCTTCTTAGCTTTCCTCTTGGATTCCTTTGTATTCTTCAAATGTTTCTTCCTCTTCTGTTTTTGACAACAGCTTATAGCATTCGCTTTTAGCCATAGTAAATTTCTGTACATCCTCATTCTGCCGCTGAAGTTCCTGTGGTCGAGGTCCTAGACCTTTAGACACATCTAAGAGTTTAGTTACTACTTTTTCACTGCAATCTGATGTTTGCTTTTATGGTCTGTCTATGTCTCCTTCCAAGTCCAAACCACTCTTTTCCCTTAGTTCTTTTGAAACATTAACTGGTTAGCGCCTTCAAGTGTCCGCAAACTAATTCATGGTTGTTTTTTAGTCATCTTCTTTCTCACTCTTCTCTTAAGCTTTTACATCTTTGACCACTAGCCTATGTTGGGTCATCACTTCTCTTAGAATAACCTTACAATTTCTTGTGTGTAAACCTACGTATTCTGGTAAGGATAAGGTCAGTTTGACTACGGTTACCATAAGAATCTCTCTTTTCTAAAATGTTTATTAGCGACCACTAAATCATAAGCTAAAGCAATTGGTAAGATAGCCTTATCTTTGTACCATAACCATAACCCATATGCTTGTTCAAATCGTCGCTTTTCTTTTCTACCTACGTGACCATTTATATCTCTACCTACGTGACCATAGCCCCCCCACCCCCACCCCACCCCCATGATGTTCTCCTGGAATCCATTGAACCTAGGTTTCCATGTCTTGCAAAAACTAAGATTTAGCTTTTGCATCTAATCCTATTTGTGGAGCATAGACTTTAACATCCTTGACTTACTCATTTCTCCATACAAGCCTTAATTCAACTCGTTTTACCTCCCCACTATTATCTTTAGATCCTGGTTTTACAATAATTCCGTCTAGTCCTATTTCTATTTGTCCCACAATACCTTAATTTATATATCATGTTACGTATCTCTGCAAATTCCCCATCCTAATAAAACAGCCTATGTTGCTCGAACTCTCCAAAAACACCACTGCACCTCTGTCGGATCCTCTTAACAATATACTCAGTGTAATTCCATACTAATAAGTGATATATATATATATATATATATATACATACACACACACACACCCTTCGGGGTGGCCTAGTGGTTTGAGCTTGGGACTTCCATGTTGGAGGTCTCAAGTTCGAAACCCCTTGCCAGTAAAAGCAAGGGGTTTGCCTTCTGGGTCGAGCTCGTCGCACCAGGCTTGCCTAGTGCGGGTTACCTCTTCTATGTGGTTTGCGAGCTATTGTATAGGAGCGAGGGATATACCCTGTGTGCATCCAAAGGGTAGCGTCTGCGAGTTTCCCTTGTCATAAAAAAAATAAAAAAAAATATATATATATGTATATATATATATATATATGTACATATATATATATATATATATTGTAATTAGCACTTCATATCTTAAGGTTTTGCATATAATATTTTATAATAGTTTTCTTGCTCATGTTTAGGAATCCAGACACATGAATAGACACATTTTCTTAATAATCAACATAATTATGATATCTTACTCATGGTCAGATAGATGTAGTTGGCATCAATTGGCTAATTAGAAGTTATGCTTTTTCTTTCGGTTGGTAATTCCAAACCTTTAAGAAGAGGCTTGGGGATGGTTGTTGATTCCCTCAAGGGGTCCTCTGCTGTTTGGAAGCATTTTTTTAGAAAACATAATAGACACTTTAAGCACCAGTTATGCCAATACACTATAGCACCAGTTGTCCCAATTCTGTCTCCATTTCCCATCTCTAAACGAAAAAAGAAAGAAAGGAAGATAACAAGAATCTTTAAATGGACTTCAGGTACCTTGGATGTAAACAATTTTTGGAGGACTTGCACTGACAATTTGTGTAAAAATAGAATGTTATGGTCTAGGATGTAATTGGTGAGAGAGTAATTAAAGTAGCACATAATGGTGGAATTTATTGTTAAGTAGGTCAGATGATCGGCGATGAGACCATTTTGTTCTTCTTCCTCATGTCTCTTGTGTTTGCAGGGAGCTGCTGAGACTGAGCTGCTAACAAGATATCCATACGGAGGTAAGCTGTTTCAGTTTTCATTGCGTAACCACTTTTTAGTGCACCACTATGTCTATTAACCACATGACTTGCATTGAAGCAATAGGCAAAATTGCAATTTGTCTCATATCGGGTTGTTGCAATTACTTTCTTTCTCAAAATTTTGATTAGTTATCTTCAGATAATTCTCAACAGATCATAAACATTGTGCTATTTAATCTACCTGTCCTGATCTTCACTTACTTCAAACTGCATGGGCAATGTAACAAACTATTAAAGCTTCTTTAGTTGTTTCCATTTCCAAATATTCATGGCTCTTCTTAAAGAGCATA
Source organism: Solanum lycopersicum (assembly GCF_036512215.1). Classification (NCBI taxonomy): domain Eukaryota; kingdom Viridiplantae; phylum Streptophyta; class Magnoliopsida; order Solanales; family Solanaceae; genus Solanum; species Solanum lycopersicum. The sequence goes on along the minus strand of NC_090807.1, from coordinate 1,893,967 downwards.
TTATGTCACCTCATTATGGGCTTATGCAACATGTATCGGCCTTATTTAAGAGGGTCGGATTCAGGGGTTGATCTAGGGGGTCGGGAGGGTGTTCACCCGAACCCCCTCGGTATATAAAAGGTGACCTTTTTTATTATTATTTTTATGCATATATATATACTCTCTTAACACCAGAGAAGAGGTTGACTTAATGGTTAGGGCCAAGTTCAGATAGGCATTATATTTTTATTTTGCAACCCCTCCAGAGTAAATCCTAGATATGCCATTAGTTGGAGGAGTGATGTGAGGAGCTTTTAGATGGATAGAAGACAATCATCTGAATTTGTGACCCACTAACAAGTGGCTCAAACTAACTTGTTTAGAAAGTTAAGGATCCACATCTAGCGCTTGACCTAACTCTGTAAACACGGGATAAAGCCGCCGGAAATGAGTGAATATAGAGAGACACTCCTTGTTTTAGAAGGAAAACTTCATGGAATGTTCTAAGTTAATTCTGCTTGTAATTGTTATCTCTGTTTTAGTGATTTAAGATCAAGTTTTAAGACTTGCTCCACAAGTTTATAAAAATTCGTCTGATGAATATCATATTTTTTCAGGAATAATCCTGAGACCTGGATTTATCTATGGAACCCGTCGTGTTGGGAGCATGAAATTACCCCTTGGTGTAATTGGTTCTCCTCTAGAGATGGTGTGTTCCCTTTGCTTAATTTTACTGATTTTCAGGCACAAGTAATGCACATACTTCTTGTTATCCTGGAAAATGAACAAAAGTTGGACTACCCACTGATCCTTGCACTTTTTCTTTTTATCATGTGCATCCAACAGAGATTAGTTTCTTTTGTTTCACCTAGCAGTCATTCCTTAACCGAACTCCTTCAGTTATTGAATTGAACATGTGCTGTATTATCCAAAGATGCAAAGCCCCTCATACCCCATTGTCCCATCTACACAAAATTTATAAGGTAATAAAACAATACTTGAGATGGAAAAGGAACGTGATTCTCTTTTTTTATCTCCTATCTGATCAAAAGTCATGCTATATAAATTTTCCATCTGTGCAAATTTTTCCTTTTTGTGCATTGTGATAGTTTTTCTTTGTATGTTTATACGACGTTGGTTAAGTTTTTGTTGATTACATTTTCAGATTCTACAGCGTGCAAAACCTCTGAGTCAGATACCCCTTGTTGGGCCTCTTTTTACTCCTCCTGTGAATGTCACTGCAGTAGCTAAAGTTGCCGTCAGAGCAGCAACAGATCCTGTATTCCCTCCTGGTGTGATTGATGTTCACGGAATCTTGCGCTACAGCCAGCAAAGATCTGTATAAGGTGAACGATTTCATCTGAAAATAATGATAGTCTGATACCAACTGAAGAATTCTTTTTCAATCCTCGAAAAACCAAAATTTCAAATTTTCATATATTTTCTTTATGGCAAAGCATACATCTAGAGAGATAGATATAAGGTTCCACTCAATAAATAAATTGATGCTTCTGTAATCGTTATCTTCATCTTGCTTGTAGCTAAATAGGTTGCATTTTTCTTCAATGACATTCGTATTTTTGTCGCTCAATAGGCTGCACCAGATATTTACCCCTCCTTTCGAGTTTGTCTGTTGCTAAGTTGTTTTTGCTTAAAGAATAAGAAAATTGGGAATCAGTTTTTTTTTTCTTCCCTTCACAACTTGATTTCAAGCAGAGCAGATTGGTTCAGCTCATCAATTTGTATTTGGTGAGAAATGGTAGTTGAATATGTGCATGCAAGTGGTTTATAAATTGAGAAATGATAATTTACTGTCTGATACACTGTATAACAATTTTATGAGTTTGATTCGTAGGCATTCAGTTTGATTTTTGAGTTTATTTCGATTTATTTATGAGTTTACAAATCTCAACTTGTGAATTAATTGCAAAATTCTCCTTTTTCCTTCTCACTCTTAATATTTGCGGGCATCACTTCATCTTTTATTAGAATAGATATATTGCAACTTTGTTTATGTATAATGTGTTTGGCACAAAAGTTATTGTGACATACATATAATATCCAATTATTCGACTCTAAATTACTAAACTAGTATGAATTTGGTTTAATGATTTATAATATATATTTGATATTACATTACTCTTGTATTATTTGTTATGTATTAGTTGAAGAAGCTTCGTGAGTTTTGAAAAAAGTTCAAAATTATTGTGGTTTGAGAAACTTTCGAAATAGGGTGTAAATTAAGCCCAAATTATTAGAGTTTCTGTTCTTTATGTTGAATTAAACTTGTGACGTTGATTAGTACTTGTAAAAATAATTTAAAAATGTGTATGCTAGCAGCTAATATGAAATGTTTATTTTTTTGTTCTCATGCAAATGTGATTGTTCTTTTACTTGACTTGGATCGATATGTTTGAGTTAGTGTTTTGTAGTAAAATAAAATAAAATAAATTTAGTAAGAAATCATATTTAAAGTGACCAAGTTGATTGTATTTTCTAAACAATAAGACTAAATTAGATGTGTGTGTGTATATATATATACTGAATAAGAGAAATAAAATGACCAGATTTCTTTAGTTAGATTCTTTTAGAAAAATAATCTTAAAGAAAAGGAAAATTATATAATAAAAATTTACATCTTAAAATGTTAGTCAAAGTTTTTATAATTTGACTCTAAAAATAGAAATTATGACAAATAATACCGGACGGAGGGAGTACCAGATAAATACAAGGCCTTGTACCGATTAAATAAAATGATTTTTTATAAGTTCATCATATATATTTTTACTTTTAATTTTGATAAATATTATTTCTTATTTTAATTTATTAAGATGTGATATTCTTTTATAGGTCAATATACCTGAGAAATTTGATGATATAATATACAATGGTGGAGTAGTAATTAGTTGATGAAGTCTCTTTAAAACTTTTCATGGTGAACTCAACATGTGAATTTTATAATATCTAACACATAAATTAATCATGCAAATTTTTTCATAAATAATAAATTAACTAATTTTTCATATTAATTGATGTTCTTTTACAAAGGCAAAAGGCGGAACAAGAAATGGGGTTCTAAATTATAGAATAGTGACATTACGTGTAAGTGACTGAGTTGTGAATTTTAATATTTTTTACATATTTAGTAAATTTCTTAACATAAATATACGATTAAACTATTGACGCGATCGCACACACATTCACTATATTTTAAAATCAAACACTTACATCCTTTTATACAATAGAAAACTTTAGAGATTTAAACATGCAACCAACATCCTACCTATCAACCTTAACTCGACGTGAAGTTACCATATATACAGAGGTGGAGCTAAGATGAGGATGATTCAATACTATGAAAGAGTGAAGTTAGAAGCTTACTATTACTAAGAAAACATCTTAAACCATTTCTACTTGACCATTAACTGCTTCATTTTCGCCACGCGAAGGTGAAGCCCTTTCCTCCCCTGGAAAATGTATCATCTGCTCTGTATGACTAGAATTGCTTGGACTCGGTGGTCCAGTAGTTCGCGGAGAAGGTAACAATGACAAGTTACCCTGAGGACTCCGCGAACAGTCTAAATCATGTGTTGAATGTGCTAGTACATCTCTTAGTTCACTTTTCTTGAAAGTATGACAACTATAGTCTTTTGTGTCAAACTTCCTGGCCAAGATTCTGCTTCTTTCGCGCAATGAAAGATCAGATCGTCCTATGATGTGCCAATGCTCATGTATGAATTTCGTTAGAAAGATTACGAGAGCCAGTACTGCAGCAACTACAGCCACTACAAAGAGTCCCCAGAAGCTATCTAGGCCAAGACTGTTGGAGGAGAGTGATGAACTCAAATCGGAACAAGTAGATTCACCAAACCATGCTCTCTCAATTTGTACCATCTTTTCACCTTCAGTCACATTCAAGACTGCCCTCGATACATCTGGTACTAGAGGTGATCCTATCGGGAAGGCCTGAATATAATTTATGGTACTACTGTTAGTTAAATGAACTTCAATGATCGAAAAAGGTCAGGTGATAGAGTATAGAGCTAACACGTTCAAATAACTCAAACATTTTCAACAATATACGTGGAGTAGTATATATTTGCCTCTGCTTGTGATTCTTGTACTGAGAAAAAGGGAGAGCTACTTACAAATCCAAAGCCATCAGTCTTATACGTAGGTCCAATCGTGGTGAATTTCAAGCAATAATTTGCAAGGAAAAGCTTCACATAAGGAATCTCATCGAAAACAGCTGCAATACCACCATTTGAACTTCCTTTAGCCAGTAATTCAACGCATTCCTCTGGAGTGTTATATGCCTTAAGTCTGTCCTCATCGAAGTTCATTTTTCGTAATAGTCCTACTACAAAAGAACCTGGCTGGTAGCCTACGTAGTCCTTGCTATTTAGAAGTTCTTTTACATCTTTAACAGTTGGCTGGAGTTTTTCAACTGTTAGCATTGATGTAAGACTTGCTGTATAGCTTGATGTCAATATGAGCAACACTAGGAACCAGATGATCAACACGAACCTCGCCAAATTGCTGACGATCCTCTCCTCTGTCGATATCAAGAATCAAAAAGAAGACATTTCAGGTTAGAACTCTTAAGCATATGTTATGTAGAAGTAACAAAAGGTGATTCAAATTGAAGAGTGTGTATGTGTATGCTCCCTCTTAAACGGGGGATAATGCATAAGTACCTTCTCAACTTATGTCCGAAATCTAAGAGTCACACTTATACTATACTAAGGTCCTATTACTTCTGAACTTATTTTATTAATAATATTCAACCATTCAACCCTTTTTTGGGCCTACGTGGCACTATATTGTGGGTCCAATGCTGGTTGACTTTTTTTTTTCAAGCTAGTGCTACGTAGGTCGAAAAGGGGTAAAAGATTACTTATAAAATAAGTTCAGGGGCTAATACGACCTTCTGGGATTTCGGGCATAGGTTGATGGGGATACTTGTGCATTTTCTTTTTAATGGTTACAACTTATAAACATGAATGTCAACTTTTCTATGATAACGTGAAATATCAATTGCTTAGTGTCGTATCTTCAAAAGTGATTGATTATGCAAAGAAAAGTATGCATTAAAACCTTGATGACGATACTGAAGTGCACATTAAGTGAGGCAGAGCACTCAAACAAATTTTGACCCTCGGATTTAACTTGCCTTTGATAACATTTGATACTAATTTAAGAGAAGGAAAGGGAAATTACTCTGTGCAAAGACCATAGTTGAGAAGGAGAACCAAAAGATCATGCCAACTTGATGCCAAAAAGGTCCTCTAAAGTCTTCATTTACTCTATGTTCGAGTAGCCAAATGACAAAGCCAATGAAAACAAAAGAACAGAAACTTGTTAACCAGAGCTCCCAAGTCAATGGCTTCAAAAATACCCATGTATTATCTCTATTATCATCTTTGATTGGCACCATCATCGTAACTCCAGACTCCGTGTATGGTAATGTAAAGTCTACAAATTGTGACCTATTCGCGACAATGGTAGTGTCCCCTACAACAACATCAAAGTTCTGTTCATCGGTTAATCTTTGTAGCATGTAAGAATCATACTGTCAGTATATATAACTTAAAAGTCGATAGTAGAGGAGTCAGAGAGAATGTACCCCAAGAAATACTTGATAAACCAGTTCATTATAATCACCGGCACTCTTTCCATTAGGAGCAGCAAATGGAACATATTCATAAGGAACATAATATGGTAATGCTTCCATCACTGCATCGAAAACATCGATGCAGTATCCAGTAACTATCGTTGTGTTAGTAGTAACATCTCTTGTAACTTTAACAAACTCGGTGAAACCATCCTTCACCGGAACTCCAATTTTCAGTTTTTTGCCATTTGTTGGTATTACCCAACCTTTTGGAACAGAAGTAGTGTCACCAGGCCATATAATTGATCGAAAATTATCCTTAGAAACAGAATATCCTCGTCTTGAATTCAGTTTTCTAACAATGCCATGTTCTCTTGTCCAGAATCCAATTTCTTTAACACCATTACCAATTAAATTGATGATCTGATAAGGTGGAGATTGCAATTGTCCATCCACAAGTTGAAAGTCTCCGCTAAGGCCTTTGAAAGTAGTGTTTAGTATAGCTTTAAGAAGCTTTGGACCATCTCTGGAAACTCCAAAAGCTTCAAGATCTGTTGCATTTCCTGAAATTTTTTTTAGAGGTGTCAAAAAATAAACTTATTTCACTACTGAGTTGCTCGGGGTCTCCAAAAATGTTGCTGCATGCATGTTGGATTCTTCAAAAATACACTACTTTTGAAAAAGTTGACACGTATTTTATGACATTTTTGAAGAGTCTGAGCAACATAGCTCACCAGTTGAATTTGTCCAAGTTTAAACTGGTTGCATTACAAAACAAACTCAAATATACATGAATCAATTTTGAAGATTTAGGTAGTAAAGTGAAATATACTTCCAACATATTTCATAAAAAAAGCAAAATAAAGAAGGAGGTGACATTGATAGTTTGTTTGGCCAAACTTTTAAAGTTAGCTTATGTGTACAAAACTAGTTTGTGTTTGATCGACTAATTTTAAATGGACAATAATTAGTTTTCGGCCAAGTTTTTTCATGATCATGGTGTCTGGAACAAATTTAGCATACATCGACTAACAAGATATTTATTATCTCTCACGAGCAATAGATATCATATTTTTAAAGCAAAATAATTAGTGTTCGGCCATGTTTCTATGTATATTTTTTCAAATGTTAGTTAAAAAGTAGGAAAAAGTTATTTATTTTCGCTTCTAAAAAAATAATTTTGGCTATTTTCCACAAACACTTGCTTTCTTTAAAAACTTAATCAAACCCTTTACGTTTTAAAATAAACACTTTCTTCTTAGGTATATTCATAAACATGATCATTTACTTCGCTTCAGTGTCTTTCAACTTTAAGTGTGCACAAATAAGCAATTAAACTTATATAAAATTAAATAAGTAGACACATGTTTTCTATATGACATAGTACAAATAGGATGTCACGTAGGAAACAAAATTGTCATATGTGTCTATTTGTTTAATTTTATACAAATTTAAACGTTTACTTGAACACATCTAAAATTAAATGTCATAATTACCCCCTTAGAGCCAAGTTAAGAATCATGTTTATATATATTATATTTTTTTCTTTAAGAAAATAACTTTTGTCTAGCAAAAGCTTAGTCAAACACACTACGAATCATGTTTAATTATAACCGGTTATTTGATATATTTTGATTCAATCCAATATAACCAAATCGGATCATATGAACCTTTTGAACGTTCAAATTTAACCCAATCCGTCAATTTGTCACTCGTACCTGAAACATTTGGTTTTCGAAAAAAGGCGCCATTGATTCTCGATTTCTCTACCGCCATGGCTAATGCAGTTGCAGAATCATAAGCCCATAATCCATAGATATCCAATTCCACATCAACCATCGTCGGATTTTCCTTTCGAAACTTCATCTTCCATCTCTGAGTAAAATCTTCAACTTTTTTACTCTTCGGTGCATAAGGTTTCACCCCAATAACACCTTCCATAGATTCAATAACCGAAACATTCATCGAATTCAGTTGATTCGCCATTGCATCTGTAACAATCCAAACAAAACCTTCACTCATCATACCAATTTCTTTCGCCGTTGCAAAAAGCTTCGATCCAAGTGAAATCGGCATATGCACAATAAAAACCCTAGTCTGCATATTCATCAACTTCAATAGCTCAGATCTGATCTGATCTGAAGTGGCGAATTCAGAAATTACACTCCGATAAGGTATACGAGTGTTGATTTCTTCCAATGCATCTGCTAGAAATGAAATTATTCCTTCTCCGAATTGATTTTCGATGTAAATTGGTACAATTTGTCGCCATCCGAATGATTGGATTATTGAACTGATAGGTTTCACTTGAGATGAATCGTTATGAGTTGTACGAACAAAATACTGATTCCGGGCTGATGAAATTGATGGACTCGTCGCAGAGAAAGAGATGATCGGTACTTGTGATTTTTGGCCCAAGTTGATGATGAAATCCGCTTGCATCGATGAAAATGGACCTATTATGGCTTCTACTTCAACATTCTTCAACAAGTCTAGTGCTGCATGAGTAAAAATTACCATAGACACGTGAGATAAACATTTAAACTCGGTTCGGTACGAGAGATAAGTAATTATATTAATTTCGGGATAAATTATTCCTGATATGAATGAAAATTGATTCGGAGTTTTTAAGTCTATTAGATAGTAAATCAGAACACTATTGATCTTTCATATTCAAAGTGGAGTAAGGGTAAATGGTAGTTGGTTAGTTAAAGTTATGCATGTATTAAAGAGACGTTGGAATTAATTTGGAAGTGAATTATGTAGATATATAGTAAATATTGCATAATTAATGTATAGAAATAATATGATATTTGATTTGCAATTTTAAAACTCACATAACTAATATATGTATGAATTATGAGGGAAGGTATATATGAATTGGGTAATGCTAAATGATCAGAAAATTTTGACTAGAATTTGGCGTGAAATTTAAAAAGTCTATAATATTCTTTTTATTTCAAAATAAATTGATCTTTTTTCAATTTATTTTAAATAAAAATGTATTAAAGTTAAAAAGATAAAAATGTTTAAAAAGGTAAAATAATATAGTGTGGAATATGTTATTTTACCATTGATTAAGTTTTCTGACCAAAAGAATTTTTCCATATAAATTATTAGCTTAAGTTATATGCAATCACACAAAGTTGTCCGCAAAATTCATTTAGACACCTCAACTTATCCGTATGCCAATTGAATACCTTATTTGTTCAAAAATCATTCCCGTTAAATACAAAATGCTGACATGGCAAAAAATGTATGGTCCACTTTCTTTGAGCACGTTAAGTTATTAAAAATAATATATATTTTTTCGTTAACTTTTACATCTAATTTAATCAAAAAATAATTTACATAATCTTTTTACATACGCACACTGCACTACACACCACCACCTCTCTCTTTTTCTCACCCTCTATCGTTCTTCTTCTGCTTTTCCTCCTTCTTTCTTATGTTGATTTAAGTTTCAAATATCTTGATAAAGTCTTATTAATTATGATGAAAAAAGATATGAAATAGATTTTTTTGGGCAAAAATTTATTATTATTTTTCAATTTTAACAAATCTTAATTAATGATTAAGAAAGTAGTGTGATTGGAAGAAATATCATTTTCGATATTGAATTAAATTCAAGGAGAGGGGTAGGTGGGTTGATCGCAAAAAACACACATAATTTCAAATCAAAAGAAAAAACGTCAAAGTGAAAATGGCTATTCGAAACATGATTCCATTTTGTTTCTTTTGGTGAAAATATGTGGAACTTACGTTGGGGTTGGGGGGTTGGCTGGGGGTGGTTCTGGGAAGAAGAAGAAGAAAAGGAAAGGTTGCTCTTTTTTAATTTTTTTTTATACTGAAAACATGGTTTTTATTTATTTTATTTTTAATTTATTTTAACTATTTTTTTGTGGGTCCAATGTCATATGTCTTTTTTTTATTAGCTACTATGTCACGTCAGCCGCGAATGTATGACACACCATCTTTACTTTAAGTTGATTGTCGAAATATGTTCAATAGATTATTTTTTTTTAACTAAAAAAGGTGTTCAATTGAAACAAGTATATAAGATGTCTAAATGAAATATTTGAAAATCTTTAAATGGCTATTGATGACTTAAGCCTAAATTATTTCATGATGGAATAATTATTAGCGTACATTAATTACCTGCATAAAATAATTAATGTACATAGATTTTCTCATATAACTAATATATAATACACGAATTTGTTATTACAAAATGAATGTATTGTTTTATACTATGTAAATTTAATTATTCACATATTAGTTATTATATTTTCTATATCTTCTAATATAAAATAATGTATAAATTCTTTAACTTATATACCAAGCAGTTATACTTACCAAAAAAATGTCACAAATATTGTACTATTATTTTTAAATTATATATAGGAAAAAGTTAACAAATAACAATAGGAAGTAGTAAACAATATCTCAAAGTATTTTTTTTTTCTTTTTAGGTTTTAATAAGTTTATAGGTTCAATAAGCCTAACACTTCAATTATCAAGACGTGTTAATATATGTTTTAATTTTTTGAACTTACCTAATCTTATATTTTTTACATCTTTGAAGAAGAAATCAAGATTAGAATACAAGTCGGATGAGTCAGTGCCATATGTTTACCAAGCATGCACACATAATTAATTATGTAAAATTTTCAATTATATATTAATAAAAGATTATGTCAACGTAATAAATTATATTAATCACTACTGTTACTAACTTATTGTTTAAGTTACTATATAAGTTTGAACAGGTCAAATGGACTAACAACAAATATTTGTGGTACTACTCTATCATTGATATTTTATATTCTCCATACTCATCTATATTAATTTATCTGATATAATTTTATTTGATTTTTAGTTTAAGAAAGAAAAAAAATAATAATTTGTGGTCGAAAATAAATCACAGGACAATTATAAATAATTTTATTAAGAATAAAATAAATATATAAAGTTAAATTGTTATTAAATATAGAAATATTCATTTTTTTGAACTGAATAAAAAAAGAACTTCATATAAATTGAAACAAAGAAAATTAATTAAGAATAAAATACATATCTAAAATTAAATTGTTATTAAATATAGAAATATTTAATTTTTTTTTAACTGAATAAAAAAAAGACTTCGTATAAATTGAAACAAAGAAAATAATATTTATCGTATAGGATTGTTTGGGAGGAGGAATAACAAGAAGAAAGAAATATGCATGAATCAAATTTAGTATTATTTGGTCTCTTATTTAATAGTGTTTCAATTTACAATATATATCAATTCTACACCTTATTTCATACTATTTTTAAAATATGTCATTAAATATTATCTTTTATATTATATATTCAGTTTTATTCTAATATCAAACCACCACTAAATTCTTTAAGTTTTGGTTGAAAAAGTCAGAAAGTCAACATAACAAGACGTTAACTATTTAATTCAATCATACGTACCAATACACCACTTGAATAAGATTAATAGAATGTCTAATTATAAAATCATGATGTGACTTATATAACTAATATTATGATGGGACTATAGGACTACGGAGCCTAAAGGGTATAAAATATTAATAAAAATTTTAAAACGATATGTAAAATTTTATATTAATCAAAACAGTAAAATTGCTGGAACAACAGCGATTTACTCCACCGGAAAAAGCAAAATCGCAGCGATTTTCTTTTTTAAAAAATCACATTTTGCAAAATCGATGCAGTAGCAGCGATTTTGTTTTTTCCGGTGGAGTAAATCGTTGTTGTTCCAGCGATTTTGCGGTTTTAGTTAGTATAAAATTTTATATACCGTTTTGAATTTTTTGTTAATATTTTATACCCTTTAGGCTCCGAATATATCATCAAAAGCTTTTAGCATTGTTAAAAAATTTCACACGTCTTTTTTTTTTTAAAAAAAATAAAATAAAAATTGGAGGAGATTATTATTGAGTGAGAGCATATATATTTGGCTATAACTTGTTTAAAGTCATTTTATTCTTAAAAGAAAAGGTTTTTTTTCTTATATAAAAAAAGAAAAGGTTTTTTTTTTTATATAAAAAAAAAAGTTCAACACAAACAACAAGTTGTGTTTGGACATGTTATTTTTAAAAATGCTTTCATTTGTTTTTTCCGTATTTAGAATATTTTCAAAAAGTACTTTTAAGTATCAAGTTACCAAAAAGGAAATATATTTATGTATAAATAAGAAGAAAATGCATTTTCCATTTAAGAAGTTGAATTTGAGAGTTATTAATGTATATATATTAATATTAGCTTAATAACTTTCAAATTTAACTTCTTAAATGGAAAATGCATTTTCTTCTTATTTATATCCTGCTCACAAATGGCTTTTCTGTTTAATCTATATCATTAAAAAAAAAAAAAACTTAACTAACTCTTGTGCAATTTCACAAAAAGTTTTGCAATTTGTTGTTCGATTGGTATGTTTTGAAATATTTATATATATTGAAATAAAACATAACTTTCTTACTATAAATGAAATAGACTATTTAATTTGTAATTATGCATGCATTTTTTACAACATCACAAAGAAAATGAGTTTAAATATTTAAGATACGTCAAATTTTAGTTTTTATCAATTTTGAACGGATTGCATAGCTAAAATTGATCCAAGAGTGGTCGAATATTATTTGTCAAAAAAATAACTTTGTGCATAGAGATAATAATAATATCGTGTATACAAGTCGAAAATAATTTTTAAAAAATATAGAAATTTTAAAATATTCCTACTAAAGTTTCTAATTTCGCCATATTATAATGCTTTACACAAATACGCAAACATATATATACAACCAAATCTATGTGATTCTACTTTTAGACATTTATAGACAATATTTTTAAATATTAATGTAACTCATATATTCTTTTTTTATATTTATAGTAATTCCAAAAGGGGTCATGGATGATAAAGTCATAATTGATATTTGAGTTTATTCTTAGTTCACTAAGGGGGATTTTATTATTATGAGGTTAAATTGATCGATAATAATAGATAACTTTTTACATAAACGATGATATGAAAAGTCATAATACATATATATGCCCTTTAATTTGGATTCAAATCATATTTATGCCTTTCAATTTTGATGTGCACAAATAGACATTTAAACTTGTACAAAGTTGAACAAATAGACAGAGATGTCCTATATGTCATTTTTTGTCCTACGTGTATTGTGTCATGTAGGACTCATGTGTTTATTTATTTAAAAGTTGGATAGTTAAAGTTTTTGTTTGTGCATTATGAAAGTTTGTACATACCTGCTGCAGCAGCACCAACAACATCTTTTTTCGAGTCACGAGTATGAAGAACCAACCTAGTGTTGTAATTAGAGCCATCAAAGGTATAAAAGTCTGATAAAGCCATAGATATACAACTCAAACCCATTTTTCCAAACCATTCATCCATGTCCAACACAACTCCAACATTTATGGAAACTATTGATGATTTGTTTTGAGCCATGGTCATTTCCATAGAGAAAAATATGATTAAACATAACAAGAAAAAAGAGAAGGAAATTGATGAGAAAATATTGGATTTTCTTGTTTTGTTTCTCATCTTGACAAAAAAAAAAAAAAAAACTTTGAATCTTTGTTTAGTTGGACATGACTTAAGTTATTTATATAGAGAGAGGGAGACTTGACCAAAAACAAATATACTATTGAATCTTTGATAAGTTGAACATGACTTGAATTTTATAGAGAGAGAGGGGGAGACTTGACTAAAACAAATATATATATATATATATATATATATATATATATATATATATTAGTTGTATATGACTTGAATAAGTTTTTTTTTTAATTGTAAATGTCTTCAATTGTGTTAGTATTGTAATGACTTTGATTGAAAAAATGAAGACAAAATGTATGTTAGTCTCATTTGTTTTCTCATGTGTTCAAATGACTTGAAGTAAAATACAATTATTCTCAAACATTTTCACTACCAATTGGACTGATGAGTTCTGAAACAACATATGTATACTCTATCAATACCCTTCACTAAATCTAGTTCCACGTCAGCCAATGATGTTTGAAAGAAACAAATTATGGGTGGTTCAATGATTCAATAGGCAAGTAGTCTAGTTGAGGTATCTAGGGAAAAATTTCAACAAATTTAGGGATCTGTTTATGTATTTTCCATATATATATATATATGATATTATTTTGGTTGACAATTAGAGGTGGATCCAGGATTTTCAATAAGGGGTTCAAAATCTTTAGAAATAGATAATTAAAGGGAGTTCAGTATCTACTATACATACATATAAACTTATTTTAACCATGTATAAATAATATAATTTTTGGCCGAAGAAGGTTCATGAAGGATAGCTCCGCCCCTGTCGACAATCATTTCTTTAATTGTTCTTTGAATAATAAATATGTTCACCTACAAAGGTTAGGAATCTAGGGTTAATATTAACCAGCATCGATATTAAGAAGACTTTTCAACTATTTTCATGTTTAAGTGTCTTTCAAATATCAAGTAATTAATAATGAAAGTGAATTTCAGATTTAAATTTTATGACTTCAAACTGTTTTATGAATTTTTAGAATCTCTAACATTAAACCTACTATATTAACATTAAAGTTATGACTTCATCAAATCTATTAGTTATAATAATTTCAGTATTACAAAAAAGGAAATCAATTATATATATAGTTATAGTAACATTTACAACTAGATAGTCTTTTTATAGATGTGAAATTTTAATAACGTGTATACACACATTTCATATTCAAAAATATTGAATTTGAATATATATTAAAAAAATTCTCCATCTTAAAAAAAAATTTGTGTGCGCATACATCACCTACTCTAAACTCTAGTTGTAAAATAGCAATAGATATGTTATTGTTCGACTCCTTTAAATTTCGTCCTCGACTACATTTTTTCTTATTCCTGATCAAAGGTGAAGCTACAATATAAATTATAAATGATAAAACATTATAAAAATAACTAAATCTTAAATTACGTATTTATATTTAAAAAATTATTCAACATGCATAAATAATTTATTTGAATATATAATAATTTTATGTTACAACTAGTTCTGTGTGACTTTTCAATATGCATAAATATTCCTCTTACTTTTCTCTCCCTCTTTTTTCTAATTTCAACAGTCAATTTTTAATTGGTCAAAGCCAAAAAACAAGTCCAATTTTTAAGGAAACAACTAATGAAAGTTAATAAATGACTTTCATATAAGAAGCCAAACCCAAACAAATATTTTTTTATATATATATATATATATTTCGATTCTTGTAATACAATATATAATTATATCATATGAAAATATCGTAATTGTACAATTTAAAATAACATAACTTATAAAAATTTCTATTATTTAAATAAAATATAGAAATTTATTTTTCCTTCTCTTTTAATATTTAAATACATCACTCTACTTCTATTAAATATGTGATTTTTCATGTTGATTGCTTTCTTATGAAAATAAATTCCTTGAGAGAGAAGGAAAAACAAAATCAATAAATGATTTTCATGTTAATTGTCTCCTACCTATCTCAACACTTCATCGCCCATAATTTTTATCGAAAATTATATATAAATGCTTTTGGAATGATACTTTCACACGTAACACTTATAAAGCATAAATAAATATAAAAAAATTTCAAGAAAATATTTTTCGTCATATCAAAATTATTAAACTTTTCATTTTATCCTTAATAAGAAAGATGATTTAGTTACATATTAAAAAAAGTAATAAGAATGATATGTGTTAAGCAAAGTGTTCATAAAAAAATTGTTATGGAAGGTTAGTTAAATTTCAATAAATATTAGATATAAATTTATAGCTTTAAAAATATATTTTCTCTGTTGAAAAATGACTTAATTTGATTTGACACGAGATTTAAGAAATTAAAGAAAGCTTATTAATTTTATGATTAAAATTAAAGTTATGTTAGATATATTAATATATTTTTTAATTTTGTAATCTTAAATATATCGTGTGGAAAGCTGAAGTTAGTATTGTCAAAAAGGAAAACATCATTCTTTTCAAAAGAATAATGAATTCAATGTTAAAATTTTTTAAAATCGAACTCATAACACTTATATTCTAAATTTGCCTTTGTTAATTTTTCTTTACCGATTATTAAAAAAAGTAAGAAATTTTATTTTTGAGTTGTATTTATTGAATGTATGCTCACAAATCACAATTTCCTAGTGATGGTCATGGGACAACCTCATAAGAGTAGGACTTTGCAATAATAACAATGTATTAATTACTTTGATATATGTTATCATTAACTATTAGTAGAAAATTAAATTTTATTCATAAACCATCATAGTAGATTAAGCTTCATCTTTAATATTTTGTTTATTATTCGATATTGACTTTAGAATCTAATCAATTCAGATATACGTGATAAAATATTCTCTATTAAAAGCGATTTAATATTCAGTTTTCAGAGCTCAGATCTGAAATTATTTAGTACTAGTTACCACTAAAAGATTTTTGATGTTAACATTGTTGAAAAATGTGAAATAACAAAGGTTGAAATACAATTTTGTAGACTTTTATTTTATATATTGTTTTACCAATTGCAAACTAAAGATTTTTTATTATTTTTTTTAATGGGTCGTCATATCACTGAAGTTTCCTTAAGTAACTCTTAATATTATCAAGTATAGTGAGTCTTTGTCTAATATGTCATTAATGGGACCTTTGTTGTTGATGTACATATTTTGAATATCAAATTATACAAAAAAAAAAAAATTAAAAAAAATGTAATGTGGTTTATAAGAAACCTAATTTGATGCACTAATCCTTTGGACATTTGACTAGTCACTCCTCTTTTTTTTTCTTCTAAAAATTAGTCACTATTTAATTTTAAGAAAAATAACTTTATGTTGATATGTAAATTATGTATGTATATTTGGAAGTTCTCGGTTAGTTGATTATATGAATTTTTTTTATGAGAATTTGATTCTTGTAATCCTCTTTCATATTTTCCTTGTTCCTCCTCCCAATATAAAAAATTAAAAAAAATATCAGTTCATCAATTATTATAACAATATCTAAGACATCACCAAAAATTGTGACGAGACGAATAAGATGCCTCTATTTTTTATCAAAAATTTCTGTTTCGAATTAAAGTGATGAAAATAATTCTTATGGGTATTGTTTTACCTTCCTAGGGGATCAAATTCGAATTTTTGTACTGTAGATACAAGTATCTCACATCTTTTTTTGTTCCTTTGATACGAAGATACTCGACGTAATTTGCTTATTGTAGTCAATCTCAATAAAATATTCACTATATTAAGTGATAAAACGTAAATAAAAAGAAAAGATACAAATGTAATCTTTCAATGATAGTAATATCTTCATATACTATTATTTATGGACATTTGGTCAACATATTAAAAATAATTATATTTGCTAGTCAAATATACAAAATTCGTGTTAGTAATAATACGATAAAGTATATGTACAGAATCATGGAAGTTAGCCTCAGGCTTAATCTTCAGGTTGTTGCTTACTTTCAAGATTCTTCGTATATTTACTTCTTATCAAATTTTAAATTTCTTTATTGAAAATTTTGACTTCATTACTGCAATGAAATTCCACGATAAGATTCTTTAATCTTAATTCAAGATATATCAACACATGAAATTCTTAATTAGTTGATAAACTGAATTATTATTTTGTTAATGAGAGTTTGATTCTTATAATCCCCTTTCATATTTCCCTTTACCCCTACCCCCAATTTAAAAAAAAGAAAAAATGTCAACACATCCATTATAAATATGTAATGATGTCTAGGTCATCACCGAGGATTGTGATGAGATGGTTATGATCCTTCTATCTTTATTTAGAGATTTTGGATTCGATTCCCAGAAATAAAAATAATTTTTATAGGGATTGATTTAACTTTCTCGGTGTTCTTAACTTTCTCGGTGTTCGAATTCAAAATTTCTGATTGTAGATAAAAGTATCTCATTCATCCCAACACATCCTTTTTCCTTTAGACTTTTACTTTTAAGCAGTATCTGGATATAAATAAAAACCATAAAAAATTATCGATTAAATTAATTTTAATTTTAATTTTATCTGCTTCTTGTAGTCAATCTCAAACATATCTTTAATAGACAAACAATAATAACCAATTCATAAAAAAAATGAGTTTAAGAATTATAACAAATCATCATTAAAATAAAAATAAAGGAAAACAAAAGTACTATGGAAACCCATGAATAACATAACGGATTAAATATTATGTATTAACTAAAGAAAAATAAAAGCTTAATTTATTTTGCTCATTCGTACTGAACCTTTACTAAATTTTTAAAATTGTATATAATATAAAATTTACTATGATCATATTCAAGTAATTTTAATATATAAAAATTTATAATTTTCTTATATAGAGATATAAGAATGTATAAAATATTCTTCCATATTTTCAAGTTCGTATATAAATATCTCATATTATAATTAATTCTAATCTTCACCATAAGTTTTTTATAACCATTAAAGAATTACGATGTAAATATATATATATATATATATATATATATATATATATATATGTCAATACATCCTTTTATAAATTTATAATGTTATCTAAGTCAACACCAAGGGTTGTAGGCGAGATGGATAATGATGCCTTTATGTTTAACCAGAAATCTCGGGTTCGAATCTCAAGAATGAAAATAATTCTTGTAGGTAGTTCTCTACCTTATTTAGACTCAAATCCGAGATCTCTGGTTATGGATAAAAGTATTCCATTCATCCCGTCACATCCTTAATTTTTATTAGCTATGAATTCAGTATATATCGACTCAACTCATTTTAGTTTTAATTTTATCGGTTTCTCGTAGTTAATCTCAATGAAATGTTACAATTTTAAGTATTAAAACGTAAAATTTAAAAAAAAGTACAAATTTAATGTTATAATGAAATATCTTCATATACTATAATTTATGGGCATATCTGGTCAACCAACTAAAAAAATTACATTTACTAGTCAAATACACAAAATGAATGAGCCAAAAGAAATCTTTAAAGATCTATATATATAAAACTTATGAAAGAAATATTATAAATTGCATTAATTAACAATTTAAAATACTTTATCATCAAACAAAGTTTGATTGACTTTCAAAATCTCAGTGTTATATAAGTTGGGACATAAGGAGCAAAGACATTTCTAGTAATTTATATGATTACATATTACATTAAAATTACAATCACAATAATTAACAATTTAAAATAATTTTAAAATTATAAAAAAAATTATGATCAAAGAAAAAACTAATTGACTGTCAAGAATCTATGTATCACATTAATTAAAATAGAGATTATATCATATATTGAGTATGTGCTGACACATACTTTTATATCTAACTTATTATATATTAGTCACCATAATGAATACTTTTGAATATCTAGAAATTGAAGTCCCCAACTAAAAAGGAAAATATTATACTTTTATATAATATTTTAAAATAATATATGCTTGTTAATTAAATCTTAGCTAATTATATTATATCATAGATTTTCCACATCATGAGTTAGTCAACACTACTTGGTTGACAACTTTTCAGAAATAAAATAAACAAATACAATCTATTGAAAGAATGCATTTAATTATTCAAGTCATCACAACTCATAAAAGCCAAAAAAATATTGTTGAAAAGTCATTATCAAATACCAACTTATTAAAATTGAATAAATTTCAATAAGTACATTAAATTTAAGCCAATTCAATGAAATAGTGGCTTATCAAGTGGCATTAATAAAATTAAAGTGGGATAACATTTAAACTAATATAATTATAACAGAAACATCATAAAAATAAAATGACTAGGGATAAGTGGTAGAAAGGAATAAGAAGATACAATATATATATATGCCCGTGCTATCGTTCTAAACTCCAAATTAATTTTTAAAAAAATATACAAAATGTTCGTTCAGTCAAAATTTCTTATCTACAATGACTCAACTATTTTATTTTATTTTTACCAAAAGTGGGCATTCGAACAATTTTCAAGTGCAATTCGTGAATCATTTCAAATAAATAATATATCAATAGACTTAAAGTATTTAGAGGTGTCCATATCAACATTTTAGGATTGTTTAGAGGAGATTTAATTTGGCAGGGATTGAAATCTGCACTGTATATTTTATTGTAATAACGATATATGTAGAGTACATACATCTCTAATATATAGTTATACATCATCTATCATGATCAATATACACTATTTATACAAATTGATATAATATGTATATACATATCAATATGTTACATATACACATGGTCATTTTGTTGAAACTATTTTTCGTTACATGTACATATATATTGCTAATTTGGACTCTTTTTTTATGTAAATGAAACTTTGACTATATTTGTTACAAATAGAACTACTTAATCTACTTGTTAACCTAGTTATAATAAAGTTAAACTTCTAGATGTTCTTTTACTTCTCATAATAAGCTTATTAATGACATTTTTTTTATATTGACATTGTATAAATATGTAATCACAACGTGAATCGAGGGTATAGAACCCTAAAATCAAATAAAATTTCATGAGATATCTTATTTTGATCACGTTATTTAAGTAATATCCGCCTTCGGATTCATCCATTTTGTCAAAATATTTAAACATGACAGTTCAATTTGGGCAACATGTCATCAATTAACCATCTTGTTAACCAACTATATGCTGCTTGTGTCAAATGAAGTCCATCCCAATTGAAGTGAGAACTAGGGTTATCACACACTGGGACTCCCTGAGCTCCACATTTTCTATTTTTATCGTAATTATATTCTCCTCCTACTCCACAACATGCTTTCTGTAGAGAATTTTTATCAAATCCTGAAAATACATAAGAAAAAGTTTGTAAATGCATATAGCTCTCTTCGCGTTTTTCCATTTTCTCTAACCTCAAAAAATAGGAAAGAAAAAACGATGCTTTGTGGACATACCAAGAGTGACAGCATTTTGTAGAAACCACATATACGCGTTGTAATAGTCACCATAAACGAGTGTAATGTTTGTATACTCTTTCTTCATCTCCTCAACGGCTCGTTGCAAATGATCATTATAGAAGATCGTCAAATTATTCAACTCTTTCAAGCAATGGTACTCATCGTAAGAAGATGAGTCGTTGTTCATGAATTGCGTTAGGATAGCTGGACCACAACCTTTTGGGAAAGTCCCTGGAACTACAATTCGAGTTGCACCAAAACCAATAACTCTCTAAAAAAGTAAGCGAGGATTGATATCGTTATCAAACAAACTTCAGGCAAGTGAAAGGAACAAAATAACAATCATGAAAAACAGAGAGACTAAAACTCACTTTAACACCATGAATGATGGTATGAACAATATGTGGAACCAATCTTCGCAACTCTTCCATGGTTTTACCTTGCGATAAGCCATAAATGATATCATTTCCTCCTATATGTCCAACTAGAAAAAGCGATTTCTTTAACTGTACCGGGCAATCTAGCAAGCAAAAGCTAGAAAATTTATCAATTCAACTCGTTGTTGATTAGTTTATATGTATAGATACTGAATCACATCAATCAGAAGTACAACAAAAACATATTCATAACAAAATCAAAATGTACGTAGATGTTATCACTACTGAATTAAAAGTATTACCGGGGGAGCAAGTAGTCTCGAAATGAGAAGACATCCAATCAAGTTGAATGTCTAATGAACTATTTGTGAAGGACAGAACAATCTTCTTCTCTGCCATGACTTGGGCTGATAAAGCAGTAGCCCCTACTACTGCAAAATTTGCACCATGTCTAAAATTTGCACTTTTATCCTTATAAGGATTTAGGAGAGGAAGACCAGATTCCAGGGCTGTAGGAAAAAACACGATTAGCTAGCGTTTCGTCATAGATTTTCAAATATTCTTGGCAAATATTATTTGGTGAACTTTCACCATCTGTTTGGTCATAGGATTTGAAAAATATATTTCACCTTTTTAGAAAAATATGATTTATACCCATAAGTTTTAAAAACTATCAAACTAAACTATAGGTTTGTATTACAAGTCAACTGGATGTTCATTACAACAGTGACAAATAGTGTCCATGACACTAGAGCAATGAGGTAATTTGGAGTGAGTGCAACAAACATCAGTCCATACATCGTGAAATATACAAAACACGTGACTTTGTTACCTTGAGCCAATTTTTCATCATTTTCATCAACAATCAAATCATTATTTAATATTCAGTAAATATTTCATCACTATTTTGGTGTTTCACGTAAAAAAATATGTAATACAACGAAAACAACTACTATAGAGGGTGTCTTATAAAATTGGGGTAAAAATTTAATTTTCAAAAGATCCCAAATAATGAGGTTTGACCCAAATATTAGAAAAAAATTGTATTTGGGAATTTGGGATTTTAGCCAAAAATATTTGCCAAATAATGACAAATTGTATGGACAAACATTATTTGCCAATTTTTTTCCAAATATTATTTGAAAAATTTTATGGCCAAATATTTGATTAGAGAGGATAAAATTTGTTCGTGAAATCATAACTCGCCCAACCTGCCTTAAGTATGGATTGATAATTGAATCACTCATTTAGTATCTCAGGTCAATGTTTTTCGAACTCTTTCAAAATGTCGTTTTTAAAGGATCTGATACTGATGCGACATCAGGCAATCAAAGTTTGATCCCGGATAGATCTTATCTTATCAAAATATTTATAAGATAAAAAGTATTAGGTGATTCTTTTCAGTTATTCTAATCTTAATAGATAAAGTTACTATATCTATTGCTAATGAAAAATAATATCTCATAAAAAAATGTACATAAACTGGCTTAGACACTGATTATGAAATAAAAATAAAGACATTTGATTTTAAAATGATTTATCTAATTAGCAGCCCATGATAGAAATAAATTCGAATTCACTTTTTATCAATATTATATATAGTAGCTGGTCGGTTCATGTTTATCTAGTATTTTGTTAGATGCCCCTTTTTCTCTTTCTTATCTCCAAAGTTGCACATCCCTTTTAAAGTAAAAATATATCTTTATTTTATTTTAATAAAATTATAGGATGCTTCAAAAAAAAACTGCAAAAGAATAGATAAAACAATTGATATTCTAAGTAAAATTACAAAATTTATCATTATTAATATTAATTTTATCATAAATCTCTTAATTTCTTAAATTATTTGAGCCGTATATTAATATATTTACGAGTTATATATTAATGTATTTAAGTCAATATTTAATATATTTAAACTATATATTATATATCTGCACTACATTAATTATGCTTTTAATCATTATATATGTTTTTTTAAATTTTTAAAAAATTCTATATTCATACACTTTCGAGAAATAAATTATAATTTTTTCTTAAGAAATATGCGCTTATTATAATTTGCCCTTGAAATTTAATTATCTTATTAGCTCGGTCAGTTTTAACCATTCAAATTAATCTCAACTCGCTCATTTATCATATAACTTAAAGTATATATATATAGTATTAACTACGAGCAATTTTTAAAAATATTATAAGCTACGAGCAATTTATAATAGATTATTATTAGCTACGAGCAAATTTAGCAATGAAGTAATTGGGGATTGAGTTTAGCATACCTAAGAAATCAATTATGAGCAAGCCATTAGAACAACGCCCAGTTGGTTTATGAAAAAAGTTGATTCCATAAGGTGATTTTGCACAGGAAGAATGAGATCCACAATAACTTTCTCTGATACAGTTTCCGGTATCGGAAACTGAATCACCCAATTGATAAATTTTATCAAATTTGCACTTCATCAATCTTCGTTTTCCATCGATTTGTAATTTTTGAGCATCGATTTTCAGTCGAAACACTGTGAAAATAACTAGGAGAATTAACACCACTCTGTTACAGAACGCCATGGCAACGAGCAGTAGTGATGGGTTTTTAGAGAGAGAATTTGTGTTATTTTGTTGGTTTTAGTTAACCAATTGTGACCCAAATTTTTTAATTTATTAATCAATTTTGCTTTATTTAATCATTTTTTTTTCAACAGCTAAAGTAAAAAAAAAAAAAATTATCTGAATCCTCTTCGGTGGAAAATGTACGATAAATGTTCATCCCTTTTAACTAGGTTGTGTATCAATTTGATTTTATCAGTTATTGATTAATCGTTAATATTAGATGTAAGAAATTTTTTTCGATAATCACCTAAAAGACAACTAAAATGAATCATACAAATGAGTTGACTTGCTCAAACATAAATACTGACACATTATGGAATAACAAATATAAAGCTAAACTCGAAGTCTCTAAGGACTTTATATACCAAATGGTAAAAATATAGTACTTAGCTAATTTATTATCGAATTATCAGTTAATCGATTAAAAAAAACTTAAACCATTAGATCAATAAATTAAGGAACGGGATACATTTTATACACATGAGATACAATATATATATATATATTCAAATGAATTTTTACTACTGAATTATTTTTTCAGAAAAGATTCAAAAATTAGAACTCCTATACTTTCGTCTATTAGTTAGTCTAAGTTTTTTCCAACCTTGAGGTACCTCGACTATTTGATTTGATACTTGATGCCTCTCACCAACACAAATATAAAAATAACGTTGTTCATCAAATAGTCAAAGTAACTTAACGATGGAGACTAGTCAAAAACAGGGTCTGGCGAAGATAGAGTGTACACAGACGTTATCCCTACCTCGAGAAAGTAGAGAGATTTTCAAAAGCCCCCTGGCTCGAGTGACAAACATCAGAGAAGCTAAAAAGTACAGAAGTAAAGATGAAATAAAATAATAGGGAAACATAATAGCATTCAAAAGAGGCGCTCTCAACATATTCTACCAATGTGATAACTGAAGCACAGTGAATAACAATAAGTAACAAAAGTCATAAGACAAATGCTACTACTATTACTACTGGTATAAACAGGGAAACAGGTACAATGCACCAACGTACTACCAAGCCTGTCCTGCTAGGAAACGAGACAACGCTCAACTAAGCCACGTAGTTTACACAACCACGACCAAGCCATACTGAGTCATCGAGGCCTAGACAAAAGTTGGTTAGTAAGTCATTACTTCCAAGTCTCACTCATTTACTTACCTAACATGAAGGTTCTGCAGAAACATCGTACGTAGGTTTTGAAGTTATATACCAAACATTGGATCAACCAATTTGCATTTTAAGTAGTCAACTTGCTTCATTACTGTTCTTCTCTCTTTGCAACCTTTTCAGAATATTTGCCTGCAAAACATCAGATTATATTACACCCGTCAGAGCATAGAACTTGATCTTGACAAAAGTACATCACTACATTTCGAACTAAAAGAACACTTACAATGGAATTGTGCTATAGGCATTTCCCCATTCTCGATGAGTTCAAACTTGTAAGCATCTCCTACCCGGAGTCCATGTTCTGCTAAGAATTTTGTCCATCCGCGTATTAGAAAAAAAGGACTAGAACAAAAACAGTTCAAGTCCTATAACTCAACAGTGTACAATTTTGTACACCATCGCGCTAAGTTGCCTACATTATTGTATATAATTAACTTCAACCATAACAAAATTTAGTTCCATAACTTACCAAAAGTGCTCTTGTGAAGCAATAAGGTTTAACGGTTGAAATAAAACAAGGATGGTGATCATCACCAGAAGTCGAAGTAACTACTTGTGCATTGAGAAGACTCGTGTTTGATGTTTTTTTCATAATGTCTGCTTATTAAGTAAAACATAGCAAAAGAAAGAAAACTTGATAAGGAAGTGTGAAATTAGGATAAAAGGAAGATATATAACATATATAAGTTTCGATAATTAGCAGGGGACGTTTTCTAAATATGGACCTTTCATGAACTCTTTTTCAAATTCCAAATCATTTTGGAAGGAAAAAAACAGAATAACAACCACGATAACTTAATGCAAACTCAAATTACGATCTGATATATGAATCCTCACTGAGGATGTCGCTCTATTGAGAACAAAAACAGACTAACAACTAATACTACTATACAGTGGCGTAGTCAAAATTTTCATTAAGAGGTTCAAAATATGAAAAGTAAACACACAAAGAAGTCAAAAGGGTTCAACATCTACTATAAATATAATTTGAACTTGTATAAACAATGTAATTTTCCGCCAGTGAACCCCCTTCGTCCTACTACTATGCCTTCATCCAAACTCAAATTGTGGTTCGACATACGAATCTTCACTGAGGATGTCATTCTGTTTAGAAAAACAGAACAACAACACTAGTACTACTACTGTGCCTAAATACAAACTCAAACTGTGGTCTGATACGTGAATCCTCAGTGAGGATGTCGCTCTATTAAGAAAAAGAGAATATGATATCAAAATACAGTTCACACGATTATACAATTTTAACTATCAGCCCCGCTGATCAGTGACTTTGATATTAATTTTCAGCATAACCGGCCTTTACTGTTTTCAAACTGCATTCTTGAGTGAATACATACAGCAAACTGCACTTTAGCAGTATTCTACTAACACGAAGAAGTAGCTAAAGGGTACCCCATAATCGAAAAGAAATAACACTTCTATTTAATCACATGAAAAACACTTTACATAAACAATGCAGAATAATACACATATATGACGATGAAAAAGATCATCAAAGAAATAAGAGATTGGTTACATGAGAAAACTTGCCTTGAAACATCTGCAATGGAACTTCTCGATAAGTAACTTGAAATTTCCATATTGGTGTTTCTCCATTAGTAACGACTTCAAACATTATGCAATCTCCCTTGTTTAAGCAATTATCAGCAAAGAATTTGGTCCGTCCACATCCGCTGATATAGCTTCGAGTTTTAGAAGAACTTAGCTTTACATTCCACGACCTTTGTCTTTCATCTCTTATAATCAAATCACACTTCTTATTCGCGAGGCCATTTGCATATGCAAATTGTCGAGGAAGGTGCTAACATGGTGTATAACCATTTCACAAAGAAAAAATAAATAACAATAGGAACTTAGTTTACATACATTGACAATGTAAATGTTTTTATAATGTGATTACAAATTAGTTATCATCGTTACCTTGTAAGTAACTAATTAATGCTAATCATAGAGATTTACGTATAATTTATTAATACGTGGCCTAATTGTGTAACACATTCACTTGAAGAGTTTGCAAGTAATAGTGAATTTCGAAACTTACCAAATAACCTCGCGAAATGTTATATTCTCTAATAGTGCATTCAACATGAGAATGACCAAAAGACTTGTGATGATTAGCAACTTTTATTATATGGGAAGAAGTCTTTCTTGACGACTTGATCTTTTGCCGTGGTCTTTCTGTTGCATCCTCTGGAAATTAAATATGACAATTGTACTTGAGAAAATTAGCAACATTTAAGTAACAACCAAACATACTCTTTGGCTAATTTGGAATTAGTTTTTACTTGCAAAATAATCATCGTTTGGTTTATGTAGTTTCCATTACAAGTAGCGTGAAAATAATTTCCATAAATAATACATTTTTTCCTTCGTTGGCTACTCTTTAGTTCTAAGTTTCCACATACGTGTTTAAGACCATAAGATTACAGATCATTTTGGTACATTCTATCTATCCCATAAGATTCAGGAGTCTTGTTACTTTCTTAAATTTTGTGCAAAGACAAAATTAGACAAACAAATCAAAACAGAGAGAGTAATTTTTAATATAAGCAAGTTGAGACATATGCTATGATCTAAAGGGAATTAACTTGCAAAAATCATCAAGTATATATAAATCAATGAACTCTAACAATCCAACCTTTACACCAGCAACAATAAACCCAGTGAAATCACACAATGTGAGGTTTAATGAGGACATGGTATATGCAACCCGTACATCTGCCTCTTGAAGATAGAGATACTGTTGCTGAAAGACTCTCGACTCAAGTTGAGCAAATCAAAGTAGCAATGAAAAAAAACGACGATAGAGAAATTTGAAGCAATGCAGAGCATATATTCAAGAAAATCATAACATCAACAACACAACAAGGTGCGATCACCTAAACACAGTAAACGCCATACGACAACAAAGATGTTATTACCTTTGAATTTAAATTTCTTGGAAATCTCTTCCCTTGTATGATCTCCTACTTCCTCCATATACTCTACATATTCTCTATCACAATGACTTGAATCAAATATAGAAAATTCAAATTCCATGTTTCCTTCATGTCTAAACATCAATATATTTCCCAATTTCAAACCATGTTGTTCTACAAATTCAACCCAACCCGCTTCGAATCGATGTCCATTCACTTTCATAGACCACTTATAGCCACCCCTTTTCAATATTGCATGTTCAACATTGTCATTTCCCTTCAAATACTTCAAGAAACCTATAGGAATTTTCTACAATATACACAACATAAGCTTGCCCTAATTAGTTAAATACATACTACAATATCTTAGTGAAAATCATGAATCCGCTACTGCACGTAACATAAAGTAATTAAATAAAGGAAAAGATGGAAAAAATAAAGGGATGACTTACAAGACCATTCTTGAAACCTGGTTGAATAGGTTTGAAAAAATGAGGTTTTTTTGGAGGAATTTTCATGGTAACTAAGCTTGAGAGATTAACAATGCATGGCAATTTTTTTCTCTTTTTTATTTTAATAAGGAGCTATAGAGTCTCCATCAATAAGAGAAAAATGACGCACACACATTGGGACAAAGCAAATAGTTTGAATCGCAATAATTAAAGCAAAATAGTGATACTACCTACCTCTGTTTAAAAATTTGACTTCAGTTGGTAACTGTCACTTTTAGTTTTGAATATGTACGAGTAGATATTTAAATTTATATAAAATTAAATAAATCGACATATTTATCAGACATGACAATTTTGTGTTCTACGGGGTCTTATGTGTATTATGTCACGTAAAATACGTGTGTCTACTTATTCGATTTTATATAAATTTAAGTGTCTATTTGGGAACGCTCAAAGTTGAACGGCATAGTTGTTCGCTGAAATCATGTTTATGCATTAAATTTTTCTATTTATATGTCATCATTTTAGATTTTACAGAAACTAATTAAATTTATTATTTTACTCCTTATTTAATACTCTATTTTTCAAGTCAAGTTCTTAAATGCAAATTAATTTAACTTAGAAAGAATATGTTTATTTATAATACTTATATAAGCTGCTACTACTACTACAATTATTAATTACTATAATTCGTTAAATTATAATTAATTACGTAGATATATCCAAAAACAGTGTGGAAAGATAGCATATTTGTCTCTACGAGAAAACAACAAAATGGACCCTTGTGTTTGGAAGTACATTTAAATGTTTTTTTAAATATTAGTTCTTTAATTTGTCTATCAAATTAATATGAATACTTTTGGGTGGCGCCCAAATTTTAATAATTTGGTGGCTGTTAGATTTTTAACGAAAATATTAAGTATTTTCTCCATTTAAAAAAAAATCTATATATTTTTTAATTTATATTTGAGCATATCTTTAAGTTATATTTGAAAAATGAAAATATCCAAAATTTTGTTTCACTCTTAATAGTATATATTTTCCTTTTCAATTTTTTTTTTAATTTAATAAAAAAAAAAAACCTCCCATTTAAATCATGTTTTATGTTTTTTTTTTTGAAATACAATAACTTACCTATGAGATCTAATATCGATAATATATTAAAAAACTATTTATTTTAAAATATTAATATTTTAAAACAAATTTAATTATACCAGATATATTAATTTGACCTTTATTGATTTTTTAATATTCGATATGTATAATAACGATACAAAAGTAAACTCAAATTTTGAAATATATTCTTATAGAGAATGACTAAACACAACATTAACTTAAAACATACCAATTAAAATATAAAATATCATAATTAAACACCTTCTTAGTTGTTACTTAAACAAAAAAAAAAACTGCAAAACAGATAACATGAAACAAAAGAACCTGAAAAATGCAACTTCTTTTTGAATAAAACACAGAAAACCGAATAAAAAAAAGCCCATTTTTCTTCTTCTTCGAGTTTTTAGCGACACTCTCTCTCTCTGTGAAAAAAAATATCGCCATGGATTCTCGTTCTGGAGGAAAAATTGTAGCGAACAAGCGAAAGAGATACGCCGTTGGTCCATATGACCGTCCACAACAACAACCACCACCAGCGCCGGCGGCGGTGGAGGAGGAGGAACGGTTTCTCAAAAGCCCTAATTGGCTCACCGGACATGTTTTCCCGGCGACACGGACAATTCTCTCCGGTGCCGCTAAGATTCTGACTTCTGTCTTCAATTCCGACTCTTCTTCTTCGTCTTCGTCAGGCAGCGATTCCATGTTTGGTACTCTTCTTCAATTTTTTTTAGAGAGATCTAGAAAGTGATAAATTACGAAATTGCCACTCATTGATCATCTTAAAGTTGTGATTTTTTTTTTTAAAAAAATTAAACAATTTGGTGTCTTTGGTTGATGTTTGTTTGAGTATTAAGTAAAAAAAAAAACTCTCTTTTCATGTTCTTTTTTTTGTGCAAATTTAGTTTGTGTAGGTTGCTTTTAAATTTTTTTTCTTCTAACTTTTAATGGAAATGTTATAGTACAGGCTAGGTGATTTCAGTTATCTTTTTGTGTTCCAGAATGTGAGGTATATTTTTTGAAATTTCAGAAGGGGAGAGAGCTTGGGATTATTAAAGTTGGTTTTATGGATGTAGTTTCTGTTAGATACTGTTTATTTGATGGTTATTTTTGGTAAATACTATTGAATTGATAATTAAATGCTTTGGAGTATAATAAATAATGGTTTAATGCAACTACACTATTGAAGTACGTATTAAGTACGGTACTCATTTACAGTTGGTGTTAAACTAGTTATGATGAAGATTTGTTGAGCCTATTATTTTGTATTTGGTTCTGATATTAATTTGAATGACCCGAATCTAACATAATGTGTTGAGCGTTGTTTGTGAGATCCTGTAACCTTGAGGTAAATGCGTGATAATTGAAGCGGGAAAGCTAACTGAACCCGCTTTTTTGGGGGATGGGGGAAGTAGTATTTATGTAATTTAGTATGTGTAGTAAAGGTTATAACCACTTGATAGTTGATATCTCTTGATGTCGTGCTTATACCACACTACGGAGGCTGCTTGTATAAAAGTTTCCCCCCTTTGCATGTAGCCTTTGATTTTATATTATTAATTTATATTATTTTCCAGAAGGAAACCTAAAATAAGATAAAGATACATACAAAATATTGCAATGCAGGAGAGTGGTTTGGTCACATGATTTCTAATTGCCACTTTAGTGGTACAACCAGCAATTCAGAACATGCTGTTATTGGGACGAGATGCATCTAAAATATAATTATTAGTAATATAACCAAAAAAAAAACATATTGCAATTCATTGAGTTTGGCAGATGCACGTTCACTGAAGCTGGTTCAACTGAATTGGCTTTGCTTAGAACAAATTGCTAATTGCAGATGTGAATTGTATAAAAATAAAGTTGCATCAACCAAAGGATTTTTATTTTTTTTGGTTATATTACTATTAATTATAACCAAAAAAACATGCTCTCTGTCAAGACTTCTTGTGCCAGACATGCACTCTTAGTCACCAACCAAGTGAAGCATTTAACCTTGGTTAGAGCTGGATACTTCCACATGTTGCTCCATAGTTTTGGCTACCTTCGATTCTGCACCAAGTCTTCCATTCTATATGCCTTGTTAACAGAGAATTGCCCATCAGTATTGTTGTCTCTATCTCAAAGTATATTGCTCAACATTAGTGCCAATGAAATCACCAATCTTACTTAACGGAGCAGCCACTCTTTCAATCTCGCAGTCATTTAGCATTCTCCGAAGGAAAAGTACTGCCCCTGTAGCAAAGAAACAGAAAGGGGACATCCTTGGATTCATTGTGCAGTCTTGACACGTGTAGCAAAGAATACCTTATTCAAGCTTAATATAAATAAAGCTCTCTTTTACCGATACTATTAGCTATCTCTTTGACATTTTAATATTAATTTCATCTAAGTATGAGCTCAAATATTATGGTGGCCAATGAAACTATCTTTTCATGTCATGCTCTCATTTTTATTTTGTTTTTCTAATACCTTATATCTGGCTTATATTGTAGAGGATGATGATAGAGAAGAGAATGATATTTGCTCGGAAGTGGATGAGTTAAAAAAGGTAATACATCCCATCTGACTATGTTACTAATTTTTAAGTATTAGGAATAAAGTGATTCTTTGATTTAGTACCATGATTCTCCTTGTGATACCAATTTGTTCATCTGGAATATGAAAGTGATCAGTAGTATATCAGATAGGCTTTCCTTCTATGGGATATAGTTGGTCCGTTTTGAAGATATAATTAAGTAAATAAAAGCTATGTTGTATGAACTCTTCAAAATCATTGCCGCACCCATGTCAACTCGACATGTGTGGCCCTGGGATCCACACCAGATTTGGTCTACTTATCGTGGGTGCTTTGATTACATGTATAGCCGAGAAGTATACATTGATTGGGTAATTGGTTGGATTTTGTAGGTTTATGTTATAGATATATATAGTTATATAATATGTGTATGAGAATGCTATGGCCTATGCTTTTACACGAGATGTCTTATGAATAAAATATTGCATGTCTATAAAGAATTAAATTTATTAGCTTTAATTCAGTAACTTTAAAATATATACTGTATATATGTCACAACTCACAATATAAACTTATTGCCTGCATCCCGACATTTGTATCCATACCTCCAAATCCTTAAAGTTATGTTGTGAAAATTCGATCTCTAGATTTGCATTCGTATCGTTTGACCACACCTGAGTGTGTGCGACATAGAATAAAAGTGTGATCTCTTTAGCAACGTTAACTTTTTGATGAGATGATTCAAACTTTAACATGTTATCAGAGTAGCCAAAGGTCCCAGGTTCTCGAGCCTCATTAATTCACGTGTTATGCCTGTTAAAAAATTCAAGCTAGTATGCTGGGGGCGTGTGTTGAATATATAATTAAGTAAATAAAAGTGTGTTATCTCTAACAACAAAAGGTTTTAGATGAGACGGACACACGATTTAACAATTTGGATGCAACCACAGGTAGCACAAAGATGCAAGGGGACTGTAAAAACAACAATAGCCTTCCACACAAAGGTCCTTATATGGAATGCCAAAAAGATCAGTGAAGTCGTTAATCATTGACACTGTCGTCTGTCCTACATCCAATGAGAGAGAGAGCACTTCTCCACCTTTTCAGTTTTGAACTCTGTCCTTAAGGATATAAATACCTCTCTTTTGGAAGATGGAAAGATCTTTGTCATAATCCAATATCCTGACATACTCATGTACAACCTTTATTTATTTTGTATTCCGTCATTAGTGGTAAAGAATATCAAAAACTAGTCATGCATTTGCTATATGTAGGGTCTCAACGGAGAAAGATAGTATTATCCTGTGGAGTGGAACTAGGTGACGAACCCCCACACCCACACCTTCTCTTTATATTTTTTATAAGGAGCTAAGTGACTAATCCTTTGTTCAGAGGAAGCATAGGTATTTGTAAAAAGCTACTTTCAATAAAACATAGCTAAGGAAGTGGCAGATGGATGTTTTGCTTGCAATGAGTGAATGGTTGTCAGAAGTGATGACATACTCATTTAGGGAAAATATGCTAAAAAAGACTCAATTCAATGATTTTGAAATAGGAAGTGGAAAGTAAATTAGGTTTTGGTAGGATGTTTGGTGCGGAGAGTTGGCCTCCAATGAAGCATATCCACATATAAATGGCATCACAAAAAACAGGTATATTGTGGTAACAAGTTTCCTCATTAGGAACAAAACTTATACCTTGTGAATCTAGCATTCAGGAGAACTTTCCAAGCTTGGGAGCTAGACAGTTGAACTATTTTTTCGTAAAGATTTGCGATCATTCATAAATTTATCGTGGGAGAAAGTTGGTTGATTTACAGAGGGTCAAAAAGTGAAATTTTCTTTGGACCATTTCTTGGTTCCATGTTGACCTTCTTGGTGTCATTTCAATTTTATTGGATATTTCCTGAAGAGACCTAAAAAATAAACAAGTCCTGGTAAAATCTTTTCATGTGTGGTTACAGATGGAAGGATATAGCGTGCTTATGTGTTAATTGTTAAGGAGAACTTGCGCCTTGATGAAGATCTATTGCATGGTGTTCAAAAATGGAAAGTCACCCTAACAATCAATCAATCAACTTAGATAATACTCTGTATGCATTGCACTCATTTTAGGCCAATTTTATTTTTGACTGAATACTTTGTTTCCTTAGGGAAGTTAGAGTTTCTCTAGTCCTTGACTTATCCTTACATGGGCTGAGAAGTCTTTAAACTGGAACACAAATAAATTTTCAGTAAATAGTACCCCTTTTGTAAGTGTAACTGGAACAATTCGACCTTAAGTTCCAACTAATTGGTGTTGTCTAAATGAATCCTTTTCCCATGATCTCCATTATGTTCTATTCTTAGCCATTTCATAGTGATTCCAAGAGATCGTATGTGTTTTAAGATAATTTCCTTCCTTATGATTTAGGTCTACCTTGTCCCAACACCTTCCATTATAATATTGTCGTGCGTATGAATGCTAACAATATGAAGAGGAAACACTTGTTGTAAGGTCCCTGTTATACCAAAACAAAAAACAAGGAGGCTGTTCCCCCTGGACCCCTCCCACCCTAATAGAAGAGGATGAACTAGGCAAGGAAGGAAGTGTGGGTATAGTTGCAGCATGTCCTTTAGGGTGAATCTGAGAAGCAAGAAATAGAAGGGCTTTTGAAGGAGTCTAGAGCACATCAGGGGCACCTAGAAGGTCCCTTTTGTCATCAGGGTGTTGTTGTGGAAAAGGAATTTACCACTTCATGAAGTTGGGTGTGGAGCTCAAAATGAAAAGATTTCAACTTTTGAGCTCCAACTTGGTGTAGTATGAATAAATTACTCTTGAAGTATCAAAAAAGAAATTTATGTATTCTTTTGAACTTCTCTTTTGCGTGTAGCATCCTCAATTACGTGGAGAGAGAAGTCAAACCAAGCACCTAATTGAGCAACTACTTATGCAGGAGACATTTTCAAGGTTAGTTGCAAAACTTTCATTTATTTAATATGCTGAGATTTTTGTTTTTGTAGTGATGAAGTGATATTTCTTGTATGTTACAGGAGACTTGTGTCTTTTCAATGATGTTAGTTTTATGTTTTTTCCACGTCTCATTACTTTGTCGATATTCAACTACATTTTTCTTAAATCTTAACTTTATATTTAGCATTTGCATGTAGTGTGATATCTGTCTTGATTTGTTTGCATTTTATCAAATCGTTGGGCTTGTCTGCTCCCTTTCTTGCGTCTTTAGTCCTTTCTAAGTTTTGCTAACATTTAAAACTTTTCACCCTGATGTAGTTTGTATAATTCTCCAGCAAAAGGACAATATGAATTTCAGATTTTGGACTGTTTCATGATTTATAATTTACCCTCATGAATTGAATTTTCGTTTTCTTTAGTGCTTTTAGCAGAGGGAGGGTAATTTTTTCTGAGATTTATCAATAGGCTTTTATTTTTTAGTTTTAAATGCAATTTGATGGAAATGCTGGGTGTCATTTGTCTGTTTTTTGGGTTGAGGAACAACATGATGTGTTTATTGATTAGCCATTTAATATTCTTTCAATAATAGGTATCTATTTCAATATATAAATGGTCCGCAATGCTTCAAATTCATAGGAACAAGTCAATACAGAATGTATAAAGCTGAATATATGTTGTTTATGTTGTCTGATGCATAACTCTTGCACTTGACACTCAAGAGGATCCAGCAGTGATTGAAAAATACACAAGCACACATACACATGCATGCACACGTTCAGTACCATCTAAGAAATAGGAGGAATAGTCTTTCAAATTGTATGGATGTCGAATGTATGCACTGCTTATCTCGAAATGAAAAATATTTATGATGACTTAATGAAGTCTCGACTAAAAACAGATTTTGCGATCACTTAATGAAGAATCCGGGACCTTTGCCTGCTCCTGAATTAGATTCTTATCACCACCTGTTATCAAAAAGAATATTCACGTGCTTGCTCCATGAAAACTGAATCAGGCCTGTACGTGAGGGGGCGTGTTGATGGGATAGCTAAATAAATAATGTTCTCTCTAACAATTGATGTTTTTAGATGAGATAGTCATACACTTCAATATGTGAAGAAATTGACATTGGGCCTAATCATCCCCATACAAAGAGAGCAATTTTTCCCTCCCACGGCCGATGTGGGACTTTAATCGTCGTCTATGATACTACTAATTGTAGAAGGGTGTCGAGCATTTTGGGGTTGAGTGAACAGTAAATCTTTTTCTTCTATGGGTTAAGAACAGTATACTACTACCTCAAGAAACTAATTCTGCCTTCTTCTATCTATGTCCAAATTCTAAAGTTTATCTTTACATAGACAGAGAGAGAGAGAGATCAATGAGTAGAAACAGGTCTTTGCTGCTAGCAATTTGGAAGAAAAGGTCTACACTTAATACTAGTAGGTGAGAGAATTCATATTTAGTACATATGACAAGCGATTCAATCTCGATAAGGCAGGTAAGGCTTACTCAATAGCTAACTGTCTCCGTCATATCAGATACCAGATGCTGAGCTCATGTAATACTGGTGATTCCCGGCTTTACTTTGGATATGGTGATAGTCGAAGCTATTTCCTTGTACTTCCCCTGAAATCCTGGGTGCCTGTGTATTTCAAGCTGAGGAGTGCTCCCATGGAAAACTCAGGCATCCCTTTGCAATTCAATTGTGAAGTGGTGCAGTTAGCTTATTTTTGCTTCTTTTTATGTATGCATGCCTATGTTTTGCTTGTCTTTTATGTATGCATGCCTATCTTTTTCATAGTAAGAGACTGTCAGTTTCCCTCTGTTATGCTTGTCATCAATATTTTATTTTTCTTTGAAGTTGTCCTTGGATTGGATACTGATGTGACTTGATGAATCTTGAACAAAAAATTAAGTAGGGCTTTGACTCTTTGACAGCCAGATGACATGCATGTGTATTGAAAGAGCAAGATATGATGTTTGTCTGTAAATACCAAAAAAAAAAAGAAGAGGACAACAGTAATATGATGTTTCTTTCTGAACCTAGTTATACTATTAACTTTGCAGGGAGGAGCGTGACCAGTTAGTAACGATCATCAACTCAAGGGTTATGGATTCTTCATCACTTGAAGGGAAAGATAGTTTGGGTTTGCACTCGACACTACCTGAATAAACAATTGAAGATGATAATAACTTAATGAATCTATCATGTGGTTATAGCTTGTGTTCTTCCTGAAAACGTTTGCATAAAGCTGAATAATCTTCTATGTTTCATTCAGAGAGGTTGGACCACAGCAGTCAAGCAATTATAGAAGCGAGGAAATGGTTAGAGGAAAAGAGAGATGGACTTCGTCCCGATAATACTATCGGAGGTGTAAGCTCTGTAGTTGGTGTAAGTAACTCGTTTTATCTGTCTCTGGAGTTCTCTAAGTGACGGTTTCATTAGATATCTTACCACAAGAATCCTCTATCCACATGGTTTACATTAATTTACAACATAATGATCTCCCAGCTTTATTAATTTGAAGTTCTTTGCATGGTACTTTTGATATTTTTCCCTTCATTGGCTTGGATGTCTTCTTTTGGGTTCTTGACCAGATCTGTCTCCTTTCTTTCACACACCTAAGTATATTTTCCTTGAGTTTCCACGTACTTTAAGATAGGATCCATTGTTAATTGACTCCTCATTAGAGACTGCATCACCATTAATAACCAGGCTGTTTATGTGATTATATTTTCGATGTGCATCTGCCATTTTCTGGAAAAACTTTGTATAATTGTCACCCTGCTCAAGCCAATTGCTTCTTAATTTTGCCTCCAAAATCTTTCCTCGAGTTTAGAAGGTCCTCCTTCCTATTTAACTATATTTAATTTATGGGCCAATTTTGGGCCCATTGTCCTTATTATACGGAATGAACTTGTTGAGTACTTTTGTCAGTATTACGTTAGTTCCTTCATTTATATTGTACCGTTTCTTAAAAAAGTCATTTTGATGTTGTCGAATTGATGTGGAAACTTGAACCATGAGAGTGTTTTTTTTAATTCATCTGAATCAGTTGCCTAGTTTATATGTATTTTATCTATAATATTAATTCTACCTTGAACTTCCAATCCTTCTTTTTCTATAAGGAGCTTTGTGGTGCTACTAGTGTTTCTCATGTAATATGTTGTCTGCACAATGACACATATTTACTGCTTTCAGAAATGTGATACCGAAATATAGCTATATAAAAATGTTTATTGATGCTGTTATAGGTGGATGATACTCTTGGCTCACCTGTAGAAATGGCCAAGTCATATATGAAGGTTCGTCCACCATGGGCGTCCCCTAGTGTTGATAATAGTGGACTTAGAACCCCTTCACAAATGAAGGCAAAGCTCTTTGACGAAGAAGCTCCATATTCTGTCAGTAGTGATTCTCTTTCCTTGAAGGTATTGAAAATGTCAATTTTGCTTTTATTACAGCCTGTTCACTTTCATTTTGACCCTTTGAGAGGATGTACACTCCTATTTTGTCGAACGGTGTTGTAATCTTAGTGTTCTAAGATTATAAAACTTCTACAATTAGCACTAGAAGCTTTGATGATTCAGAGCGCCAAAAGTTGGTAGTTCAGATAGAAAAAACGTATTTAGCAAAGTAAAAATAAATTGGAGACCAGGCTACTTTCTTGCTAAAAAAGGCCAAAAAGTAGGGGTGGGCATTCGGTATTTCGGTTCGGTTTCGGGTTTGTTTTTTCGGTTTTTGTAAATTGTGTACCGAATATATTTCGGTTCGGTTCGGTTCGGTTTTGTTATTTCGATTTTTTTAATGGGCCTGCTTAGTTGGGCTTTTAAAAATTTACAAATTTTTTTGTTTGATTTTCAGCTTAATGGGCTAAAAATAGTTATATCAAAAAGACTTTTACTTTTTACTTTTTTATTTTAAATTATAATATTTTTTATTTAATATTAATAATTAATATAATATAAATATATATTATAATATAATATATTTCGGTAAACCGAAATACCGAATTACACAAAATCACATACCGAAAACCGAACCGAAATACCGAAAAATACAAAAACATATGCCGAATACCGAACCGAAAACCGAAAAACCAAAACCGAAATACCAAAAAAATTTGGTTCGGTACGGTGTTTCGGTTTTCCGGTGTTTATGCCCAGCCCTACCAAAAAGGGAAGACAGAGAAGAAAGGTTGCCTAGATGCGTATCAGCTTGTCTTTAAAGGTTGCCTAGATGCATATCAGCTTGTCTTTCTTGCTATCTCAAGCTTAATCTTGATTATCCCACACTGTTTCAATCAAATGAATGTGCTTCTTGACTCCGGTTAACAGGTGTGCTTAAACTACAAAAAATACTTGCCAAAGAATGTTGCTGTGAGAAATAAAAGCACAAGAAAAACATTAATGAGAATGCTTTTACTACTATAATTTTTATAACCCTATTTATACCTATATTCACATAATATGTTATTTATATATTTTCCAAAATACATGAACTATCTAACATTGCAAAAGTTTCAAACAAAAATTACAAAGCAAACATGCACATGTTGATCTTTGGAATTTGATATGTACAATTGTGTTGGATATTTATGAAGGGATCCAATTGCCTTGCAATGGTTTGATAAATTTATAACTTTTGAAAGAGTTAAGCTCTTGGACTTGGGATCTACTTATGAGAAGTCGTATACATTTGATCAAATTGTTATCAATCAAATATTAAAGAGCATCGCCAAGGTTACACCATTACAAACTAAAGGTTGTAAACTATGAAAAGAATTCTAAAGCAGCCATGCACGAGTTCATCCATGTAGTTTGATATGTGCACGTGGTTTAGAGGACATTGATATGGGATCTACCTACTGAGTTGCATCCAGTTGATTGGCTTAGAACTGTGCAAGAAACAAGCTGGTTGATGCTTTGACATAAGATCTAATCTTATAGCAACTTATGAACTTGAAATGCTATCATTCTAATAATAGAAAAGGGTTAGTTTTTGCGAGATTTATTAGTCTCAACTTGATTAGTACAACTTCATACGAAGACTCGATATATCGAACAGTTACCCAAGTGACTAGTCCTTATCTTAGCATGTTTGGTTGTTGCTTCACTAGTCTCAATTTTTGGTGCATGTGTTATTTTAATTTTCTAAATATGTAGAACCTTCTGCTTACTCCTCTTTACTTTATCAATTTTCTGTTATTTACTGTCTTCTGATATATGATTTTCTGCTGTATCACAGAAAAAAAGTTCTTATGCATCTGGGTCATGGAATATTCATGAGGAAATACGAAAAGTCAGGTCAAAAGCAACAGAAGATATGTTACGTGCACACCCTTCCAAGGAAACTGGCTACCAATTACGTTTGGTAGAACGCAAAGCAGAACCAAACTCTGCAGTTAATGATTTAACAGGAACCAGTACCGCGGAGAAGATAAATGACTCAAGTTCTTTGAGACTTGCTAAACTGTCAGATGTACCTATTAAGTGGTCAGGTGTGTGGTGCTCTAATCTGGCCTCTTAGAGTGGTATTACGGTCTTGGTTAAATTTGTCTTCTGCTGTAAATTGCTAGTTTTCTGTAGAAACCTAATTTTCTCTTTCAGATGTGGAAATAACACAAGATGGTGCAGAAAGTGAGAATGGGCCTTTAAATGCTGCCTCTTCTATCCAGCTGCAAGATCAGGTAACCATTTGTTTAAGGGATTTCAGCATTTTATTCATCATTTAGCACATTTGGACTAAAAAAGATGGCATTTCAATATCTCTAATCTGGAATATTTGGTTTTTTAAAAAAAAATAGCATTTCAATATGGACAATAAGATGTGTTTAGTTATGTACCTTTTTTTTTTTTTGAGAAATAACTTATGTACGTCTGTCCTCATATTGTTCAAACTTACAGGCAGTTCGGGTTGGTGAGCAAGCTGCTCATGAATCTTACGTGCATACTGGTTCAGTTTTCCCCTCTGAGCACAATGATGGTACTTGACGCCATTATTTAAGATTTTTTCTGTTTGTTTTCTGTTGTGAAGCTAACTGGTAGTAATGGGTTCAGAAGTGAACTTATTACTACTTACCAATACACAAATATATGAAGTTGGAAGAGTGACAGGTTATTCACATTTGATCATATGGACACTCAAAATTGTTGGCTTCTATTACGTGGTCAGATAGGAGTTGAAAGTTGGCTTACTTGGTATGTGGGTTTATCTTTTGAATGGTCTGATAGAGATGTAAACAAAGACGGAGGCATTTGATTCTTCCTTAGTGTCTTCGGAGGTGGAAGTTGGTTTCTTGGCTGCTTATCACCTAAGCAGTTCTTATGTTAGGCCAATGGTGTATATAAATCAGGGACCCTAAATCACAGCCATGATTAGTGGCAATATTAGTCTGTTGATTGGGGGAGCAAGCAGGATTTGTGAGAGAGAACCATGGTGACTGCAACGGTGTAACCAATGGCAGGCCTAGAATGGTCAGGATGGCACATGGAGGAATACAAATTTGAATTCATCCTTATCTTATGTAGTTATGACTTATGGGTGTAAGGGAGGTAGATACAAACCAGGAAAGCTTGTGACCAATGTTGTGTAATGGATTCTGATATCTGGTTTAATTTAGAGCTATTTTGAACCCTAGGGCTCGACAAGTTGGTACTTTGTGACGCTTTGTAAACTTGACGATCAAATCCAGCTCTTAGTTTGAACCCTGCATTGATCGTCAAGTTTACAAAGCTGCTTGATTGACAGGCTCCGCTAGCATTTGGTTACCATTACTAGTGGATGATATACGCTGAGACTACAGATGTTTAGCACTTCTCACATGGGGTGAACTACAGTTCTAGATTTAATATATCTTCTTGTAAAACGTGTGCGTCCTATACTAAAATAGCTTGTGTATCATGCGCTAGATTAGTAATGACTCTCAATTCACATTTGTTCCTCCATTGCTCTTTCTTGTGATTATGGTGGTGTGTATAGTTGGTTAATTATGTCCGAAAAAATGCAAGTGACTTATGTTATATGTGGTTTTCTCCATCTCTTTTTTCATTGTGATCTGTAGGGTTGGATTAACTACTGATTTCTCTCCATTATGGCCAATTTAATTTCTCTTATATTTATCCATTTTTACAAGTTCAGGTCTTCATATATCTGCATCTGACGCACATGAAGTGACTCGACCAAATTTAGCCCCAAGTTCTAATGGATATACATCATTAGAAGCTAGGTAAAAGAATGAACGATAAAGCTCTTTAATTTTTCTAGAGCTCGAATCCCAATAATGCTGGTTTTCCCCCTCGATAGTTTGTCTGCAGGTCAAAGTAGAGGACAAAGCGACTCATACATTGGTAGTGAGAAGCCAAAACCAGGAACATCAACTCAGGACAAGTCGACAAAATCTCACCAAGTGACGGATAAGTGTGTGTTTCTTAGTGAATCTGCTGTGGATGTACCAGACATGAATGAAACAGTAGAGAGTCCTGCTGCTTCCATTCCTAGTGAAGATTTATCGCAGGAGGAACCAGTCTTGGTACGTGACTTGGCAAAGAACGGGAAAGTTGTAAAGCAACAAGGAAAGAGACCGGTGAGAAATGTTCGAAAGACCACCAGAGCAAAGAGGTAAGTCATGAGAATATGTAGACCAGGCAGTCTGTAGACCTGAAATTGTTGTATATTAGCTTAACTTCTAGAAGAAATTTAAGCTATTGTAGGAGAAACCTTGATTCATCTTTCCCTTTTTTTTCCGAAAGACCATGTTGTGTAGCATCTATTCCTAAGTTCATGTAGGAGACTCACCATTCTCTCTATCT
Organism: Solanum lycopersicum; assembly: GCF_036512215.1. Taxonomy (NCBI): domain Eukaryota; kingdom Viridiplantae; phylum Streptophyta; class Magnoliopsida; order Solanales; family Solanaceae; genus Solanum; species Solanum lycopersicum. Next base: position 1,851,438 of record NC_090807.1, on the reverse strand, counting down.
CATTATAAATTTGAAATTTCTATTTATTTCTTGGCGTTGGGTGTGTGGTATCCCAAACGTTTATACATAGTTAAGAGGCATGTTTATGTATTATGCTTCTCCAAAACTATACACACTGATAAATATTATAGCACTCATAGGATATATGGTATATTTTTAGGGAGGTCTCGAATAACATTGCTTTTCCTGCCAATCCCAGAGTGCAGCATCCACACCACATCTATTCATGGCCTTCAACACTTCCATCATAGCATTGTGCTCCCTCTACATGGTTGCTAGTCTCGTGCTTCGATACCTGAGATGAGAAAACGAATGTTGGCTCAAACGACTAAATATTAGTCACTATTGTGTGTGCCATGTAACGAGTCAGGTACGTACCTTGAAGCTAGGCAGAGCTTATAGCTGTATCATTAGTACGCGTAGGCTTTGGTTTCTGGCGATAGTATCTCAAAAACTCTCTTGACCCGATTGATTTAACAGACAATCGATCATCAGTTCTTGTTGTTATTATGAGTTCAGATCCACCACTTCCCAGCTCTACATTGTTGTTAAAATCCCCAGATGAAACAAGCTGCTTCCCAGTTGTATCCACATAGCTAGAAGATGAAAGAATACAGATCTTAGTAAACCATCTGTACGAGATAGAAACAAGGTCTGTGTACACTCTACCCGAGTCTAGACATCACTTGAAAAACATAGGTTGTATCTATCTTCTGCTCAAATGTACATTAGAAGCTATCAGATCACCAAACCATACCTGCTGCTATAGTCGTAAAACTCTTCTAATTCCGCCTCTTCATCATCACCGCCATCACCATAGTGTACCTTGCAATGGTTTTTTGCATCCATATGCTTCCGAACTGCTTCCAAACTACTAAAAGGACGACATCTATCGTTGCAATACAGACACATATAATCCCTTCTAACCTGAGGAGGTAAAGTTTACTCTGTTATATAAATGGACATGATCAAGATCATACAAGAAAAATCGAAACCTACAGTATTACCTTGAGACCAAGGTAAGTGATGAAGCCTTTAGGATCCTTCAAATACTCGATATCAGGTATGAAGAACCCGTGCTTCTTGTGCATATGGATCGTGCAGTTTTCTACTGTATCGTGTTTCATATCACACATGAAACAGCAACGCGGATCAAACTCCTCATCCTTAACACCACTACTAGTACTGCTCCTGTTCATCTTTAGTTCCTTCAATGAGTCATTGTCTTCACACGCGATCTCTTCCTCTTGATCAACCTCCTCCCACTCGTGATGATGAGCTATCTCTTGCGAAGCTCGTGCTAAGTGAGTCTTCTTAGATTTGAGATGTTGAGCATGAGCTTTAGAGGTTGTAAATTCTTTGCCACAGTGTTCACAGCTATATAGCAATGGGGTTTCTAAAAGTGCAGACTGTCTGGCTTTATAGAGTGCTTCTGTCAATCCAGGAACTCCAGCAACCTGAAATAAATACCAAAGAAACACAACAATGAAACTCTTATCTATTCCACAAACACACAAATTACTGCTCTTTCAATTTGTTTCATCTGGTTTGACTCGACATGAAGTTTAAGGTACAAAATGAATCCTCATATATTTTGATTTCACAAGATCTAGTTTCGCTCAAGTAACGAATTTTAATCCACTGAATAGATGTTTTGACTCAATACGAAGTTTAAGAAATTAACGATTTTTGGATTTTGTGGTTTCAAGTATGCTAGATGAAAAATTGAAATTAAAAAATTGTTTCAAAAAAAGGAAGAAATATTCTTTTTTTTTGAAAAGCGGACTAAAAAGGAAAGTAAATAAAATAAAATAAAATTAAAACGGAGCAAGTTCTTATCTATATAGCAATCATGCAGAGTTAAACATGTGTTACACATAATAGTCCAAAAATCATTCTAAATGATCATAATTTCACGAGTGGAGTATGTGAAAGATAAAAATATTAATATTTATGAAAAAAATCATTTTACTTTCCGAAAAAGGAAATAAAAGGTAAGTTAGCAGTTTACCTTGCGTTTAAGATTATAAGTGTGCCATTCTGATTTGTAATGAATTTTTTGTTCATTTTCGTCAAAAAATTCCTTATTACAACAATTGCAAATTAAACTCTTCATTTTTCTTCTTTTTTTTTTGTTCTTTTCTTGTTTTGATTCAAAATTGGGTCTGTAGTTTCTGTATATATAATAATATAAAGGCAGCAGATTAAGGGTTTGTTTGGCGGCCAAGTCAAAGAAATATATATTTTGACCAAATGCTGTCACAAGCACAGACGTAAGCAAATTTGAAAAATACTTGGAGCTCAAGGATAACTAATTTAACACTGGCTTCATTTCGTTTTATATGAGTTAGTTTGATTTCGATACACAGTTTTACGAATTAGAAATTTTTAAATTCATGATAAAGAAAAAAGTGGGTAAATATTTATGCAGTTGTAAATCATTTCATTAAGGATAAAATTGATATTTTAAAATTAAATTGTTACTTAATATAGAAATGTAATTAGTCTTTTTTTGGAACGAACTAAATAGGAGAGTGAGTTAAATAAAGTGGGGAATTAATTTTAGGATTATGTTTGGTTCATAAATAAAATAAAATTTAGATTTATCTTCAAATAAAAAGGTAATATTCATTTTTAAATGGATTAATAATATCTTTTTATTTTAATGACCCATAAAGTGGAATAGAAGGGAATTGATTCTCATTAGTGTTATGGTTCTCAATTACTAGTGAAAGTTGTAAAAAAAACACTTCCATCAATAAAGTTTTTTACTATATTTAATTGAAAGAGAACCACAAACAAACCACTTAATGGAGAAAAAAAGAAAAAGAAAAATAGAAGCAAACAAAAGTAACCATTAGAAGAAAGTCTATTTTTTGGTAGACTTTTGGTTGGATTGCATAAATTAGATTTATGAAAATTGATACTCCATCAACCTCCATATTTCAAATGATGTTAAGAGGGAACCTACCTCCTTCCAACAACTCCGATTTACTTCATCATTAACCAGAGGTCTTTAGTTTGCCCCTTCTGCATACAAAAATCGAATTCAAATATAATCGGGCTTCAATGTAGGTACTAAAATGTGAATAGAGTAGTAGCATAACGAAATCCAGAAGTCTGCGGTAGAGATGACAACATCAGTAAAGTAAAGTCCAAAACACTTTTATAAGAATTTTTGAAGGAGATAACTATCAATGTTCCTTGGCTATCACCACACAGCCTGTATTTGCTTGGGTTTATTGGCTTAATGTGACAAGAACTGTATATATACACAAAAGCATAATGAACAGAAACAATGTTTAATGTGACAAGAACAGTATATATACACCAATTGAGCTAAGATGGAGCTGCTGAAGCTTTACATATAGGACACCAATTCTTGAGACTCAACCAATGTTTTACACACTCCATATGATACCCATGATCACATTCCAACCTTCCTATTTCATCTCCAATCACATACTCCTCCTGCGAAAAAACACGTCATTAACTTAACTGAGTTCCAACTTCGAATTCATTTTGGTATTGCATAATCGTAGATGCATGAAGTGGCGGAGACACCTTCCTACAACGGGTGTTATCCTACACCTTTTTCTTCATAACGAAATGATGTTATAGAGAACACATAAGATAAACATTAAGAAACGGTTCTAAAGATAATTTGACAGTAAGAGTGAAATGTTGTTACTAACATAAAAGAGGTCTAACTATGTATGTGTGAGTGCATGCATATTAAAAAATGTATTTTAAGAAACAATACAGATTTATAATAGACCGTCACCGTGTGAGAGCCTCATCAGTTTGGGACAAGTAAAGCAATAGAACCTCTACAGCCTAGAACCAAAACATAATGTGGAGTAGCGATTATACGCTAACACCGAATGAACGAAGTATGGTCGCTAGATGCGCGGAACTATGTCTAGAATGGGATAGACTTGTCTATATTATGCAAAAACAGAACTAAATCTAGTAACATTCACTCAAATTACGGTTTTAATTTATTAGTTCAAGAATTTTTCTACTCCATCGAGTTCAAGAAGAGAGTTTGACAAGGTATAAACCTAGAGAACTCTGCTAAATAAAAGTCAGCTAAGTGATGAGTAAAACATCTTAAGGATGTACAACATAAAACTAATGTAGTGTTAACTGCACTTCGAGTAATATTGCATCAGGAAAAAAAAACAAAGTGACAAAGCAAGGTGCTACCTACTTATAAAGGGAGGTGAAAAACATCACAAACCATAAAATTAGATTTAAGTATAACACATCAGGAACATTGAAATATACAAAATATAGCTTTAAGTGGGAAAAACCTGACAAATAGAGCATTTGACCTCATCTTCATTCTCGCCGCTTCCAAATTCCCCTATTTCTGAAGGCATAGACTGATAAATGCTTTTCCGGATGCACTTTGACAATGCCTCCTCGGACAGAGCTGTGCTAACACTCCCCATTCTCTCCTCGAGAGCTAATAATTCCTGAAAACAGGCAACAGATTAAAGTTCTGCAGGGTGTAAAAGGTATAACTAACGGTGGGAACTTATCTTTTGTGCGACAGTGATCTTTAAGCTATTGGATGAACCTCAAACCGCTACCCCCATAAAAAAAACCTCAACATTTTGATGAAAATTAAGTTTGGAAAACATAGTCAGTAATCATATACGGAAGAGAATAAAGACCTCATAGGACATATTGTCTATATCCAGCCTCATTCCTCTATGCTGGTCGTAGGAGTTGAGGCCACCAAGAAACAAGTTGGTCTCCAACACAAGTAGTTGCTGTACATGGAAAATAAGAGTTCATCATAAATACAAATAGGAAACGCCTGAGTGGTACGAAATACTCAAAAGTGAACTACCTCATATGTTAATTCTTCATCTTGTTCCATTCTTTCAAGTGCCACTAATACCTTTACAGAAAAACAGTGATCATAGTGAAATACCATAAAACCTGATTCAGAAAAACAGTGACTGATTCTGTGGGGTAAAATACCTGAGCAACTCCATCCATGTTATATCGCTGCAAGACATCACGGTTCATTAGTTGGTTTATACCTAGTTGTGCAGAAGTTCCAGACGCTCCAGCTGGGAGATCTTCAACATCATTTCCAGGAAAACTAAAAGCACTTGAATCACTCGAAGAAGCATCTGAGAAAAATTGACTTGATGACTGCAGACTGAAATTTGGAGATTCAAGCTGAGGTGAATTCTGGAAAAATCCAGATGATGAATCTCGTACTGAATCTCTAAGCCTAGGCACATTCATTGACTTGCGAGTCCTAACTGATAGAGCACGACTATCCTCCCTATTATCAAAGCTTTTACTATTCCTTGAATCAGAAATTGAGATACCACGAGTTGGACGAATGACATCTCCTTCTTTTGGTAATGCTCCACTTATTTTCTTCCCTTTAGAGGATGAAGTGCTTTCACCTTCTGCATTTCTTCTTTTCACCATGTCCCTTCTACTAAATCTTGAATCTGCTGTCGAACAACTCTGTGGAGAGATATCTGATCGTGAGTTGCATTTTAGATTTCTCGGCATATATCCAGCCCCACTAGCGGTGCCTCTTGTTCCTGCACCAATGGCCTTAGATGACGAAGAAACAGACGAACCTACTGGACTATTTTGATTGGAATACTTGGGAGTAAATAATCTACGAGGTTTACTGCTTGAAGCTCCACTAGAGCAACCTACTTCTTTCAATGTAATTTTACTTGATCCGGTATCTCGAATTACTGAATTGAATTGGGGTTGATGCACTTTTGATAACTTCATGTGTTCCGAAGCTTCCGAAGCTTCAGGTTCACCATGTGAACAAGACGTTTCTGATTGATCATTTCCAACATGAGAATATGCTTTCCTGTCCTTGAATGATTTTCTCGCATTAGCCATCACAGAGGATGTCCTACATGAACTTCCAACAACTTCTTTTCCATTTGAGGAAGTGAAAGAAGGCCTGAGAGGTCTTGGTTTCTCTGTACTTCTAACTTGCGGGCTCTTCATAGAGCTGAGCCGGCTGCTGCATCCATATCGAGAGCACAACTGAACATTTTCATCCCTGCTGTCAGCTATGTCCCTCAAACCTCTTCTGGGAACGTAAAGGCCATTAACAGCTCTTTTGCTTGAATATTCATCCATAGATTACATACAACCTCTTAGTTCTGTCATGTCAAAACCAAATAGCCTAATGTTACTACTAGTTAGACCTTAAAATCATGAAGTCAGACTTACTTTTTAGCAAATGAGGACTGGACTACCATAATTTTTTTCAATTATCATAGCAATCAGCAAGTTTCAAGAAGAACGGTCAACTATATTGCAATTGAGAAGAAGCCTTAATTATACCACTCTGAAATTCACTTACAAGGTGATGGATATAAGGAAAACCTCAAGCAAAATTAAATTCACGAACTCCTAATGATAGATGACGAGAACTTTCTCTAACCCTTATCAACAAAACTCAGTTTTCCTACAAGAAACTAACAATCTTTCGATGGGAACACCAAAAGTAATACTATTAAGAAGACAAGCAGTATCAGAAAAGCCAACTCGTAATCACATCATTTGCAAGTCAATCAACTATCAACAATGTAGCATGTATCTAGGAGGTCATGATCCGATGCATTCATTATTGTGATAAATTGTCATAATTTACTACATTTGCTACAATTCTTCCCCTTTAACCGGAATTGCAACCTTATGAAACTCACATAGGCAACAAGTAAACCTCAATATTAGTAAAAATTGCTCACGTAACTCTGAATATCACAGATACAAATCCATGAATATATGCCTTGAGTTGAACAGATGATTTGCCAATAAATAAAATCGTAAAAGAAGGCTAATGGTATCACAGCTACCCAACAGTGAGCACCACTTAGTCTTTCATCAATTCCTCGTAAGATATTCGAAGAATCATATGAAGAAAGAACCATCCAGAAATCAGAAAAAAAGAACCAACTAAAAGAAATACTCCAAGAGTCTTACAAACCAAACAAAAGAGGAAAGGAGGAGGAAAGCAATATAATCAATCGAAAGGGTGACACCAGTTATGAATTCAAAGATTGAACCTTTTTTCTTTACAAGTGGGAAGTAAGATTGAACCTTTACAGACTTAAACCAAAAGATATTCAGAAAATCTCATAAAACAAAGTAGACACATAAATAGTCAAAAATAATAATCAAAAACCAAAATAGAGAATCCCAATAAAATTGAGCATAACAAGAATAATCCAGTCAAAATTAAAGCTTGAAAATATGAAGAAGAAAAAATACCATTGGAGTCTACCACAAGAGAAGACAATAAGCATCAAAAACAGAGACAAACCCATGCCCAGAAAATCATACAGCTGACATATCATCAGTCAAAGTCCATTGGAATAGTTTTTTTAGTTCTCTAAATATCAAAATATTATGAGAAAAGAAAAAAAAAACAGCAACACCAATAAAACTGAGCATAACAAGAAACAATAAAAGGGATATCCACCTTTTAAATTGAAATAACCACATGAGCCTATCAAGGAAACCTAGAAAGGACATCAAAAGTAGAAACTTGGAAACAAATCCATCAATCAAAGACCATTGAAACACTAACTTCTCAAGTTCTCTAAAATATCAAAACCTTAGAGAGAAAGCAAAGAAAAAAAAAATCCCAATACAACTGAGCAAATATAAGAAACAATAAGAGTGAAAAAGATCAAAATATTACCATAAAAGCCTGTCAAAAAAGCCAGAGCACATCAAAATAGCAACTTTGAGACAACCCCACTTTAAGAAAATCACATTATTGACATCTCATCAGTCAAAAAACTATTCAAATTAGCTTCTTTTTTCTTTTGCTATCTTTACACTCAAATCCAATAATCAAGCATAAATAAGAAACAATAAGAGTAAAAAAAGATCAAATTTTTATATGAAAACATTACCATAAGGGTCTATCAAAAAAGCCAGAGCACATCAAAAATAGCAACTTTGAGACAACCCCATATCAAGAAAATCACATTATTGACATATCATCATTCAAAAAGCCATAGAAATGAAGTTCTTTTCAGTTCTTAACACTCAAACCCAATAAAATTAAGCATAAATAAGAAACAACAAGAGTAAAAAGATCAAATTTTTATATGAAAACATTACCATAAGAGCCTATCAAAAAAGCCAGAGCACATCAAAAATAGCAACTTCGAGACAACCCCATATCAAGAAAAGCACATTATTGACATATCATCAGTCAAAAAGCCATAGAAATGAAGTTTTTTTCAATTCTTAACACTCAAACCCAATAAAATTAAGCATAAACAAGAAACAACAAGAGTAAAAAAGATCAGATTTTTATATGAAAACATTACCATAAGAGCCAGAGCACATCAAAAATAGCAACTTTGAGACAACCCCATATCAAGAAAATCACATTATTGACATGTCATCAGTCAAAAAACTATAGAAATTTAAACTTTTTCAATCTTCACACTCAGAACCCCATATCAAATTTACAAAAATAAAAAGTGCATTACAGTTATCATATCATCCTTTAAAAAAAAAAAGATCAAAACTTTACTTTATTTGTTCCTCTTCCTTGTTCTTGTTCTTCTCTTCTTCTTTACACAAAAGGAAAAAGAAAATACAAAGAAACAAATGAGGAAAAAAAGTAGTCTTTTTAGAGAGAGAGAGAGATAAGGGGAGAGAGAGAAACGTGTAAATTATGTAAAGATGGGAAGGTGGTGGAGATTTGGAGAAAGAGAAATTAATTCTCAAAACAGATAAATACTGAAATGCCGTCCTACCAATGTTTCTTTTTATGTTTTTTTTTATTCGCGATACTCATATCGAAGTTCGATTATTTAGAATTTACGTTTATTTCAAAAGAAATGTTATATAAATAGGTGTGACTGGTCGGTATTTGGTTCGTCAAATTTCAAATTCAATAATTGATAGTTAAAGATAGATATCAAATATTAAAATTTTATATTTCAAGTCGATAATTCAATAATATTAATACTGTATTGAAATTATAGCCGATTATATTACAAAGTTAACATTTTTTTTCAAATTATATATATTTTCTTACATAGAGGCGCGATATAATAGAAGATAAAGTTATAAAAAGATATCAAGAATAACAAATTGATACAACTAAAAGACATGTATTTGGATCTTTTATTTTCGTTCTTTAACTTTGTGCTTTAGACTTGTACTAACGAGGTGTAGATATGTTGGACAAATGATCATCATTAATTAAATAATTCGATATTCGAAAAATATCAAATATCAAATGGTACTAATATCTCTCATACTGAATCAAACTCAAATACCATAATTTTAAAATTTTAAATATTCAATTATCAAATAATAAATTGTCAAAATTTTGATTTGATTCGGTAATTTAATTTTTGATATTTTATGCTCAGCTTTACACGTAAAAACCTATTCGGAGAAAGTTTTTCTTTACCAAAATAAAGAAGTTCATACTCACTTAAATTCGAAAATTAAAAAAGAAATAACTTCATTCACCGTAGTCTTATAATATTATATTAACAAGAAATATCAGCCTTTGGATCAAATTTTCTTGTTTTATTTAGAAAGTCAAAAATTATGGACCACTTTTACTTATGTCCCCACTTAACTAGTAAAACAGTATCACTGACTCCCATAATTAATTTTTTAGCAAAATAATAATATTGCTCTATTTTTATTTTTATTTTTTTGGTGGGCAAAGAGATAAGAAAAGGTAAAAAAATATTATTTTTTCGCATCAATAATAATGGTATATTATAGTATTTTGCATGTTTAATAATATTTGTCTAAATTTTATATTTAATTTTAATATATTATTATTATTAATTTTAGTCATTTTTATTATATTTTTTAAATATATTATATTTAATATATCCAGATGATGATATAGTTAAATTAGTTTTTTATTTTTAATTTTTAAAAAGTATACACGATCAATAGTGAACAAACACTTTTAAACATAAAGTACTACTATTTACATTTTAAAATATTTATTACCATTTTTGGGGCAAAGAGATAAGAAAAGGAAAAAAATATTATTTTTTCAAATCAATAATAGTTGCACATTGTAGTATTTTGAATGTTCACTAATATTTGTCTATTTATAAATATTAATAGATAAATTTTATATCATTATTATTAATTATAGTTATTTTTATTATATTTCTTAAGATATTATGTTTATTATATTCAGATAGATAATATAGTTAAATTAGTCTTCTATTTTTAATTTCTTAAGAAGTATACACGATTAATAGTGAACAAACACTTTTTGAACATAAAATACTACTATTTACATTTAAAAATATTTATTACAATTTTTAACATTTTAATATGTATTTTTCACACTTTTTTTTAACTCTCCATATATGTGGTCGCACTTCTCTTGATAAGTAATTCAATGCTCTATAATTATAAACTCAATAATTAAAACAAATTATAAGTTTGATGACAATCCTAAAATTCATAAACTCTTCATATTTGACCATTTGTCCTCCACTTTACTTGATCAATTTTCTCCATATGATAAAATAATAACAATAATAATAGTATTAAGAAGCTTTAAAAAGCGGAATCGATTAATATTATCATTTAATGATGTGCTATTCTTTAATATTAATCAGATATCTTATGTTCAAGTTTTGAGTATGAAAAAGTTATTTGTAGAACGATATTTCTTGTATGAAATTTTATATAACGTAAATTAAAATCAATTAAACTTTAAAATATGTATCAAATATCGAATGATAAATAAATAATAAAAAAGAAATTCATCCTTGTTTTGTCTATTCATAAAAATTTAAAAAATCAAACATTTTTCCTAGTTTAAAGTTTAAACATGTGTCATCTTGTACATGTATACACTCATTATTGCGATTCAATAATTAAAACTTATTATAAATTTAATAACAAATTTAATTATTATAAATTTAATAACAAATTTAGAGCTCTTAAACTTTAAAGTCTAAATTCCACATTAGTTCTTCCTCTTTACATTACATTTGCCAAAGAAATTATTTCAAAATTATAATCTTATCTTTTGGATAAAATAAAATAATATCAAATTTAAGATATAACTATATCTTATAGTTATACCTTTAATTAAAAAAATAATAATGTATTTTACAAATATTCTATCTTACTTGATGAACTAAACAACCCCTAATAAATCATAAATAGAATTTCATCTATGTTTTTATCGATTTATAAAAGTTTCAATAATAAAAAATTATTGTTAGCATAAACGTGTGTCATCTTTTATATGTCTTCTTCATATAAATACAACCAAATGGACATTGAATTTATCAAATACACAAATCATAAAGTATATTATATTTTTTAATTATATACAAAGGGAAAATAAATATTTTTCTTGATATGTCATTTTCTTTAAAAGTAAAGTACAAATAATTAGGTTATTTTCAAAATAAATAGATGGACAAAACAAAAGGATAAAAGTATATTTATATGAAGTCCAAAAAATAAGAGGAGCCACCAACATTTACTTCTTTTGCTTTTTGTGTACATAACCAAACCCCACCATAACATGAAAGGGAAAGTCAAACAAAGGGCCACCTTATAATATACTAATACTTCTACTTATCCATTTATGATATCAGTATTAAAGTCTGATTAAATTAAAAAAAATTAATAATAAAAAAATAAAATAACTTTTTAATAAAGATAATTTTATTTTGAAAAAGGAATTTTTATTTTAACAGATAATTTTTTTTTTACTAATGTTTGATAATTATTTTGGGATTGAATTTATTCGAATAATTTTATTGTGAGATATTACTAAAAATTACTTTATTTATACGATTTGAACATGGTATACATAGTTTAGAATGAAGGAGGTATTATACCACTCCTAACAAACCATATGTTGCATTGATTTATGAAATATTATGACATCAATTAGTTTTGTGACACATTTTATCGATTGAATTCATCTTTTTTAACGCGCTCTTCAATCAAATTCAAAATTATTATTATGAATTAACACTATTTTAAATTATTTTTATAAGATTGTATGTAAGATTTTAAATTTTTCATAAATTATAAAGTTTTGTGTTCATGAAGAAAAATATAGTTTTAAAAAAATTCAAATTATATGCCTAAATAAAATGTAAATTTTTAAATGATGATGTATTTTAAACTAGGGAAAAGGGTTTGATATACCCCTCAACTTTGTCATTTGAAACTGATATACCCTCGTTATAAAAGTAGCTCATATATGTCCTTATCGTTATACAAACTGCTCACATATACCCCTGTCGTTACAAAATGACTCACATATGCCCTTCATTTAACGGAAGTTGAAAAATTAGTTTTAAATTTATATTTATTACTTTTTTTAAAAAAAAAAAATATTTAGGGGTATATATGATTCTTCTATCAAAGTTCAAGGTACATTTAATTTTTTCATACATAAATTATTTTTTGACTTCTTTTATTACAATTATTTGAATTTCTTATTCTTCTTTTGTTTTTTTTTCTTTCATTACTTAATTTAAAGAAAAAAATTAAACTATTTTTTTGTGTGTATTATAATTTAATTTCGTATTCAAAGAAAATATTTGATCATCTACAATAAGTTTTACAAGAATATTAGTGAAACAAAAATAAATTTGATTATCAAAATAATAATTATAAATTAGTCATTGAAACAAAATAAGTCAAAAAAAATATGTTTGATGAGGATTAAATTTACTCACATGGTATTATATTTTTTTAGAAAAAAATAATAAAAATTTAGATTAATTTTTTTTCCTTTTCGTTAGAGAAAAAAGGTATATGTGAGCCATTTGTTTACCAATAGAGATATATATGAGTCATTTTCATAACAAGCGGTATATCAGCTCTAAATAACAAAGTTGAGGGGTATATCAGACTTTTTTCGAAACTATTTTTTTTTTCTTTAAGAAGAAGATACATGACTTTATTTTAATTTTTTTGTGATTGAAGCAAATATCCCGATCGGTCTGTTATTCTATTTTGTTTTCTAAGTTAAAACTTTGATATATTTGTACACTTTTAATATTTTACAATTGTTTCGATATAAAATGATTTAGAAAATATTTGTTTTCACACTAATAAGTAATAATAAGTACGAAAGAAGCTTTATTTAAAAAATTACGTGACACAATAAATTAAGGCTCTGTATTTATTTGAATATATTTTTAAAAAATTTATTATAATATAGTAATAGTTTAAGATTTTATAATGGTTACGTAAGGATATACTTAATTACTTATTATATGTACAAAAAATAGCTAGACAAATATAGTATAATTCATTATAGAAATATTTAATCGTACAAATATAATATAATTCATTATAGAAATATTATTTGGGCGCAGATACATTGATTATGCATAATGTATACACACAAATATAATGTATTTCTTACATTTTTAATATTAAATATTGCTACATTTAGAATTAATTAGTATATAATATTCGCTATTTTTCATCGGTCTAATACAAATGATGTTTTTTTTTAAAAATAAAACTTTATTCTTATTAAAAATTGAATGTTAAATTATAAAAACGCTTTTATATTGAGTCTTTAATTCTAATGAATTAAAATAACATAAAATCGAAAAATTAATTGTTTTTATTTTTTTAAATACATAAATACAATTACACAACGTGTTAGTTCCGACAATTTTTGGATTTATAGAGACATTTAAATATTTAAACAATATTTGACTATTACAGGAAAAAATAATATGTAAAATTATTTAAATTTTAAGCTTACTCATACTTTGTATTAAGATTAAGATTAAAAAGGGAAATCTTTTAATGAAAAAGATATATTCATATAAAATTCTGTATCATAAATAGTGTAAAAAATTTAATGTCAAATTTTAAGTTTAGAAACACTTCATATAAAGAAGGAAATATGTTTAATGATAAAACATATATTCATCTAATATTCTTTTTCATAAATAGTGTATTTAAAACATCAAATATTTTATCAAAATTACTAAACATATCATTGGTATCCTTAAAGAATTTGTCTATAAAAAATGGTTAATTAAGATATTACCAAAAAAATAAAATCTAAAGCTAAGAATTTTTTTAAAATATAAAGCTAAGATTTTTTTTACATATATTTATATTATATATAAATATAAAATCATTATACGTCTTCTTAGATTTTAACTAAGTATTTTTTTATTTTGAAATTAATTTTCATTATTGAGTCAAAGAATATTTATGCTTTTTCTTTTAGGTCTTTAGAAGATTTTCGACCCATAATTATATTTCGACTTACTATTTTTTTTTTAAAGATTTACTTCTTATTAATATATATATTTATTTAAATGTGCTAAATTTCCAGCTAATAATAATGAAAATAAAATGAGCTGTGCATTATCAAAATTTCCTTGTGTATATTTTCTTCACATAAAAGTAAGCTAAACTTTTTTTTTCATTCTTAGAAATATTAATATTTACCAGTTAGAAGATTTTTTAAAAAAAGAAAAATAATCATATCTTATATTATCTTTCCTTAAGTAGTTTTGAAAAATATATTTTTCAGAAAAAGGGAAAATTGTCTCTTTATACATAGTTTTATTAAAATATATATAGGTTAATTAATTAATTACTCCTAAGTTTTGATTGAACAAATCTAATACCAGAAAAGTTGGTGAGTTGCTTGTTAGTTTTCTCCTTTATTCTTTTAGTTTAATATTCTTTTCGTTCATTTTTACTCGTCATATTTTATTTATCGAGAGTCAAATCGTATGAATTTTAATCAATTTTTAAGATGCACTTTTTTAACCCTATTAATATGAGGATGATTGAAAATTTGCAATTACTATTTTTCTTATAAATTTTAAAAATCTAGAATATTAATTACTCGAATTTAATTTAGCTTTAAAAATTAGATGAATTATTTCTAATAAGGCGAAATGTGACAAATAAAATGGAATGGAGAAATTATTTCTAACTATTTGTCAATTTTCTAGACTAGTTGCAGTTTAATTCTTTATATTTTGAATAATTTCTGCCTTAATAAAGGACTAAATTTTTATGCTTTACTATTCCTTATTTTTTTTTAATATTTATTAGCATAGTTGGTTTACAAAAATTCAATTTCAAATGTTTAATTTCTTCTTGTATTAGTATGAATAAGTATTTATCACTTTTTATTATATATATATATATATATAAACTTTATTTAAAAAGGTTTAAAAAATATGCCAAATTCACCATCAAAATTAAATGGTAATTTTTTGAAAAAAGTTTTTGTAGGGTGTGGTAGCTTTCTTCAATGGATCCACGGAAGATTCGTCCACGGAAATGCAAGGTACATTATATTGATTGGAAAACTTCAAAAATTAAAATATTCGGTTCGTTTTAATTTACGTGATATTTTTTCAGAATTTGAGTACTAATAAATAATATTTTTAATTGATAATTATTGTGATTTATAATATTTTTATGTACGTAGTTATTAAATATATAAAATTTTATTTTTTAAAAATCTTAAAAATTTCATATCAAAATTTATAATCAAACGTAAAGTGTTTGATCCTCACTTATTACAGTTAAAGAAATTAACTTGTAATTTTTATTTTATTTTTATGTATCGATGAGCAAAATTAAATTCTGACAATATTTCTCTTGTCTGGTTTGGCAGCCTTGTCCACCACCACGACCTCCTCCGCCACCTCCATCTCCTAAAAAAGAGGAACCGCCGCCGCCACCGCATGGTGAACACGTTGCACAAGAGTATCAACATGATTGTTGTGAATTTCGTGGACATTTATTACCTTTTTTGCAATCAGCACCACCATCAGCACCACCGTCATTATGTCCATGTGATTTGTCACCCCAACCCCAACCATATGTCAGAAACTATTGGAATGATGACTCAGAACGGTTTTCAAGAATGAGGAGGGTTGAGAGCCTTGAGATGGGCTATAGGATGAATTTTTGTGACCCTTTGAATGACTTGCACGAGAATAACCATCCTAATTTACGTTGTTTAGGGGGACACCACCAATGCCATGGACCACCGCCAATGTTGATGGGGCACCATCGTTATCAACCACCACCATCATTAGGGTACCACCGTGGACAACCGCCGTTGTTAGTGGGGCTCTACGGTGGACCACCAGCATCTTATTTCCCTCAAGCCGGTGACTATTATGGCTATGATAATCCAAATGGTTGCATAATTATTTGATGTCCACAAGTTTAAATTATAGCAATGTTTTTTTTTAAATATATATATTATTCTCTCTGTTCATTTTTTTTGTTGACTATTATAAAAATATATATATTTATTTTAATATATCAAGAAAAGATAATTATTTTTAAAATTATAATAGAATCAAGATTTGGATTTTGACTTTTACAAACGCAAACACATTAAGGCCTCATTTGTTACTCTTATTAGAGTTTCGAATTTGAATGATTGTTCAAATCTTAGGCTATTACGTATATTTGTTTTATTTTAGATTTTGCCACATATTTGATAAAAAGTAGACCATGAATAAATATTTTGTGTCTCGTGAAGACTATAATTGATGAGATTATGACATTCCTTGATCATTAATCATTTTGGTGCTCTTATTATTTAGAGTACTTCATGATAAATTATATTGGTATATTTCATGTGTTATCGTTTTAATGATTTTATTATGCTATATCAATATCTTCTCAATTATATAATTGATGTATATTTAATTTTTGTATTTAATAATAATACTCCTAATTGTACACATTTAGACCTTAAGAGAAATAGATTACTTCGACAAAATAAATTTAGATTACCAAGTATATATACGCTAATGAAAAACCTAAATATCCAATAGAACAATTATTCGATCATGTATATGAAATTGATGCTTTGACTGTCTCTCATATTATTCGATCGTAAAAATTTACTACTTATCTCATAACTATGATAAAAAAGGTGAAAGATAAATAAACATTTGCCTACACGTACTATTAGATATCCATGAAGCATGACAACATTGACCCACCAAGATTGGTATATATAACTCACTAATTTGTTGTCATCTTGGCTTTGGTCTATCTGTACCAGTAGAATCTCATATAATAATAAGTTTCTAAACGATTTTTTATTGACGTATTTATTTTATGTCGAGAATAATTTTTTAAATTTTAAATCTTTTTATTCATGTGTTTGCTTTATATCGAAAGTGTTTTTAAACTTTTTAAGTTTATGCTTTAGAGATGTTTTTTCCATGATAGTTTGATCCCAAATCAATTAAAAAAATATCGCTAAATATGTGGAATCAAATTGGATAGCATATGTCTTTATTTTGGTTGACTGGAAAAAATAGATTTAACATGAATTAAAACGGAAAAAATATCTGAGATCACTATGATCTTAGTAGTATGTTTTGATACTTCGATTGCTAGCAAAATGCTTTTATAAAGAACAAATAATATAACATATAACATGAATGATTTATTAAATTAATCAGTCATGTTATGTTATATTATTAGAGAGAATTGATTATTATAAAGATTCTAATTGTATACAAAATGAAAGTGAAGTATATATTGAGAGGTTTGATTCACTTTTTAGCCCAATAAGTGCCAAAACAATTTATCTACTAAATTAATGAAGGCAATTAGCCTATATTTAATTAGTGGAATTTCTTAAGACAACATTAATCATTATAATAAAGTTATTTTCCCAATTAACAATTCCACTTATCATTGATGGGTATTAAAGGAAAGAAAATGGAGATATTTTCAAATGCAAACAACTTGCAATTGTTATATATGTTGATCAAAATATAATTAATTGAGTTATTAAAGTCAAATATGATATCTTATCAACTTTTATTCTTATTAACTTTGGAATTTTTGTCTTTAAAAATTCCCTTTGTTATCCTCTTTGAATCAAATTCTGAAATTATTGAACTACACGTCTTATATTTTTCTTATTTTTAATATCTTTTTTTATTTTTAAAAATCTTTAAAATTTCTTATTTCTCTCCTAATGTATTCGAGTCAGTATTTAATGTGTCCAAGCTGCATATTATGTATTTATTTTATTTTATAATATATCTAAGTTGGTTTTTAATGTATCTGAGATAGTATCTAATGTCTTCGGACTAGTTTTTAAGGTATCATAGCTACATATTATGTATCTTGTTTATGTTATAATGTATCTGAGATACTCTTTAATGTATCCAAAAACTACAAATTTTAAAGAATTATTGTAATTAGAAAAAGAGTAAAGAATAAAATAAAATTTACACTTTAGACTATGAAATTTATGTAAATTATACTTAGATTTCACAGTAAAATTGGGTCGATTACCTATTTTGATCGTCAAGATAATTACATTTTCTGGTACTCAACTATATAAATATACTATTAAAATAATATTTATTTTGAGACGAAAGAAATTATATTTTGAGTCATCAAAAATATAAATAATCGAGAATTTTAATTAATTTGAGGCAATTTTTAGCCAATTAAGTAATGACAAAAATTTGACTGCTGCCTTAATGAAATCAATTAGCCTATATTTAATTAGTAGAATTTTTCTAATAATATTATAAGGTCGTTTCCCAATTTGCAGTCCCACTTTATCATTGATGGATATATATATATATATATATATATATATATATATATAGGGAAGAAAATGAAGATATTTTTCTAAGTTAAAAAAAAAAATTCCTATTATTAGGTTGATGTAAATTAATTTTGGTATATCAAGGAAATTTAATTTTGGAATTACCTTTCTTAATTGTGAGAAAATTAATACTCTTTAACTAGATACCTTTTTTCTTTAAAGATTGCATTTTTTATCCTTTTGTTTAAGCTATGATTAATGGTAAATTAACTAAATGATTAATAATCCGCTCAATCATTTAAATTAAAATAGTCGGCAAAATTATATGTATGTCAAAGTCATATAAAGAGATTACTGATTTCATAATCGCTCGCTGATGTGAGACTTCTGTGACTAGGGGCGGAGCTAACTTTTAGGAAGGGGTTCAACGAAAATTATATTATTTATATATGGTTTAAAAATAATTTTATATGTATATATAATAGTAGTCGCTCCCTCTTCGGCTACTTAATGTGTCTATTTTTACAGATTTTGAACCCTTATATTAAAAATTCTGGCTCCGCCTCTCTATGTAACATTTTCCTATGTTTAGAATTGAACATCCGAAGTATATGTACAATTTTCATATGAAACTCAACATCGAGAATAAAATTTATACAAATTATATAAAAATATCACTATCTCCTATAATTAACCTTCATTAACACATTACTCTTATCTCATTCTTATTTTGAGACAAAATTATTATAAAATTCATCCTTAGCAATTATTGTTCTTGTAATGTCTAATCAATGAAGGTGAGATAGGGAACAATTAGATATATACAAATTAATTTAGACCAAAAAGATTGTACTTAATTAGAACATATACTTATAATTTATAATATGGATGTTAGTGCATACATATATTATTTTGAAATTGAGATACTCTGAGATTGTCAAATTATTATAACTCAAACTTTTACAATTTTTTTTTATAAATAAAATTTGAGTTGGTCTCTCCTTTTAATAAGTAAAAATAATCAAAATATTCCATATAATTTATAATTATATATTTGCAGACCCTTCTCTCTTTTTTTCCCCCCTTTTTAATAATAATTTATTGAAGATAAAATAGTAATGGATGACAAAATTGACACACTTGTCATATTCTCTCCACAATTAAATTAATGGGTGGATTATAAAATCTAAAATGTGTAGGTCCCTTTAATTTATGGTTTAAATAGACAAACGTAATTAGCCAAACACTACATTAAAAACAAAACAAACAAATAAATATATATAATATATTTATAATATTAAAAAGAGATTAGTTATACATTAAAATTAACTAAGTGACAAGGTTTTTTTAAAAGAAAATAAATTATCAATATAATGATTTTAACTAGTGGATAATGTATTAATAAATAATATTAAGGAATAAAAACATTACTCCATGGTTATGTTATTTATTTTCTTTAATTTCCTTGAGATTTTATTTATTGATTTAATTAAGTTGAGAAACTACACATCGAATATTTTTAAAATAATATGATTTGATGTACTCAAACAAATTATATTACAATTCTAATTTTTTTAAATACTATTTCTGGATTGTATTTTTTTTTATTTTGTAATATTTCTTGCATAAACGATATCAAATTTTGAAATAATATTTTACGTCTGAACTATTTAATAGTATAGTTTAAAGCTATAGATATGTACACGTGAATACATTACTATTTAAAAGGTTCTTCGTAAAGTTTAAAATTTAATATCGTAACAATAATTTTCGCTAAAATTAAAGTATTTTTTAAATTATTTTCCGAAGATAAAAGGAAAAAGAAAAAATTAGTTGCTAAGATGACCTTTAATTTTAAAATAAAAAGCCGGCAATTTTTGGAATTTATAGTTTGTTTGTGGCCAATTCTATTATTTTTTTCAAACCTCTTCGTACAATCATCTTTAATATTATGAAGATATCGTTATCGATATGATTTATGAATTATTAATAACATAGCTACATTGAATTTACGATAAGGTTATACCACTCTCGTATTAATATTTTTAATTTTTGTTTTTAAATTGATGGTAGGAGAAGAAGAAACAGGGAAGAGGATTACGAGGAGAATCTACACCGACCAACGAAACAAAAACACTCTATTATTACTTGGAGGTCATACACTTTTTGGTTTGTAGCTTTGAAATCATGATAACCTAGCTATCTCGTTTGATTAGTCGTAAGTAATATCGAATCATCACAAACCCTATGTTAGACTCAAACCAAAGCTTGCTTTGGCGATACGTAAGCTTTTATGGCAAGGGCAAATATGTTATTTGAATTTTGAATACTATAGAAATAGGAGTTCACCCAAAGCAATTTTAAACTGAATTTAAATTAGTCGAATCAGTAAACTTCGAATATCAAATAATTAAATTAAAAATAAAAATCACATATATTTGTGTTTTTGTATGATTTGCATAACCTTAGGTTGTGCATACTTTACGCATAAAATGTTAACAACCAAACTACCATTTTTTCTAACCAATTAAAAAATAATCCCACTTCTTATAAAATATTTTTCCCTAATTTTTTTTATTTCTTTTCTTCCTTCTTTTTTTTAATTTTCTCTCAAATCCCTCACTTTTTTCTTTTCCTATCAATTATCCATATATAATATGAAGGCTTTCATTCATCTTCTTTATTGAAAAGGTGCATTTCTTTTCCTTTATTAATTTGTATATTTTCCTTTGATGATTTCAAGAAAAGTATTATATGTTTTATGATTGGAAAATTAAAAATTGAATAAAAGGGGGTATTTTAATTAAGTTCTTATGCACACAAAATGCATGAGGAAAATGTATTATCTTTCATATCATTTTTTTATGAATTTGGTTGAGATTTGGAGTAATAATTTTTTCTTCTTTTATTGAATTTAATGATATTAATATTTATGTGCTTATGTTCTCCAGAAAATTGTTATAATTTGTATTTAGAAATCAAGTCCCAAAGTTTTGGCATTAAGAATTCCCATTCTTATTTTTCATTATTCACTTCTTAAAAGTTCGAATTTACCGTGAATATACGGTAATTACATTCACTATATCAGTTATAATCATAGTTGAAACAAACTTGTTATGTAAAGAAATTACTTATTCACTATGTTCTTATTGCTTTAAGAGTTTAACTTATATGCATAAACAGTCTGAAAGTATTCACGCTACTACGATCAAATCATTTAAAAAGGTCTTTAGAATTAACTACGTCAGTTATAATCATACAGTCGAAATTAACTTGTTTGTTACCTTTTTATAGGTCCAAAATAGTCTTGTTGAGGACTTGAGGTAAAGGAATGGCAACAAAGACAAGGGACATTGCCCCTATAGTAAAGGGCAATAGGAGCCCTAGCACATCAAAGACAAGGTCTCTTGCACACACAAATGCCATTAATCTTATTGCTTCAAATAGGAAAAACACCTATCTCAAGTCCAAAGTTTCTTCAAGTCATGATAAAACTCAAGGCAAGAAACCAACACCATCAACTTGTCTCAACATTCACCATAAACAAACCCTAGATTATAGATCATCGATCGATAAGCCTCCATCCAATTTTGATAATACTCAAGTCAAGAAGAATCCAACATTGTTGAATGAACTCAACATTGTCCACAATAAACCAAATGTAGCTCGAGGAAGTTTGTTCGATAATAGGCCTTCTTTACCTTCTAGTCTTGACAATGTTCAAGCCAAGAAGATAGGTTCATCATCTTCTAGCATTCATAATAAACAAAATCCAGCTCAAAGAAGATTATCGTTCGATAATAAACCTCCTCAATCTCCTAGTCTTGATCATAATACTCCTCATGGCAAGAAGATAGCTAGTGATACCAACACTCACAACAAACAAAACCTAGCTCGAAGGAGATTGTCTTTCGATCATAGACCTCCCTTATCGTCTTTACATGATCATAGTCCTCAAAGCACGAAACTAGTCCCAAAAATTGATCATAGGAAACAAACTCCAACACGAAGGAGATTATCGATTGATCATAAGCCTCCCTTGTCTTCTCCCCTGCTAAAAAGCAGAACATCCTCTAACCCTAGGGAGAGAGTTCTCAAATCATCAATGCCAACTTTAAGCAAGAATTTCACTTCTCATAAACCCCTTTTGAATAAATTGCCCAAAACACCTCATACTAAGGATGATACTGGAAAACAACATAGTGTTGGCCTCTATGCTAAGCCATTGAACATGAACAATACTATCACCAAGAACCAAGATAGTACTCATGATTCAACATTAGATATCACAGCGAATATCGTTCCTCATGAGGTTAAAGAGTTAGAGAAAGAGGAAGAACAAGAACTAGTCATTGAAGATAATGGAGAGCTAAGTGAAAATGTAAACATTGATGAATACCTCAAGGCTGCAGAATCATCCTCATTATATGTTGTGGAGAATCAAGAAGTCATCAAGAATATGGAAGTAGCAAAAGAAGAACAACAATTGGACATCATAGAAAACCATAAAGAAGTAGAACAAATCAAGAATGTTGAGCCTAGTAATCATGATGTTGAAGAGATCGAAAAACAAGAAACCGAGAATCAAGAAGAGAAAGAGAAAGATCAAGAAAATGAAACACCATTGGACGATTGTGAACAAAAGAAAGATGAGGGAAAAGAATTGGATTTGAAGATTGATCGAGAAGAAAGTGAAGGAAGAAACAACAAAGAAAAGGAAGAAAACAACAACAAAGTTAGCACAACTACAATGACATTTGCAAAGGCTTACACACATTTGGTACATAAGAAGGAAATTGTAGTATCATCTAATGATGTTATTGAAGAAACAGCAAGTAAACTTAGAGAGCAAAGGAAGAATAGAGTTAAAGCATTGGCTAGTGCTTTTGAAACTGTCATCTCTTTGCAAGATTCCAAGTAAGTTTACACTAAATTGTATGAATCATTGTTCATTCTTGAACATTGTAACAACTTTTCTTAAATATGTTTTGGACAAATATGAAGTAAAATGTGGAGAAATTGTTAATACTAACCATGACAAGATTGTACAGTCAAATCTCTATATAACGATGTAATCTGTTTCGATGTTTTTTTAACTGTTATAGCGAAATGTTATCACAGAGAACATATTATATAGCATGAAAAATTGACTCAAAGAAAGATTTGTCTGTCTGTTATAAAGGATTACTGTTATAGAGAAGTTTGATCATATACATTTTCAATTATGTATTCATATGCAATTCATCCCATAAATAGAAAATTTGTAAGTGAAATAGTAATAGTAGTAATGATCATGAGAATAATTAAATACCAATTTGTACATTAATAGTAAGATACAAATATAATAAATTATATCCTCCAAAACTCTCAAAATATATTATTTATTACTTGCTCAACAAGAAATCTTCATGGATCATTTGCAATATCGAAGCTCCAAAGATATTTGTCTCTCCAATCTAAGTTGTCTTTTAAAATTAGCAATAAACATTTCTGCTCTCTGATCAACGTCATTTTCATCATCATTATTTCGAGCAATACTACTTTTGGTTCTTCGAATGCAATGTGTATAAGAAGGACCTTCATATTGATCATCTATGTCGCGAATTGAATCGTATAACGAGCTCTTAGACTTGTTGAACAACTTTATAGGATGCTTCCTTCTAAAGTTAATAATTTTTGAAGTTAATTTCCATTTGTGCATTTTAGAACTAAGTAGAAAAAGTATGTTCTTGGTTGCTTTGTTCATGAATGACTTTAATAATAACCAATTTTGTGTTTTCATAGCTTAGTATTTTTGCTAGCTAGAAAAGAGTTGTAAGTAAAGGAAACTAAGAGGTTTCTTATATAGAGAAAGAGGAAGGATTAAGAGAGCTAAAAATTGTGAGAGAAGTTACACGGTTTGGGCCAACAAAAAAAATAATTTATTCACACTACACACAACTTTTCGATTTTTTTTATCGTACGTACTGCATAACCATCTTATTTAAAAGTTTAAGTTATTCGATTAAGGTACAATATTTATTTAGTCTTGGTGAGATTTATTATACTATTACCGTGTTAAGAAAATAGATCTTAGATCTAATGTGAGAGGTTGACTAAGATGTCTGACTCTGAATTTACATCTAAATATTAGGATGGTATACGGAGGATAAAAAATATTCAGAGTGTTTTGTTTTCTTAATACTGTGAGTTTTTCAATATTTATAAATCTTAAAGTAAAAGAAAATACTAATTAACCTAATACTATGCTTTAACATTCTTTTAGAAATAATTATATATTAGTTTGTGATGGTGATTGCTAACAATGGGGAGTGCAAAGTTTCGATTGGGATAATGATTGATGGTGATGATCGTAGATTATAATAGCTAGTATTGACGATGGCAGTTAGTAAGGTGGTAACAAAGGCGGACCCACCCTATAGGACAGTGTGCACGTGCATTGATTAACTTCGAAAAAATCATGTAATATAGGTTTATATGTATCTTGAGAAACTTGCATAAATTAGAATATAATTGATAGTGCACCCATGAAAAGTATAGATTTGTCACTGTGCTGCTGGTATAAGCTAGAGGAACCACCCACGATGAGTTTGAATATAGCTTCAATGCTATTTTATTGTTTCTATTTTTTTAAGTTTGTCATATAGCTCATATTTAAGCTAAGGTAATATTAATGCATCCGTAATCTTCAAATTATAGATTCGCCTCCGTATCGTGGTTAGTGAATATATAACTTTAAGCATGGTTAATTTTGAAGTTACTAAACTTGGATTCCAAGGATAAAATTTAACCAAGTTTTAGTTGGGTTTCAAATTAGGCATATTGTATAGTCTCTTTTTTACTTAATAATATAATATTATGAAGTTATTAATCTTGGGCTCTAAGGACAAAATTATCATTTGATATATAACTTCATAATAGAAACTATTAAAGTTGAAGCTTAGTCAATAAGATTAAACTATTTTCCTTTTCATTTTCTTTAGTCAACCAAATTCATAAAGAGAAATTGTTTGATCATTGAATGCAATATATTCAGGAAAAAATATGCCATCATATACTTAAATTCAATTGTAGTAAAAATAATTATCATCAAATGACAAACAAAGAAAAGAAAATTTAAATATCCCTTTTGTTTAATATAACTAAGATTATCATATTTCTATATATATACTCTATTTATTTGTATATTATTATTCTTTTTGGTTGTAGAACTCAATAAAAGAAGTTAAATTAAATAATAAATTATATCCTTTAGTTGATTGATTACTTGCTCAACAAGAAATCTTCATGGATCATTTGCAATATCGAAGCTCCAAAGATATTTGTCTTTCCAATCTGAGTTGTCTTCTGAAATTAGTAATAAACATCTCTGCTCTGTGATCAACGTCATTTTCATCATCATCATCATTATTTCGAGCAATATTACTTTTGGTTCTTCGAATGCAATGTGTAGAGCGACCTTCTTGTTGTTCATATTGATCATCTATGTCGCGAATTGCATCGTATAACGAGCTCTTAGACTTCTTGAATAACTTTATTCTTCGAAAACTTAGGATTCTTGAAGTTACTTTCCATTTGTGTATTTTAGAGCCAAGTAGAAAAGTTATCTTCATGGCTGCTTTGCTTATTAGTGTCTTTATTAGTGACCAATTTTGTGTTTTCATGGCTTAGTATTTTTGCTAGAGAAGAGTAGTTTTTTGTGTTTTTTGTTGGAGAGAGTGGTGGAAAATTATGAATGAATTAAGCTAAGGATATCTCTTATATATAGAGAGAGAGAGAGGAAGAAAGATGGAAAATAGTTTATAAATTTGTGAGAGAAGACACACGGTTTGGCCAAACAAATATACAATAAAAAAATAAAATGCCTATTTGTCACAATAATTCCTTGGTTAATCTTATACATCAATGACACGACAACAACATATTCAGTGAAATTCCACAAGTATAGTCCAGAAACCTTACTCTTAATCCGTGGAAATAGAATAGTTATTTATAAAGAATATCGATTCGAACACAATACGTCAACGTAATTATGAAAATTGAAAAGAACATTAAAAAAAAATATTACATCAACATAATTATGAAAATAGAACAGAACATTAAAGAAAACATAACAAAATATTGCGACGATAAGACCACTATAAATATCAAAAATAGAACACACCAACAAATAGTATACTAATATATAAGATATAAAATTAGTAACGATTGAACTGGTAATAACACACGTTTGATCTTTTTTTAAAAAAAGGAAATTCAACATAATAAATTAATAATATATAAAACTAATCAAAGTAGTATTAACTAATCAGTATGTTGTCAAAATAATGGTCACAGTACTTCCATGCAAAGTACAATGTAACTACTACTGATTTTACATTGACTTATGACCAATTCAACAAAGATTAATAAAAACTGGGCATCCTTTTAAAAAATAATTTTATACGAATAATAATTTGTGTTTAACTAATCAATTGAACAAACTTTAGTCGATACTAAAGACGCACTCCCGACTAGCAAAGTCACAAGAGTGACGATTCACAAATATGCTATTATATGTGCATAATGTAATAACACCATGAAAAGCTTTTCTAAACAAATATATATTGCTTAGATGAAAAACCTTAGATATTATACTTCAAATATCAAAAGTGGTAGTTTGTATCAAGAGGGAAATAGAAGAATTCCCCTTTTTTCACAGAACATAATATATCTCACAATTGAAAATAAGTGTGAAATCACAAACATAACATAATGTTACGACAAGTAACAAACATATTTCGAAGGTAAAAAGTTTGCTTGAAAATTTCAAGCCATTAGAATACAAAAATAGATCAAAGCTCTAGCAAGCAGGCAATTTGCGAAGACGGATAGGGGATCAATGAGATGTCGCTTTAACAACTTGAAGCTAAGCAAAATCAAGCCGCAGGTGTTGTGGAAGAAGAAAACCGGGTACAAAGCAAGTAAAGATCAATGAAGTTTCCCATGGAGTAAGAGCAGACTCATTGAAGAGCAACAAGTACATTGGTTCCTGCTAATATGCAATGAACCAATCTAATATAGGTGTGCTTCAAATGACGATTGATGTAGACTCGCCAGATAAATTCACCCTCTTCTAAAATTTTAAAGCAACGAGAAGGAAATAAATTCATGAACCATTTTGTCTCCAGCAGAAAGCAAAATAGAGAAACAGATTTTGCAATACAAGACAAATTTAAGGAAATAAAAGTGAAAGTAGATCAAAAAAGGAAGCAAAGTGTAACACTAGTCTTTACTTGGTATCACACCAATCTCATGCAAATCTTTCAAAATTTTGAGTTTTAATAGGACGCAAAGGCCAATTCATAAAAAGGAAACAACAAAACTTGTACGGAGAAGTACAGAGATGAAAGGAAATATTTTGAAGAAATATTGTTCACTTCTCCTCCAATGAAGGGAGAGACATTTATGGAAGAAAAAAGATTTTGATAAAAGAATACCATGAAAGGAAAAGACACAGAAAAATAGTTTAAAATGGGATAAAAAGAGAAGCAAATAATTGATTTTAAAAGGGAGCAAAAAAGAAGAGGCTAAAAGCAGAGCATAAAAGAAAGGGAATAATCACAGGACCTAGGATGTTACATGCAACTCTTGATGCCATGAACTTCCACTGAGTAAGCTTTCAGATACCGGCCCAATGACCTTGCTGATGTGGCGATCAATTGTTTAACAAGAATGTGAGTTTCTCAACCTCTCGGTAACAGATTAGGTACCGTCATATGACTGTGATGCCATTCATCATCTTTAATATCTACTTTTAATATACCACTACACTTTGAGGTGAGGCGTGTCATAGCAGCAGAGATTCAATCAAACAGAAGCATCTAGTGATGTAGCTAGCTGGGATCCACAATCATTGAAATTGAAGATCCCACAGCAGGGCAGTGAAGAACGAAACCACAGAGTGTGGGAGCAGAAAACCAACGAAGCAGAGTACCGTGAAGACACCTCGACACAAGAAAACAAAAGTAAATTTTTAGCAGCATTCTTTAGGATATTTCTTTTCTAAAGATAATAGATGCCATAAAGTACAAAAGGTCTATGTCCCTAACATAATGGTTCTTAAAAGGGGAGAAAGTTAAGAAATTAAAAAAACACACTTATAATACCATACGAAAATTAAAGCCGTTGAAGTTGAGGGCACGGCCTCACTTACACAGCTGTGATCAAGTCAAGCATAGTAATGCTAACACACATCGAAAAACTCCTGAATGAGATAAGTAATCAACTTCTCCGTTCAGCTCCTGCTTCTGATTCGGTCCCTGACACCATTTCTGTGTTACAAAGAAGAAGAAGGATAAGGATAACAAGAGCATTGATAAGATTCATTATCAATATGAAAGAATAAATAAACAAACATATTTGTACAGCATGAGACCAGACAATGTCCCAAAAATCAAAAACCCAAAACAAGTAGGTAGGTAGCAACACAATCAATACACAAGCTACACGAACTAAGGCATGAAACACCAAACAGATGCAAAATGATATAAATGACTATCCAAGAAAAAATCCTAATGTGTATATATATACACACACATTAGGGCGAATTACCCAACTTTAATCAGGTACGAACACTTTCAAAAAGGAATGCCCAATCAACAAAGATGAAACAATAAATGATGCCAAAGTTAGGAAACTCACCCATTGGAGTAAGGAACTTCATCTCTTCCACGATATGGAGATCGGCTATAACTACGGCCACGAGGTGACACGCTTCGGCGCCTGGGGGAACGTCCACGAGGACTATAACTCCTGTTTCAAAAAGGGAATTACAAGGGGGTAAGAGCGAATGTCACGTCCTACTACATATATGAAAAGTTCTCTTCTAACCTGTGACCATAACTTGGACTCCTCCGATATCTAGGGGGGCTACGACTTCTACGTTTACCAGGACCTGGACCTCCTCGCACTCTGCATTCACGAGCAAAATGACCAGACTCACCACACTCATAGCACTTCAAATCAGAACCTCCAGAACGACCACGACCCCCTCCACGGCCCCCACCCCTTTCTCCTCTAGAATTATGTGAGAGCTCCACTCTCCATCCATTCTTACCTGTTTAATGTATCATGAAGAGAAAAGCTTAAAATGCTTCAGTATTTGATATATTTACAGAGCAAAAATATAAAATTGATATGAAGCTGCAAAAGTATTTTGAAAAAGATTGAATTCGGATAAAGGCTACACAGCCATAAATAAGATAAGAACCCATTCAGAAGGTTGAATCATATGCATGAGTAAGGGACCATACCATCCAGATCCCTGATTGCGTCTTGTGCATCTCTACGGTCATCAAAGTCAATAAAGGCATAACCAGGTGGGCGTCTTGCAACCCAAACACTGCAAGCATTTTAAAAAAAAATTTCATCAAGAGTCTTGTGCGCTAAGCAGAAAACATTTAAGGATGGAAAAACAAGTAGTCAAATTCCATAAATGAAATAGCCCCTAGTTATACTAAAGTTCTACAAATGTTCTTAGTAGCTGAATTTATATCCCAAATCCCTTCGATTTAAATCTCAACATGTCACTTTATTTGGCATTCAATAATCAGTCCTTTTTTTAAGAATTCGAAACAATACATAGGAGTTTCAACAGATCAAAGAGCAACAAATGCATGGATATCTTATACCAGATTCATTTCCCTAGAAACTTCTTACAAAGTTAGTCATAATATGAGGACATAAAGTGCCTGCAGTACAGCTTACAACCACTACATCTAAATACTGCTTTAGAGAAACAGGTATACTTGTTAAGTTAGAATAAATTATCTTCTATTTGATAAAAAATAAAGACTTAAGCTCCCTCATGTCAGATTGTTAATTTATGCTTCATTCACGAAGTTTGAAGGAATAAAAGCAATGATGATGGGATGACTAGTAATTACTAATAACAGGTTCTAGTTGTAAACTACAAATTTACTTGCTAGACTCTATAATAAATATTCAGCAGCCAATCACCAAAAGAATTGCACATCCTACTTTTAAGAGGTCATCAATGCATACAAATTAAAAATACAAATTTACGTAGGATTTGCTTTACCTTCTTATAACTCCAAAGACACGGAATTCATCTTCTAGTTCTCTTTCAGTGACCCTAGGATCAAGATTTCCAACGTACACTCTTGACATCTCGGAATAATAACCTATAAAGGAATACACACTTTGGTCAGACATATATAAAAGAAGTTAAGAATTCACAAGGTAATAATAAGAAATTCAATGGTACTGTGTCTGAAATATGCCAAAATCATCAGAAACAGAGTTATTTCAGCTCTGTTTTCTTGGTAGCACTATAGTATACTTAAATTATAAAGAATTTATGTTGTATACACAGATGATTGCAATATCTGCAAACAATCTGTCTATCCTATTTCACTAAAAACACTAATCTACAATTGTATGAAAGTGTGTAAAAATTAAGATTTGCTACAAGTGATTAAGAACCATCACAAATTATTCTCTGTGGCGAATACCACGCAGTCTGGAATACTATTTTTCTACGTATAAGATATATACATTTATGTTTTAAATTATATTAAAAAGGTGAGGCTACCTATTAAAACTGCTTTCACTATGCAACCACAGCATACTCAGTGTAAGCAACCTCACACCTTACTTCTGAACGCAGAGAGGTTGTTTCGGACAGACATTCAGATCGACTAAATTATATACTTCACACATGTGAACAGGAAAAAAATCTCATGCTAAAAATAAAGAAGAAGAAAACAGTAGCAGCAACAAATAGTAACTAATGAGTTCAACAACACACTGTATACATATGCACGAACCATCAAAAAAATGATATTTTTCAAAAAAAATTCCCAAACAAGCTGAAAATTCAGATAGTTAACTAATTGAGCTACTAAAACTCAGCGTAAGATGTTCGAATTCAATAAAACGATTAATTTATTCAATTCAATGAAATTTTAAACAAAATTAGGATTGGTGGAACCGCAAAATTCAATTTATCAAACTAAAACAAGTCACAAATTGAACATTAAACATCAGGTCAAACATAAACAGATCTATACAAGGGAAAAATTGAAGCAGACGGCAAACCTGAAACCCTAGTGAAGAACGCGAGAGAGTAAAACCCTAGGCCACCACTATGAAAAGGGGAATTGTTAAGAGATATGAATAACTGGATTTGAACTGGGCTTGAAAATTGTACTCATTGGGTTAGGCCCAATAGAGCTGATACAAATTTTGGGCCTAGGCCTGTTTAGTTCCGAGGCTGATTAAACGATTATGATTTCGAAATTTAAACAAACCTTTTTTCTTATGATAATTTTTTCACATCTCGTTTAAATATTATGACTTATTGTACTTGTTGCATAATTTTAAAATATGTAAATTTTATTTTCAAAATTTAAAATATATATATATATATATTTGAATAAGCGGTCAAACTAGAACGATTTGATTCTCAAATTTCGATCTGTGTCACTTAAATTAAGATTAAAAAATATATAATATTTCTAGCTATTTTTGGAATATAATTGGAAAATTTTGCTTTTATTATTTTTTTATTCCAATTTTTTTAAAGGAATATTGAAATAGTACTTTCCTCCTTTTTCCAAAGTTATCAATTTATTATAGGAACTTTCAATTATGTCAGATTGTGTGTATATATAATAGGAGTTTTGTATGTTTATATAATTCATCTCTTTAATTCATAGTAAGGGTTGGAGGGGAAGGATATTTATTCGAATTGAATAGTTAAAAATCAATATTACTCTTATTTTTCTTGTTTTAAAAGTAGTTTTCTAGCTCGTTTTAAAGTGCTAGAAAGAAAAATAAAATATTTTTAAAAATAATTAATGAGAAAGCATTTATTTATTTAACATCGCGAACAATAACACTTCTCTTTCTAATAAAAAAAATAGGAAGGAGATCACTAACCTTCTCCCATGCAGCTCATGAAAATACCCATTATATTTTTCCAATATGAACAAGCAAAAAATTCTCAAGTATATATAAGGTTTAAGAGAAAGAAATACAAGTGATAAGAGAATTGAGTTACCGTCAAACGATCTGGTGCAGTGAATAAAATTTTTTATTTGATCAGAAGTCTTAAGTTCGAATTCTTAATATTAAAAAAATCTTTGATAGAAAATGCTTCCCCTTGAATGGAGTCGTATGCAAAATAAATTTAAATTAATCAAATTTTAATACAGATATCAAACACCAGATATGAATAAAATAAAAAAAGAATTAGGGAATTGAATTGAATTTGATTCTATGTTGTTTAATTGTGATGGCTACTGCAACCTAGAATTTTTCAGTGAGCATCTAATTCCTAACTTTCACCAATCTTTAGCTTCGATAGGAATCTACATTACTTTAGGTTCAAATATAATATTATTGTTCAGTGGTGAAATTAAAATTTTCGTTAAGATATTCAATATTTAATATTTTTTTATAAATAAACAAAAATATACAAAAAGATTGCCATAGACTTTTTAAAAATTATATCATATCAATAATTTTTATTATTCTCTTTTATACGAGCGAAATTAGATTTTTTAAGCCATCCAAATCATTTATATTCTTATATCTCTATATCTTATCCAATTATTAAATCTTATACTCCAGGTAAATGGAAGATTTTTCATAAAGTATTTTTTATTGAAATATTTCTTGATCTAAAATGTTATATTAATTTTTGTTCTAAGATTCAATTTTTTATTGATTTTTTTTTAGAATGCAACCACACCTCTTTCAAGAATGTCATGTTTAGTACATTAAAATTCCTCCATTTAAGTTTATGTCGTGTTAGAACAATTTTTTAGTCTAAATACATATATCAAGATATTTTTTTCTAAGGTAATATATATGACACGCAAATAATAATAATAATAATAATAATAATAATAATAATAATAATAATAATAATAATAATAATGAAAATGGGAATAACTTTTACTTGAATTCATTTTTTACAATTAAGTAAAAGTGTATATCATTATATATAGGACAAAATATTTAAATCATGTTTTCACATATAATAATAGATATATTTTTTAAATGGTAGAAGTAAGCATAATCACAAAAAAGGAAATTAAATGAGATCAAACTTGGTAGCTATTTATGTAAAAATAAAACTGGCTTAATATATAGTCAGCTATTTTAACTTGTCGAGATATTTTATTTAAATACTCCAATGAAGTTATATTTCAACTGAACACCTCAACATCTAATAATAACACGTCCTACACTCCTTCTTAAACGTTTTCTATTCAAAATTTGAAAAAAGTATGTGTTTTCATTTATCTCCATGATAGTTAAGTTAATATTATTTTCTTTTATTAGAAAATACATGGGGTTTTACGAGTTTTATTGATATAGATGCTTATAATTGAAGAAAAATGTCATATTCTATCTGATTAATTTAAATATTGTCTAATAAATGAATAAGATCAATGCATACAAATATTTTTCCAAAATTTGAACGGAAAGCGTTTAATCGAGACTTAAGATATTTCATTAAATTAAGATTTAGTTCAAACATACAAACAAAAAATATTTCGACTTCAATACAGAAAACATTCCGCGTTAACAAAACTCGAGACATTTTGAGGGTAGGCAAGCACACGTGATTACAAGTTACAAGCCCTAGTCAATTTTGTTGGCTGCTTGCTCCAGAATCGCACCCGTGATTCCTCCATAGACGACAGTGACTCATTTTGTCCGAGTTATAAAGTAATATTCGTTTCAATTTATATAATATTTGTTATTTAATTAAAAATATCATAGAAAAGGGATTAAAATTACAAACTAGTTAAGATTAATCAAATTCATTTCTCTCTTTGCTAAAAGACCAATATCGTTGGTTGATACAAGAATATAACGCAGGGCGGATCCATCATACGTCAAGGAATGTTATTTCACTTGATTTTATATGTTTATACTATATAATCTGAAAAAAAATATAAATTAAAAATAAGATAAATGAGCTTTCTTGGCTCGTTAGTTTGACATTTGAGGATAAAATATTTTGGAAAGACATTCGAAAAATTATGTGTGATTGACAAACTCTGATGATGATGATGATAATAATAATAATAATAATAATATTGTATTTTAAATGAGCATAAACCCTCTCCAAGTTTAAACTAATTAAACATTATTAGCTTATTAAATAACCATTTAACTACAAAAAATAAAAATAAAAAATTGAATGATTTGTACATCAAACTAGCCTAATATTAAATTAGAATTAGACTTTATAATAAGCATTTAATTCAGTTGACTTCCTTTAGAAGTGTTCAACTTTGAATTAGGTGGATTTAATCAAAATTACAACTTTTAAATCATTTTTAGTTTAGTTAGTACGAAAAGCAAGTGTTGAGTGCAATATTTTACTATTCTTATAGTTGTACTAACAAGAAATGGAGGCCTTATATCTCTCGCAACTCGATACACAAAGCATTTTGTGTTAACACTATTTATAAAAAGTTCGTTTTGTTTCGTTCTAACGAGTGCGATAATGTTTGGGTTTAACTTTTTCTAGTCGTCTAGATACATTATACACTATTATATGCATATTATACCTGATTATACATATTATACATTTATCAATTATGTTCGTTTAAGCAGTTAAACGAGTAATACTTAGTTTCTTCAAAAATAAAATTGGAATATTACTTGAACCTTTACAATAACAAGAGAGGATTACTCAAATGATAAAGCTCTTCATCTCCGATTTTAAAATTAGAAGACAGAATCTTCAAAGAAACAAAACAAAAAAGAGTGAAAACTCTAAGAACGGAAAAAAAAAAGTCTTGCCAATATTCATTACACTAATAACATCGCTTGATAAGAGAGTTATTAACTCCCCATATCCAACTTAAAGGATTGCGAATTCGATCGTTCGAATCACCGAGAGAACAAAAAATGAAAAGTTCCCAAGAAACAATTCAAAACACAATAACATAACTTGATTAGATACCACATAATTACATGAATTACATAATACCAATAGATAAAAAAAAACAAATAAAATTTCACTTAATGTGCTGAACTCACTTGATCATCAAACTTCTTCAAATTTCCTTTAGAATTTTTCTCAAATCTCTTAATTCTAAAATGCATCAACTCCACTTCTTTTGTTTCTCCGTCTATAACAAGATCACTCAATATTTTCCCCACAATTGGTCCCATTTTAAACCCATGCCCAGAAAATCCACCACCAACCACCACATCCTCACCAAACTCACCACCAAGAAAATCAATCACAAAATCCTCATCCGGCGTCACTGAGTACATACACGACTGCGTCAGGACCGGCCTCGTTGAATCAACGAGGCCTCTGAACCTCTCCTGGATCCACTCAGAGAGTGGATCCAGGCTTTGTGTGGGCGCCCACGTCCTGTCAGTAGGTTCACAGGGGCGCCCACCATGTACCGGGATCTTAATCAGTCCTGGATACTCGAGTGACGGTGTGCCGTACACGTACGGCTCACCGTAACTCGCGAAAGTTGGAAAGCCATTTCCAATAGTGAATTTTGACTCGTACCCTTTTTTAATCTTCCAATAAAATACAGTTGTCTCCAATGGTTGAATTGGAATAACAACACCTGATATATTTCTAACTAATTTATTCATCCATGAACCAACTGTAACAACACATTTTTTCCCGCTAAATTTTTCTCCATTTTTCGCCATAACCAAAACATCCCCTGTTTTGCCATCCTTTTTGATTTCAACGACTTCGATCTTATCTCTCAAGATACCTCCATTGATAATTGCGAGTGTTTGAAACATCGAAACTGCTTTCGTTGGTTTGATAACACCACCATGCTCTGTAACAACACCAATCCAATCATGGGGTAATTGAATCAAGTTATCGAACTCTAGAGACATCGCGTTACGATCAATAACGCGAACAGGGATAGAGTTTTTGTCGCAGCTAGAGATGACAGACTGAATTGCTTTGTCGTTAGAAGGTCCGATATCGAGTTGTGAGGTTTTGAAATACACTCTGTATCCGATTTGTTGTTCAGCTTCTCTCCAGAGGGTTTCGGATTTCAACACCATTTTCGGGTAGTAGTCTTCGGGGTACGTGGCTCGTATGGTTCTTGATTCGCCGTGGGAAGAACCGAGATGGTGTAAGAAATCGAATTGTTCGAGAAGTAGTGTCTTTTGATTACGTTTTGATGCTTCATAAGCTGTACAGCTACCCATTATACCAGCTCCAATGACGATTACGTCGAATTTTTCGAGTGGTTTCTCCATTTTTTTTCTCTTTTTTGTTTGTGTTTGCTCTGTTTTTTGTGTTGGAGATGAAACAGGGGAGATAAGCATTTGGAGAGAATGGCTATGTTTTTAAAGGATTGAATTCCATGTGTATATAACATAGTACTCTGTCCTGATTTTTTTTTTATCATATTTGAGTTTTATTTTTTCGGGAAAAAAAATTAAAGCATTATAATAGTTGTTTTTATTTTTTTGAAAAGAAAAAGAAATAATTAAACGTCTTCTATATTTGGTTATTCTTTTTTCATAGAAAAGATTTGGAGATTTATATTCTTGTAAGCATAACACAATAGAATCTACGATATAGTACTTTTATTTATGGAGAGATTTTCTTTTTATGTTTTTTTATTAGTTTTTAAATATATAGGACGATTGGCCGTATTATATAATAATATATGTGTTTTTAAGTATAGTTTTATGTGTCGTATAATTTATCGTCATATGATTTGTAAATTATAAGTTTCTGCATGACGCCATAGTTCTTTCGAATCCAAAACACTTTATGCCTAGATACACTAGTATGTTGAAAAAAAATATGATGGAGCGATAAGTATATATCCATTCTTAATCAAAGATTTTGAGTCTTAAATATGAAGTCATCTTTGATTGCGAAGAGTTCATTTTCATAAGCATAACACAGTAGAATCTACGATTTAGTCTTATAGAGATTTTTTCTTAGGTAGAGATTTTCTCTCTATAGGTTTTTATGTTTTTTTTTTTAAAAAAAATATGTAGGTGAATTGATCATATCATATAATAATATACGTTTTTTTTAGTACATTTTAATGTGTCGTTTAATTTATCTTCATATGATTTGCAAATTATAAACTTGCCCATGACCCCATGATTCTTTCAAATCTGAAACACTTTATGCCAAGATACAGTAATATGTTGAAAAAGTATGTGATGGAGCGGTAAGTATCTATCCATTCATAATAAAACGCTTTATGCCAAGATACACTAATATGAAGTCATCTTAAATATTAGTATTAGCTCATACTCAAAACTCGATACAAATCCTAATCGTTAAGCTCTAGCTTGAATAAAGGATAATCTTGCCTAATAATAACAAACTAAATAAATAAAGATAATCTCGTTATATAAAATATTTGACAACACATTCCATATGCACTAAGAAGTTAATTTAAGGATGACCACTAATCCTTTAATTAAGAAAAGTCTAAGACTTTATAATGTATATAACATAATATAAGTGATATCATAATAGGATATTTTGGATGATATTATGATAATGATGAATATATGCTATCAACATTTATTCGACGTTTGAAATCAATAAAAGACGATCTTTTTACGATCATAGGATAAATTACCCTCTAACAACTACTTTCAATGAAATTGTCAGTATATATATATATATATATATATCATAGTCAAGCATACGTGGCAACAACAATTGAAATCTTTTAATAAGAAAAGATTCCGTCAAATTAATGTTCAAAAATATGTTGATATTTTTGTCATTATCCTCTTTGACAGGACAACATATGAAACAAAGAATTTCCTGTCATTCACATGAATCACGAGTACTCGTTTGTTCCTTTTCAAGTTAGTTACTAACAGTATTCTACAATCGATGTTTGATATTTACTTTGAGATTTGATTAATTTAAATTCGTAGCAAGTAATCTAGTTAATACAACTTCATTTTCGATTACTTTTTGGGGTTTGCTATATGCTAATGATACAAAGATTAGTAATATAAGAATTTTAATTCATGAATATAGAAATTTGTCATTTAGTTATCTTAATCCACGCAATACTAATTTTCATGTATGTATTTCACATTTTATTCCACGTAAAATAATATTAAAAAAACTCTACGAATATTAGTTACGAGAATCTTTGTTATTGGAACCAACTATTTGTAATTTGTATTATATTTATATCGAACATGAAAAAATTGAAAAATATTCTATAACTGATCAATCCCTTTCAAAGACTTGCCGCTATATTAACGACTTGACGTATACGTAAAAGAAAAAAAATTCCCAGCCCCATATCACCATAAGTACGTTGAAGATAAATGAAATCATTTTTCTATCCATAATTAAATTGAACTTCATCGATGTCATTATGTTAAAATATCTACATTTACATGCCATTTATTTGTGCATATTATTATAGTGGCGTCTTTTTCTTGATAAATTATCAACTACATATGCTTCAAGTCCGCATGACTACCTCCACAAGATAGTAATAAGATCCGCATATATTCTCCAGACCCCACTTACGAAATTTCGCGAGGTATGTGCATTGAATTTTGAAGTAAGTTTTGAATCTGTAGAATTTCTGCCTATGTTAAACAACTAAACAGAATGATCATATTCACATGATCATTTCAATACATAAAAATTATTACCACAAGAAAAAAAAGAAAGTAAATCAACCATAATTTCACATTTATATGTGTATGTGGATACACATAAACCCCAAAATTAATAGACAAAAAAGCAATGTGGTAGTACAAGAAACACCTACACATTTCTTATTGAAAATCTATAACAAATGGCTACTATTAAAAAATGTACACATCTTTTGACTGTGATCTTCACTAAACTAATTTCCCATCAATGTGCCCAGTTCCCTACTGCTATGAAGTATCATATTTGGATTACAGTACTATGGATTTTGCCTATATATGAGTATGCAACCAAGAACGCGATTCACAAAAAAAACAGAACAAATCACGAATTGCTTGGTCGAGCAAAATAATGAAGTGATCAATCACAATCGAGTCAAAACTAACTTGGATGATTTACAGAAGATTGTGAAGACAGCCATGAACTATATCTTGCCCGTGACTCCACAAGTAATCACAGTGAGAAAATCAGACAACGGACCTGCAGAATATGGAGACGATCAGGAAAACTGTATTTCATCACTCAATAAGAAATAAAGACCTGTGAAACATTCAAATTTCTTGTGTACGATGAAGAGAATAATTAAGCAAGGTATTCCAAGATTCCTAAAAATCCATTCTCTTACAATTATGAAGGATCAACAGATAAAACAATCAGGATCTTATCATCAATTCATTTAGGTAACTTAATTTCTCCGCATACAGCGAGAAGAAATATGTAAGGAAAACCCAGTACCTGGATCAAAGTACAGCAGATAATGAATGAAGGGGAGACGAGAAAAAAGATCTGACCTGTTCTGCCGTCATACTACAAATGTCGCAAGAAGAGCATGCAACACAACCCAATAGATGATCATACTAAGCCGTAGAACAGGCTGCCGCATTAGTGTGCGATCACAGGATACCCTAGTAGTTTTTCAAACACAATATTTTTTTAGTTAGATAACAACATTTCAGATGCATACAAAAATGAAAGCAGGAGATGAAATTTGTTTACCATAGACCATCTATCATGTCGGTTATGGGTCTTGTAAACCGTGGGACAATTCTTGATGTCGTCATTGACTTGAAACCATGAGCTGAGAGGAAAGAAAGGTGTTATCAGCAGTACGAAGATGTGAATACAAACCAAACCATAAGAAGAAGAAGACAAGAAGACTGCGTAAATGAATGTAGCCAAGACACAAAACATGTCATTAACAAAAAACTCCACAACTGCACACCTAGCTCAAAATATGACCTCATATACAGATGTAAAAAAAATCAAATACCCTTCCTCTTCCTATACTCTATGCCCTACCACCCAGAAGAAAAAGCAAAGTAAAGAGGGAAGAAAGGACTTTTGAATTTCCTAACCAACCATTGAAGTGTTCTCTTAAAACCACAATGCTTCTCTAAGATTATATATCACCACAAAAAAAGAATCTACCACACAGCAAGAATGAGCATAAACCAAAAACAAAAAAAGGAAAAGAAAAAAGACAAACCTGACAAGGCATGAAACCCCACAAGGTTAGAGAAAGAAGTGAAACTATAGAGGTTAGTTTTTTAGGCTTGATACTACCGAGGTTATATAAGAGGAAAAAAATGTTATCCGAAATATGATGTTTGAAAACCTTCATGCACTATGTTACATCCCTAACAAAACTACATCCACAATCACAGTGAAAGAAAGCTCAATCTCAAACCATTTGACATTTTTATAAACATTGGACTCTACTCACAAAATATGACTGGGAAACAAGACAATAGAATACAGTAAACATGCTTAACAATCAGAAAGATTCAAAATAAACTAGCAATAGGAAGTCATTACCCTTATCATCATCTTCATCATCTAGTTTCCCACTATCAGGATGCACATCTATAGCAACAGCTACTTGGTCATTATTAGTTTTTCGCAAACTGCGAACTTGAGATGCAACAGTTCCAGGCACTACCCTTTTGTTGGCCTGCATTGAATATCAGAAGGAAGTAATGCCAAGAAGTATAGCCCCAGGAACATGAGGCTTAGTCACGATATAATGAGGATATTTCAGAGATAAGATAAAAAGAGCTTTCAGTGCAGATCCATAGAGCATGTAATTGTCATATTCCAATTCAAACTAGGTTTAGTATACTAATACACTCTTAGTCTAACTACAGGTCTACATCTTGGTGATCCTATTTTTCTTTTAAGTAGGAGGCATTTCTAGTGTTTTTCTTCAGAACTCAAACTTCAGCGGACATCAGCACAAAGTACATATACTTTGAACAGAATCATGGCCAGACTCTCTGTGTCCTCAGAAATTCATTTATAAGTGTACATCCTTCACATGTTTTTTTTTTTTGATAATGTGCATCCTTCACATGTTCTTCCAACTAAGGTGGATGATGGTAGTCTGTTTAGTTACTATGAAGGATCATTGGTAGAGTTCATTCATATTAGTAGTCGTCGTATTGCTCTTGTTATTTCTTGGCCTTCCATTTCTATTACTACCTGTTGTTTCTCGTACCGCAATTAGTTTTTATTTATTGCTATGGTTGTTTTTATGATTATCGATTGTTTCTTGTACTTCCGTTGCTCCTTTTTGGGACTGCTTTGAACTATTTTTCCTTAGGTCGAGGATCTATTGAAAACAATCTGCCTCTAAGGTAGCGGTAAGGTCTGTGTACACTGTAATTCTCTAGACCCCACTTGATGGGACTACTCTGGGTATGATGTTATTGTTGTTGTAGTACTAAATGAAAAAAAGTGGATCAGCAATTCAGCATATTCAAATTTTGGAAAACAAAATATGCAGAAAGCAAATAAATATCTCAATAAGCTACACTATTTATTTATTATAAATTGAAATATGCTACACTTCAATTGGCTGATATGTAAAATTATCAATGACAAAGCAGTCGAGGCAGCATGACGGAAACAACAAATAAAATTTAATGAATAGAACTAAATAAATGAAACGACATACCACTGGCTCTATCTCTATAATCTCTGATGAAGAATTCGCTAGTTGCCCCATGCCACTAGCACCTCGAAGCATGGTTAATTGAAATTCCTTGTCACGCAAAGAGTTCTCAAGAAATTCTTCTTTTCTCACCAGTTGTTCTACTTTATCTTTCTCTACTTTCAACATCAAATCTCTTTTCTGTGCCAGTGCACGCAGGTCCTCCAACTCAGATATTACAGCCACCACCTGTTTCTCTATCATTTCTTTATAATCATGAATCTGGTTGACTTTTCCATCATCATAATCCATATCATGAGCCTGGACTCGAGAAATCATCTTGTCTATCCATGTCAAAATGTCATGGATTTCATCACCATCTCTTTTGCTACTCATCTGAGCAGAAGCTATTGCATCATTAGTGCATCTTGTAACTTCTTGCCTCAAGAAAGAAATCTCTGTATCTCGCTCTTGTAATTGTGACTGAAGATTCTCAACCTCGGACAGAAGGCTTTCAGATAGTTGATGAAGTTCATCAAATTTGCTTACTGTAACAGAAAGCTTCTTCATGGTCTTTCCACGGGAAACTTCAAGGTTCTCCATATCTTTATTTTTTTGAAGCAGGAGTCTCTCCATTTCCTCAATCTTTTTTGTTTTGTCTTCCATTTGAGCTTCCTCCTCCTCAAGTGCTTGCATCAGTGCCTCGTTTTCTGTTGTAATATGAAATTTAACTTCTACCAAGTTAGAGTTCAGATAAAAGCTGATAACAACAAAATGATTTTAAGTTCAAAACTTCAAAAAAATCACCTTGTTCCTTTGCCTCTAGCATGTCTTCAAGTGATTTAACTCTTAACTGTAAGTCAGCAAAGTTAGATTCCTGATCTTGCAGTTCTTTTATCCTGTGTGTCAGAGAATCTCGTTCCTTCTCCATCAGTTTCACCTTCCTGTGTAAATCATCCATCTCAGATTTTGCTATCTGAAGCTCTTGTAAATAACTCTTTGAAATAGATTCAGCTTCCTTAATCTGATTAACAAGTTCTGCACATATTTTCTCTCTATGAACATCTTTGTCCTGAAGTTCTTTCTGCAGACTTGCTATAGCAGCTTTCATATCCTTTTGACCAAATTCAGCAATATCATTTTGCACACTCATAATATCTTTCACAGCCATGAATAATCTCTCTATTACTGACCTAATACCTTCCTCAGTAAACCGGTCAGTCATCTCAGCCAAATCATGTCCTTCAGCTAAACTTCGATACACAGAATTGATTTTGGGAGCCCCAGAAGCTAAGCTGCTTCCAACCAATTGGGATTTTCTGCTTTCAATTTCCA
This sequence comes from Solanum lycopersicum, assembly GCF_036512215.1. Taxonomy (NCBI): domain Eukaryota; kingdom Viridiplantae; phylum Streptophyta; class Magnoliopsida; order Solanales; family Solanaceae; genus Solanum; species Solanum lycopersicum. The sequence goes on along the minus strand of NC_090807.1, from coordinate 1,807,890 downwards.
TAACCAAAGTGGTACAAGCTTCATAAAGCATAGCATTGTATCTTTGCACCATAAGCAATTCCGCATCTTTCTCCTTTTGAATAGATTCTAATCGCATCAGGTCTGTCTTCAATGAATTTGAGTGCTGCTTGTCGTGGGATATTTCTTCATGTATGGTTTTTAATATTTCAGATAAACGAGCAGCTTCTTCATGCAATAAATGTGAGTGCCTGTTTAGCTTTTGGTTGATAGAACCAATTTCTTTCCCAAAAACCTGCAGCAAGTACACAAATATTCTTACTTCAATGGTCCTTCCAATCCTCCATCTAAGAATTTCTGGGAGAATCTATAGAATGGAATTGTCCTAAATGAATTTCAGATTAGAAAGGGCAGTAAACTGACAAATTGTTTGACACAAGAAAATGGCAGATGAGGATGAAAAATGCAGTAGGAACTTTCAATTGTGTAAATAGTAATTCAAGAAAAACAATGTAAACAGCTTTTCAAGGCAAAAGTAACTAAAAGCACAAAAGAAAGCAGTCGAACAGAGACTGTGGAAGCAGGAAGTGTATAATTGAGAGCCGTCATTTGACTATTACAAGATAAGAAGGGAACTCAAAAAATAATTACACAAGAGACAATTACACTGAAAAATTCCTAGTCCCAATCTGGTAAAGAATCAATGAGAACTGGTGCAGTGTATTTCAAAAGGTTTGACACTAACAGGGTTTACTAAAATATGTCTGGTAATTTTCCCTGAAATATGGTAAATCAATTGCAGGAGAGATAAACAAATTTAGTGCGACATGAAAAAATGAATTTCCTGCTCCCCTTCCCCCAAATAAGAAAAACAATCCTCTTTCCTCCACCAGACTTTTTGGAAACCAACTACCGTGTTTTTATTTTGAGAAGTTGAAAAGCAACTACCTCAGCAATCTTCAAATATTGAAGCATGTCCTACAATGTATATCCCCCAGAACAAATAGCAAGAGGAAATCTACCTTTACCAACCATGATAAGATCATCAAAGTTCTTGATTGTTATATGCTACATCATTGAATAAACTAGGTTAAAAGGCTGATAAGGGAATCTTTTAGAAGAGGATTTTTCTTTTCTTGCAAACGACTGATTGGGAACTCATAAAATGCAAAGAAAAACTAAAAAATATAGAAAAAAATATGAAAAATATTCAAGTCAATCCCACAACCCAAGCAGAAAAAAATCAGCTGTAGAGCAAAAGGGCAGGAGAATAAAGTAATCCGTTCTTGATGATCCTGTCACCGTTTTCACAAAACAATAGGAAGATGATAGAATTGGAACTTCACAGCCCAAAGATATTTATAAGCATTAAGAAAAGATAATGAAATGACATAAAATTAAGGTACCTTGTTTTCTGCTTCTGCAAACGTAAGGCCACTTGAATCAGCCACAAGTAGAGGAAAGTGATTTTGATCAGTTGATTCTTGGCAAACTTTCATACTAGAACCAAGACGGTGCATAGTCTCCAAATCCTTGGATAAAACATCAGCGAGCAAACTATCAACAACATAGAGATCCTTCCCAAGCTGATCCACACCAGATTTTAGCATTGTAATTTCAGCTAATTGGTTCTTTCTTTCTTCAGAGTGAATGGAAGATAACTTTTCTAAACGCTCAAGAGCTTCATGTTTAGCAACTTCAGCAGATTCTTTTTGCTTGGACAGTCCAGAGAGTTCATTCAGAGACTTTGCTAGCTCCTCTTGGAGGCCATCATTTCTTTCTTGCACCTCATTTAACTCGGCAAGAAGTAACTCAGCTGCTCTTTTAGATTTCCTTGTTTCATGTTCAGAAGATGCAAGAGCTGATTGCAAATCATGGCATAATTGCCCAACTCTTTTTAGCTTCTCAACTGGATTATCGATGTTGGAGCCAACATTAACTTCATCCAGGGTATTCAAAATCATGCTCAAGGTGTACTCTTTTTCTTCCAACTGATCTCTCAGGATTGAACACTCAGATTCTATTGTCTTTATCCTCTCAGGGTATACAGATAAATCTTTTATCCTTCCTTCATAGTTTGAAATAGCATTTTCCTGCAATCTGATTTCGGACTTTAACCGCTCAACTTCACCATTCAGTTCTTCAATTGATTGCTTCAGGCTGTCCCGAAGTTGCACCAACGACTTACCTTTTCTAACTGCAACATTCAATTTTTCTCTTACAGAAGATGACTTCTGTTCCTCTTGATTGAGTAGATGTTGCAGTTCTTTATTTCTGATACCCAATTCTTCCAGTTCACGAACCAATGATTGATTTGCCAACGCAGTACTCTCCTTTTCCTCCTTCAATGACAACAAGTCGTTTAGAGCATCCTCCAATTTTCTGTTGAGAGCACCTCCATCTGCATCTTCATCACAACTGACATTACTTTCTCTCTTTTCTTCATGAGAGAGATCAGCGTCTTTATCAATATGCTCAAGAGGAGTTGTATTAGACTCAGAAGGTTTCCCCAAAGAAAGTGTGGTATACTTATCTATAAGCTTCCTAATTAGCTGCTCCAAAGATTCAGTGCTACCAGTGCTAAATAACACATCATCTGTTTCAGAAGTCCAAAGGAAATCTTTGATCACATCTTCCAATCTTCTTATTTCACCTTCAAGATGATGAATACGCTCCTCTGCTCCAAGCATTTCATTCAGTTTCTTCTGCAAGTCACCTACTCTGCTCTGCAAGTCATCATTACTCGTTTCGGATTGTGCAGCCTTCCTTGACATTTCCTCAAAATCAAAGTTCAGAGACTCCAAGCTCTTCAAAAGTAACTCTTTCTCACTGACAACCAATTGATATGCATTTTCAAGCTCAGATATTTTTCTATTTGACTCTTCAAGTTCAGCACTTGCTGATGCAAATAATGATTCAGAATTATCATACTTTTGTTGGAGAGAGTTGTACTGGTTTTCAGCTTCTGAAACAGCAAGCACTAACCAACCAATCCGATCTTCTGGCTCCAGAGATCTTAAGTGTGAAGGCATGTCTATCCTGTCTAAAATCTCTTCCCACTTCTGAACAAGGTTGTTTCTTTCCATCAAGGATTGTTCAAGCATCTCATTTTGTTCTGCCAACCCATAAAACTTGCCCTGGAGCTCCTCAAATCTTATTTTAAGGTCTTCGGGAGAACCCATGTTTGGCTGTGGCGCCTCTTTCCATCCGTCACCAAGAGCATATCCTGCATCAGAGTATGATCCCCTAATAGAGTTCTTGTGATCCCAATCAGTCAGAGGTAAAGAGCTCCCAGCAACTGACTTCGCCAACCAATCAACTTTATCGATGATATCCTTTGAATGGAAATGCTCCGGAAGCTCCAAATCTTCTAGAATCTCCTCTATTTTCTGAAGAACAGCGTCTTTGAGATAGAATGTCTCCCTTAGTGCAGTAGCAGAATTGCGAATGTACGAGAGCTCAGATTCCAAAGCTTCCGTGCGCTCACCTGCCTCTGAATAGGTCTTGAGTTTCATTTCTACTTCCTGAAGCCTTGCATCTTTCAACTGTAACTCTTCAGAGCATTTCTGCAGTTCTGAGGATGTGTCTGCAAGAGACTGTTTAAGACTGTCACGCTGCACAATCAGACCTTTGCCTTTGGTGACTGCTATGCCAAGCTTCTCTCTAAGAGATGAAACCCGTTGCTCAGACTGTTCAAATTCAGCAACTTTCTCTTGATATTGAGAACCAATAGATACAACATCCTCCTCGACTCTCTTCAAACTTTCCCTAAGGACTACGACTTCATTTTCACATTGAACAAGTAATGAGCTCAAGTGATCCATTTGTCCTTGCAAATCAATCACTTGTGCTTCCTTGGAAGCACATTCCTCCCTGGACAACCTCACATCTTCAATAGCCTCTTTATATTTCTGAACAAGGAGAGAGGTCAGGGACTCTAGACATGATACTGGCTCATTAATGTTGATTTCAAAGTTATCTAGAGAAATGACTCCCTCAACCACTTGAACCACTCTTAAAATAGAATCTGATCCAAGGGATCTTTTGCTCAGTTCTTCAAAATCTTTTGTCCTGGCCATCAACTCAGATTTCAGCTTTCCATTTGCAGCCTCAACTTGTGTTTTTTCATCAAGAAACCTTTGCAACTGCTCCAGTAAGGAATCAAAAGCATCAGGATGAGAAAGATCTACAGATTTCTTGGGATCGTCTACTTCATTTTCTTGTAGATTCCCTGGTATTACAGTCACAAGTTTCATGAGGTTACCATAAATCTTATATAAAAGACTGACAGATTTTTCATTTTCAACTTGCAAGAAGTCTAGCTTCTCGTTTAATTCACGAGAGGTACTCAACATTGACTCATGGCGAGCAGTTTCAACTTGACCCTGCAATGCCTCAATCACATTGATAGCAGCATCAATAGATGCAGCAGTACGACTACTTAAGTTTATGCACCCTGGATCATGGTCTACTCTTGAAGGCAAAGAGGAGCCAACAGACTCAACAGATAAATCTAGCCTCCGCAGTGTCTGAAGAATCTGATCAATTGTAGAGTTCCATTCTTCTTGGAGTATTAATCCTCTGTCAGAAACTTCCTCGTAAAGACCTTCTACCTGATTAGAGATGCAAGAGCCCATTTCTTTGCAGCTTTCACGCATTTCACCCAGCTGGTTCTGCAAAATAGGAAGTTTTTCCTGAATGCTACTAAGATTCTCCCTTAACCGACTGTTCTCAGCTTTTGTAGCGACTTCTTGCTTGTGTAAAGCTTCATTAAGGACCACAAGCTCTCCCTCCCTTTCTTTAGCATTCGAGAAACATCCCCCTAAACTTTCATTGAAAACCATTTGCTCAATGTTTTCTCCTCCCAAAATATCAATGTATTCATTCAGAGAGTCACATTTGGCCCTCAGTTCTTCAGCAGCAATCTCAGTGGCTGTTTTACTACTTTTCTCTCCTTCGAGAAAATGGTAGCCATTGCCCGCTGCCAGCACCAAATCTTTCAGCAACGCCCTTAATGTTTTTGTTAGCCCTTGAATCAGCACATAGGGATCTGCATCTGTTCGATTTTCAGATGACTGGAACTCCTCCGGTTGGTGCTCGTCATCATGGTCTTTTGACTCAAAAGCTTGAATAAGTTTTGACACACCAGGTGAAACAGCTTTACTAGACGACCTACTCATAGAAATTAACTGAGACTGCACCTCTTCAACTGCATTATCAAGCTTTTCAAGTACTCTATCTGCCTCCTCCATGTGTCTATTCATAACTCCAAACCAATTTGAACCATCACCATCAATTAGATTTTCTGGTGCAAAGTTAGAGTGGCGAGAACCTTCAAGTTGATGCCCAGCTTCTTCCTTAGATTGATATGCAAAGCTACTTTTTTTAGGTGACTCTGTTTTCATCGTCTCAGACAACTCCATTATTCTCTTCAGATGCATGTTCTCCTCAGTCAGATGTTCGATACGCAGACTTGCGTCTTTCAGGTCATATTCCACCTTATTGCACGAGTTATTGTATTCTGCCAACTGAAATGACTGTTTCTCAGTTTCACTGAGAAGATACTTCTTCTGCACCTCAAGCTCATTTCTCTCTTCCATCACCGAGGTCAAGTGCCCCTTTGCTTCAGCCACTTCCGTCTGCAGAGCTTCAATTAGAGACTTTGACTCTGAAAACTCTGATCCTAGTTTCTCAGTTTCACTGAGCAAAGACTTATTCTCCTCCTGAAGCTGGTTCTTTGCTTCAGCTACAGATATCAAACTCTCATTTATGTTCTTGTTCTCAACCTGAAGAGCTTCCACAACATTTTTGTAGTCCGACAATTGAGCAAACAGATTCTCGTTCTCACTGATTAGGTGTTCCTTCTCTCCATGAAGTTTCATTTTCTCCTCACTCAAAGAAGTGAAGTTCTGCGATAAATCTTCATGATCCAACTGCAATGATCCGAACAAAGTTTTAGACTGTGCTAGATCTGTTCCCAATTTCTTATTCTCAAGAACAAGATTCTCCTTCTCCTCCAAAAGCTTTTTATTCTCTTCAGATAACAAATTAAGGCTTCCTATTAAGCTCTCATTTCGAACCTGTAATGTTGCCACCAAATTCCGGCAGTCGACCATCTCTGAAGACAAACTTGCATTTTCACCAAGTGATATTTCCAATTTAGTCTGCAACTCATTTATTCTATCAGAAAATTCTCCAATCTCACCTTTAGAAATGAGAAGCTGCTTTTGGAGGTCATCCCTTTCAGATACAATCAATTGAAATTCAGATCTTGATTGTGAAAGCTGATCAGCGAGGACATCATTCTTCTCTTCAAGTTCAGACGATGAAGCTTTGGCCGCAGATATTAGATCAGTCAACTTATGATGTTGACGGCTGAGTTCCATCTGAATTTCTGACTCTTCAGATAGCTGCAAACAAGATACATCTTTTGCAAGACTTGCGAGGTACAACTGTTCTTTGAGCTTCTCAAAAACGTCAAAAAGTTTAAGAGAAGGTGCATTTGGAGCTGAGTCTCTGCACGTGAGCAAGAACTTAAAGTCATCTTCATCAAGATCTCGGACCACCTCCGCCAGCTGACACAAGCTAATATAACTCGCATCTGACCTAGATGAGATGTTCACCATCTTATTCTCCGCAGAATTCTCAGAAACAATATCGCTGGAGTCAGAAATTTGAACCTCAGAAACTAGTTTTTCTTCCGTGCGTGAACCAGAAACTGCATCTTCCATCTGATGACCTACCATTTGAGAACTTATTAAAGAGAGTTCATCCATTTCAGATAAAAAGTGAACAGTATTTAGTTGCCTACCCCTGCCCTCAGCTATTTCAGCATTCTGAGTTGCTAAAACAGTTGACGGAACATTGTTTGGCTCGCTAAGTTGAATGTCTTCGGCTTTTATCTCTTCCTTGCCCTCATCTCCCACAAGAGTGGCGGTCTGGCTAATAGAAGTCTCACTTGGTTCGTTCAAAGGAAGCTTCTTGTCTCCTTCAATCTTTACCTCACTGCTTGAATAACCTTTCTTTGAACCTGAATTATGTGATTCCTGCATTGTCCCTACCCAGCAACAATGAGACTTTCATTACAGTCAAATATGCACAATTGGATATATGACATGCAAAGGGCATGGATGTCAAGAGAGAAGGCACAACCTACATCTGTTACCTGCTCCTGCACCTGCAGCCTTTCCACTTCTAATTGGTGAGCAACTGCTACATCAGCACCGGAATAAGATGAGAATTTGACAGGCACATCCGTTGCAGGACTTATAGTGGACATATCAGAAGCAATAGTTCCTCGAGCTTCCAAATGATCATCCTTATCATCCTCATTTACCATTTTGGCATTAGCATGTTCAGAAATTGAAGATGAATCAACAATAACCTGATCAACAGAATCTAAATTCAATGCAGCTTGAGGTTCCCCAGCATCCTCTTTTACCAGCTCGCCACTGGCTGGTGTTGTTTCAACTGTGTCAACATTGTTCGACTCATCAAGAGGAGTTTCAGCATGTTTTTTGGTGAGAGACTCCGATGAAGGAGGAGTACCATCACCTCTCTGAAGTGGTTTTTCTCCATAAGGAACATGGTCTGATTTTGCCGTCACATCAACAAGATCTGGTGTAGCATCACTAGCAGATCTACTGGCTTTACTTGATTTACCACCTTTACCGTCTTTCTTCTGTCTGAATTGTTGAAGCTGGTAAACCAAAAATATCACATTTAATCAGAACAAAACAAGATAGGCTTATTTTTCGTAAGAGATCATACCGGACATAAAGAAAGTCATCCATACATCATCAGTGAAATCGTTATAATCTGAATTTCCTCTAATACTAGCAGAGTCACAAGATACGAGTCTCACAAGTCCTATACAACATTGAGTTACACATGAATATATGAAATCATCCAAAACGAGATCTTTTTTTTTTGAATAATTTACATGCACGCATATCCATAGAACAAGCATAAATAATACACCAAATCGTGTCAATAACTACAAGAACATACAACACAAACTTTTATAAAAAACTGGTACATTGAGAACATGTTGGACACCATCAAAAAGTCTAAGATGTTTTTTTTTAAAAAAAAAATACAATACGCCGAAAAATGGAAAGCATGAACCAAATGTTTGATGAAAACAGGTTGTTGGTTGGGAAGAAGACCAGTGCTAAGGCTATGGTGGCCAAATTAAAGAAGACAACCTCATCAAGAAGAAGAAATGTATTGTGACGTGGTGAAACAAGAATAGTTTTACATGCAAAGTTGATGGTTACAGTAAGACACAAGGATTAAAGCATCGCGGAATATTTTGTCTTGGTGCGATGTTTTGGGGATTTTAACGCTTTTACACTCTAACTATATAAGCTTCAACCCTACTGTGTTTCAGGGAATTTTATAGTTATCAGTACTCGCTGGATAGAATGAGAATATTAGGATGAAGATAATCAAGATTGAGATTCTTCAAAACTTGAAATTAAGGGTTTTTTTCGATCAATGAAACTCAAAGTAAGATTTAGCCTTGAACCTTATGAGATGGGTTGAGTTACATCATGAGAGTTCCTAATGTCAAGATTAACTCACAATTAGAGTTGGGTTTAGCAAAGATTAAAGGAAAACGGCAGAATTTAAGGGTAATCCTATATTATTGTTCCTAATGATCAAATCCCCAATTCTCTGGTAATGTCAATATATTGTAGAAATTATCACATTAATAGTGCAGTTAGAAGTAAAAAGAGTTCTAAGAGCTTTGAAGTTGATAACCCTACTTATAGCCTAATTTTCATTCTTGCATAAAGCGTGAGGTATATAACATTTTCACAAAAGTATTGTGCTTGAAAAACATGCTGGACAGTCTTAAAATTTCTTTTTATTAATTTGTCAAAAAGGGGATCTTAATACCTATGGTAGAACACGGTCAGTAATCAGAGTAGATGCTCCAGTAATACTCATGGAGAAAGAATCGTACTTAATAAATGTAAAGAATAGACATCTGATACCCAATAGCAAAGAGATTGAAGTAGTTTTATCACTAACATGTAATCTCTATCGTAACTTCAATGTGTAACATTTTTAAAAAAATCACCCACAAACATATGAAGGACAGCTAGTTGTGCACATATAAAAACTTTGCAGGTCAAAAGAAGCTACTCCTTTTGTTTCACTTTGTCTGTCTTAATTTCCTTTTCAATCCATTTCAAAAAGAATATCTTTTTTTCTTTTTTGACAACTCTTGAATTTTAACTTTCCACATGACATGTATAAACCACAAGATTAAATGAAATATTGATACATTTTATACATCTTTAATTCAAGACCATAAAAATAGAGCTCTTAAAACTCAGCGTCAACTCAAATCAGACGAACAAATTGAAATAGAGGGAATACAAAGTACTAACAAGTAAAGGGTAACACTAGAAGAAATGCCATAACCATTACTTCTCCATTTTCTCTTATTATACCAACCACACCACAATGCAAAACAAGTTCAGATTAGCTACATGAATCGTCATTTTCCTCTATAATACAGCACAAGCAGGTCTTAGAATTCAATATAACAAGGATTCATCATCATTTAAACTATTTCTAGTCCAACTCAATCCTCCTCCTTTATTTGGGCTTAGCACCAGCTATACTACACTCCAATTTTCCTAAATTCTCATATTTCACAATAGCAATTATTACACAATTTTTACAACAGATACCTGCTACACAAACCCATACCCGCACAAATATGGAGTAACTCTGCCACCTAAGAGAAAAAATGGTTACCTTTTTACGACCGGCAGCAAGCAGATCGGTTCGGTTCTTGTTCTTGTCCATCCGATTCCGATCAAATACAGCTGCAATACAATTAATGCTTTTCTAACACCATTATCATTTCAACAATCAAACTGAAAAATTCCAAAAAAATCAGAAAAAAAACCCTAAGATTCAATTACACAAAAATAAAATGAAATACACGATTCGATTACCTTTCGAGTTTCTATAAATGAAATCTGAATAGTAATTTGTATGAAATTTCAATTATTTTTTGCTGCGAATATATATACATACATATATATATAATATATATAATTTCCCTTTTTTCGGTTGAGAAATATGAAGACGACGGTGAATTATCTTAGATCTGACGCAAAAGTTGTTTTTCTGGTGAAAAAAATGGGTAGGCCCAGTTTTGGTTATTATTGGGCCTTATACTACAAATAACCCGTACCCGGCCCATTTTACTAGACATGGGTCGGAAAAAAGAAAATAATTTTTAAAATTAAAAACAAGTTTAGAAAAAGAAGAATAACGAACAACTAAAATAAACGAAGAAAATAGATTTCATTTCACAAATCAAACGTCAAAAACCTTTACGAAGAAAATATGTTTGACAGGCAAGAGTGTGGCCTTGTTCATCGTCATTTTTATAAGCTGAATTTCGTTATAAGAGTTCGATCACGATATATGTTGGTAGTTTAACATTTTATACTATTGTTGTACTTTGATTTGTTATAACATGTTATTCATCTTATTTTCATGTTATTAGACAGTTATATCTACAAAATATTCTAGTTCTTCTTCTCCAAACTCACTTCAGCTTTCAAGATTGAATTGATGTTCCGATAGGCGAAAAGTGGAAGCCACATCATACTAAAGGCAATGAAAAATTTAAAATATGATATATTTATCGAATAATCTTAGCAAATGTCATCAATCCATACCATCAACAGACACTATTACTAATTATAGCTTGTTACATAAATAACCAAATCATAGCTTGTTACATAAATAGTCTTAACAAATGTCATCAATCTATACCATCAATAGACACCATTACAAATTATAGCTTGTTACATAAATAGCCAAATTTATAGCTTATTACATAAATAGCCAAATTGTTTTAGCCTTCCACAATAATAGAAAAAAAGGTTGAAAATAAAGGAGGATTCAAATCAATTTCCTACTTAGAAGAAATAGTCATCAACTTGGAAACAAATTCTTCAATATTTTTATCTGAACTTCCTCCTTCATCCACAACATTTCTAGCTATTTCCTTCCATTTCTTTGCATTTTCTCTAATTAATTTTCCTTTATCTTCTTCCATCACTAGTTTTATACATTCTTCTATAACTTCTCTTCTAACTATCCCTTTTTCATCTTGTTTGGCTCTAACACCTATTTCCCAAACATCTTTCACAAGCTTTGCATTTGTTGGTTGATCAGACCATTGTGGCATTGCCACCATTGGCACTCCCAAACTAATCGCTTCCAGAGTCGAATTCCACCCACAATGTGTCAGAAAACACCCTATCGATTCATGTTCCAACACTTGTAATTGTGGACACCATGACACCACTAAGCCTTTTTCACTTGTTAATTCCTCAATAAAGTTGTTGGGGAGTTTGGGCTCTTCAGTAGACCTAACAACCCACAAGAAGCTCTTGTTGCTATTCTTCAAACCCCATGCCAATTCTTCCATTTGCTCACTTCCTAGTTTGGCTAAACTTCCAAATGATACATACAACACTGAGCTAATTGGTTGATGGTTTAACCAATTTAGACATTCATTTGTCATTGGCTTGAACATACTAAGCCCATACTCTTTATCATCATGTAGTCTCTTGTCCAAGTACATTGATGGTATTGTTGGTCCAATTGTCTTTATTGGATATATCTTCGACATCCAATCAATTACCTACATGACAAACAATTAGTAGATGCATAAATATCTTATTTTAATTGAGTTTAAGAGTTCACTTGATTGAAAAAGAGCAAAAAGATTCAGAATACAAACTCATACAAGTATAAGAATTTTTATCAGACTATTTCGTTATATTTTTATAAGGTAATACTTATCTTTTAAAATGAAAAATAGTGACTTACAAACATAGAAAAAGAACAAAAAGATGAAGAGTATTTGTGTTACCTCTTTCTCCAATTCATAAAAGCTATTGATTAATACCCAATCAGTTTTCTCAAGATTTGAGAATTGATTCACCAATAGTTCAATTAATTTATCTGTTTCAGGACTTGACTCAAAACTAGGTACATATGAACTTTCGATTGTACATGATAATCCAGGAATTAATATTTTTTCATCACTTTTAGTAGGTGGAAGTTTTATTACCCCTTTGTGTGCATGGTAATAAATATTATCCACTACACAATTTTGTGTGAAAAATGCAGCACTAATTAATCCAAATTGTTTTGCAACTTCAACAGCCCAAGGAAGGAATGGATCATATACTATGCAATTTACATGACATCCACTTTTTGCCAATTTTTTAATAAGCTGAGCCAGAGTATCCGAACCAACTTTTTTGAATCGTGCTAGGTAGGACTCGTATGTTTTTGCTTGGTTGATGCCATCATCGTCGTAGCCATCAGATATGGCCTCGATTGACACGGAAGTTGGCAATTCTTTCATGTTTTTTAAGAACGATTTCGTAGGTGCTATAGTGATTTTAACACGTTTGGATTGTAAACGTTTGGAGAATTGAAGCATTGGGTTGATATGACCTTGGACTGGATATGGCAAAATCAAGCAATGAGCTTTGTGAGTATTCATTTTAGATTTGAGAAAATTATGTTTGTAAAAATGTGGTTCTTATAGATAGATGGATTGAGGTATTCAATTTGGTATTGAATGTGTCGGAGTCATCCGAACACCCTTCGACGGAAAATTATACGATCTATACATGATTAAAATAATTTTTATTGAAAATTCTGACTCCGCCATTATACTGAGATTTGATTGCCAACCTATGCAATGACATAAAGAAAAATTTTCAGTGCGTGACACCAAATACCATAAATATATGTTATGTATATCTCAAATATATGAGTATCTTTAAAAGTGGTAAAATAGGCTAAAGATCTCCAAATTAAAGGTGCTTTTTTCGATTAAAAAAATTATTTATTTGTTGGATCTGGTACACATAAAAATTATTTATTTATCATCTACCCAAGTACAACCATGTATTTATTTTATTTTTTTTAAAAAAAGAAACTTTTTATTGGTAACGGGGTTCATCGATAACACTAACGTGAAAATTATTTTTATCACTCATTTTTTAATATTGAATTATCAATTAATTTTGTCAAGAATTCAGAAGTTAATATACACATATATTTATTTAATTTTTTAATATAAATACATGATTTACGAAAAAATTAGTAAATCTGTCCGAACCTACAAATCTTCATCTAACTCAGTTAAAGGAAGTTCATTATTGAGCTCTTACTAGCTCCGTCCCAGTTCTGCTAGTGGGGAGAGGAAAAGGAAAAAGTAGAATCATTACACATTATCAAAAGTAAGTTGATAACGCTAAAAAAAGAAAATCTAATAATATACTTAAATGATATCTGTTGCTGGTGAAAGACAAAAAATATTCTAAAAATTAGTTGACATGCGTATAAACTGATTCGACCATCATATTTATCAATTATTTTTTTTAAAAAATCTAGTGAAGTAATAGATAAGGAAAGAAAAAGAAATCCTAATTGTGAAACATGTTTTCTTTTTCAAAAACAAAAAAGAGAAACTTTTGTTGGGTAGTGGCGTTCATCGACAACACTAGTGTGAAAGATATTTTTAGCACTCATTTTTAACAATAAACTATCAGTTAATTTTGTTAAGAAATTCACAAGTTAATATACACATATATTTATTTAATTTTCTAATATAAATACATAATATACAAGGGGATTCGTTCGAACCCACAATCCTTCATCCTACTCAGTTAAAGGAAGTTAATTATTGAGCTCTTACTAGCTCCGTCCCAGTTCTGCTAGTTGGGAGAGGGAAAGGAAAAAGTAGGATCATCACACATAGTGGCGGAGCCGCTATATCTTTAGGGGAGTAGAAAAATTATATTATTTTTACATGATTAGAATAATTTTTTAGATATGTATATATAATAGTTATCGAATTCCTTCGACTATTTCATATGTCTATTTCTTTAGATTTTGCACTCTCTTATTGAAAATTCTGTCTCCAACCACTGATTATAATAATTAATTGTATCTTTAAAAATTTAATGTGTATGCTTTGTATTATTATTGATACTGACCTTTCATTGCCAACATATGCAATGACATAATTAAATTATGCAGTGAGTGACACCAAATACAAAAAATATATGTAATGTATATCTCAAATTGGCAATGATCGTTTATTGAAGTGAAGAATCGAAAGTCATCGTATGTGTTATGTATATCTTAAATATTCTGCTTGTCGGAAGAGGTATAAGTTAAAGTGGGGGTTCTCTTAACACAATAATTACATTTTTTTAGGGATTTAATATAGTATTATATTGTTTAATTCAATTTCGCTATTCAATATTTTCTTTATTATTTGTTATATCATTTTAAAATAATCTCTAATCAATACCGTCACTTAAATTGAAAAAATCATTTTCATCGTACGAAAAAAGACGATGTGACAGTAAACTATGTGATAAATTTATATTTAATTTATTTGAACACTTAACTAACATTTAATTGATCCTTACATTTACTTGATAGTCACTTGCATGTGATATGTTTTTATTTTGTCCTTGATTTTGATCACATTACATATCATATTATTTGACATATAACATGACTTTTGAGTTAATAAAGTGCGTCTTAAAACTCGATTAAACAAAATTTGATATTGAATTTACATGCGATGAACTTAAGTAACGAATCTAATTATATTAGTTTGTAATATTTAATTTAGATTAGTATAATTATTTAAATGTAGAACGTAATTTAATTATTTTTATGAATTTTAATTTTAAACTCACTAATTAAAATTTGAACGTCTACAACAAGAGATTACAAAAGTCATCTTCCAAGAAAATAGACTACACACATAGATGGAAAAATTATTAATGATAGAATAATCGTTTTTTAAGAAAACATTTTGGATTATTGTAGTTGTTCCCTTCAATGCATATGACCTGCTTATGTAGTACATGTTGACAATCTCTTAATGTCTCGTTTCGTTGGAAATAAATTATTTCAAAATTAGATAATGTAGGATTAAATATCACCTTTAATATAATAATAACATATTCAATAAAAATTCATAAGTAGAGTTTAAAGAGAGTAAAAATGTACGGAAATTTGTTACTGTCTCCTGAAGATAGAAAATCTGTTTCTGAAAAATCCTCGGTTCAAGTCAAGAAAAAGGAGTTAGTGAAGAAAATATAGCTAGTAACAAGAAAAAAGTGCAACGTCTATCAAAAGGAAGCAAGACAATAAAGAAATAGGACAATAATTGAAACACAATAAACAACATGTTATGACAGATTACCGAAAAGAAAATAAACAATTCTAAATATATAAATAAGATTTACAATAATATATACTAACTAGTATAATGACAAACACCAACTACCGTAAGGCCTAAACAAGACAACACTACATTGTTATATCTACTAATATTTTGTCTTAATACGTGTCTTCCACACTTTTCTATTTAAGATTATATCCTCGTTAATCTGAATCTGTATCGATTTGTGTCGTGTCAAATTTTCTCAATACTTCTTCGTCCTACCTTTACTCTCATCGTATCCTCTGTAATCAATCTCTCACACTTCCTCGCTAGTGTGTCTATGAATTTTCTCTTTATATATATAACCAGACCAACTGAGTTACACTTCCCTCATTTTATCTATCAGGGAGACTACATATCCATGACCATTTCAAAACACTCTGGCAATTAGGAACCATCAATTTACTTCTTTAAGAGATCAACAAAAACATTTTTGCTTCTCAAAATAATAATATAAATTATTTAAGAGTAAATAATTGATTTCTTGTAGAAGATCAATATAAATTACTTCTTTCAAGATTTTTTCTTTCTTTTTCAAATTCTTGATTCATTAATCAAGCATAGTATGAATCTTAGATTAATCACACGAGGCTTAATTATGATATTGATTCACAAATGAATGAATTATCATCATCATATCATAATAAATAACACGTTATTTCGTTAAAAATTTATAATTGCATTTCGCGATTTAATTTTGAAATTCACCAAACTGCCTTATTTAACTTCTCATGTTAGAATTATCAAACCAATCAATCAGATCAATTCTTTAGTAAATTTAATTTATTGACTAGCTTAATTCTGTTATTATATATCGAACCTATTTCACATGATGGATGTAAAAAATGTACTTGCATGGTTTTTACGCGAAAACTTATAAGTAATCAATCATAAAGGGGTGTCTTTTATTTCAAATCTAAGAAATGGGTTTAGAGTTGTCAATATGGGTTGATCCATCCCTTCTGGCCTAACTCATACACACTTTGAAATTTGACGAGTCAGGCCGGGCTAACCCATTTTTGGTATGGCAAAAAAATGACCGACTCAACCCACAAGTACGTGGGTTACGGGCTTTGTCGGGTCAATCATCTTTTCTTAAAAGTATATGTATAATTCGCCAGAATATATAAATACATATGTATAATATACGATTATCTAATCAATATACATATACAATTCACCTCTCTTCCACTCTCTCTCTCGTCTCTCTCCTCTCTCTCTCTCTCCCAATCTTGCTTGTCATATATACAAATGCATATTTATAATATACAATTATCTAACCGATATACATATACAATTCACCTATCTCCCACTCTGTTCCCTCTCTCAGTCTCCTCTCTCCCAATCTCGCTCGCCTCTCTCCTCTGTCTCCCACTTTCGCTCGCCTATATCCTCCCTCTCCCAATCTCCCTCGTCATATATACAAATACATATGTATAATATACAATTATCTAACCGATATACATATATAATTTACCTCTCTCCCATCTTTTGCCCTCTCTCTCGCCTCTCTCCTTTTTCCCAATATCGCTCGCCTCTCTTCTTCCTATAACATGTAGCTACGAATTGTAATTATCAAACTATAACTATTAAGAGTAGTTAGGCTATTTTGAATGACTATATGTGAAAGTTCCTCTTTTTAATATTAAGAGAGTTACAAATACTTTTAACATAATTAATTTACTTATATACAAAAATTTTAAAAAATCCACTTGTTTACTGGACACAATTATTTCGAGAAGTTAACACCACACAATTTCAAAGTAAAGTGGCCCCAATAATTGGTCCAAAAATTTAATTTAGCTACATGGACCATATTCATAAGTACTACTTCTAATAGACGCATTTTGAATTGTTTCTTTGACTAAGTTAAATTATATGAATTTTGATTAATTTTTATGATATATTTTTCTTAATGAAACTAATATTAAAAAAAAATTATAACTTACAATATAAAAACTATATTTCAGCATACATTTTTTCATCATTCGATGAATAAAGAGATAAAGACTTGAGCGACCAACTAAGAAATTGCAAAAGATGAGTACTAGTCACAAAGCTCATTGCTTGATATTGCCATATCCACTTCAAGGTCATATCAACCCAATGCTCCAATTCTCAAAACGTTTACGATCCAAACGTGTTGAAATCACTATCGTAACTTCAAAAGTAGTGTCAATCGAGGCCATTATCTGATGGCATCGAACCAAGCAAAAACATACGAATTCTATTTTACACGATTCAAAGAAGTTGACTCGAATACTCTGTCTCAACTTATTAAAAAATTGGCAAATAGTAGTTGTCCCGTGAATGGCATAGTATATGATCCATACCTTCATTGGGCCGTTGAAGTGGCCAAAAAATTTTGCTCGAAAAATATTTTTGTTCGTACCAAACAAACCTTTAAAGATAAATTTTATCGTATAAAAAGTCAAAATTAGACCTTCAAAGTATTTCTTATACACGTGCCCTACATTAGACACTAGATTTGTTGAACTCATGATTTATTCTTCTCGTATGGAAAGTTTATAGTATATTTTACAATATAAACTGAATATTTCTTTAAAAAATTATGTATAACTTATTATTGTTTTAGGGAAAACGGTATATATAATAGAAAATTACTAATTCAAATTAATGTTATAAATATATTTTGATTTTGTACCTCAAAGCATATTCGCCTCTCTCGCTGTTAGTCTTGCTCGCTTCTCTCGTTTTTATTCAAACACAAATATATAAAATGTATTTGTGTTTGTATAAAACGAGAGAAAATTACATATACATAAATTTTTGTTTCCCTCTCTACCCTCTCCATATCTCGCTCGCATTCTCCTAGATCTCGCTCGCCACTCTCACTCGCCTCTCTCACTTTATACAAACATAAATGTGTACATTGTGTTTGTGTTTGTATATATAAAGCGAGAGAAAATTATATATACAAACACAAATACATATATTTTCGTTCTATACACTTATGATGATACGAATACGATCTTCCCCTGTCCAGTTTTTCTTTTATCTTTCTCTCTTACTCGCTTTATACAAACACAAACTATTCAATTGATTCTTTTGTATATGTATACCGAAACAGACTATACAATTAATTTTTTTTGGTATATTATGTATAGTGAAACAACTTGTATATGTATAGCGAAATAGCTCTCACAAACATAAAGTTTGCTATGAAGCGTATTATGCAAACTATAGTTACAACACACAAATATGATTTTTGTATTTATTATATATGAAAGTTGCTCGATCAATTTAAGGTTTGTAAACTTGCCCTACTACATCTCATAGTGTTTGTGTAAATAATATGCAATACTTTTATAATAATAATTTTTACTTACGCATAGAAAAAATATATACGATACTCACTTTTTTACTAAAAATTATTTTTACCAAGAAAATATTTTAGGCATCAAAAATATCTCTTGAGCTGGAACTATTTAACAACACATAATAAATTGTTTTTATTTCAAAGAAAAATAATTGTTACAATAAACTTCATTAGGCTAAGACGCCAAGTATGGACCATACTCATAAGTAATTATACTAATAGACATATTTTAAATTAGTTATCATAATTCGTTTGAGCCACATTTTGACAATGAAATTAATATAAAAAGTTATAAGTACTTAATATATAGTATAAGAGCCACATTTTTACAATAGGGTTTTTCCATCCTTCAACGAATAAAGAGTTAATACTTGAGTGACCAGTTGAGAAATCGCAAAAGATGACTACTACTCACAAAGCACATTGTTTGGTTTTGCTCTATCCACTTCAAGGTCATATTAACCCAATGCTCCAATTCTCCAAACGTTTACAATCCAAACGTGTTGAAGTCACTATAGCAACTACAAAATCGTTTTTGAAAGAAATGAAAGAATTACCAAACTCAGTGTCAATCGAGGCCATATCCGATGGCTACGATGATGGTGGCATCGACCAAGCCAAAACATTCGAAGCCTATTTTATACGATTCAAAGAAGTTGGTTCGGACACTCTGTCTCAACTTATTCAAAAATTGGCAAATAGTGGTTGTCCTGTAAATTGCATAGTATATGATCCATACAATTATTGGGTTGTTGAAGTGGCAAAAAACTTTGGATTAATTAGTGCTGTATTTTTCACACAATTGTGTGGTGGATAATATTTATTACCATGTACATAAAGGGGTAATAAAACTTCCACCTACTAAAAATGATGAAGAAATATTAATTCCTGAATTATCATGTACAATCGAGAGTTCAGATGTACCTACATTTGTACATCTGAAAACTGAAGGACCAACACTACTTGAATTGATGGTAAATCAATTTTTAAATCTTGACAAAGTGGATTGGGTTCTAATCAATAGCTTCTATGAGTTGGAGAAAAAGGTAACATATTTTTGGTGGTTGTTTTGGTGCTTTTTAACCATTTTATAGATGTTTAATCGAAGTTATATAAAAAATGAACTGACAAAATCATATGTTCATTGAGGTTGTTATAGTTTTCGTAGTTATATATAGATGTTTTGGGTGCTTGTTTGGTCTTTTTAATTTAATATATCTTTCTTAAAGCGGCGCATGTCGACTATTTAGGTTAATTCTTTAGGAGTATAAAAAAATAACAAGATACATCTAATTTTGCTTGTACTTTTTGTCATGTAGGTAATTGATTGGATGTCGAAGATATATCCAATAAAGACAATTGGACCAACAATACCATCAATGTACTTAGACAAGAGACTACATGATGACAAAGAGTATGGTCTTAGTATGTTCAAGCCAATGACAAATGAATGCCTAAATTGGTTAAACCATCAACCAATTAACTCAGTGTTGTATGTATCATTTGGAAGTTTAGCCAAACTAGAAAGTGAGCAAATGGAAGAATTGGCATGGGGGTTGAAGAATAGCAACAAGAGCTTCTTGTGGGTTGTTAGGTCTAGTGAAGAATCCAAACTTCCCAACAACTTTTTAGAGGAATTAACAAGTGAAAAAGGCTTAGTGGTGTCATGGTGTCCACAATTACAAGTGTTGGAACATGAGTCGATAGGGTGTTTTCTGACGCAGTGTGGGTGGAATTCGACTCTGGAAGCGATTAGTTTGGGCGTGCCAATGGTGGAAATGCCACAATGGTCTGATCAACCAACAAATGCAAAGCTTGTGAAAGATGTTTGGGAAATAGGTGTTAGAGCCAAACAAGATGAAAAAGGGATAGTTAGAAGAGGAGTTATAGAAGAATGTATAAAGCTAGTGATGGAAGAAGATAAAGGAAAACTAATTAGGGAAAATGCAAAGAAATGGAAGGAAATAGCTAGAAATGTTGTGGATGAAGGAGGAAGTTCAGATAAAAATATTGAAGAATTTGTCTCTAAATTGGTTACTATATCCCAAGTCATTAAGAACCATAAAAAATAATTAAGAAGTTGGTTTGTATTTTGTAATTTTATTTTTCTTATCATGGTCAATGAGTCACTTTGTTGTGAATCAAGTAGACTCTCTAAAGGCCTATGGGCTATTAGAGATTTTTATTTGGGATTCAGACCTAATAACCATTTATTAAATAAGACTAGGAGTTAGGAGAACGGTTATGAAAATTATGTCGAAATTTTGACTTTCAGTTATCTCGCATCTCCTTTCTCTGTTCTAGTATCTCATCCCCTTTTAGTTAATTTCTTCTATGTAATCTATCTGTAATTAGTATGTTATTACTTTGTTGTGTGTATTGTGAAGAAATTGTCTTTTCCTCTCATCTTCTTACTAGAGTCTTTAACTTTTCATTCCTTTCTTATCTCTATCTTTAGTTACTTATTATTTCGGTACTTCTCTTTTGTAACTCAAGTGTTGTTATTATAATTTGGTTATCAATGAAGATAATGTTTATGTGAATTTGGGTTTTTTTCACACTCCCAAATTGTTATGCTTTATTTGTCATCTCACTTTTAATGAACTTTTGAATATAATTAGCTAAAATTTGTTAATTTATATTTCAAATTTATATATTAATTAAGATGAGCAAATGATTCTGGATTAGATATCAGAATTAGGCACTAAAGCTACTTAATGCAAGATAAACTATAGATATGTTGGATCCAGATCTTCATTGCTTGGAGCTAATTAAATTTTCCACAATGATATCAATGTTTTATAAGTAAACAAATGAATAAATTATTGTATGGCTAGATGATATGTTTTTCATATTTATAACGATAACATTTTCAGTAGAATTTTTGTAACGACCTGTTTAGTCGTTTTGAGCAGCAGATTTTATTTCTGGAAAAACAGGCTGAGATGACGGAACCCACGACGGACCGTCATGGGCACGACGGACCGTCGAGGGGGTCTCGTTTCAAAACACTTAGAAATTCTGAAAAATGGGTACTGAAATCGACTCTCTGAACTTCGTAACGGAATGGCAGGACGGACCGTCACAGGCGTGACGGACCGTCACAGACTCTTCAGAGAATTGAGTCTCTGAACTCTGTGACGGAGCAGCAGGACGGACCGTCGCAGGCACGACGGCCCGTCACAGGCTGCGTAATCCCAGGCGGAGTCGGATTTCTTTAATGTTTTAAGGGACGTTTTGGACTATTCCGGCTTATAATTATAAAGTTAGTGGTTTAATATTAATAACTCAATTACTTGGGGGCTAAAAGAGGTAACCTTGAGTAAATTAGTGGGTTATTATTGCCATCTTGTATTCTTAATTATATGCTAATTAGGGTAAAAGAAAGAGGGTTTGAATAAAGAAAAATAGAAAGAACAAGAAGAGAGAGAGAGGATCGATCGAGACAAGAGGAAAACGAAGAGAAAACAAAGCCTTGAGAAAAATTGCTTGCTTGATCACGAATCTTCGGTGGAGGTAGGTTATGGTTTTTATACTATTCGTAGTAAACTCTTAATAGCGAATGATATGTATGGGTAGTATTGTAAACCCTTCTATATGCTTAATTGTATGCTTGCATGAATGTGATTATGTAATTGTGATAAAATAAGCATGATGAAGCTATTGAATCCTAAATCTTGAGAAACCCTAATCTACTTTGTTAATGATGATGCCTTAGTGTAAAAGAAGGCTTGGTGAACGAAAGTAGTGAGATTAGGGGATCAGGTGTCACATTCCGACACCAGGATAGTATATGAATCGGGTGCCACGTTCCGGTATCAGGATAGTATATGAGGATCGGAGTGTCACGTTCCGACACCAGGATAGCATATGGATCGGGTGCCACGTTCCGGTACCAGGATAGTATATGAGGATCGGAGTGTCACGTTCCGACACCAGGATAGTATATGGATCGGGTGCCACGTTCCGTTACCAGGATAGAATATGGATCGGGTGCCACATTCCGATACCAGGATAGAATATGGATCGGGTGTCACATTCCGACACCAGGATAGAATAAGGATCGGAGTGTCACGTTCCGACACCAGGATAGTATATGAGAAGCGGAGTGTCACGTATCGACACGAGAGGAATAAAGATAATGAATCTTGAAAGATGTTAATATACTCAATCTAATGAACCTAAATCCCCAAATGAGTATGATGAGGAGGCGTGAGTCCTCATTGATGTGCTTGGTGTTGTAACCAAGGGTTATGGTAATTGTAAATGCTGCATGCTAAGGATAATAGTTGATTTTATGATATTATCTGATATATACTGTTTTCTATTTTGAGTTGGCCGATGATATCTACTCAGTACCTGTGTTTTGTACTGACCCCTACTTGTATGTTTTCTTTTTGATTATTTGTGGAGTGCAGCAAACGTGCCGTCGTCTTCAACTCAACCGCAACTCTAGCCAGTCTTCATTACTCCGGATATCAGGGTGAGCTAATGCTTCTAGCTTGGACTGGATCCTCCTCTTCATGTCTTGATGCCTTGAAGTTCCGGCATGGACTAGCATTTTATGTATTTTAGCTTCTTAGATACTCTTAGATTAATAATTTGAGGATAGATGTTCTTGTGATGATGACTTCCAGATTTTGGGGATAATAATAGTTGTTGAGTTTTTAGAAGTTATTGAATTGGTTTTTATTAATGAGTTTAAGTCTTCCGCATTACTTCCTGTTGATATTATATTGAAATGTTGAGGTTTAGATTGGTTGGTTCGCTCATATAGGAGGGTAAGTGTGGGTGTCAGTCGCGGCCCGATTTGGATCGTGACAATTTTACATGTCGACATTTGACTTGTCTTTTCATATTTATTTCAGATACATTGTATATAAGTGAATTCATGTGTATGAAATACACTGACTTTCTCATTCATTGCTCTCCTATCTCACTTACCTTCCTCCTCTCTCACTCGTCTTGCTCCCTTTGTATATGTATTTCAGAATGTTTGGAACGGAGGGTGTATATGTTTTAATCGATGGGGTAAATGTAATTTGAGGCGGGTGTAGTTAATAAAGGCCGATATAATTAATTTGAGTCAAGTATTGTCAATTTGGATCGAATATAATGGATGAGTTTTGTAAATTAATTCAAGTAATTTAGTTGTGGTCAATAAATGGTTGCTAGGTATTTTAAAAAAATTATTTAAATGATAATCCGCTATAAAAGTGGTTAATATTGGACCCAAATAAGGTGGATAGAAGGGTATTTAGCAATCGATACGTGGATGTCGCGGGTATTTGGGAGTCAATAAATGGATGTCAGGGATATTTGAGAGCCAATAGATAAATAAATTAAGGATTATTTTATACCATTTCCAATAATTTAAGGATATTTTAGGCCCTTTTGCATATATTATTCGTATCCTAAGTTTAAATACAATAATATGGTTCTTATATAGATTAAGAACAAAATAAAAAATTATTTAGCTACTCTCACTATTTTTCGGGATTATAATTGCAGTTGGAGGTGGCAAATAAGCGGGTTTGATCAAATGTGGGCTGGTTGAAAATGGATAAACATAAAATGCGTAATCATTCAACTCCCCATATTTGATATGGGTAAAAATGAGTTGGGTAATAAATGGATCGGTAAAATACTAGTTTACCCATATTTTCATGAATAAATAGTACTTTACTTAAAATTCAATATGGAGAAGATATTTTAGTCTTCTTTTAGATGAAAATGTTAAACATGCTTCATTTTGTTTTATTGTATCATAAAAAAAATCCTATAACTTTTCAATATAAAATAAATTTATGTAATAACAAGATGAAAATGTTTTTAATTTCAAAGTAAATGTTGCATTTTAGGACTAAAACATGCGTAATGCACTTTAAGCAATGCCAATACTAATACATGATTTGCATATTTTACACTATTATTGATTATATATCCAATATAAAATTTAATAAATACATTAAATGTAATTATAATTAACAAAAGATTGTACATTTAAATTATATATATTTTGGAGGGTCAAAAATTTCACATTTTCAATAGAAAAGAATAGTTAGTTCTATTGAATAACATAAAAAGGAAGAAAAATTACACTAATTTTATTGATATCATGAATTTTAAATGAATAAAAGTTAGAAGTTTAATTCATACTTTACCCATATTTTTATGGGTCAAATATCAGTATCAACCCATATTTTATCCATGTGAAAAATCACTCACCAACCCATTAAAATATGGTCGGTTTGGGCGGGTTACCAAAATATGGGCTCATTTTGCCGGCACTAATTGCAGTAAATCATGATTCAACAATATTCATGTTATATATTCTATACAATACCACGGGTAAAATTTACCCACACCGAGTGTATAAACTAAGTCAATATATGTATGTCACATGTTTAAATTTATAGTTCATTTTATTTTACCATAATTAATTAACATATGTTTTACTTTAATAAATCATGTAATAATGAAAATTGCGTTGGTTTGATGATATTTTGTGAATATTATATTAAACATACATGTATTTATGGTATATTGGATAATATACATATAAAATATTTGGTATATTGATATGAAATTTATACTTTTCTCTATTACAATTTGTTTTTCTTAACTCTTTTTTAAAAGTGAAAATTGTATAAAATAAAAAATTGTTAATTTATATTAAATGTTATGACCGTATTTTATTTTAATTGTAATTCGCAGCAAACATCGCCTTTTTTTTGCCATCGGATTCGATATACAATTAGCCAATTTTAGTATACAATTAGTCATTTTATACATTTCGATATAAAATGTATAAAATATTTTTCTTTGTATAAAGAGAGAAAAAATGTATATATAAATCTTTTCTATACACTTACACTTATACAAATACAGATGTTATTATACAAATTACAAATATAAAAATAAATAATTTTTATATATCTCCAGCTGGAATAATTTTCGAGAATTTAACACACACAGTAAATTGATTGTAATTCAATGAAAATAGCACCAATAATTTATGGTTTATTTGACTTAGATGCAATATGGACCATACTCGTATGTAGTTATACTAATGGACACATTTTAAATGACTTATAATAATAATTACGTAAACTTTGATTAATTTATCTTATATTTTTATTCATGAAATTAATATAAAAAATTCTAACTTATAATATACAAATCACATTTCACAACACGATTTTCACGTCCTTCAACGATTAAAGAGATAATACTCGCAAAAGATGAGTAATAGTAGTCACAAAGCTCATTGCTTGATTTTGCCATATCCAGTCCAAGGTCATATCAACCCAATGCTTCAATTCTCCAAACGTTTACAATCCAAAGGTGTTAAAATCACTATAGCACCTACGAAATCGTTCTTAAAAAACATGAAAGAATTGCCAACTTCCGTGTCAATCGAGGCCATATCTGATGGCTACGACGATGATGGCATCAACCAAGCAAAAACATACGAGTCCTACCTAGCACGATTCAAAGAAGTTGGTTCGGATACTCTGGCTCAGCTTATTAAAAAATTGGCAAAAAGTGGATGTCATGTAAATTGCATAGTATATGATCCATTCCTTCCTTGGGCTGTTGAAGTTGCAAAACAATTTGGATTAATTAGTGCTGCATTTTTCACACAAAATTGTGTAGTGGATAATATTTATTACCATGCACATAAAGGGGTAATAAAACTTCCACCTACTAAAAGTGATGAAAAAATATTAATTCCTGGATTATCATGTACAATCGAAAGTTCATATGTACCTAGTTTTGAGTCAAGTCCTGAAACAGATAAATTAATTGAACTATTGGTGAATTAATTCTCAAATCTTGAGAAAACTGATTGGGTATTAATCAATAGCTTTTATGAATTGGAGAAAGAGGTAACACAAATACTCTTCATCTTTTTGTTCTTTTTCTATGTTTGTAAGTCACTATTTTTCATTTTAAAAGATAAGTATTACCTGATAAAAATATAACGAAATAGTCTGATGAAAATTCTTATACTTGTATGAGTTTGTATTTTGAATCTTTTTGCTCTTTTTCAATCAAGTGAACTCTTAAACTCAATTAAAATAAGATATGTATGCATCTGCTAATTGTTTGTCACGTAGGTAATTGATTGGATGTCGAAGATATATCCAATAAAGACAATTGGACCAACAATACCATCAATGTACTTAGACAAGAGACTACATGATGATAAAGAGTATGGGCTTAGTATGTTCAAGCCAATGACAAATGAATGCCTAAATTGGTTAAACCATCAACCAATTAGCTCAGTGTTGTATGTATCATTTGGAAGTTTAGCCAAACTAGGAAGTGAGCAAATGGAAGAATTGGCATGGGGTTTGAAGAATAGCAACAAGAGCTTCTTGTGGGTTGTTAGGTCTAATGAAGAATCTAAACTTCCCAACAACTTTTTAGAGGAATTAACAATTGAAAAAGGACTAGTGGTGTCATGGTGTCCACAATTACAAGTGTTGGAACATGAGTCGATAGGATGTTTTCTAACGCACTGTGGATGGAATTCGACACTGGAAGAAATTAGTTTGGGAGTGCCAATAGTGACAATGCCACAATGGACAGATCAACCAACAAATGCAAAGCTTGTGAAAGATGTTTGGGAAATAGGTGTTAGAGCCAAACAAGATGAAAAAGGGGTAGTTAGAAGAGAAGTTATAGAGGAATGTATAAAGCTAGTGATGGAAGAAGATAAAGGAAAACTAATTAGAGAAAATGCAAAGAAATGGAAGGAAATAGCTAGAAATGTTGTGAATGAAGGAGGAAGTTCAGATAAAAACATTGAAGAATTTGTTTCCAAGTTGATGACTATTTCTTCTAAGTAGGATATTGACTTGAATCTTCCTTTATTTTCTACCTTTTACCTATTATTGTGGAAGGCTAAAACAATTTGGCTATTTATGTAACAAGCTAAAAATTGGCTATTTATATAATAAGCTATATATTGGCTATTTATGTAACAAGCTCTAATTTGGCTATTTATGTAACAAGCTATAATTTGTAATGGTGTCTATTGATGGTATGGATTGATGACATTTGCTAAGACTATTTATGTAACAAGCTATAATTTGGCTATTTATGTTACAAGCTATAATTTGGCTATTTATATAAGAAGCTAAAAATTTGGCTATTTATGTAACAAGCTCTAAATTGGCTATTTATGTAACAAGCTCTAATTTGGCTATTTATGTAACAAGCTATAATTTGTAATAGTGTCTATTGATGGTATGGATTGATGATATTTGCTAAGACTATTTATGTAACAAGCTATAATTTGTCTATTTATGTAACAAGCTAAAAATTGGCTATTTATGTAACAAGCAAATATTTTGGCTATTTATGTAACAAGTGTAACAAGCTATAAAGCTATTATTCGGCTATTTATGTAACAAGCTATAATTCGTAATAGTGTCTATTGATGGTATGGATTGATGACATTTGTTAAGACTATTTATGTAATAAGCTATAAATTGACTGTTTATGTAACAAGCTATAATATGTCTATTTATGTAACAAGCTATAATTTGTAATAGTGTCTATTGATGGTATGGATTGATGACATTTGCTAAGACTATTTATGTAACAAGCTATAAGTTGGTTAATATATCTCTAAGTAATAAAAAAGTTAATTAAGAGCCATAAAAAATAATCAAGAAATGGATTTGTATTTTGTAATTTCTTTTTCTTATTGAATTACCAAAGTTTGACCTGAATCTTCCTAGTATCCTTTCTTTTATATTTTTTTAAATGACACACAACACAAATTTCACGTTAATTATAATTATTATGCATTTATATTAAAGAGTGAGTAATTATGATCTTAATATTATTTGATATTTTGGGGAACAGGAAGCGAGAGAGGGGAGCTAGACGGTGGATAAGTAATTCGTTAATTAAGTAACAATAAGAATATTTTTGAATTAAACTATTGACGACAATAGCATTTTAAACCAAGTTATTAGTTAAGAATATTTTTATTTAATTTTACATAATTTAAGAATATTTTTAACCCTTTTACATAAATTCAGTTATATCGGTCCGTAATTTTTATTGCAAATTATATGATTATTTGAATTTAAGATACAATCAAAATATTTTATTATTTAAATTCAGTAATTAAAAGTAAATGTCTACAAAAAGGCATCTTCCAAGTAAAGTAATAAATTGTGTCACTTTTTTTAGACAACATTTTAAATGATATCGTTTATTATTAAGTTTTGTTATCTGTGTCTAACTCAACCTCAAAAATTAGTTTATAAGGAGATGTTTGTCTAAGTCCATATAAGGAGATCAAATTTTCATTCCTTTACCGATATGGGACTTCTTAACACTTGTGTCACTGTACATGTTGGTTAGGAATCGAGTTATCTCGAAATTAATTATTTCAAAATTAGCCAAACATAATCATCAAAATTAATCTTGAGATTAGTTATTCTTTATCCCTCAAAATAAAAGTGATATCCCTAGATTCCAAGTAATATATCAAACAATATATATTGGCATATTTATTACACATGTTTGCAATAAAAACTTTGTATCAATAATAGACAAAATAAGCCAAAAAGACACTTCAAACTCTATCACCTAACTATAACAACCACATAATTTTTCTCATCCTATCTATTATTATTAACTCAATTCATTGAGAAGTTGCAAAAAATAAAAAATAAAAAATGAATACTCACAAAGCTCATTGCTTAATTTTGCCATTTCCAGGCCAAGGTCATATCAACCCAATGCTTCAATTCTCCAAACGTTTACAATCCAAACGCGTTAAAATCACTATAGCACTCACAAAATCCTGTTTGAAAACAATGCAAGAATTGTCAACTTCAGTATCAATCGAGGCGATTTCTGATGGCTACGATGATGGTGGTTTCCATCAAGCAGAAAATTTCGTAGCCTACATAACACGATTCAAAGAAGTTGGTTCGGATACTCTGTCTCAGCTTATTAAAAAATTGGAAAATAGTGATTGTCCTGTAAATTGCATAGTATATGATCCATTCATTCCTTGGGCTGTTGAAGTTGCAAAACAATTTGGATTAATTAGTGCTGCATTTTTCACACAAAATTGTGTAGTGGATAATCTTTATTACCATGTACATAAAGGGGTGATAAAACTTCCACCTACTCAAAATGACGAAGAAATATTAATTCCTGGATTTCCAAATTCGATCGATGCATCAGATGTACCTTCTTTTGTTATTAGTCCTGAAGCAGAAAGGATAGTTGAAATGTTAGCAAATCAATTCTCAAATCTTGACAAAGTTGATTGTGTTCTAATCAATAGCTTCTATGAGTTGGAGAAAGAGGTAACATGTCGTTCTGTTTCTTCTTCGCGTATAAAAAATGAACTGACAAAGCATATGTGAGGTATTATTGAAGCCCCTTAACTTCTTCATCTGATTAATGAAAATTCTGACTCTGCTATGGATACTGATTAATGAAAATTCTGACTCTGCTATGGATACTGTTTAATGAAAATTCTGACTCTGCTATGGATACTGCTTAATGAAAATTCTGACTCTGCTATGGATAGTATAGAAAACATAGAAGGAATTAAACTATGTATAATGCCTTAGACTTTCTGTTCTAGTCACCTAAGTTATTGTACAAATTATTCAAATGGTTACATGAACTTTTTATTGTTTGACATGTAGGTAAATGAATGGATGTCAAAGATATATCCAATAAAGACAATTGGACCAACAATACCATCAATGTACTTAGACAAGAGACTACATGATGATAAAGAGTATGGTCTTAGTGTCTTCAAGCCAATGACAAATGAATGTCTAAATTGGTTAAACCATCAACCAATTAGCTCAGTGGTGTATGTATCATTTGGAAGTATAACCAAATTAGGAGATGAGCAAATGGAAGAATTGGCATGGGGTTTGAAGAATAGCAACAAGAGCTTCTTGTGGGTTGTTAGGTCTACTGAAGAGCCCAAACTTCCCAACAACTTTATTGAGGAATTAACAAGTGAAAAAGGCTTAGTGGTGTCATGGTGTCCACAATTACAAGTGTTGGAACATGAATCGACAGGTTGTTTTCTGACGCACTGTGGATGGAATTCAACTCTGGAAGCGATTAGTTTGGGAGTGCCAATGGTGGCAATGCCACAATGGTCTGATCAACCAACAAATGCAAAGCTTGTGAAAGATGTTTGGGAAATAGGTGTTAGAGCCAAACAAGATGAAAAAGGGGTAGTTAGAAGAGAAGTTATAGAAGAATGTATAAAGCTAGTGATGGAAGAAGATAAAGGAAAACTAATTAGAGAAAATGCAAAGAAATGGAAGGAAATAGCTAGAAATGTTGTGAATGAAGGAGGAAGTTCAGATAAAAACATTGAAGAATTTGTTTCCAAGTTGGTTACTATTTCCTAAATGATAAAGAAATAGATTTGTATTTTGTAATTACTTTTTTCTGATTGAAGTACCAAAGTTTGATATTTTTTTTTTATAATGGTATTGTTTTGAGTTTATAAGAAGCTCAATTCTCTAGCTAGCTAGACTGCTTTACTTGATTTTCTGTTACTCACGACGATCCTTAATTTATATCATTTATCAATTTTATTTTATTTTTTAAATTTGAAGGATTTTTATCTAATTGACTAACTAGTTTGTCCCTATTCCCTATTAATAGACCTTTTCCAGAGAATAGTTGTTTAAAACTTGAAAAAAACTTAGTTATGGAGATCTCAAAAAAGAGAAATGGAGTATTTTATCTAATTTATTCGGTTCATATTTATAATAATGGATCATTTTTTTTGAAGAGGCAACAAATACGATATTTTAAGAGATTTTTCAACAAGAAAGAAGAGAGAAGGAAACAGTTTTTTTCATTATCTTTTTTTTTCCGATTAGTGACCTTCTAATTTATTAACCTTTTGATCAAACTAAAACTTTTAATGAGTGTGAAAATAACCAAAATGGTCCTTGATATATGGGGTTTGAATATTCTTGGTCCTTTTATATTTATACATTAGCTTACTAAAATAGTCCTTTATGTATATAAAAATATGACCATTTTGATTTTTTAATCCAAATTTTACGAGGAAGAAAAAACCCGACATACAAAAATCTCTTCAAATCTCAAAGAATATTTTAAAGATTCTATTTTTCACCTTTATCCATTCCGTTTCCCCCCTTTAATGTCAACAAAAAAAAAAAACATAAAAAAGTTATTAATCTTAAAAATGACAATAGTATTTTAGATGAAGTTATTAGCTAAGAATATTTTTATTGAATTTTATATAGTTTAAGAATATTTTTAACCCTTTTACGTGAATTCATTTATATTAGTCATTAATTTTTATTGATAAGATTTAGATGTCACTAGTACATTGTATACCCAATAATTGTCTTGTGTCATTGCATATGTTGGCAATAAAAAGTTGGAATATAGAAGAGGAAGAAGCCAACACACAATAATCCAAATTGTACACTTCAACTCAATCAACTAACTATAAGAATATACAACACTAAGTTGATTTTTTTTTATTTCAGCCATCAATTGAGAAGTTGCAAGAGATGACTACTCACAAAGCTCATTGCTTGATCTTGCCATATCCAGTCCAAGGTCATATCAACCCAATGCTTCAATTCTCCAAACGTTTACGATCCAAACGCGTTAAAATCACTATAGCACTCACAAAATCCTTTTTGAAAAACATGAAGGAATTGCCAACTTCTATGTCAATTGAGGCCATATCTGATGGCTATGATGATGGTGGTCGCGATCAAGCAGGAACTTTCGTGGCCTATATTACACGATTCAAAGAAATTGGTTCGGATACTCTGTCTCAACTTATTCAAAAATTGGCAATTAGTGGATGTCCTGTAAATTGCATAGTATATGATCCATTCCTCCCTTGGGCTGTTGAAGTTGCAAAACAATTTGGATTAATTAGTGCTGCATTTTTCACACAAAATTGTGTAGTGGATAATCTTTATTACCATGTACATAAAGGGGTGATAAAACTTCCACCTACTCAAAATGACGAAGAAATATTAATTCCTGGATTTCCAAATTCGATCGATGCATCAGATGTACCTTCTTTTGTTATTAGTCCTGAAGCAGAAAGGATAGTTGAAATGTTAGCAAATCAATTCTCAAATCTTGACAAAGTTGATTGTGTTCTAATCAATAGCTTCTATGAGTTGGAGAAAGAGGTAACATGTCGTTCTGTTTCTTCTTCGCGTATAAAAAATGAACTGACAAAGCATATGTGAGGTATTATTGAAGCCCCTTAACTTCTTCATCTGATTAATGAAAATTCTGACTCTGCTATGGATACTGATTAATGAAAATTCTGACTCTGCTATGGATACTGTTTAATGAAAATTCTGACTCTGCTATGGATACTGCTTAATGAAAATTCTGACTCTGCTATGGATAGTATAGAAAACATAGAAGGAATTAAACTATGTATAATGCCTTAGACTTTCTGTTCTAGTCACCTAAGTTATTGTACAAATTATTCAAATGGTTACATGAACTTTTTATTGTTTGACATGTAGGTAATTGAATGGATGTCAAAGATATATCCAATAAAGACAATTGGACCAACAATACCATCAATGTACTTAGACAAGAGACTACATGATGATAAAGAGTATGGTCTTAGTGTCTTCAAGCCAATGACAAATGAATGTCTAAATTGGTTAAACCATCAACCAATTAGCTCAGTGGTGTATGTATCATTTGGAAGTATAACCAAATTAGGAGATGAGCAAATGGAAGAATTGGCATGGGGTTTGAAGAATAGCAACAAGAGCTTCTTGTGGGTTGTTAGGTCTACTGAAGAGCCCAAACTTCCCAACAACTTTATTGAGGAATTAACAAGTGAAAAAGGCTTAGTGGTGTCATGGTGTCCACAATTACAAGTGTTGGAACATGAATCGACAGGTTGTTTTCTGACGCACTGTGGATGGAATTCAACTCTGGAAGCGATTAGTTTGGGAGTGCCAATGGTGGCAATGCCACAATGGTCTGATCAACCAACAAATGCAAAGCTTGTGAAAGATGTTTGGGAAATAGGTGTTAGAGCCAAACAAGATGAAAAAGGGGTAGTTAGAAGAGAAGTTATAGAAGAATGTATAAAGCTAGTGATGGAAGAAGATAAAGGAAAACTAATTAGAGAAAATGCAAAGAAATGGAAGGAAATAGCTAGAAATGTTGTGAATGAAGGAGGAAGTTCAGATAAAAACATTGAAGAATTTGTTTCCAAGTTGGTTACTATTTCCTAAATGATAAAGAAATAGATTTGTATTTTGTAATTACTTTTTTCTGATTGAAGTACCAAAGTTTGATATTTTTTTTTTATAATGGTATTGTTTTGAGTTTATAAGAAGCTCAATTCTCTAGCTAGCTAGACTGCTTTACTTGATTTTCTGTTACTCACGACGATCCTTAATTTATATCATTTATCAATTTTATTTTATTTTTTAAATTTGAAGGATTTTTATCTAATTGACTAACTAGTTTGTCCCTATTCCCTATTAATAGACCTTTTCCAGAGAATAGTTGTTTAAAACTTGAAAAAAACTTAGTTATGGAGATCTCAAAAAAGAGAAATGGAGTATTTTATCTAATTTATTCGGTTCATATTTATAATAATGGATCATTTTTTTTGAAGAGGCAACAAATACGATATTTTAAGAGATTTTTCAACAAGAAAGAAGAGAGAAGGAAACAGTTTTTTTCATTATCTTTTTTTTTCCGATTAGTGACCTTCTAATTTATTAACCTTTTGATCAAACTAAAACTTTTAATGAGTGTGAAAATAACCAAAATGGTCCTTGATATATGGGGTTTGAATATTCTTGGTCCTTTTATATTTATACATTAGCTTACTAAAATAGTCCTTTATGTATATAAAAATATGACCATTTTGATTTTTTAATCCAAATTTTACGAGGAAGAAAAAACCCGACATACAAAAATCTCTTCAAATCTCAAAGAATATTTTAAAGATTCTATTTTTCACCTTTATCCATTCCGTTTCCCCCCTTTAATGTCAACAAAAAAAAAAAACATAAAAAAGTTATTAATCTTAAAAATGACAATAGTATTTTAGATGAAGTTATTAGCTAAGAATATTTTTATTGAATTTTATATAGTTTAAGAATATTTTTAACCCTTTTACGTGAATTCATTTATATTAGTCATTAATTTTTATTGATAAGATTTAGATGTCACTAGTACATTGTATACCCAATAATTGTCTTGTGTCATTGCATATGTTGGCAATAAAAAGTTGGAATATAGAAGAGGAAGAAGCCAACACACAATAATCCAAATTGTACACTTCAACTCAATCAACTAACTATAAGAATATACAACACTAAGTTGATTTTTTTTTATTTCAGCCATCAATTGAGAAGTTGCAAGAGATGACTACTCACAAAGCTCATTGCTTGATCTTGCCATATCCAGTCCAAGGTCATATCAACCCAATGCTTCAATTCTCCAAACGTTTACGATCCAAACGCGTTAAAATCACTATAGCACTCACAAAATCCTTTTTGAAAAACATGAAGGAATTGCCAACTTCTATGTCAATTGAGGCCATATCTGATGGCTATGATGATGGTGGTCGCGATCAAGCAGGAACTTTCGTGGCCTATATTACACGATTCAAAGAAATTGGTTCGGATACTCTGTCTCAACTTATTCAAAAATTGGCAATTAGTGGATGTCCTGTAAATTGCATAGTATATGATCCATTCCTCCCTTGGGCTGTTGAAGTTGCAAAACAATTTGGATTAATTAGTGCTGCATTTTTCACACAAAATTGTGTAGTGGATAATCTTTATTACCATGTACATAAAGGGGTGATAAAACTTCCACCTACTCAAAATGACGAAGAAATATTAATTCCTGGATTTCCAAATTCGATCGATGCATCAGATGTACCTTCTTTTGTTATTAGTCCTGAAGCAGAAAGGATAGTTGAAATGTTAGCAAATCAATTCTCAAATCTTGACAAAGTTGATTGTGTTCTAATCAATAGCTTCTATGAGTTGGAGAAAGAGGTAAAATATTCTTCCGCATATTCTTTTTTATGTAGATGTTGAATTCCAGATCTACGGTTTCGTATGTTTACTTCTTCATATTTTGAATCTCCTTAGTGAAAAATCCTGACTCAACCACCCATAGTGTAAAAAACATTAAAGGAATTAACTGAATCATATAATATAGTTTATTATTTGTCATGTAGGTAATTGATTGGATGTCGAAGATATATCCAATAAAGACAATTGGACCAACAATACCATCAATGTACTTAGACAAGAGACTACATGATGATAAAGAGTATGGTCTTAGTATGTTCAAGCCAATGACAAATGAATGCCTAAATTGGTTAAACCATCAACCAATTAGCTCAGTGTTGTATGTATCATTTGGAAGTTTAGCCAAACTAGGAAGTGAGCAAATGGAAGAATTGGCATGGGGTTTGAAGAATAGCAACAAGAGCTTCTTGTGGGTTGTTAGGTCTACTGAAGAGCCCAAACTCCCCAACAACTTTATTGAGGAATTAACAAGTGAAAAAGGCTTAGTGGTGTCATGGTGTCCACAATTACAAGTGTTGGAACATGAGTCGATAGGGTGTTTTCTGACGCACTGTGGATGGAATTCGACACTGGAAGCGATTAGTTTGGGAGTGCCAATGGTGGCAATGCCACAATGGTCAGATCAACCAACAAATGCAAAGCTTGTGAAAGATGTTTGGGAAATAGGTGTTAGAGCCAAACAAGATGAAAAAGGGATAGTTAGAAGAGAAGTTATAGAAGAATGTATAAAACTAGTGATGGAAGAAGATAAAGGAAAATTAATTAGAGAAAATGCAAAGAAATGGAAGGAAATAGCTAGAAATGTTGTGGATGAAGGAGGAAGTTCAGATAAAAATATTGAAGAGTTTGTTTCCAAGTTGGTTACTATTTCCTAAGTAGGAAGTTAATAAATAATTAAAGAAGTTGATTTGTATTTTGCAATTTCTTTTTCTAATTAAAGAAGCAAAGTTTGACTTGAATCTTCTTTTATTTTCTCCTCTTTCTATTATTTTATTATTCATTTATTGTGGAATGTAACAAACAAATTGTCATGGTCAATGAGTCATTCCTAACTTATTTGCTAGATGATTGGATGCTTTATTTGTCATCTCATTTTTAATGAACTTTTGAACATGATTAACTAAAACTCTGTTAATTTAAATTTCAGTTCCATTTCCAAATAGTTCATGGTCAGAATTGGTGCATTTAACTTGTTTTGGAGCAAATGTATTTTTGAATTATTTAGCTAATTGAAGGGTATGTTTAATAGAATTTCGAAGAAATTTTACTAGTTTAGGAGCTTAATACTTAAATATATTTTATTTGTATTGTTACTAATCTTATCAGATTTTGGTGCGTTCAGAATCTAGATACTTTGAGATACATGTATCTTAATATACAAGAAATTAAAAAATTAGTTGTTCTAAACAGACTAAATACAAGTGGATGTATATAAAATACATAGGCAAATCTCGCTTACCACTCACATATGTATATGATATATAGTAAATCACATCAGGTACATAAAGATATATGTATCTAGTGTGATTCCTAAGTATCTGGGATACATGACTATCTTGGTCGCCTTCTTCCCCATCTCGCTCGTCTCAATATATATAGGTGTATCTTTCTCAACATATGATATAAATTCTTTATTAATAATAAAAGGGGGCTTTCACATGTAGCCACTTAAAATAGCCTAATTACTCTTCATAACTATAGTTTGATAATTACAATTCGTAGCTACATGTTATATGGAGGAGAGAGGCGAGCGAGACTAAGAGAGAGGAGAGAGGAGAGAGAGGGAAAGGAGTGGAGAAAGGTGAATTGTATATATATATCGGTTATTTTGTATGTATATATGGCAAGCGAGATTGGGAGAGGGAGGAGAAAGGCGAACGAGATTGAGATAGGGAGGAGAGAGGTGAGCGAGAGAGAGCAGAGAGTGGGAGAGAGGTGAATTGTATATGTATATCTATTAGATAATTGTATATTATACATATATGTTTGTATATTCTAGCGAATTATACATATACAAACGTGACTAATTATACAAACTTGAAGTCAACCCACGTAATTAATGTAAAATGTTAGTCAAGAATAATAATTATAGCAAACTATAGCTATGATGAATAATTAAAAGCATATATATATCTAATATATATGATATGGATGTAGGTTTAATAATAGTTTTGAATGACATTTTTACCCTTCTAAAATAAAATTGATCAAACAGACTATAAAACTTGTCCCCAAGTACTAGTTTGGATGGACAACTAAATTAATGAATTATTAAAAGTAAAAGATACACTCCTTTTGAACAAATTAAAACAATAAAAATTTCTCCTTTGAACTTCGAGAAGTCTTCTTCAATACATTATGAGTAAAATTTGAAAACTTATATAGTCAATTTCAATTTTTTTTTTTTTGAAGTATAAGTAATGCTTACTCCTATATTAAAATATTATATATAAAAAATAAATACTGCTAATAAAAAGTCAAACCCCTACATTGAGCACACTACATTAGAACAATCTAATGTAAAATTTAGGTTATATTTATTTTTTACTCTTATTTTTTTGACACAAGTAAATTAGATTTTCTTAAAAAAAAACTTGTCAATATCATTTATGTTTGTGTTTTAAATTATTAAAGTTCAAATGACTTTCAAAAAACGAATTATGATAAGTAAACGAAAGAAGAAATTTAAAGAAAACATTTTTCAATGCATTCAAAAATTTTCTCGAATTTAAATAATTTTTAGATAATTCAACACCACACGATAAATTGTTTGTATTTCAAAGAAAATGACCCCAAGAATTGAGAAAAAAATAGACAAAAAACAATCATAAAAACACGGAGAAATTTTGCATGGGACAACAAACTTCATTTGGCGTGTTAAATTGGTTTATTTGACTAATAATATACAATATGGACCATAGTACATATAGACTCATTTTAAATTTTAATTCTCGTGATATATTTTTTCATCGTATTAATATAATAAAAATATATAACTTATATAGTTATACTCCCTCTATCCCCTATACAACACATAACATTTTTCAAAAGTTAAACAGTTTAAGTTTAATTAGAAATTCACTCATAGAATTATCAATAAAAAAAAATCTATTTATTTGTAAGCTACGTAAAAATTACTAAATATAAAGATAAAAAAAACTTATTTAAATCTCGAAATTCAAAAATATCATGCAAGAAAATTTTTTAGCTTCGAAATCTAGTCTAAATCTCACCAATATGAAGCGAAACATAAATAAAAATAAACAGATAGAGTAAAAACTTCAAATGAGATGGATAAAATTCATTCACTCGTAATCAAAGATTTCGAATTTGAATCTTAGAATTACGAAAACAAATTTGACGATAAAAAGCTTTCACCTTAAGTCAATTTTATACGAGACAATTTTGAATTAATCAGAACCTCAATATAGGTATCGGAAATCAACCTCCCACTTGGTCAAGTCAACTCTATTTTTTTTTTCATTTGACTACTTTTCCTTCACATAAACTAATTTCTCTTTCCTTTTTTTTAATTTTTCCTTCAAAGGCGCATTAAGTTTATGCCTTTCACGTGTCGACTTTTAATAGGCTTTTGAAGTTGACATTTTTAGATTTTCAATAAAAGTCTACGTCAACTCCTAAAAATCAATCTTAACCGTCCGATCACTTTTAATATAATTTAAACGGTTAAGATTAAAACAAAATCGTTTACAGGCTATAGCCGGTTGATAAAAGTTGGTCAACTAAAGAAGAAAAAGGATCTGTGCTTCCCATGTGATTTCCACCAAAGAAGAAAAGTCAGAATTCTTTTGCTTTAATTTTTTTTATTTTTTCTTATTTAAGTAAATGTTAACTTTGGGAATCTATTTATTTAATTTGGGTGATATAAAAAGTCAAATCGTTTAAGGATTTTATTCTCTATTTTTTTAATATTGATAAATATATTTTATGATATAAGTATCAATTTGACATTTCAAGTGGGTTTCCTTTTATTATTGTTAAATTCTTTTATGTGCTACTATCATTTTAAAGTCAACTAGGAAAAGTAAGAGGCATAATTTCTATGGATGGGTGTGGGGGTGACGGCGGGGATTTTAGAAAGTTATTTTCAATAGATTTTTGTTTAAGAGAAAAAAAAAACTTATAACGATTTATCGAAACAGTAATTAAAGTAGGGGAAAAATGTGTAATATATACTTCTTAATTTTGTCATCATTTGAAGTTGAAAAATCGTTATCTGACTCATGCCATTAAGAAATAACAAATAATAATAAAAACTAAATATATTTCAATCTAGATGAACGTCGATTAACATTAAATTTTTAGGAATGAATCTCATTAGTTTGAAGCAATAAACCTTGACAAACATTAATTTTCAAGAAATAAACATAATTAATTCATTAATTCCAATAAGATTACCATTATCTTAATTTGTACAAAATGGTGCTCTAAGTAACTACTAACTCACACTTAAATACAAGTCAACCTACTATTTCATCCCTTTCAAAGTAATTTCAAATAATATAATAAAATTATACTTCCTTTTCAATTTATATTACTCATTTTTCTTTTTAATCTTTAACATTTCTATATTAATTAACAATATAACTTTAAAATATTTATTTCATTTTTTATAACTCATATAAAATAATTTTTTATTTTATTTTATTTTTTATCATACGGATCCCACCATTTTCCCCCTTCGAATAAATAAAGTAAATAAAGCTGTCAACTAGCATGCTACTATTTTGTCATTTTGTTTGATAAAATATTTAAATAAATCTCAGCCGTTAGATCAAAAGATTTGACTCTTACCCGGTCAACCGGTGATCATTTTCCACCTATATATAGCCTTCATCTTCATCTTCTTCATCTCATCATCTCTGCAAATCAAACAACAAAAATGGCTGTAGATTTGTTAAATTATTCGAATTTGAATGAACAATTAGCTTTACAAGAAGCTGCTACAGCCGGTTTAAAATCTATGGATAATTTAATCCGGTTCGTTTCATTTCAACAACAGCAAAATCAAACGGTTCAGCCGGATTGTAGAGAGATAACTGATTATACTGTTTCGAATTTTAGAAAGGTTATTACTATTTTGAACCGGACCGGTCATGCCCGGTTTAGACGTAGTCCGGTTCAGGTTACTGATGATTCGTCTACGGCTTTAACTCTATCGCCGTTGACAAATCCGGCGGAGGAAACTGTACCGGCGGTGAAAGTACCGGTTGAGAAGTATCAATCGAAGGCGTTGACTTTAGATTTTACGAAACGGAAAGTTGGTAAATCTATTGGATGTGAAGCTGTTCCGGTAGCGAGTTCGACGACGTCGTCGTCGTTTATGTCGACGATTACAGGTGAAGGAAGTGTTTCGAATGGTAAAGTGTTTTCGTCGATGAGTTTACCTCCTCGTCCGCCTGTTTCCTCCGGGAAGCCGCCAATCGCCGGGAAAAGATGTCGTGATCATGAGCTGTCTGATGAATTTTCCGGTAGAACTTCTAGCTCCGGGAAGTGTCAGTGCAAAAAGAGGTTGGTGATCTCTTCATAACCACATCGCATTTTCAGCTTCTCCGATGAAAACTCAGACTTTCTAATCTGTTTTTTTTTTCTGAAACAGGAAATCTCGAGTAAAAAAAGTGATCAGAGTTCCGGCGATCAGTTCAAAAACTGCTGGTATTCCGGCAGATGAATACTCATGGAGAAAGTACGGTCAAAAGCCGATCAAAGGTTCACCATACCCAAGGTAGTTACACATACACCATTATCAATCATCACGGTTCAGTTTTTTGTACGAATGAAATTTCCAGATCTGAAACTTCACTTCAATTTTCAGGGGATATTACCGATGTAGTAGTGTTAGAGGCTGTCCGGCGAGAAAGCACGTAGAAAGAGCCACCGATGATCCTGGAATGCTTGTTGTGACTTACGGCGGAGAGCATCGTCATGTTCAAACCACGATCTCCGGCAACGTCACCGGCGCTGGAGCTGGAAGTTCCGGCGAGAGAATGATGGCTTTTGAGTTAACAGGACAGAAAAATGGAGAAAGATTAGGGTTAGAGATTTAGGGACTGTTTTTGTAATTTCGAAATAGTGGAGGGGTGGAAATTGACATGTGAGAAAGCTTAAAAGCGTAGAAAAGTCAATAGTTTGGTGGCAGTTGAGGGGTGTGTATGTAAATTTGGGAAATTTTGACTACTTTTTATTTAATACGAAAATCGAGAAGGTTTAGAAATTTTCAAGTTTGACTATACTTTTACTTTTTTATTTGAAAAAATAGAAAAATATTTCTTATCTTTATTGTAATTTAATTTAATTATTGAGATTCGTCATGATTTTGTCTTTTTTGAAGAATTGCTATAATTTATTCTTTAGTGTTGGAGGAATAATGGTATTTTTTTTAATAATTGAGAAAAGTCAAAAAGGTTGTGCAATTAGTGGGGTTGGAATTTCAATTCAACTTGCGTGATGTTTGTTTCTAAGAAAATATTTAAATAATTGAACGATAATAATATATTCGATATAATATCACGATAATACTAACATATACATGTTTAGTGAAATTTTAAAAAATTGGATTTGAGAATAATAGAGTGTATAAATTATTTCATAAAGCTAAAGAAATTGATTCTGAAGAACTCTTTGTGCGTATCGAAATTAAAGAAGAAAGAAATAATGAAGTATAGCAGTTAAATCGAAAAATAGTGTAAAGCCTATAAGAGAAAAAATAGTAATAACAACAAAACAATTTGAAAGTGAAATGCAATAATTTAACATATAATAAGAATTATAAGGGTACGATTTATTCAATGTTAAGCATTAAATCTTTAGTGTTATATCCTCGATAATTATGAGGTTGTGTCGCCCTACATCCAACCACTCATACTTCTTTACTGGGTTCGGTGCACCTTCTTTTACATCCTAAATTTTTTTAGTTTTGCTTTTCTCATTTTGTCCGTCACAAAAATTATTTTCACCTTGTTCTGAGTAATCTTATTCCTAATCTTGTCACTCTTATCACGCCTACATCCATGTTAACATTCATATTTTTACGACATGCATCTTTTGAATATGTAAGTACTTGACGACCAATACTTCATCCTTTCTCTAATCAAATTTGCTCGCTCGTAGTTTTTTTGAAATTTCAAGCACCGCAATAAATTTAATAAGGTTTCAATATCATCATATCAACTAATCAAATTCAATGCAATGTTATTTTAGTATAATTATATTAAATTATTGTGAATTATTCTAACCCTATATTATATTTTTCATTAAAAAATTACATTTTTACTTAATAAGTTCTACATTGATTCTAGCCTCTTCAAACTTAAATTGTAAGATTACACTAACGAATTTCTTGTTATTCAATTTATATATGTCAACTAGAAAAAAAAAAGTCTCTCAGTGTATATATGTTAAAATTAGAAAAGAAAAAAACCTCTTTATAAAATTTAACTTTAATTTACAACGAAACAATCATGATTTTCGATAGATACTTGCTTCAGAAGTAAAATATAACAAAATTATCAATAGAAGAAAAGTATATTACAAAGAATATATATTCAAATATGAGTTTTCAACTGTCTACACATTCAAATAATCTTTTGACTTATCTAATTTGAAGTAAGTACTTTTAGAATCAAATTAATTTTAAACATTTTTAATTGTCAATGACTGTTGACTTATCTAATTTGGAGTAAGTACTTTTAGAATCAAATTAATTTTAAATATTTTTAATTGTTAATTATTGTGACTTGCAATATATCTTTACGTACTTTACATATGTATGAATTTTATTTTAAAAAATTAAAGATTTTATGCGCGAATTTCTGACTAAATTTAAATCATTTGACTCTCGAAAAATAAAAATATCACATAAATTGAGCTAGAGAAAATAAGGAACAATAACAGTCAACTTTGTATGTGAAAGTTTGAAGTATTCAAAATGTGTTTTCTTAGGGTGAGTGGTTTTGGTGCAACTATTGGTAAATTACTAGCTCTTCAACCTTATATATATAAACATATATAGACTTTGGACCAAATTTATATCCAAAAATCTAGCTCTGACAAAGGTGAATTACGGGTAAAACTTATTCGCACTGAGTGTTTACATCAATTCAATATGTCAGACATTGTTTATTGTTTGGACTGAAGCGTGTACGATCATGGATTGAAGTATATCATCGAATGGTGTGGAAGCCTACTTCATTCATGGACCTGACTCTGATACTATTTTAATTTTTGAACAATAAATAGTACTAGCTTAAGAGATTTATGAGTTTCTTCATAGCGAAAGCGAATCTTTAACAATCACGACTCATATTAACAATCATCGGGAATAAACCTTACAAAGTCGACGAATCCCATGATTTAACAATCTAGATATTCTTTTCAACAAATCTCATCATTTGAAAAATAAATATGAAAATTTGTACAATAAATACATGTATAATATATGGCTAGGAGTTATAATTATTTTTATCGAGCGGCTAAATATTACTTTTCCGTGAAACAAATTAGAAATGGGCCTTTGGGCCTTAATGGACTAAGTTAAGTGGATCAGTGAATAAATAGGATAAAGACTGCACAAATTTCGGCCCTATATAAAATCCAAATTTTACAAGCAAGATAACTTTATTTTATTTTATTCTATTTTTGGTGTTTATTTGCTTGGACAATTATGATGTTTTAAATATTTTTTTTAATCTATCTAAAAAAAAAAAGATATCTTTTTAAGTTTAGAAAGAATTATAGTTTGAATTTCTCTCTATCTATCTTTATTTTTTCCGTATATTAAAAATAGTTGTTTAATTTTA
This sequence comes from Solanum lycopersicum, assembly GCF_036512215.1. NCBI lineage: Eukaryota > Viridiplantae > Streptophyta > Magnoliopsida > Solanales > Solanaceae > Solanum > Solanum lycopersicum. The sequence goes on along the minus strand of NC_090807.1, from coordinate 1,763,343 downwards.
CTCGTTCAGTTTGAAAAATCAAGAGATAATATACTATCTGTGTCTATTTTACCATTACCAGTAGTAAATACTATTCAGTTTTCAATATTAGATGGCTTATAATTAATACAGATAACATTAGTAAAATTATTTCTCTATTTATTGTTTCTTAAAAAGTGTGCCAAGTCAAATATGAACAAGTAAAAATGACAACGATAGTAATAGATAAATGTGTGAAATAAAAAGTCCAAAATCTATCAAACAATTTTACTTCCTTTTTTTCGCACCTTTAGACAAGTGCATCTATAGGTCGATGTGGAATACGTCTAAACCATCTCAAGCAATCTACTCGTACTTTATCTTCAATAGCTATTACTTGCAACTTCCGACAAATGCATTCATTTCGAATTTCTTATCTAGTTTTGTATTATTGTTCATCCATTTCAGCATCAGCATCTCGACAATACTCATCTTGTGGTTATGTTTGGATTTTAAAAACCCAATATTCACTATCATATAATATTGTCAACTTATAGATATTCTATAGAACTAATTATCATTTATCCTTCTAATTCCTATCACATAATACCATAGTAACATATTCATTTATTATTCCATTTGCTTGGTAAGATAACCTACATATCCAAAATGGAATAATAAATGATTGTGCCACGTGTCCTTGTTTGTAACAAAAATGAACAAGTTGTGGTACTGAAAACTCAAGATATATAGGACATGTATTATTAGGATACACTCTCCACCTACCAGAGGCACTATTCTTGAAACATAATAAAAAGAAAAAAAAGGACAAACATATCTCAAACTATCGTAAATGATATGCAGATATCTCTCGTCATACTTTAAGGATATTAGTGTCCCTCCAGTCTAAAGCTAGAGCATATACACCCTTTATACTAACAGACATACACGTGTCACGGTCATATTCACCAATTCGACATTTATTAAATATCAAATCGATGGATAAGATTGTGCCACGTGTCCTTGATTAGTATTCCGTTAGAGTGAAGGGGATATATGTTCTATGTTTGAAATGCAAGGGCACCAATGTCTCAAAAGTATGACGACGGGTATCTGCATACCATTTACAATAATTCGGGACATATTTGTCTTTGTTCCCTAATAAAAATATGAAAAAATTACATGAATAAATATATTTTAAAAAATAATTACTGATTTTAGCGATACTTTTTGTTTATTATCATTTATAGCAATATTGTGATAAATTTGTAATATGTATTAAAAGTGGATTATGTATGCAATATATTTGAATTATAATTGCTTTTGAATATATTATGTTTGTTTGGTAAAAAATTGTCACATTGTATTATAAGTGTATTAAAATGTGTGATAAGTGTATTATCCATCATTAAAACTTGTATTATATTTGAATAATAAATTTATCTTTATAATATATATTAAATTTGTAAAAAAAATATTATTGCTATAAACGATAAATATTTTTTTATTATATTATATTTAACATGTTCTATCCTATTCTTAGGTCTTCAAAATAGCCCTACCATTTCATCAAAAAAAAATAATACTCCCCCAATTAACTTTCCTATTCATCAAGCTTAAAATACCATTTCATTAGGATGTTCATCTCCTATCTCAATAAGTTTTTTTTTTTTAATTAAAAAGTCAATTCAGAATTTAAAATTTATAGAATATTGGTCAAAAAAATCTAGCTAATACTATAATGATAACTAAATTCACAGTCAAGTATTTATAAGTATCCAATAAAATTTTTAAGATAAACATACATAATATGCTAGAAGACTCACCACTTGCTGACTCGAATAATGAAAATGTTAACCCTAACGAATTCGATATCTTTTTAGTTAACCTAGTCATTTATTCAAGTGAAAATACGCGTGTTAAAGGACAAACTCATTATTCATCGAGTTTTACACTAAAAAGATTGCGGTTTTTTTTGGTTTAAAAAGTATGTAAAGCATGAAATAAAGTACATATAAATTGACATAAAGATGAAAAAGTAAATTAATACACACACATTGCCTAGCTGGAGAATATAAAAAATGTCATTAAATGTAACATGTCAAAGGGGGAGGGGACTCATCACTTGGTAATTTGTCAGATCAAAAAAAATCCTTCCTAGTTGCAAAGACAAATTTTTAATGGCATGGACCATAGAGTGTGTTCAATGAAAGAAGTAGACATGTCCCAACATAAAGCAATATCCCTCTGTTCAGTAACAGAGTCAGAATTTTTAATAAGAGGGTTCAAAATCTAAGAAGTAAACACACGAACTAGTGAAAGAGGAGTTCGACATTTATTATACATATCTAAAAAGATAATTTTAACCCTGTACAGATAATAATACTTTCCGTCAAACAGAGTTCAGATGAACTCTTAAGGATATATTGGTTCTGCCCCTGCATCCAGCCCCACCCCACCCCCTACCCCCCACAAAGACAACACAAAAAATTAACTCTAGGTGTCTTTACAAAAACAAAAACACAAAATCTACAAATTGCCCACAAAAAGATATGTGGACCCTTTTGTAAACAAATATAATACAATGCCATAGCAAGTAAAATGAAAAGTTTGAAGCCTTGTGGTGACCTATATTTTTCCACTCAAGATTCATGTGTTGCATCTCTTTTTGCTACCGACACCTTTTTTTTTTTGTCTCAATAATGAACCTTACAAAAAAATAAATTAGGGCACTGTTCATGAAAACCCTAGATAGAGGTGAAGAGATCATCAATTGAAGGACCATTAGAGAGGTCTCAATAGAAGAGCCATAAGTGTCTAATTTCAATGTCTAAGTTATAATTAGTAGGACCAAATAATCAAGTGTTAGGCGGAAGATAGTATAATAAACTTTGGAATACCATAAGTAAGAAGATAAAAGGGGAATATATTAGACGAGATGCAAAATAAGGTTTGTCAGTCGACCTAATCCACGAGAGTAGATGAACAATCCACTATATAAAAGAGAGTACGAAATATCGAGAGTCAAGTTAAGGTTAAGGTTAAGGTTAGTTCTTGAGTTGGGATTGGGTCTCGAGTCAAGGGTTAGATCTCTGGTTAGTTCCTATGTCTCAAGTCTAGGGTTAGAGCTAGGGTCAAGTTGGGTCTCGAGTCTGAATCAAGTCTCGAGTAGAGACCGAGGATAGAGGATTGGGTTAGGACTTGAGTAAGGGACGGGTCTGAAGTCTCAAGTCGTGATTCAATAGTTGAGGCCAAGGGTCGAGGATCAGGTTCTTGTTCCAAGGGGTTGGTTTCGGGTTGTGGTCAGTTTGAATCCCCATGGAGATAGAGGATCGAAAATTAAGTCCAGCCAAGGTCGAGTCTCATGTCCCGAGGGTTGGGTTGAGGGTCGATTCATGTGTCTCGAGTCAGGGTTGGGTCAAGGTTCAAGGCTCGAGTCTTGAGCCGAGGTCAAATCACGAGTTAGGGTAGAGGCCAAGAAGGGATGGACCTAAGTAAAGGGGATGTAGGGGAACGTGAACCATTCGAACAAATTGCGTCAAACTGGACAGGTCATGACCCAATCAATTTTCAGTCGTTTTCAATCATTTCACCCTAATCCATTTATTAACTCAACATATTTTAACTTGGTCAATTCAGACCTACTCCCCCCATTTGACACTCTTACTAACAATCACGGATGAAATCTACGGGAGCAGAAATGAAAGACGCAAGGTGCTTTTTTTTTCCTAAACGCCATAGCCTTGATGAATAGAGTTATCTGATGTATGCACAAAAGAGTGGTAGCAAATGCTCATTCAAACATCCTCTTGGTGCAACCACCTTTTCTTGTTTTGGACCCTACTCCCTCCATCTTTCATTTCAATGTACTCCATGGTGATGGCTATTGCAAGTTTTACCACAAACATATACGTAAAATCTCACTCATGCTCGATGTTTACACCAAATCACATCCGCTTGAGGTGACAACATAGAGAAGGTCATGGACTACATACTTAACCCCATGGGGACACGATTGTAACATCGTGGCTCTGCTATAAATAGTTATCATAAAGGCTAACAAGATCAGTCACTTGCTAAGTCACCTAAAGATAAGAATTACCCTACACCAGAGCATGGTAACCAAAGATAACAAAACCAACAAAAGCAAATGTACATGGATGGTAAAGTGTCTTATTCATTACAACAGACAAATTCCAAGAATTTGAAAAGCAAGTTTGACTAGGCCTTATTTAGGCCATTTTAAATCCTTATATACATAATATGATGAATGTGAAATGCCTTGAACAACACAAGTACTGCTTTTGAGAAATCAAATTAAGTAAAAAAAATAAAAATGAGATTGCTTCTACCTATAGTATTATTGACAAACAATCGACTCTATGTAAAAGACTTACAATAATTACCCTATCTAAAGATATTAGGGAACTCACACAGGCATGACGTAATAGTCTCGCGTACAAAATCCTAATTGGCTTCATTTCATATAGCAGAAGTCGATAACTGAAAATATCCGAGCTATTCCCAGTACTCTGTTGTTCTGCCGGTACAAAGTTCAGATGAGAGGAAGTGGATCAGTTCTTGACATACAATATGTAAGTTGTTCTTTCTCTTCTCTTGAGCAATATTAACTAATCTGCTCTCCGATAAGATCAAGACCAACGAGGAGGAATGTCACTCCTTGGAAAAGAAGGAAGTAAAAGTGGAGTCCATGGGCAGATAAAAGGCTTCTAGCTGACGCCGTTAAGAGTAAGAAAGAAAGAGCTAGTTCTTTTCTGTATATTTTATTGCTCTTCTTGACAGGTGTAGAAGTTTCATCCTTCTGTTTGTTCAATCGATTCAGCTCAGAAAGTTCACTTTCCGAAGCCCCTCTGCTAATCTGTGGTGCTCCAAATGCTTTCAAATCTTTTTCAGCAGCAGCCAGTAGGTCAGGTTCAGAAGACCTTCCTGCCTTTTTGGTAACAACCCACTCGTACGAACTTCCCAATTGGAAAAGTCCAGATACCATAGCATTGAACTTTGTCACTGACATAGTGTTTTCGAAAAGGAGGTAGGGGGCGATGAAAGGAATGGATTTTGGTGCTGGAAGAATGTTTAGAAGTGTCATAAGAATTGGAATGTAGCAAACAACCCAGAAAGGGAGCTTGGCTTCCGGGATGAACATGGTTAGAGGAAGAACTACACAAAACAATGTGAATGAATAGAAGGGAAGAATGAGCTTTCTCAACAAAAAGAAAAGAAGTATGAGGTTGGCTTTCTTCCATATTGATATCTGCAGAAAAGTTCCGAAATAAAAGTTCCATTAGAATTTTATGATACGAAGCCTCGATATTCATTTCATTACACCTACCATTCCAGTATCTTATATTATAGGTTCTTTAACATCAGAAGAAGTGCTATTCATTAGAGTCTTTGACCCCAAAAAGATTGACAAAACTGAAGGAGAAGAGTCAATGTACCTTGGAAGAAACAATAGCCGGAAGACACACTCGGAAAAGTTGCATGGGGCCCGAATGCCATCGATGTTGTTGCTTCCTATAAGCTTCAAAAGATTCAGGAACTTCACACAGGACCTATTTTTTCCATGTTGATACAATGAGCATTGTGATTAGATTTACGAATTCACAAAGAATAGTCTAAATAAAAAAGTTCAAAAGTTGTCGGGTATAAGACCTCGCAATAGTTTCATCAAACAGGATTTCAGTTTTTTAAACGAAGAAAAAAGACCAGAAGGTAGAACCCATCACACAGCCATTAAAGCTAGTCCAAGTAGCAATATATGGTACCATTAGCACATTTAACAAAAAAGTGAAAGCGGACAATCCTTACCCGCACATCATTAAGATATATGAACTTCCAACCATTGAGATGTGCACGAACAGCAATATCCATGTCCTCCACAGTTGTCCTCTCAAGCCAACCTCCAGACTCTTCCAAAGCTTTGATTCTCCAAATACCAGCAGTTCCGTTGAAACCAAAGAAGTTCAAGAATACCCCATTCACCTGTTGTTCCACCTCAAAATGAAAACACAGATTAATGTTTTGTAGACGAGTCAGCAAGTTCTCATCCTTGTTAACAAATGCCCATCTTGTTTGAACCAATCCTAACTCGGGGTTGTCCTGTGATGAAGTTGAAGAATACACGTTAATCGTCAACAATAACATCAACGAATTCACAAAAGGAAAAAAAGAAGAAAAAAGCATATTTCACCTTAAAATGCGGGACTGTTTGCTTAAGAAAATCTGGAGTTGGTTGAAAGTCTGCATCAAAGATTGCAACAAATTCATAATCCTTCACATAGTCACAACTCATTGCGGACTTCAAGTTCCCTGCTTTGTAACCAGTTCTAACCAGACGGTGCCTGTAAATTATGTTGACACCCTTTTGGTTCCATTTCGCGACCTCTGACTTTATTAACTCTTGGATGCACTCATTGTCAGAATCATCAAGAATTTGAATCAACAAACGGTCTTTTGGCCAATCAAGTTGGCAAACTGCTGATATAGACATCTCATATACCTGTGTAGCATCAGTAACAGAGAAAAACTTTTGAATACTTAACTCAGAATGAAAAAAAGAAGTTAAAAGTAAGGAGAAAATTATATTGTTTCATTAAAAAAACCATAACAATCTTTGGCAACCATGTAGAACACGACTAATGTAAGCCTCAAGTACAAAATGTGCCAAATCTAGATAAAGATCCGCGAAATGCTCAAGTTCATTAGTTGGTAATAAGATTCTAAAAATCGAATACTATCACAAAGAGAAAAGTAAGAGCCAAATATAAGCAATTGCTAGAGAACATCCCTGAACCACTTCTGTTACCTAAAATGGAAAAGGCAAGAAAGAGACCACTACTACGGGAAAAGAACAAAGGCAGAAAGAAATCATAAAAATAAAATGATAATCTTCTTTTTAGCACTAATTATAAATGATTTAGCACCACAGCAAGGAAGTAGTTGAATTCACCTAAATTTTCTTTTAGTTTCTTTCGTAATAGGAAGATCAATAGTGTTCTAACTTACTCTCCAGTTGACTCGAACCCTCAACTTACTTATTGACGGTGGAGGTGCTCAATCACTCAAGCAAGCCTCACTTGTCGAATTCACCTAAATCACCGCTTATATTACCAAATAAACTTCAACTAGTTCAAAGTCTAGAAGTGATTCATGTTGACAGCTTATAAAAAGTTCAAAACTTAAACAGAAGCCACAGTACAAATATGAGATAAAACATTCACAATTCAAAAGGGCAGCAACAGCAAAATTACCTCTCTTTCATTACACATAGGAATCTGCACAAGAACCATAGGGTAGTAACCATTGTTTGATCCCTCAAGATCATCTGATTTAAATGGATCCCCTTCAATCCTTGGCTTAATCTTCTTGCACTTGATATAAAAGCAACCCAAACAAAGTACTAAACGATCTAACGACTGAATTAGGAATAAAACAGTACAAAATGTGGAGAGTTTTTGAACTGAAGGCGCAATATAATCAGCACGAAAATCCAACCAAGCAACATATATAATGTGAAACAACCCCAAAACATCAGAAGTATGTGGTATATACAAATTTGGATTCTGAAAATAATGCCAACCTTTAAAGTAAGCAATCACTTCAAAAGCTAACATAACCAAAGAAACCCCCAAACAAACTTTGATTATTCTAAAAAGTAGATTACTCTTTCCAAGTTTTTCACTTGCAACAGAAACCCCTTTTCTCAAAATCAACCTATTCTTGATAGTACCAATTAAACCCCACAAAATTGTTGCTAACCAAGCAACACAACCAACAGCTTGGTTAGCCTTAAGCAACAAAACCCATGTCACTTGTTTAGCATTTTTGCCTCTACTCTTCTCTATAGGCTTAAATGCAGCATCAGGACCATCAATTTCAACAATGGAGAAATTGGGGTTCTCCATTTTCACTATAACTGGTGTTCCCCTTTCTTTATCTTTACCCCACCAGTCAGAAAAATTCAATCTTGGAGCCATTTAAGCTACTTTCAACAACAAATTCACCAGATCTTGAAAAAAAAATTTCAAGAACAACCTTTTCTTTTACACTATAAAAGAAATTCAACAACTCTCCATTTTCTTTTTCTTACTAAAACAAAATACAACAAAATGTTAAGATTCTTTGCATACCCTCAGAGACAACTCAAGCAACTAAAAAAAAAAAAAAAGAAGCAAAGCAACATTATAGAGGAAGGTATATACCATAAATTACCAGCTCTGAAACCCCTCCCCCCCCCTCCCCCCACCCCCCACCCCCTACTTCTTCAAAAATTTTACTTTCCCACTTTTTTGGATTTAAGCTGAGAAAGTTGTATACTAAAAATAATTTTTTTTTAAAAAACAAACTAAACACTACCTGTCAACTTTATCCATTAGAACTGTAAATATGAAGAATATTTTCATGTGTTTAACTGAATGTAGAAAAAAAAAACTATGTGAAAGATTAAGTTTATAGTGTATTTGAGATTAAAAATCTAAGCTTTTAAGATAAAACTTCATATCCACTAAACTTTTAGCTCAATTGCTCCTCTGAATACTGAGTATCCTTTCAATTTGTTTGTTTTACGCTTTTATTTGTAATTATTTGATAATTTTTTAACTTTAATTTTTCATATGTTATATGCATTTTAGTACATTCGATGTACCTTTATAGTTCATAGCCAATAAAATTCAAAATCTTTTTTTATTTTCAAATTACTCACAAAAATATCAAAAACAACTTCAATTTGTCTCGTGACGAAACACAATTATTGAACCAGATTTTGTGAGTGATAGAGTCTACATATATTATTTCAGAACTCATTAGTCCAATTGATAGTGAATCAAAAATAATTGTGTTTTACTTCAAGTCATTTGAAGATATTAGAAAACAAATGAGACTAACACACAATGTGTCTTCATTCCTTCGATCAAAATAATTATAATACGAATACCATTAAAGGCATTTACAATTTTTTTGAAAAAGCCAATCAAATCAGGCAACCATGTTTAAAATGAATAAATTATGAATGATTCAATAATTTCATAGAAAAATAACATAGTTAAAGTACCTGAAGAAAAAAATTTAATAAATTTAAAGATCGATTTATGAATCCGGCCTAAAATAAATAAAAATGATCTGCAACCACCCATTAGAACTTTAGTATAAAGTGTTTAGCTTGATTGTTCAAATTCATAATTAGGCACTTTAGACTAAAGAATGACTGTTGAAGTATTAATTATTATTTTTTCCTCTTATAAAGTTCTTTTGTTAAGTGTTTTCTCAATTATTGTCAGTACTATTAATTGTTTTTTGCTGTTAATTCTAAATGCTACTGCTAACTGCAAAAATGTTTGTTCTTTTTGTTTTTTATTTATTTTGTTTTGTTATTCCGGTATTATATTAAAAATGACTTTTAACAGTAATTGATGTTGATGTCATAAAAATATATTTTGATCAGTAATTGTTTAATTGAAGCTAATTATATTATTTTAAAGATAATTGACAATTTTTATAAATATCTTTAAAAATTATTATAACAATAAATTTAATGATAATTAATTAATATTGAGGAATATTTTTATTTATGAAATTAGATTAAGTTATTATGTGTATCACTACTACCTATTAAATTTATAATTAATTAACATTGATTGTTTAGTTTATTGGGAGCAGAAATGACACATAAAATTCCTTTTCACTTTTAAAAAATTTGATAATTAATTATTTAATATTATATAGGGATAAGTTTATAAAATAGTAGAGTGGCAGAATGTTTCGTTGTCCTTTTTTGCTTAGTAATTTGAGCTGTTTTGGGATTCAAAAATATTGGGGGCAAAACTGATTTTGATGAGTTTTTTTTTTTTTAAAGAAAAAGTAGCTGTTAGAGTATGGGCAAAATATATATATATATATATATATATATATATATATATATATACACACACACATTTTCGAACAATTATAAATGATATGTACATATTTTTGTTATATTTTTGAGATATTAACGTTTTTGTCATTCAAAAGGTAGAGCATATATATTCTTCATACAAACAGACATACACGTGTCATAATCTTATCTATCGATTCGATATTTAATTAAATATTGAATCGATGGATAAGATTGTGTCACGTAGATCTATTTATTCTTCCGCTAGAGATGTATATGCTCTAGTTTTTAAACGGCTGAGGCATCAATATCGTAAAAATATAACGGATGATATTTGCATACTATTTACCATATTTCGAGATATGTTTGTTATTTTTACCTTTATGAAATAAATAAGTAAATACACATGAAATGTAACTAGTAGATATTTTATCATCTTGTAAAAAGACAGATATTTATTTTTCATTGAGTTGATTGTCTATTTAAAACAATCTTTTTATTTTTAAGATAATGATAGTGTATACTCTATATCTCTATCCTTTCAAATTTTACTTTTATGAAATTACATTAAATATAATGTTGATATAGATAAGCATAAATATTTGTAGTTGAAAATAAAAACTCAATTTCTTATACCTGGGGTGGTGACTAGGGGCGTAGATATGTAATAGTCTGGGGATACCCTTCGTAGAAAAATAATACTCTTACATATTTAAATCTAGTAGCAACAATTTTTATTTTCTTCATTATTTTTGAACATACTCTATGAAATTTTTAATTTCGTCACGGGTAGGGGCCTGAAGAGCTTAAAATGTCCTTTTTTATAATCACGTTGATGAAATAATGTGGTCCTTTTAAAATTCAAATAAATACTTGAAAATGACATTTTAAAAATTGGTTAATGGTATGAATGATTCTTTCTTGGTGGAAATTTTTATTTAATCAAAACTAAGATTCTAAAGTTGGTTATTTCAGTTGTATTCTAATTTTTTTATATTAAAACAAATGATTAACTTTTTTTCAATTTTTTTTAACCTTCGAAAGTCTTAATAGAAAATAAATGTACTCCAACCTCAAAAATAATAATAATAACGATAACGACGATACATAGATACCTCCAGAGATTTAGATCTTGAAATTTTACTTGTCACAACGCACATCAGGTATATATCTTATGTGGACGATGATGAATATGAAAAAAAAAAAGGAATGATTTTGTTTCACGGTAAGAAAATATAGTAAAAAAAATAAAAATATTTTTTGATGATTCGATTCAATTTATACTTTATTCCAACCATATGAACTCATCGAATAACACTATTATTGTTGACAAAAAATATAATTGATAAGCGATATATAATAATGACTGACGAATGAAAATATATATTTTGATATGGTGAATCATGCATTAACAAAACAATTAATGAATTATCAATTTATACAATATAAAGATAGAAATTAAAAAAATTAAACTCATTATTTTAATACTTATAGAACCATATTCAACTTTACTAATTTGATTATTTTTATAATTTAATAATATTTTTAAAATTTAAATTATCAGTTATGCTTCGATTTTGATCGATTTTCGATGAAAAGTGATGGTATATATTAAGTTCACCGACCGATGAAAAAGTGTATAATAAAACATATGGCATAAAAAAATAGAGGCATATGCTCTGGGCCACATTTATATATTTCAAGTGCTGTCGGTGCCAACTAAAATAATAATAATAATAATAATAATAATTTCCCTACATAAAAGTATTTTTCTTTTTATAGTCTAATTCTTTTAATAAAACTATACTATTGAGTGATAGAAACATAATTTTCATTATATCAAATTGATATACGAAAAAGATAAACAAATTCATTATTTATTATAGATACATTAATAAAAAATAATTTAACCTTATTTAAGTAATGTAATTTTTCATTAATTAGTTTCTTGATAGTAAGTTCTTACCTCCATGCCTTTTTTGATTCATTAAATATTGCAATTTTCTTCAAAACTTTGTCATGTTCATATGTTTAAATTATTTTTTGGATCAATGTGTTTCTTTCTTTCAAAGAACTTATTATTATTTAAAGTAAAATTGATGTGATATTTAAATATTGTTAGATTATATGAAATTACAATATATTCTTCTTTAGTTTGTAGATACATTAATCTCTTAAACACAAATCGAGTATATAATATGTAGCTCGCATACATTAAATATGTATCTCGAATACATTACTATAACATAAATCGAATACATAATATGCAGCTCGAATACATTAAAAACTAGCTCGGATACATAATATGTAGCTCTGATACATTATAAATTAATTCAAATACATAATATGTAGCTCGGATGCATTAAATACTGGCTGATATACATTAATATGTAACTCGGATACACTAAATAAATAAGAGATTACAAAGTTTTTTAAAAATAGAAAGGGATATTGAAAATAAGGAAAACATAATACGTGTATTTCGGTAATTTTTCCTAGATTTTAGGCTTAAATAAACTTTGATTCAATCCATCAACCTATCAAAAGCCTTGGCCCAAACAAAAATATACAATACACTTGAATTATTTTGAATGAATTATATATCTAAAATTTGAGACTGTTTAGAAGAAATTTTAAATAGGTGGGGATGAATAGTTAGTATATACTCCACGTATCATCAGTGTATACCTCATGTATAGTTAAGTTATGTCTATTTTTGAGTGTATCATATTATATAATTATATTATATAATTAGTGTATATCTGTATATATGAGCTATATTCAGTTTTTTGAATGTATCATAATATATAATTAATGTATACTTTATGTGGGCTTTTGACTATCTGTATGCAAATAAAAAATAAGACTATATTATGGTAAACTAATTACTTTATTATTTATATTTGAAACTAATCTCTATTTTTTAAATACTTAAAAAATATTTTTAAAATATAAAAAGAAACTTCATTCACCCAAAAATTAGTGCATTGACCATCCTATATCAAAATGTATAGACATGACTTAAATTAGCCCATTAAGAATAGGCTTTTTACATAAATATACTATAATAAAAAAATATTTACCATTTATAGTAATAATATTTTTTTCACTTAATCACTTTTAATTCATTTATAATATAATTTTAATATATATTACAAAGAATAATTTATTATTCACATATAATACAAATTTTAATGGTGGATAATACATTTATCACATACATTTTAATACATTTACAATACAATGTGTCAATTTTTTAGCAAACAAACATAAGATATTTCAAATAACAATTATAATTCAAATAACAATTATAAGTAATTATTTTTTAAAATGTATTAATTCATGTAATTTTTCCTAACTTAGATCATAACTATCATCTACAATCATAATTGATATTCAATTTATATTTATATGTTAGTATTAATTTTATAATTCTATGACTAATAAAATTATCATACGAATCAATATCGAGTGCTATCTTTCAATTAATATGCATTATTTTTCAAATTTTTGATCCACCTATATTATTATTACCTCATAGCCTTATTCCCCTAACTACAATGGTCCTAATTTAGACCCCGTTAGAGTATCATGTGACAACATAAAAGTAATTTGACTTTTATTTGTAACACGTTGAGAGCTAAAAATTAAGACAATAACAACTATATGATATTTTATTTAATCATGACAAATTTTAATTAATAATAGTAAAGTGATGGTTAAATATACCTCGAGTTTTATGAATTATATTTGAAGTGAATTTTTATGAGAAGTTGAAAATATTATGCGTGGGTATTACTAAATTGCGACAAATTATGTTGGGATTAGTGATGTTGAGATTATTTTTTATTGGTTATTTATTTGGTTTGTCAAATATGCATGTCATAATTTTTAAGAATAAGTTGTTTGTTTATAAAAATACCCTTTAAGAAAAAGTTGTTTATTTATATAAAAAAAAAGGTTTAAGTGGGTACTTTTGTTATTTTACATTTTTATCTCGGGAATAGTATTCTACCCATAAGTAAAGAAAACTTATCCTAGTCATAATTTTTAATCGTGGGATAAGTGTTACGATCCAGGGACACCCCTAGGTGTAACATGGCGTACTTGACCCCGAAGGGGCCTCATATAAGCCCTTAGCATATCATAACATAAGATAATAGAAAAGTACAAAAAATTAAAACTTTTTACTAACAAAGTCATTTTCATAAAAGCAAGCGAAAATCTTTCTATACTTTGTCTCAAACAATCTAATACAACTTTAGAATAAACTCTTGGGTACAATAGTCTCAAAACATAAATATAAAGACATAAAGGTACTAGTCGATTCTGTCCTCGAAGCTATGAGGACTTACCCAGATCTTCAACTCCCTGCAATTTCTAGAAATCTATCCCATGAGTAGATCTCAATCTCCGACTCTACATTTGATGAGAATATAGGCAAGGTATGCATTAGTACAAAATATACTAAATATGTTAGCTAGCATAATTATAAGAGCATAAGACAGAGATTAGCCAATATAAGACATAATCCAAAATCATATGAAAACTTCATGAAACATAAACCATAAGCATAAGAGACAATATCATCATAATAAGCAAGTCTCCAACATAAGCATCATAAACATTATTTGACTCTTAATCATTTATACCATAATAAAACTACTCTCAAGTAACCTAAAAACATGCATGTGCAATGCATAAATAGCATCTCATAATACCACCCAGACCAAGTATTCCTTTTTGGTCATCTTAATCATAGTATATATGCATGGTCAAGTCTTTAATCTTTTCTACCACAAGGGCACCATACTCCTCCGTAACCTCAAAGTATACTTCTGCGATGCATAAAAGGCATCTCATACTATCCTTCACACTAAGCATAACATTAAAGTCATCTTAGTCATACTTACCCTCCTTTGATCTCATTATTAGCTTACTTCAAATAGACAAGGAAATCTCTCACCTTTAGTCACTACTAAAACGGAAGGCAACTATAGCACAATCCTATCTCAAGATACATCATTCAGAAAAATATTTTTTTTGAATAACCCTAATTCATACTTGTGCAATGCATGAATAGCATCCATAATACTATTCATGCTAAGTACTACTTTTAGGTATTAATACTAATACTTTTTTGTTTGGAACCTAGTTCATGTCTTTTACTTTTGAACACTAGGAGGTACTCTCTTAAGCACATGTTAGTTTATTATTAGGTTGAACCCTATGTGATACTTCTTTTAGCATGTCTAGATTCATTATTAACATGGACCCTATTAGATACTACCTTAAGCATGTCTAAGTCCATTTATACTCTTAAACACCATGAGGTACTTCATTAAGTAAGTCTTAGTCCAATTATGCTTTAGAACACTATGAGATGCTTCTTTAAACATGTCTTAGTTGATTGGATATGGAGATTGCTACTATAAACCTTAACTCAACTATGTGAAGTCTTCCATCTCATGAAACATAACTTTGAGAAAACTCACACTCTACTACGTAAGAGTTCCTCCTTTAACTTTGATAGTCCTCACACCAATTAGGTATGATTCTCCTGTCTACTTGAATCTCGAACTCTATCTTGTGTGACACTCCATCTCATTGTCAATATCCACTTGGATCCAAGCATACACCCCAAGATTTACTACTAAGCCTTGCTTAATACTCATGTCTCATGGAAGGATGTCCTTAACAATCAATCCATGTTTAAGTGATTCTATCACATTATACTTTCAAGCATTCATAAGGTAGGTTAGGTATGTATAGACATTTCACCACAATTCTAGCTAGTAGACTTCTATTCATCACCCTAGCTTTACTCTCAAAGTCCTAGTGATTCAGCATTTTTGACTAAAAGCCTTACTCTCGAAGCTCATAATCATCAATTAGCCCTAGATTCGAAGGCATTCTAATCCGCATTCTTTACTATCAAGTGATTCTAGTCATAACTCATCAAAAGGTTCTACTTCTATGCTTTTGGGGCCTCCAATTTTTTTAAAAGACATATTTTTATATCATATTTTGATAAATTTGAAAAGATTTTTTTGGTTAGAAAAAAATAATAGTAATTGTTTGTTTTATTTAATTTGAATGTTGTTAAAATAATTGAGAAATAGAATAATGTGTAGTTAAGTATTGATATCCTTGCTTACATGACTACTTATTTTGTTGACTTATTTATATTTTGATGATTATCATTAACCCACATTATTATCCTTACATTTACCTTTTTAATTCATTTTCCATTTTTATTTTCTCATTATTATTTATTCTAAAGTCTACCAAACTGTAAAACATTTTGCATTATGAAAAATATGCTGTTGTGTGTTTATACAAAGATCAATTTTTTTTTTATGTGTTTTATTTTAATATTAAGCACTACAACAAATCATTACTATTTCAATATTATTATTTTAACTTATCAAATCCAGCGCAACTATTTAAATATGATTATATAAACTTTATAATGTTTTGAGTCAAGTTTTATTGTTCTAACTTTATATTATGTCTTTTGATTAAAAATTTCATTATTTGCGTTCTTACTTCATAAGGTACACATACATTCTACCTTCTCGAACTTAAATTTAAAGTTATATTGAGTACATTATAGCTATTCAATATATATATATATATATATATATATATATATATATAAATGAACAATTAAAGATCACCACATAAATTGAACAAGTATATGTTTTCTATAGCTAACTAAAGAAAATAAAAGGACAAAAGAAATTTGTTGAATGGGGATAAAGTCCAAAATAGTCTCTTATATTTGGGTTAAAACTAAAAATCTATCTTTGTTTTGCACAACTAGTGTTTTATGTTTGTAATATAATTAATAACTTCATTTGAGAGAAGATCAGAATAAAAATACCTGATTCAATATAAGTATTATTACAGTTAAATTAAAAATTTATCTTTATTTATTGAACTATATCAATTTATCGTTAACATATGACGTTGCATGAAAATTCTTGTTGTATTGCACACGAAATCTATCTGATGAACCTCTAAAAAAGACAATAGTATGAGGATGAACCAAAAAACCACCGGTATTATAAATCTCGAGAACTATTAGTGCTTCATGTGGAAAAAAAAAACAAATTTGACTTTGATAATGGACCATTTTAAGCCTTTTAAAGAGAATCATTTTAATAATAAACATATCCTTCTTTCTATATTTTGGAAAATCATAATATTAGTTTTAATATCCTTTTTAATAGGAATCGATTTCTCATATGATCAACTAATAGTTATTATCTGAGAAAACCGTTTTGATATTTTTCAACCAGCAAAATGACATGATTGAGTGATCATCTGAGAAATCGAACTCGAACTCGAACTCTTTGACTTATTTTTCAATAGAGTGCAACCATTGATGCTAAAACAACAAAGAAACCAAAAGAAATCTTCAATTTGTCAGCAGATGATGATGATGGTGCTTGAGCATCAGCTGCTGGTGAATCAGCGGACGGCGAATCGGCATCCTTAGTAGGGGCCTCTGCTTCCTCTTCAGCAGGGGCCTCTGCTTCCTCTTCAGCAGGGGACTCTGCTTTTGGTGGAGAACTTTTAGGCGTATTCGCCTTTGGTGATGGTGCTGATGATGGTGAAAGTGGTGAATCAATACCAGGTGTGACAATGGGTTGAGAAATACCAAGAATTGAGATGTTGTAAGGCTGATTCATGACGGATTTCTCTAGTCTTGAATCGCGTTGAGCGTCCTTAACAGCTGATCCAAACACGAACGTGTTGTCTTTAGCAGTAACATTCAAGAATCCTTGATCATTTGATGCTTTACCAGATTCTTGAAACATGGTTGTTAATTTACTAGTCTTGTCCTTCAATTTTTGAAGTTTCATCGTGTCGTAGTAGTCCAAAACGACGTGTGTTGTCAAGATCTTCTTGACAACATCGTTTGGTTTCGAGGTAAGATCACCAATTGCACCATTAGGGATAGCTAAGAGTGTGATTGTTGACTTCGCGTTAATTTCACTAGCTAAGCCAGTTTTTGATATCAAGTCATTGAAATTGGTGTAATCGGGATATTGGCTAAGGATTTTCGTGACATTAAAGGCGGAGGCCGAGGAGGCGGAGAGGAAGAGGAAGGAACAAAGGAGAGGAATAATTGAACGATTCATTTTTGCCGAAATTTTTTTTTCAAGCCAAAGAAAGGGAGTTCAAAAAAAAAGAGGGAAGAATAATAGAGCAAAATGTAATTTTGTAAACTAGCAAAAATGAGATTTTTTTAAATTTTTTTAAATTTTTTTGTATTTTTTGATTATGTTTCTTCCTAGATAGAACAACCAACTTTGACTTGTGAAAGTAGAAGAATATTGAGATTTATATATAGTGAATTTGTGGAGGTGAAGGGTTGTTGAGTTTGTGAATTGGAGTGAATGTCTCTATTCCTTACAATTGCATGCATGCATGCATGCATGAGAATCAGTCATTATCAAAAAAATAAAAATAAAAGAAGATAAAAAATTTAATGTATATTATATTTTGTTTAAAATTAGAATGACAAAAATAGTGGTCATATTTTGAATTGACAAAAGTTAATTGTAAAATGGAGTACTCTTTGAACTAATCAAAATGAGACGATTTTATCGTATATGATATTTTTGGCTCAAAAATACCTTTATCAATATGAAAAATATTCCTTGTTTTCATAAGGGTTTCGTAAGAAATTCGTATGGAAGCCATGTATTACCAAAATATTTATGGCTATCTAGCACACACAAAAAATTGAGAAAATCATTTAATTTTTGGTAAATTGGTCTCTAAATGCCCAAATATCACTCTAAAAATGGTGAGACTGTGTGTACTGCTCCTCCAACTACTTACAGAGGGTTCCATAAAGGTTTCCCAAAAAAATCATTCGGGAGCCATATAACTAAAAAATTCGTGGACGAACACATACGAAAAATCGAGAAAATCACCTAATTTCTGTAAAATCAGCCCCTAAATGCCCAAAAGTCACTCAAGAAATGGTGAGATTGTACGTACTGCTCCCGCTACTTCCTACAGGGGAGGGATGGGATTTTTCATAAAGGTTTCACAAAAAGATCTTCTGAAAGTCATATCACCAAACTATTCATGGGCTAACATACGCGAAAATTGAGAAAATCGCCTAATTCTTGTAAGACATATTATATAAACATGACTTTTAACTTGGTGGCAGCCGACAACTATGACCTTACGAAGGGTTTCATAAAGGTTCTTCAAAAAAAATTATTTAGAAGCCATATCACCAAAATATTCATGGCTACACGAAAAGACAAGAAAATCACCTATATCTATAAATTTCCATTAAATGCCCAAAAATCATTATAAAAATGGTGAGAATGTATGCATTGTTCTCTGACTCCCTAGGAAGGGTTCCATGAAGGTTCCGGAAAAAAGTTAGTCTAGAAGCCATATCACCAAATTATTCATGGATTAACACAAACGAAAAATTTAGAAAATCGCCTAATTCCTGAAAATTACCCCATAAATGCCCAAAAATCACATTTAAAACGGTGAGAATGTACGTATTGCTCCCCCCTCTACCTATAATGGGTTCTACAGATAAACCTTCCTAAGAAAAATTCATTCGAAAATCATATCGCCAAAATAATAATGGACTAACAGACTAAAAGCTGAATTCCATCAGTCCCCAAACTCACAACGATATGTGAAGACACACAATTTTTTCAGACATATTTTGGACATTAAAGAGCCATTTTACAAGAATTTAACGAGTTTCTCAGTTTCTGATATATTTTAGCCATTATTATTTTGGTGATATGATTTCTAATTGATTTTTTTGCGGAACTTTAAGGAACCCTTTGTAAGGAGTTTGGAGAGAAGTAATTGAAACCTCACCACTTTTGGACATATATTGGACATTTAAGAGCCATTTTACATGTTGAGTTTGCCTACACGCGTCTATAGTCAACTGAAAAAAATATTTGACTAACCAATATCGAGGAGTATTTTAATACAAAGGAAACAAAATCAAAATTCATGTATAAGAAAAGGATCAAATAAACCCGTGATCATCGACAAAACTTGATATATTACGTTTATAATTCTTAAAATTTATCTAATACTATCTAAAAGCGCCCATTGCTAGAAGAGATTGAGTGGTGCACTAGTAAATGAATAGTTTAGATCGATAAACAGAACAATGAATAGTCACGATATAAAATATTTTAACCGATATTTTCTCTTCCTATGACTCTGCTATTCATGCGTCCATTCACTTGTAAGTAACAGAACAAATTACTCTCATCCACAACCTTTAACATCCCTTCACTATATAAATTACTCAATTTTCTTCAAATATTTTGCAAGTCGGAGTTCGTTTTTTTCTCTTAATAAACAATAAATCTCTCATTTTTGCTGGTTTTTTTAAGAAAAATCGGAAAAAAGAACACCAGCAAAAATGAGTCGCTCAACTATTCCTTTGCTATGTTCATTCTTAATCTTGTTCGCGTCCTCTGCCTCAGCCTTTAATATCACAAAAATCCTCGGTCAATATTCCGATTACAGTACATTCAATGAACTTCTATCGAAATCTGGCTTAGCTAGCGATATTAATTCGAGGGGTACAATTACACTTTTAGCTGTACCAAATGGTGCAGTTGGTGATCTTACATCGAAATCAGATGATGTTCTTAAGAGAGTGTTGGCTACACATGTCGTATTGGATTACTACGATCCAATGAAACTTCAGAAGATGAAGGACAAAACAGCGAAGATGACGACAATGTTTCAACAATCTGGTAAAGCAGCGTATGATCAAGGTTTCCTAAATGTTACTGCTAAAGATGGTAGTTTCGTGTTTGGTTCAGCTGTAGTTGGTGCTCAAAGAGATTCAAAACTTGAGAAATCCGTTATGAATCAGCCTTACAATATCTCGATTCTTGGAATTTCTCAACCTATTGTTACGCCTGGTCTCGATGGAACAATGGCACCGATTTCAGCTCCACCACCAAAGGCAC
Organism: Solanum lycopersicum; assembly: GCF_036512215.1. Taxonomy (NCBI): domain Eukaryota; kingdom Viridiplantae; phylum Streptophyta; class Magnoliopsida; order Solanales; family Solanaceae; genus Solanum; species Solanum lycopersicum. Next base: position 1,742,499 of record NC_090807.1, on the reverse strand, counting down.
ACACGCCTAAAAAATCACCGGTAGCAGAGGCCCCTGAAGAAGCAGAGGCCCCCGCTGAGGAAGAAGCAGAGGCCCCCGCTGAAGAAGCAGAGGCCCCTGCTCCTTCTCAGGACGCACCGTCATCTGCACCTGACGCTGACACACCTCCCGCTGATCAGGCCCCACCACCATCATCTGCTACAAAATTGTCAGTTTCCTTTGGTTTATTTGTTGTTTTGGCAACGATCGTCGTTGTATAATTTAAATTCTGAATCAGGGATCGTTTGAGTTGTATCATAAAAAAAAAAAAAATCTCAATATTTTTAATATGGCTTAATAAAATCATAATTGTAAGTGACAAGTGTTTTTTGCGAATCTGTTTTAGTCAAATTAGTAAATTTTGCTTCATGGTTATATGATATTTATATTGTATGATTGAATTTTTATTTTTTTTTAGAAAGAACGAAGATAAAGCTTTTTACGATGATTTCTCTCTTTTTTACTTAGTTCGCTGATATATTTCTCTCCTTTTTAAGAAATTAAACCAGTTCAAATTTTGTGCACCTTACATAGCATATAAGATTTTCTACATTATCATATCGAAATCAGAAATAGTTCTTCAATGCCACAAATAACGTCCATTCATTGTCTGCATAATATAATATATAAGATTTTCTATAGCATCATATCGAAATCATAAATAATTCTTCAATGCCACAAATAATGTCTTTTCATTGTCTGCATATAGTATATAAGGTTTTCTACATCATCATATCGAAATCAAAAATAATTCTTCAATGCCACAAATAATGTCTATTCATTGTCTGCATATAATTTACTAAACTCATCGAATTATTCCAAAAAAATTAAAATAGTTTATAGTCATTGCAAACCCAAAATATAAGAGGAGGGGGGGGGGGGGGGTGTTCAATTTGCTTCATTGTTGATTTTTCTTTTCCATCATAGACAACTTCAATCACTGTTCAAGTCCATTCTGTTGAATCATCTTTACAAATTCTTTTGAAATTTTGCCTGCAAAAAAAAAGAAAAAAATTAGTGTAAAAATAATATTTGTTAGAAAAATTCAATAACATAAATACAAAAAATTTAGTCATAAGAAAACTTACCATGAAATTTCCATATTGGTTTATCTCCACCAGTAACAATCTCAAACATTATCTGATCTCCCTCCTTTATGTAATATGTATCGCGAATTTTTTTCCATCCATCTTTAATAAAAACATAATTGTTATGTTCGCGTAATGTAACATTCCACGACCTATCGTTATCATCTCTGATAATCAAATCACACTTCTTGATTCTGAAGAGATCATTTGCCAATGCAAATTTTTCGGGGATTAACTGAAATAGTTTACGAATAAATCAAAATCAAACGTTGTATATACTTCATATTTCTTACATGAAAAAAAAATTGAAGTTTTTTTTTTTTTTTTCGAACTTACCAAGGTATCGGTCACGAGGCAATAGGGATTAACATTGATCAAAATACAAGGATTGTCACTAGATTTGTGAGGATCATCTTTAAGGGGAGTTGCCTCTTTTGATGAAGTGGTGTAGTAGTTTGATTCGTCTGTTACATAATTTAAAAGTTAATATAACTCGCAATATTTAGATAATATTTTCTATAACTTGACATTATTATTGTTATTGTAAAAAAATCACATTGTATATGAAATGAAAAATTACCATGAGGCTTTTGAGTAGCAACATTTGTCGTCTGATCTTCAAAATTCTGTTTTTGAGGAAGTTCTCGCGGCTTGGATTGAGAGGGCTCCGCGAGGGGCGTTGACTTGAGTTTTTTGTGAGTTGGTTTATCTGTTACACAATTTAAAAGTTAATATAACTCGCGATATTTAGATAATATTTTCATAACTTAATTTGATGTTATAATCAAACTAAATACAAATGAAAATTACCAAGAGACTTGTGAGTAGCAGCTTCAAATGTTCCTTCTTCAAATTCCTGTCTTTGATGAAGCCCCCCCAACTTTAACTTAGAGGGCTCTGCAAGGGGTGACGAGTTGAAATTTTTGTGATTTGACTTGTCCAAAATGTTAAAATTATTCGATACATTTCAAATGATATGTACAATCACATAACTAATATGATTGTATTATATTGCTGCTAAAATCAAACCAAAATAAAAAATTTACCATTGGGCTTGTGAGTAACAGCTTCTAACGATCGATCTTCAAAATCATCTCTTTCAGCAGGTCTCCTCGACTTAGGTTTAGGGGTCTTAGCAAGGGGAGCGGACTTGATGTTGTGGTTTGATTCATCTGTTACATAGTTAAAAGTTAAAAATCACTTACTACATTCAAGTGATATGTTCAATCACTTAACAAACGCGACAATAATCTATTATTGCAAAGAGCAAAACTGTTGGATTTTATTTGCCCTAAATTTCTTACCCTAAATAGGTTTTTCTTTAAGGAAAAAATTTTAGATTGACTAAACAGTATTTTGTTGTTTCTAAAATCATATTGAATATAAGATGAGATGATTACCAAAAGACTTGTGAGGAAAAGCTTTTAAAGTCTGATCTTCAAGCTCCTGTCTTTGACGAAGTTCCCTCGACTTCGATTTTGGGGTCTTTGCAACGAAAGATGACTTGTTCTTATGGATTAGTTTATCTGTTACATGGTTAACAATTTAGAATTAGTCACAAGATTTAGATATTGTTTTTTCATGCATCGACTATTTATAATTGCAAAAAGCACACCAAAATTCAAATGAGAATTACCAACAGGCATGTGAACAACGTCTACCATCATAGCTTTAATATCTCGTCTTTGAGAAGGTTTCCGCGACTTGACTTTCGGGGGCTCTACGAGGAGAGATGACTTGACGTTGTTACTTGCTTTTTCTGTAACATAATTAAAATCAAAATCACTCGTAATATTTAGATGATATTTTCTATAATTTAATTGACGTGTCAGTAGTCTATTATTTAAAAAAAACCACAGTTAATACAAAAATGTTAATTACCAAAAAGCTTCTCAGTACGAACTTCTGAAATTGGATTCAGAATTTTCTATAAGGGGAGATTGACTAATTAAAATCACTCACTATATTTAATTGATGTGACAATATTCTACTATTGCAATTAATAAAAATTATTGGAAAAATAAGGTAATTACTTTAAATGAAAAAAAAAAAAAAAACTTACTCTTGAATTGCCATATTTGTTTCTCTTCATTAGAAACAATCTCAAACATTACTTCATCTCCCTCCTTTATATCATTTGCATTACTAAATTCAGGCCATCCACCATTAAGAACAAATCGTTTCGAACTAAAAGAATTTAGTCTTAGATTCCACGATCTCTGTTTTTCATCTCTAATAATCAAATCCCCTATCTTGTGACGGAGATTGTTTTTCGTTACAAAGTCTAGAGGAAGACACTGAAACAATTAATAAACATATTAATACAATAATATAGTGATAGTACAATACTTTTGTAACACAATTAAAGTATGTAAATTTAAAAAATAAATAAAATTGGACTTACCAAGTAACCATATTTAAAAGAATATGGTCTAATGGTACATACAAAATAGGGATGACCTAAATGCTTCTGTGTAGCAGCTCCTGCATGGTAAAATTTAAATAAAATTATTAGTGAACTTTAATATGTAATATTAAGTTTAGTTTTAAATTAATCATATTACTAATGAGTAGTATGTTTTTCAAGATAATTATCTAACGACGATATAAAAAATATTGCATGAAGCTAATAAGCAATAAATAACACACTATATACTCTTGTTTAACTTCTTTTTTTTTTTTTTTCAAATATCATTTTTCACCTTTATCTTATAGAACTTTTACCTTTGGATTTAGATTCGTCAGAACTCTTCACAACTTTTGGTGCCCTTGGTTGTACTTCTAATATCTCACATTGTTTAGACGGATCAAACCTGATAGCTTCAAATTTCATATTTCCTTCGTATTCGATTGACAATATTTCTCCCTCCTCCAAGTTATTTTGCTCTACAAACTTTTCAAGACCGTCTTCTAGTCTCACACCGTTCAATTTCACCGGCCAATTTTTATCTGCAATCACGTAATCATAAAGAATGAAGGATAGTTAGTTATAAGAAAAATTATACATAGGTAAAAAAAAAAATATAACTTGTTATTCTTACATACTTCCTCGGTTTCCTTTTACTTACTCAATATTGAAAAACTTTTTTTTTTTTTTTACTCGTTCATTTTAAAAAATCAAGATAGATTTATTATTTTATTTCATTAATTGTAAAAAAAAAATGCTATTGAAATACAACATTCTCAACCATAAAAATAGATCTCCTAATAAGAGAGATTTCTTAAATGAATACAAAGATAAAAATAGACAGTAATATAAATACCGACACATCAAATTATGAATATTTTTTATAAAATTTCTGACTTCGTTATCACTTACTAGCCCATCTCAATATTGCATGTTCATACTGATCATGTCCCTTCAGATGCTTCAAAAATTCATCAGGAAAAGTCTGCAGGGTAACAATAATTGCAAAGGAAGTTAGAAAATTATAAGAAAGTAAATATTGTATGATAGGATTATGAAGATGTTTAGTGTTTATATGTTGCTAACCATCATTATTAATCGTAATAGTTCATATCATTAGCTATCAACTATTATATCATGTAGTTATTATCCATAACCATCATTATTAGTCATCACTAGCACCAATTGCTATATAGAATTTAAAAATATTTCATTGATATGATATTATATTAGTTTTATAATTTATTTTGATTTTATATTTATTACCTTTTGAACAAAGACAAATTTTATATATTAAAATGTTGAGAAGTAATCAATCTTCAACTATTTAATATTCAGATGTGTGCATTCAAATTCAAAATGAAAACAAATGAGACCTGATACCATTTAAAGGTATTTTCGTGTAAATAATTTTTATCAACTACTAACATTAACAAACTTCTCTTCTACAATCACTAACATCACTATCATCTGCTAACCATCACGTCAGTCAATACAACACCCACCACCTCTACAATCATAACTATCGTCTCGACCACCATTAACAATCACTAACACCAACTATTACCACTACCGCAAAAATCTATCTCCATCGTCGCTAGGGAACATAAATATTCATTTTTTTTCTGGTATTATTTTTCTTATTTGAATTATGCATTTATTATTCTAACAAATAAATAAATATACATTAAATGCTAAAGAACAAATAGTTTTATTTATTCAATGTTCAGATCTAAAAAAAACATCTTAATTATCAAACGTATATTGAAATCAAACGTATATGAAAACAAATGAGGCCTAAATCAGAAAACATATAGCATATAAATCCCCTAAAATTAATGGTACAAGACTACCTAGCTATTATATATGGAACAAAAAATACTCTATAAAAAGAAAAAAACAACAACTCAAGATTAAAATTCAAATCTAGAAGAATTGTTGTTAGATTTACTACAAGTAAAGAGAACTAAAATCATATCTAACAATCAAAACTTCACAAAATTCCATCCCAAGAATGAATGTTCAAACCCTACCCCCCCACCCCCACCCCCCAAAACCCTAAACTAGCATGTATATATCATAAAAAAATTGTAGATAAATTATTTTAAAGCTATACTTACAAATCCTTGCTTTAAACTTGGACTGATGAACATTAAAAAGCTTGGCTTCTCTGAATAGCCTTTCATGGTGGCCATGAAATGTTAATCTTGGGATTGAAAGGATAGAACATGTAATAAGAAATGTAGAGAAAAAAAAAGTGATACTTTCTAGGGAAAATAATGCCCTATTTATAGGTGAAAAAACATTTCAAGGGGGTGCATATTATAAATATATATAAAAAATAAGGTGTAAATTACATAAAAGAATATATATCAAGGGTGCAAAATGTAAAATATTTATAGTAACTAGATTCATTATATCATAATATTGATGTTTAAAAACATATTCACATGAAAATGGCATGAGAGTTTTGAAAAATGATTTTTATACTCTTGTCATGGAAATTGTTGTGTTTTTTTTTTTCTAAATAAGACAAAAATAATATTTTAAATCAACTATACAAATGAAAAAGTTGTGAATCAATCACACCCTAAATGGAATATTTTATTTACTTTACTTTACTTTTATTAATAATAAGTAGCTAGAAGCACATAAATTAGTCAAAAATTGGTCTTCACTTTTATTTTTCTCTCTTCCGCACTTTAATTTTTTTTTTTTTTAAATAATTGTTCTAATGAATTTTTAAAATTAATTGTAGAATTGCAGAGAAAATTACGCGAGTAGCAAGCATTACTAGCTTATTAGTCGATGAAGGTGCAGTTTAATTATCTACTCTATGTGAACACAGTTTTAGATTTTACCTTTAATAATGGGACCCACAATCTCCTTGTATACCGAACTAACGAAACCTTCATCGGCCTTTGCATGAAATTTTATACAAATCAACTTTATCGCTCCTCTCTCCAATTTTCTCCAAAAATCACTCTTATACTTTCAATTTGAATTTTGAATTTAACTTTCTCCCTCCTAGTTGTGTTTTCGATTTTGCAGGTACTCGCATAAATCGTTGTCATCCCTTTTTTTTTCGTTTTTACCTTTGTACATGTATGATGTTTTTTAGATTTTTTTGGTTATTTTTTCTAGAAATGTTTTCATTACTCATCAGATTATCAATTTTTCAAAAACAAAATGGATTATGCAAGTCCGATTACGAGATATATACCATTGCATGTCCAAGTTATTGATAGTCGACATCATTTTCACTCGATTTAATTCAAGATTTTAGAGTGATCAATGCAAGGTCTATTACTAAATCTAAACAAATTCTAGAGAAAAAACCTATTGAAACATTGAGATTCACGAGGAAAAAAAATGACCTAATTGCACTCGAGGAAGTTATCAACAGAGCCAAGACAAGCAACATTAAATTTGTTGAAGGAGGAAACAAGAGAAAAGCCAAAAACAATTATTTTAATAAATCAGTGATTCCAATAGTATCAATGGAGAACATTGTGTCTGATTCATCAAATCATGACAAATATCACTATTTTGCGAGACATTCATGTACATAAAATTGTTGTTGGTTTTTGAAAAAAGGGGCGGAGCTTGAAGAAGTGAAGCGAGCCTAAAGTAGCAGCCTCTTACGTTTCAAATCATGACAAATATCACTATTTTGCGAGACACACATGTACATAAAATTGAGACGAAAGGAGTAATCTCTAGCAACGCCATCAAAACAGTGCACAATTGTCCTAGTGTATTTCAACACCAATCAAGATAAGTTCATACAAATTTTATGTTATAAACACTTGTATTAACATAAAATCTTCCAATGAAAAATTAATTTGTTACATTATGCTAGAGATAGGGTATTTCAACACCAATCAAGATTAGAACTATTTTTACAAAATTAGCACGACACCTACGAACTTTTAAATCGTATTTTTACAATATTTTACATTATTATATGGCATTATTTTACTGACATTCTTAATTTCTAAAATTGGTAACCTAAAGATAAAAACCATAGAAAATGTACAAGAGAAGTTGCCAAAGCTTTCTAAGGAATTCATGGAAGTTGATAACAATGGATAAAATCATAAAATAATTATTAGTACTATTATTTGTTTAGGAGGGGGTGGGGGTGGGGGATAATGATGGTAATCGAGCTATAGTACATGTACTAGTGACTCTACCCGACATGGCTTAGACAGATAAGAAGAAATCACCTATCGTATTTTGTTTGTTGTCTTTGTCGAGATTTGAACTCTAGTCTCCAAATTTCACCCACTTCATTGACCGCTAGGCAAGGGTATAGCGATTCAACGAAGTTCCGGAGAAAAACATAACATTTGAATCTACCAAAGAGAGATAAATTATGTTTAATTGCTTCATTGTTGCCTTTTGTTTTCCATCACCAACTGCTTCATTCTTCAATGATGCTTACATTCTCCCAAGAGATTTTGCCTGTAAAAAGTACATTGTTTTATGTCAATATAAAATCTATGCAAAGAAGCTATGAAAGTGTTTAGAATATTAACTACATTGTTCGAGTAGTGAAAACAGTCATTAATGCTTGCATTGGGTAGATTGTCTACATCATACCCCTTGGGGTCTGGGCCCTTCCCCAAACCCTGCTAACGTGGGATGTTTTGTGTATCGAGGTGGCCTTTTTACCTTTTAAGAACCTCCTAAGACATGAAAAGAATTATCCTCAATGAAACCGAACACTAAAGTATGGGATAGAAAGTTTCAACCCAGTTAACATTCAAGTAAAAATTGCATTATCCAAGATTCATACGAAACATAGTCAAAGTTTATGTGTATATAAGATGAAAAAAATAAATAAAAGAGGCTTCTCATATGAGAAAACATACCGTGAAATTTCCATATTGGTTTCTCTCCATCTGTAACCACCTCAAACATTATGCGATCTCCCTCCTTTAAGCAATATGCCGCACGGAACTTATCCCATCCACCTCTAAGACATACACTAGTACCAAAAGGACGTAAAATTAAATTCCACGACCTTTGCCGTTCATCTCTAATAATCACATTGCATTTCTTCCTGATGAGACCATTTCTGAATGCAAATTGTTTTGGAAGGCACTGAAAGGGTATATCACCATTTGCACTCATCAGTAGAACAGTTCTTAGGTTTTCATATTTTCACCAAAATTAACTCCAAAAGAAAGAGAAAAGAATAAAATGAACGCAATGATCGTATTAGCCTGAACATTCTTGAAAGATTTGCATGAAATGGGGTTTAAAGCTTACCAAATAACCATATGTAAGGCAATATGGTTTAATAGTGGATACAAAACGAGAATGGTCAGCAGGCTTGTGATTAGCCGCTTCTACATTTCTTGATGACTTGATGCTGGGAGTTGGTTTGTCTGTTACAAGATAATTGTATACACAAACTCATGTCAAGACATGAAGTATAACAGAGATTACAATTTAAAGAACAAATCATTTCCGAACATCTTTTGGATATTTTTCAAAACCTGTAGGGTTCAATCTCCAAAGTAGACCTTTCTTGTAATTTGCTATAGCTTCCAGATATTACTTAGGAATCAAGAACAATGTTATGAACTTTAAGGTAGTCAGCCTTAAGTTACCCTTATCTTCTATCTCTAATAACCAGACCACATTTTTTGTTGGTGTGATCATTTGCCATTGTACAGGAAGGTGCTGAAATGGCTTTGTAACATTAACACATCATCAAACATTCATTTGCTTCATGTTTTCACCGTAAATAACTCGAATAAACAAAAGAGAGGGAAAAGAAAATGGTGCAATGTTTCATTTAGTCTGAATTCTTGATGGGTTAAGGGAGATTGAGTTTGAAGACTTACCAAGAAACCATTTGAAAAGCAATACGGCCTAACAGTGCATTGAAAATGAAACTGACACAGCGGTTTGTGAGTAGCAGCTTTCGCACATTATTTCAACAACAACATGCCAAATGTGATCCGACTAGTGAGCTTTGGGGAAGGTGGGGTATACGCAAACCTTACTCTTACCTTTCGTGGGGTAGAGAGGTTGTTTTCGATAAACCCTCGGCTCAAGAGTTATTATTTATCATATATAAATTCAGTAAAGTTTTCAGCGAAGTGGTGTCGTCTAGGCAAGGTGTGTCTGTCATTGGTGACATGGTATATATAACAAAGTAAAAAGATCCTTGACAAGAGGTAGAAAGATAGATATGTAAATTATTGGCTTAAATGAGAAACTTACTGTGAAATTTCCATATTGGTTTTTCTCCATTCACAACCACCTCAAACATCATATAATCTCCCTCCTTTAAGTCATTCGCAACGCAGAATTCACTCCATCCACCCAATATGTGGACTATAGAATTGTGGGTATATAGCCTTAAATTCCATGATCTTTCTCTTTCATCTCTGATAATTAGACCACATTTCTTGTTGATGAGACCATTTGCCATGGAAAATTGTTTAGGAAGGCGCTGAAATGGTTTATATTTTGCACTCAAAAAATATGATATGCTTCATACTTTTGCTGTAAGTAACTCCAATAAACAGAGGAGGAAAAGAGAAAATGGTGGAAATGTATCCTTTAGCATGGACATTCTTGAAGGGAAAGGGAAATGAGTAGTGAGACTTACCAAGTAACCCTTTGAAATACAATATGGTCTAAGAAAGCATTCAAAATGAGATTGACCAATAGGGTTGTGAGGAGCAGTTTCTGCATGGGGAAAAGCCTTGCACTGTTAATTTTGGACAATTCCGTAAGAACTTAAATATGACTAATAATCAAGATGAATAGCTTCTAAGTATCCACTCCAACATTTGGCTAAGTTTTCATCTAGATTGAAACTTATTGTAAAACTAAGGGAGAAGTAACTTGCAATTCTTCAAGCACTAAGCTAAAAGACTCTAAAGGTCTTACCTTTGAATACAGAATTTTCGGAAGGCTCTTCAACAGTGCTGGGGTTTGTTAGGTCTGTTATATGGTAATACACAAACCCGAGTCACAAAATTAAGTATAACAAAAAGAAAACGATTAAAATATGAATACTGTCTAATTATCCACCCCATCTTTTTGCATATCATCTTGAAATTAGTAGGATTTCACTCCCCAAAGTAGACCTTTCTTGAAATTTCTCTTTGCTTCATGATGTTATAAAATAAAGTTTAATGATTTAAAATTTGAATCTGACCCAGATTTAGAAGTGCACAGACAAGAATACTTATACTTTTATGAACTGTGCTATGCCGCCAACATACTGAACACACCCCACACCCCCCCAAAAAAAAAAAAAACTTGTACAAGCAATGAGGAAATTCAAGGGCCAAGCAAGTTAGAGAAAGGGTCACATACTTTGGAATTTAGTAGGACTTTTGGAGGTGTTTTTATGGGTTAAAATGACTATTGGATCCATTGTTCTTCAAGCAACAAGTTTGTATAGTTTCAAAAATGACTGTCTAGAAAGGATAAGGAAGAATTTATAGAAGACCATCTTAATCAACTCGAACACAAAAACACACATGTATTTGGGTTTACCTCTGGGAGCCTCGAATAATGATCTTTCTATATGGAATTCGGTGCTTTAGAGGGTTGACAAGAGGTTTGCAGGTTGGTAGAAAAGAGTATTTGTCCAAAGGCGTGAAGGAGGTGAAATTAAGAGCACTTTATCAAGCATCCCCACTTGTTTTATGTTCTTGTTTCATGCTCCTATCAGTGTTACGGAAAAATTGAGAAGGCTTCAAAGAAACTTCCTTTGGAATTCAGCGGAGAAGAAAGGAAGTATCACTTGGTCTATAGGGAGAAAGTCACAGCTCCTAAGAGTTGGGATGGCTTTGGAGTTAAAGATTTGAAGGTCCTTAACAAAGCTTTGTTGGAGAAATGGTTGTGGAGATTCAGGGTGGAGGTTCAATCATTATCGAGAGGGGTGATAGTAGATAAATATGGGGAGATGGAAGGGGGATGAAGAACTACTGATATTATGTTACCTTTCGGGTGTGGTGTGTGGAGGAATATCATAAAGGGTTGGATAGAACTTCACGATACTATCCCTTTCGGGGAATGAGATAGGAGTAGAGAAAGTTTTTGGAAAAATATATGGTGGAGATACTTTGTTAAAAAATAAGTTTCTAAGCATTTATAGGATTTTTGTCCAGCAAATAAGGGGCACACAAGGGAAGAACTGTTTTGGGATCTGAGGTTGAGAAGGAATTTCCAGAATTGGGAGGTAAATGAATTTCAAAGTTTACAAGCTTTACTCCATCAACATTGTGAGCCTCCCCAAAGGGCCGATACGATGAGATGGAAGTTGGGGAACAATTGTGTGTTTTTCTGTCTACATCCTTTTACAAGAAGCTTTTGGTGAGGGCAGGAGGAAGCTTATCCTGTAAAGTCTATTTGGATTCCCAAGCTGCCAAAGAAAGTGTGCTTTTTCTCTTGGTAAGCCTAGAGGAGTGATTTTGACGATGGAAAACATTTCAAAAAGAAAGGTTGTTTGTACATGTATTCTATTGATATTATTTATGCAAGGAGGTGGACGAAGATGTTGATCATCTTCTACTGCACTCTGATCAGGAGATAATGGTAAGATATGTTTAGTCGGTTTGGTATGTCTTAGGTGATGTCAAGGTCTGTGAAGGACCTGTTGTTTTGCTGGAAAGCTGGAAGAAGCAAGAGGAAGAGCATCACACAAAATTTTGTTCCTCTGGCTTTGATGTGAATCATTTGCAGAGAGAAATAGGAGGGCTTTTGAAGGGGTAGAAATGAGTTTCGGCAGTTGATGAGTAGTCTCCGCTGTCTTAGTTATTTTTGGTGTAACCATGGTGAATATGACCTTCTTTTTACCCCCCACCCCCAGTGCTCCGCCTTTTGCTCCCTTGGTGACTTGGACCCACGACCTTAGGGTTGAAAGTGGAGGGTGACCCTTGAGCCTAACTCATCCACAAAAGTTAGCTCATGAAGGGAAGGATGTCCAAGTTCGTATAAGCAGACCAAGGGCCTGTTCCCAAACCAACGTGGGACTTTAACTCACTCTAACACCCCCTTCATGCCTAGGCCCAATCAGACCATGAACAATATAGCATGGGGTCCAAATAAGGAAGGACCTACCTCTGATACCATGTAACAGACCAGGTATGGGAGAATAAACTGAAATATTGATGCATGGAGTAACAAGTATATATACATGTACATAGTATCATAACTAAGGAGAAAAGCAAAAAGGAAAACCCCACAGATCTATTATCAATCCCTATAATTATCCTAATTATGTATACAAGGAATATGACTACATTAATTCTTTTAACAATAACAAAGTAAAAAGATCATGAAAAATAAGAAGTTGCTTTAAATGAGGAACCTTACGATGAATTTTCCAGACTGGTTGTTTTCCATTAGTAACAACCTCAAACATTATTTGATCTCCCACCTTTATGTCATTTGCAGCACATAATTGGCTCCATCTTCCTCCAATACAGACAAGAGAACAAGAGGTATATATCCTTAAATTCCATGACCTTTGTCTTTCATCTCTAATAATCAAATCATAATTCTTGTTGGTGAGACAATTTGCCTTCGCAAATTTACTAGGAACGCGCTGAAATTGTTCATAATGATTTGCACATTTCAACAAAAATTTCATATGCATCATATTTGACCGTAAATAACCCCAACTGATGAAGAGGAAAAGAAAGAAAATAGCCCAGATATTTCCTTTGAGACTTACCAAGTAACCATTTGCAAGGAAATACTGTTTCACCGTGTATACAAACTGAGATTGATCAGAAGGGTCATGAGAAGCAGCTTCTGCACGGGGAAATGGCTTTGCTTTAATGAAAAAAATGATCAAAAATAAAACATGAAAAACATCTACATCCACCAAATCGTTTGGCCAATTTTTTATCTAAATGAATTGAAACTTATGCTAAGATTAAGGGTATTAACTTGCAAATTTATCAAGCATAATCTAATGGACTTTAAAATGTTACCGTTCAATTCGAGTTTCTTGCAAGTCTCTTCAAAAGTATATGCTTCTGTTTCTTCTTGTTGCAAATTCTTTGCATATTCTGTTGATCATAGTGAATTTAGAACCTTCTCACAAATGAAGCCAAAGCTCTTTGACGAAGAAACACCATATAGTGTCAGTGGTGATTCTCTGCCATCCTTGAAGAAAATTGAAGATTTCAAGTTTTTTTTTTTTCATTACTACCCTCCAGTTCAAGCTTGGAGGATGTAAACTCCTATTTATGGAACGATGGTTGAACCTTAGTTTTCTTAACATTAGACAACAATGTCCTACAATTAGGCAATCAGCACTAGAAGCTTTAATGATTCAGAACACCAAATTTGATAGGTTTTAGATAGAAAGAACTTATTTGTAAAGCAAAACACTGGATACCAAGCTACTTTCTTGTAAAAAGAGGTCGAAAAGGGAAGACAGAGAAGAATAGTTGTCTCGATGCATATTAGCTGTTTTACTTGCTATTCTCCAACTTAATTTTGATTGTGTCCACATTGAAACAATCAAACAAATGTGCCTCTTGACTCCACTTTACAGTGGTGCTCAAACTGCAAAAATACTTTCCAAAGAATGTCGTTGTGAGAAATAAAGGCATGTAACAAATATTATTGAAATGTGTTACTACTATTGTCTTACACTGAACCCTATTAATACCTTTACTTTGTACTATATAATAAATGTTTCCAATGTGGGACACTAAGTGTAATATTAGATAATATGAACTATCTATCCCTTTGAAGCCGGTGCATATAAGTCATATGTACCGAACTTGATACAGATGAAACTAATACAAGGGGACCAAGTAGTGAAAATATCTACAAGTTGTTCATTTAACTTCACAAATTTTGTAACAATATTTTCTGAGAGCATTTTAAATGTTTAGCTGATAACGAAGAACAATTTATTACAGATTTGAACAACCAGACACAAAACAAATAATTTTATCCAAGAAGTTACAAAGTGTCATGGTGCATATGACTAAGTAAAAAGATCGTAAAAAATAAGAAGTTGCTTTAAATGAGGAACCTTACCATGAAAGTTCCAGATTGGTTGTTCTCCATTACTAACAACCTCAAACATTATTTGATCTCCCTTCTTTATGTCATTCGCAGCACGGAATTCACTCCATCTTCCACCAATATAGACTTGAGAACAAGAGGTATATATCCTTAAATTCCATGACCTTTGTCTTTCATCTCTAATAATCAAACCACATTCTTTGTTGGTGAGACCATTTGCCTTTGCAAATTTACAAGGAACGCGCTGAAATTGTTTATTAAGATTCACACATTACATCAAACAACTCATATGCATTAGATGCTCACTTAAGTACTCCAATAAACAAAGAGGAGAAAAATAAACAAAATGGTGCATATGTTTCCTTTGAGACTTACCAAGTAACCATTTCTAAGGCAATACGGCTTAACAGTGCATATAAACTGAGATTGACCAAAAGGGATGTGAGTAGAACCTTCTGCATGAGAAATGCCTTGCTTGAATAAAAAAATGATTACGATTAAAACATGAAAAAGCAACTAAACATCCACTTAATCATTTGGCAATTTTTTCATCTAAATAAACTGAAACTTATTTTAAGATTACGGAGTTGTTTGATTGCTGGTTAGGAAGTGAGTTATCCATTTATTAAAATCAACATAATTAGTACCATGTTTGGTAGCATTTCAGTTGTTATTTGTTAAATTCAGCATACCAAGTACGGTGTTTGGTTATAGAACAACACATATATATGTTGTAGTCAAATACTTGTAATAGATTTAGAAATAAAATATTTCAAAGAATACCTGGTGGACTTAAATAAATCCCACACTAGATATTCGTGTAGCTATGGGTAGAATAGTTCATAACGTAAAGCATGCATGGAGAAAGAAATACCTATTGAGGTATTCCCTTGCTTGAGAGGAGTGCTGAACGAGTCCAAATTTTCCGAGTAACTTTTCTTCTTGAACCGAGGGTCTATCAGAAACAACCACTCTCTCCTACCAAGGCAAAATAAGGTTTGCGTACATCTTACTCTCCCCACACCCCACTTATGGGATTACACTAGGTATGGTGTCATAGTTGATGTAAGTGCCGTTTTTAGTTACGAATTTACAGTCCCATATCATTAACACATTATAAGTTATGAAAAAATCTATGTATTATTTATGCACGGTGGAATGTGGATTAAGTAATGCATGAATAACTAAACCCTGCAATACTAATACTTGCGTAACTCTAACCAACAAACAAACGAGTTGTAAGGATATTAACTTGCAAATTCATCAACTATAAACAATTGGACTCTAAAGATGTTACCTTTAAATTCAAAATTCGTGGAAGTCTCTTCAACAGTACGGACTTCTTCTTCTTCTTCTTCTTCTTCTTCTTCTTCATACTCTGCATATTCTCTATCACAATGATTTAAATTAAAGACGGTAACATCAAATTCCAAGTCTCCTTCATGTCTAAAAATCAACATATCTCCTAACTTCAAATCATGCTCCTCCGCAAATTGTCCCCAACCCTCTTCCAATTTCTGTCCATTTAGCTTCACCACCCACTTCTTACCACCCTTCTTCAGTAACGCACGTCCCTTTTCCTCACATCCTTCCAAATACTTCAAGAAACCATCCGGAATTTTCTGCAGTACAACATAAAACTTCACCCAAATTAAAAAAAAAAAGAGCTTTTTTTTCTTTTCTGGGATAAATTCTTCCACTTCCATATACATACATTACTCCTATTCGCAGAGCCAGGATTTTCACCAAATATACATAAAAAAATAATTTTAACTATATATAAACAGAGTAAAACGGGTTCGAACCCTACCAGGCTCCTACATTACAATTTCTGTGTTCTGATTCAGAATACAATAGTTAATCTAATTGCTGAAACACGGGAGAATTGAAATTTTAGATCAAAACACTATGTATGGATGGTATGAACAATTCTCAGTGTAAATTGGAACAAAGAATCCCCAATTTCAATTTACATTTATAAAAACATGGCTTTTGACTATCCAAATAATATTTAAAAACATAAATTGAAACAGACAGAGTAAAACATAAGAAAAAAATCGAAAATTAACCAAAAAAAAGGCATAAAGGATTTTACTCACCAGACTATTCTTGAAACCTGGGAGAAGGGGTTTGAAAAAGTGAGGTTGAACTGAAGTGACTTCCATGGCTGCAAAGAGAATGCAGTAAATGCTACTGTGAACAAATCATACTGTAAATTTTCAATACAATTGAAGAAGAAAAACAAAATTATTTGGAAAATTCAATGGCAGAGCAAGTGTAGTGTGTTGAAGAACAAAAAGAAGAAATTTTGCAGTATCAAAAGCAACAAAAATTGAAGAAATACACTAAATTTTAGTGTTTTTGGGAGTTGGAACTAATAAAAGTAAAGAGAAAATAGGACATTGTGGAGAAAAAATTAACAGAAAATTTATGTACTCGTAATAGGATGATAAAATTAGCTCATAAAAATTATAATAATTTAATTTGTATGAGTTAGTAACTCATCTAATTTATTATTGGGGTTTATTTTAATTTATTTTATTAATTAAAAATGCTAAAACATTTTTAAGAATAATTTAATTTATTTGATATATTTTTTTAAGTTATATTATTAAGGGAAAACAAATATTAGGTATCCAAATAAATAATTTGAAACCCTTTGGTTTAAGATGAAAATAAATTTTCTCCTATTTTAGTTTAAAGAAAAAGGTTAAAAATGTCCCTTCAATTTAGGGTTATTTAGTTGATTATGCTCTTATGTTAAAATGAAGTTATTTTTACTTATATCATTACTAATTTTATCATTTATGATTATTATAATTACAAAATATATTTAATCTTCAATTAATTCAAATATTTGTGTTGTCTCTCTATTAGTAAAATGTCATATTTTAATTAATTTTAGAAGTATATTACCCATAAATATAGAATAATAATGTAACCTTAACATAAACACTTATAATATGTTCTACAATTTTTTACACATTCATTTGGCAAGACAATACATTTCATATTAAAGGTGGATCAAATCATAATAATATGAAAAACAGAAAGTTACAGAATTTTTCAATGGAATTCATAGAAAAATCTTAGCTTTTCCAGGAGATGATATTAACAAACTATTGTCGATTCGATGCACAAAACGTCTCACGTTCACACAAATCGATCTAGGAAAGGAGTGTGACATTCAGACACCCTTTATCGATCCAATGCCCAAAAAATTAGCACTTTTCATCTTAGTACTATTTTCACATACAACTTCTTTTACCGCGTTACACTAGGAACACTATATTCATTTCATAGAGTTTTGTGGAAGATAAACAAAACACATGTTGTCAAGGTTACGCGTCATATATATATATATATATATATATATATATATTAAATCGCGCTTCATTGTTCAACCAATCACTTGAATGATGCTTGCCCCATCCCTCTTCGAATCGATGTTCGTTTAGTTTCACCAAACACTTCTTATCAACCCTTCTAAGTATTGCATGTTCATATCGATCATATCCCTTCAAATACTTCAAGAAGCCTATAGGAATTTTCTGCATTATTACAACATAAACTTTAGATTACACTAATTTAGGACATGAAAATGTAGCAACTATATACCCAAATTATGTTGTGAGATAAAGTTCTTCCACCATATTTACTACAACAAAGAGCTTCTAGCGCGGCAAAAAATATGCAAATTAAGAAAAAGTGTTAAAGTCTTTACCAGTATTAGCCATTGGATTCAACGTCGCTATAGGCTTTAGAGTCATTTACAAAAACTCAGAGGTAAAACCATATTTAACAGCAATTATGCCATTGTTATTAATTAATTGCTGCTAAAATCATTTTTGATGTAGTAATTATACAAACATAGCAACTATGTCTCAGTCGCAAACAAGTTCGAATATAAGCTATATATGAATTCCCACTTCATCCACATATAATTATACTCCCTTCATTTCAATTTGTTTATCTTTATATTCAAACTTGTCACACGGCATGTTTAAGGCACAAGATTGAAAAAAGAATTTAGTATCGAGTATCAACTGAAAACCAGACAAACAAATTGAAATTGAAGTAGATACAAATGAAGGATAAAATTGACAAAAAAAAAAAATTACTCACAACACCATTCTTGAAACCTGGTTGAATAGGTTTTTAAAAATGAGGGTTTTTTGGAGGGATTTTCATGATAAGCCAAGAAAATGCATGTAATTATACTTTCAATGGACAAATGTATAAAAAAAATTGAAAATATAGATAAAATTGTGACTGATAAAATTGGTAAGTGGACTGTGTTAACATATACTTATGAATACAAATCCCAATTTTGACTCTTTTAAGGCTAAATCTTAATCCCTAAGGGTGTCCAAGAGAAGTACAATCGATCAAATTTATATTAATATTATTAAGATTTTTTATTCAGAAATTACTCATTAATCAATATTATTAATATATATTATATTTTTTAAATATTATTGACTAATGAGTTAATAATATATATACAGATAACTCATTAGTCAATAATGTTGCAACAGTATAAAATATATATATATATATATATATATATATATATATATATATATATATATATATATATATATATGTATAGTATCAATTATCAGAAATTATCACTCTTAATGATGTCAATACAATATATGATCTTGATTTAGTATTAGTTAAGCGAAGTTAGTTGGCGGTATATAGTTTAATTGTATAGTGGGGTATGAATATAAAGTGGTATATATTTGTAGTTATTTTGCTTTTATGAGGTATTTGCTTTTAGTTTTTCCATTTTTAAACGAATAAGGCAGAAGTATCTCCTAAACCATGACCGGAATTTCAGAGATACACATTAACTAGACTAAAGTGTTATCACCCTTGAGCTCATTTTTTTTTGCCTACGTGACACAAACATCTTTCTTTCATGTGCCTCAACTATGTGGAGTCATAGTAATCCAAAAGGTATATAAAATACAAAAATAAAATAAAGTAAAATATGAGTATAAGACATTAGTTTAGTTCAAGCATGTCTCTAAAATTTCAATCATAATTTAGAGAGTTACTTGTGCCTTATTCTTTTTTAAAAAGGGCAAAACTACATAAATTCAAGTTTAGTTTATAATTACTAAGATTCTCGATAATTTCAAATATTACTTCCTCTATCATATTTTATCCTTAGGGTATATAAGTCTAAATAAATGAGATATATGTATCTTCCAAATTTTAAAGTCGCACATATTTTATTTGTTTAAATTAATTGATTACAACTAATCATTTTCTTAATTATAGGAGTAATTAAGGATTTTCATAATACATGAAACTAATTGTAAAATTTAAATTAATCAAATCACTTAATAGAAGTCCGAAATCACAGTATGTCGACGTTTAATTAATTTCATTTCATTATTCTTTAAAATAAATAAATTTAATAATATCAATAAAAAAACAATATATATATACGGCTTGTCCGACCCATTTGGAGGGTCAAACGAGCCCCAAAGCGAGCATACGCCTCATTTCGACGATTTTCGTGTGCTATACCACACCATTTTTTGGGTGATCTGGATTCCGACGTCAAAAATACCAAATTTTTTCGTAGTCGTCTGTCAAGACCTTGTCTATGCATACGGTTGGCCATCACGGCTGGTCCAACCCATTTGGAGGTTCAAACGAGCCCCGAAGCGAGCATACGCCTCATTTCGACGATTTTCGTGTGCTATAGCACACCATTTTTTGGGTGATCCGGATTCCAACGTCAAAAATGCCAAATATTTTCGTGGACGTCCGTCAAGACCTTGTCTATGCATACGATTGGCCATCACGGCTTGTCCGACCCATTTGCAGGGTCAAACGAGCCCCGAAGCGAGCATACGCCTTATTTCGACGATTTTCGTGTGCTATAGCACACCATTTTTTGGGTGATCCGGATTCCAACGTCAAAAATGCCAAATTTTTTTGTGGATGTCCATCAAGACTTTTTATATGCATACGGTTGGCCATCACGGCTTGTACAACCCATTTGGAGGGTCAAACGAGCCCCGAAGCGAGCATACGCCTAATTTCGACGATTTTCGTGTGCTATAGCACACCATTTTTTGGTTGATCCAGATTACGACGTCAAAAATGCCAAATTTTTTCGTGGACGTCCTTCAAGACCTTGTCTATGCATACGGTTGGCCATCACGGCTTGTCCGACCCATTTGGAGGGTCAAACGAGCCCCGAAGCGAGCATACGCCTCATTTCGATGATTTTCGTGTGCTATAGCACACCATTTTTTGGGTGATCCGGATTCCAACGTCAAAAATGCCAAATTTTTTTGTGGACGTCCGTCAAGACCTTGTCTATGCATACGGTTGGCCATCACGGCTTGTCCGACCCATTTAAAGGGTCAAACGAGCCCCGAAGCGAGCATATACCTCATTTCGACGATTTTCATGTGCTATAGCACACCATTTTTTGGATGATCCGGATTCCGACGTCAAAAATGCCAAATGTTTTCGTGGACGTCCATCAAGACCTTGTCTATGCATACGGTTGGCCATCACGGCTTGTTCGACCCATTTGGAGGGTCAAACGAGCCCCGAAGCGAGCATACGACTAATTTCGACGATTTTCGTGTGCCATAGCACACCATTTTTGGGTGATCCGGATAACGACGTCAAAAATGCCAAATTTTTTCGTGGACGTCCGTCAAAACCTTGTCTATGCATACTGTTGGCCATCACAGCTTGTCCGGCCCATTTGGAGGGTCAAACGAGCCCCGAAGCGAGCATACGCCTTATTTCAACGATTTTCGTGTGCTATAGCACACCATTTTTTGGGTGATCCGGATTCCGACGTCAAAAATGCCAAATTGTTTCGTGGACATCCGTCAAGACCTTCTCTATGCATACGGTTGGCCATCACGGCTTGTCCGACCCATTTGGAGGGTCAAACGAGCCCCGAAGCGAGCATACGCCTCATTTTGACGATTTTCGTGTGCTATAGCACACCATTTTTTGGGTGATCCGGATTCCGATGTCAAAAATGCCAAATTTGTTCGTGAACGTCCGTCAAAACCTTCACTATGCATATGGTTGGTCATAACGGCTTGTATGACCTATTTGGAGGGTCAAACGAGCCCCGAAGCGAGCATACGCCTCATTTTGACGATTTTCGTGTGCTGTAGCACACCATTTTTTGGGTGATCCGGATTCCGATGTCAAAAATGCCAAATTTTTTCGTGAACGTCCGTCAAAACCTTCACTATGCATATGGTTGGTCATAACGGCTTGTATGACCTATTTGGAGGGTCAAACGAGCCCCGAAGCGAGCATACGCCTTATTTCAACGATTTTTGTGTGCTATAGCACACCATTTTTTGGGTGATCCGGATTCCGACGTTAAAAATGCCAAATTTTTTCGTGGACGTCCGTGTAGACATTGTCTATGCATACGGTTGGCCATCACGGCTTGTCCGACCCATTTGGAGGGTCAAACGAGCCCCGAAGCGAGCATACGCCTCATTTCGACGATTTTCATGTACTATAACACACCATTTTTTGGGTGATCCGGATTCCAACGTAAAAAATGCCTAATTTTTTCGTGGACGACCGTTAAGACCTTGTCTATGCATTTGCTTGGCCATCACAGCTTGTCCGACCCATTTGGAGGGTCAAACGAGCACCGAAGCGAGCATACGCCTCATTTCGACGATTTTTGTGTGCTATAGCACACCATTTTTTGGGTGATCCGGATTCCAACGTCAAAAATGCCAAATTTTTTCGTGGACGTCCGTCAAGACCTTGTCTATCCATACGGTTGGCCATCACGGCTTGTCCGACCCATTTGGAGCGTCAAACGAGCCCCGAAGCGAGCATACGCCTCATTTTACCGATTTTCGTGTGCTATAGCACACCATTTTTTGGGTGATCCGGATCCGACGTCAAAAATGCCAAATTTTTTCGTGGATGTCCGTCAAGACCTTGTCAATGCATACGGTTGGCCATCACGGCTTGTCCGACCCATTTGGAGGGTCAAACGAGCCCCGAAGCGAGCATACGCCTCATTTCGACGATTTTCGTGTGCTATAGCACACCATTTTTTGGATGATCCGGATTCCGACGTCAATAATGCCAAATGTTTTCGTGGACGTCCGTCAAGACCTTGTCGATGCATACGGTTGGCCATCATGGCTTGTCCGACCCGTTTGGAGGGTCAAACGAGCCTCGATGCGAGCATACGCCTCAATTCGACGATTTTTGTGTGCTATAGCACACCATTTTTTGGGTGATCCGGATTCCTACGTCAAAAATGCCAAATGTTTTCGTGGACGTCCGTCAAGACCTTGTCGATGCATACGATTGGACATCATGGCTTGTCCGACCCGTTTGGAGGGTCAAACGAGCCCCGAAGCGAGCATACGCCTCATTTCGACAATTTTCGTGACCTATAGCACACCATTTTTTGGGTGATCCGAATTCCGACGTCAAAAATGCCAAATTTTTTCATGGACGTCCGTCAAGACCTTGTCTATGCATACGGTTGGCCATCACGGCTTGTCCGACCCACTTGGAGGGTCAAACGAGCCCCGAAGCGAGCATACGCCTCATTTCGGTGATTTTCGTGTGCTATAGCACAACATTTTTTGGGTGATCCGGATTCTGACGTTAAAAATGCCAAATTTTTTCGTGGACATCCGTGTAGACATTGTCTATGCATACGGTTGGCCATCACGGCTTGTCCGACCCATTTGGAGGGTCAACCGAGCCCCGAAGCGAGCATACGCCTCATTTCGATGATTTTCATGTGCTATAGCACACCATTTTTTGGGTGATCCGTGTTCCGACGTTAAAAATGCCAAATTTTTTCGTGGACGTCCGTCAGGACCTTGTCTATGCATTTGCTTGGCCATCACGGCTTGTCCGACCCATTTAGAGGGTCAAACGATCCCCGATGCGAGCATACGCCTCATTTCGACGATTTTCGTGTGCTATAGCACACCATTTTTTGGGTGATCCTAATTCCGACGTCAAAAATGCCAAATTTTTTCGTGGACGTCTGTCAAGACCTTGTAAATGCATACGGTTGGCCATCACGGCTTGTCCGACCCATTTGGAGGGTCAAACGAGCCCCGAAGCGAGCATACGCCTCATTTCGACGATTTTCGTGCGTACTCCATTTTTTGGGTGATCCAGATTCCGATGTCAAAAATGCCAAATTTTGTCATGGACGTCCGTCAAGACCTTGTCTATACATACGGTTGTCCATCACGGCTTGTCCGACCCATTTGGAGGGTCAAACGAGCCCCGAAGCGAGCATACGACTAATTTCGACGATTTTCGTGTGCCATAGCACACCATTTTTTGGGTGATCCGGATAACGACGTCAAAAATGCCAAATTTTTTCGTGGGCGTCCGTCAAGACCTTGTCTATGCATACGGTTGGCCATCACAGCTTGTCCGGCCCATTTGGAGGGTCAAACGAGCCCCGAAGTGAGCATACACCTATTTCAACGATTTTCGTGTGCTATAGCACACCATATTTTGGGTGATCCGCATTCCGACGTCAAAAATGCCAAATTTTATCGTGGGCGTCCGTCAAGACCTTGACTATGCATACGGTTGGCCATCATGGCTTGTCCGACCCATTTGGAGGGTTAAACGAGCCCCGATGCGAGCATACGCCTCATTTCGACTATTTTCGTACCATTTTTTGGGTGATCCGGATTCCGACGTCAAAAATGCCAAATTTTTTTCGTAGACGTCCGTCAAGACCTTGTCTATGCATACGGTTGGCCATCACGGCTTGTCCGACCCATTTGGAGGGTCAAACGAGCCCCGAAGTGAGCATACGCCTCATTTGGACGATTTTCGTGTGCTATAGCACACCATTTTTTGGGTGATCCGGATTTCGACGTCAAAAATGCCAAATTTTTT
Source organism: Solanum lycopersicum (assembly GCF_036512215.1). Classification (NCBI taxonomy): domain Eukaryota; kingdom Viridiplantae; phylum Streptophyta; class Magnoliopsida; order Solanales; family Solanaceae; genus Solanum; species Solanum lycopersicum. Next base: position 1,718,037 of record NC_090807.1, on the reverse strand, counting down.
TGTGGACGTCCGTCAAGACCTTGTCTATGCATATGGGCCATCACGGCTTGTCCGACCTATTTGGAGGGTCAAACGAGCCCCGAAGCGAGCATACGCCTCATTTCGACGATTTTCGTGTGCTATAGCACACCATTTTTTGGGTGATCCGGATTCCGACGTCAAAAATGCCAAATTTTTTCGTGGACGTCCGTCAAAACCTTGTCTATGCATACGGTTGGCCATCACGGCTTGTCCGACCCATTTGGAGGGTCAAACGAGCCCCAAAGCAAGCATACGCCTCATTTCGACGATTTTCGTGTGCTATAGCACACCATTTTTGGGTGATCTGGATTCCGACGTTAAAAATGCCAATATTTGTCGTGGACGTCTGTCAAGACCTTTTCTATGCATACGGTTGGCCATCACGGCTTGTCCGACCCATTTGGAGGGTCAAACGAGCCCCGAAGCAAGCATATGATTCATTTCGACGATTTTCGTGTTCTATAGCACACCATTTTTGGGTGATCCGGATTTCGACGTCAAAAATGCCAAATTTTTTCTTGGGCATCCGTCAAGACCTTGACTATGCATACGGTTGGCCATCACGGCTTGTCGACCCATTTGGAATGTCAAACGTGCCCCGATGCGAGCATACGCCTCATTTCGATGATTTTTGTACAATTTTTTGGGTGATCCAGATATTGACGTCAAAAATGCCAAATTTTTTTCGTGGACGTCCGTCACGACCTTGTCTATGTATACGATTGGCCATCACGGCTTGTCCGACCCATTTGGAGGGTCAAACGAGCCCCGAAGCGAGCATACGCCTCATCTCGACGATTTTCGTGTGCTATAGCACACCATTTTTTGGGTGATCCGGACTCAGACGTCAAAAGTGTCAAATTTTTTCGAGGATGTCCGTCAAGACCTTGTCTATGCATACGGTTGGCCATCACGGCTTGTCCGACCGATTTGGAGGGTCAAACGAGCCTCGAAGCAAACATACGCCTCATTTCGACGATTTTCGTGTGCTATAGCACACCATTTTTTGGGTGATCCGGATCCGACGTCAAAAATGCCAAATTTTTTCGTGGACGTCCGTCAAGACCTTGTTTATGCATACGGTTTGCCATCACGGCTTGTCTGACCCATTTGGAGGGTCAAACGAGCCCCGAAGCGAGCATACGCCTCATTTCGACGATTTTCGTGTGCTATAGCACACCATTTTTTGGGTGATCTGGATTCCGACGTCAAAAATGTCAAATTTTTTGTGGACGTCCGTCAAGACCTTGTCTATGGATACGGTTGGCCATCACGGCTTGTCCGACCCATTTGGAGGGTCAAACGAACCCCGAAGCGCGTATACGCCTTATTTCGATGATTTTCAGACCATTTTTTGGGTGATCTGGATTTCGACGTAAAAAATGCCAAATTTTTTCGTGGACGTCTGTCAAGACCTTGTCTATTCATAGGGTTGGCCATCACGGCTTGTCCGACCCATTTGGAGTGTCAAACGAGCCTCGAAGCGAGCATATGCCTCATTTCGACGATTTTCGTGTGCTATAGCACACTATTTTTTGAGTGATCCGGATTCCTACGTCAAAAATGCCAAATGTTTTCGTGGACGTCCGTCAAGACCTTGACTATGCATACGGTTGGCCATCACGGCTTGTACGACCCATTTGTAGGGTCAAACGAGCCCCAAAGCGAGCATACGCCTCATTTCAATGATTTTCGTGTGCTATAGCACACCATTTTTGGGTGATCCGGATTCCGACGTTAAAAATGCCAAATTTTTTCGTGGGCGTCCGTCAAGACCATGACTATGCATACGGTTGGCCATCATGGCTTGTCTGACCCATTTGGAGGGTTTAACGAGCCCCGATGCGAGCATACGCCTCATTTCGACTATTTTCGTACCATTTTTTGGGTGATCCGGATTCCGACGTCAAAAATGCCAAATTTTTTCGTAGACGTCCGTCAAGACCTTGTCTATGCATACGGTTGGCCATCACGGCTTGTCCGACCCATTTGGAGGGTCAAACGAGCCCCGAAGCGAGCATACGCCTCATTTCGATGATATTCGTGTGCTATAGCACACCATTTTTGGGTGATCCGAATTCCGACGTCAAAAATGCCAAATTTTTTCGTGGACATCCGTCAAGACCTTGTCTATGCTTACGGTTTGCCATCACGGCTTGTCCGACCCATTTGGAGGGTAATACGATCCCCGAAGCGAGCATACGCCTCATTTCGATGATTTTCGTACTATTTTTTGGGTGATCCGGATTCCGACGTCAAAAATGCCAAATTTTTTCATGGACGTTCGTCAAGACCTTGTCTTGCATACAGTTGGACATCACGGCTTGTCCGACCCATTTGGAGGGTCAAACGAGCACCGAAGCGAGCATACGCCTCATTTCGATGATTTTCGTGTGCTATAGCACACCATTTTTGGGTGATCCGGATTCCGACGTCAAAAATGCAAAAAATTTTCATGGGCGTCCGTCAAGACCTCTACTATGCATACGGTTGGCCATCATGGCTTGTCCGACCCATTTGAAGGGTCAAACGAGCCCCGATGCGACATACGCCTCATTTCGACGATTTCCGTACCATTTTTTGGGTGATCCGGATTCCGATGTCAAAAATTCCAAATTTTTTCGTGGACGTCCGTCAAGACCTTGTCTATGCATACGGTTGGCCATCACGGCTTGTCCGACCTATTTGGAGTATCAAACGATCCCCGAAGCGAGCATACACCTCATTTCGACGATATTCGTGTGCTATAGCACACCATTTTTGGGTGATCCGAATTCCGACATTAAAAATGCCAAATTTTTTCGTGGACATCCGTCAAGACCTTGTCTATGCATACGGTTGGCCATCACGGCTTTTCCGACCCATTAGGAGGGTCAAACGTGCCTCGAAGCGAGCAAACGCCTCATTTCGACGATTTTCGTGTGCTATAGCACACCATTTTTTGGGTGATCCGAATTCCGACGTCAAAAATGCCAAATCTTTTCATGGACGTCCATCAAGACCTTGTCTATGTATACGGTTGGCCATCACGGCTTGTCCGACCCATTTGGAGGGTCAAACGAGCCCCGAAGCGAGCATACGCCTCATTTCGACGATTTTCGTGTGCTATAGCACACTATTTTTTGAGTGATCCGAATTCCGACGTCAAAAATTCCAAATTTTTTCGTGGACGTCCGTAAAGACCTTGTCTATGCATACGGTTGGCCATCACGCCTTGTCCGGCCCATTTGGAGGGTAATACGAGCCCCGAAGCGAGCATACGCCTCATTTCGACGATTTTCGTGTGCTATAGCACACCATTTTTTGGGTGATCCAGATTCCGACGTCAAAAATGCAAAAAATTTTCGTAGACGTCCGTCAAGACCTTGTCTATGCATATGGTTGGCCATCACGACTTGTCCGACCCATTTGGAGGGTAAAACGAGCCCCGAAGCGAGCATACGCCTTATTTCGATGATTTTCGTACCATTTTTTGGGTGATCCGGATTCCGACGTCAAAAATGCCAAATGTTTTCGTGGACGTCCGTCAAGATCTTTTCTATGCATACGGTTGGCCATCACGGCTTGTCCGACCCATTTGGAGGGTCAAACGAGCCTCGAAGCGAGCATACGCCTCATTTCGACGAATTTCGTGTGCTATAGCACACTATTTTTTAAGTGATCCAGATTTCGACGTCAAAAATGCCAAATTTTTTCGTGGACGTCCGTCAAGACCTTGTCTATGCATATGGTTGGCCATCACGGCTTGTCCGACCAATTTGGAGGGTTAAACGAGCCCCGAAGCGAGCATACGCCTCATTTCGACGATTTTCGTACAATTTTTTGGGTGATGTGGATTCCAACGTCAAAAATGCCAAATTTTTTCGTGGACGTCCGTCAAGACCTTGTCTATGCATACGGTTGGCCATCACGGCTTGTCCGACCCATTTGGAGGGTCAAATGAGCCCCGAAGCGAGCATGCACCTCATTTTGACGATTTTTGTGTGCTATAGCACACCATTTTTTGGGTGTTCCGGATTTCGACGTCAAAAATACAAAATTTTTTCGTGGACGTCCGTCAAGACCTTTTCTATGCGTACGGTTGGCCATCACGGCTTGTCCGACCCATTTGGAGGGTCAAAAAAGCCCAAAAAATTTGGCATTTTTGACGTCGAAATCCGGATCACCCAAAAAATGGTGTGCTATAGCACACGAAAATCATCGAAATGAGGCGTATGCTCACTTCGGGCTCGTTTGACCCTCCAAATGGGTCGGACAGGCCGTGATGGCCAACCGTATGCAAAGACATGGTCTTGACGGACGTCCACGAAATAATTTTGCATTTTTGACGTCGAAATCCGGATCACTTAAAAAATAGTGTGCTATAGCACACGAAATTCGTCGAAATGAGGCGTATGCTCGCTTCGAGGCTCGTTTGACCCTCCAAATGGGCCGGACAAGCCGTGATGGCCAACCGTATGCATATACAAGGTCTTGAAAGACGTCCACGAAAATTTTTGGCATTTTTGACGTCGAAATCTGGATCACCCAAAAAATGGTGTGCTATAGTACAAGAAAATCGTCGAAATAAGGCGTATGCTTACTTCGGGGCTCGTTTGACCCTCCAAATGGGTCGGACAAACCGTGATGGCCAACCGTATGCATAGACAAGGTCTTGACGGACGTCCACGAAAAATTTTGGCATTTTTGACGTCGGAATACGGATCACCCAAAAAATGGTGTGCTATAGCACATGACAATCGTCGAAATGAGGCGTATGCTCGTTTTGGGGCTCGTTTGACCCTCCAAATGGGTCGGACAAGCCGTGATGGCCAACCGTATGCATAGATAAGGTCTTGACGGACGTCCACGAAAAAATTTGGCATTTGACGTCGAAATCCGGATCACCCAAAAAATGGTGTGCTATAGCACACGAAAATCATCGAAATGAGGCGTATGCTCGCTTCGCGGCTCGTTTGACCCTCTAAATGGATCGTACAAGCCGTTATGGCCAACCGTATGCATAGACAAGGTCTTGACGGACGTCCACGAAAAAATTTGGCATTTTTGACGTCGGAATCTGGATCACCCAAAAAATGGTGTGCTATAGCACAAGAAAATCGTCGAAATGAGGCGTATGCTCGCTTCGGGGCTCGTTTGACCCTCCAAATGGGTCAGACAAGCCGTGATGTCCAACTGTATGCATAGACAAGGTCTTGAAGTACGTCGACGTAAAAATTTGGCATTTTTGACGTCGGAATCCAGATCACCCAAAAAATGGTGTGCTATAGCACATGAAAATCGTCGATATGAGGCGTATGCTCGCTTCGGGGCTCGTTTGACCCTCCAAATGGGTCGGACAAGCCGTGATGGCCAACCGTATGCATAGACAAGGTCTTGACAGATGTCCACGAAAAAATTTGGCTTTTTTGACGTCAGAATCCGGATCACCCAAAAAATGGTGTGCTATAGCACACGAAAATCGTCGAAATGAGGCGTATGCTCGCTTCGGGGCTCGTTTGACCCTCCAAATGGGTCGAACAAGCCGTGATGGCCAACCGTATGCATAGACAAGGTCTTGACGGATGTCCACGAAAAAATTTGGCATTTTTGACGTCGGAATCCGGATCACCCAAAAAATGGTGTGCTATAGCACACGAAAATCGTCGAAATGAGGCGTATGCTCGCTTCGAGGCTCGTTTGACCCTCAAAATTGGTCGGACAAGCCGTGATGACCAACCGTATGCATAGACAAGGTCTTGACGGACGTCCACGAAAAAATTTTGCATTTTTGACGTCGGAATCCAGATCACCCAAAAAATGGTGTGCTATAGCATACGAAAATCATCGAAATGAGGCGTATGCTCGCTTTGGGGCACGTTTGACCCTCCAAATGGGTCGTACAAGTTGTGATGGCCAACCGTATGCATAGACAAGGTCTTGACGGACGTCCACAAAAAATTTTGGCATTTTTGACGTCGGAATCTGGATCTCCTAAAAAATGGTGTGCTATAGCGTACGAAAATTATCGAAATGAGGCGTATGCTCGCTTCGGGGCTCGTTTGACCCTCCAAATGGGTTGTACAAGCCGTGATTGCCAACCGTATGCATAGACAAGGTCTTGACGGACGTCCACGAAAAAATTTGGCATTTTTGACGTTGGAATACGGATCACCCAAAAAATGGTGTGCTATAGCACACGAAAATCGTCGAAATGAGGCGTATGCTCTCTTTGGGGCTGTTTGACCCTCCAAATGGGTCGGACAAGCCGTGATGGCCAACCGTATGCATAGACAAGGTCTTGACGGACGTCCACGAAAAAATTTGGCATTTGACGTCGAAATCCGGATCACCCAAAAAATGGTGTGCTATAGCACACGAAAATCGTCGAAATGAGGTGAATGCTCGCTTCGGGGCTCGTTTGACCCTCCAAATGGGTCGGACAAGCCGTGATGGCCAACCGTATGCATAGACAAGGTCTTGCTGGACGTCCACAAAAAAATTTTGCATTTTTGATGTCGGAATCCGGATCACCCAAAAAATGGTGTGCTATAGCACACGAAAATCGTCGAAATGAGGCGTATGCTCTCTTCGGGGCTCGTTTGACCCTCCAAATGGGTCGGACAAGCCGTGATGGCCAACCGTATGCATAGACAAGGTCTTGACGGACGTCCACGAAAAAATTTGGCATTTTAGACGTTGGAATCCGGATCACCCAAAAGATGGTGTGGTATAGCACACGAAAATCGTCGAAATGAGGCGTATGCTCGCTTCGGGGCTCGTTTGACCCTCCAAATGGGTCGGACAAGCCGTGATGGCCAACCGTATGCATAAACAAGGTCTTGACGGACGTCCACGAAAAAATTTGGCATTTTTGACGTCGGAATCCGGATCACCCAAAAAATGGTGTGCTATAGCACACGAAAATCATCGAAATGAGGCGTATGCTCGCTTCGGGGCTCGTTTGACCCTCCAAATGGGTCAGACAAGCCGTGATGTCCAACTGTATGCATAGACAAGGTCTTGAAGTACGTCGACGTAAAAATTTGGCATTTTTGACGTCGGAATCCAGATCACCCAAAAAATGGTGTGCTATAGCACATGAAAATCGTCGATATGAGGCGTATGCTCGCTTCGGGGCTCGTTTGACCCTCCAAATGGGTCGGACAAGCCGTGATGGCCAACCGTATGCATAGACAAGGTCTTGACGGACGTCCACGAAAAAATTTGGCATTTTTGACGTCGGTATCCGGATCACCCAAAAAATGGTGTGCTATAGCACACGAAAATCGTCGAAATGAGGCGTATGCTCGCTTCGGGGCTCGTTTTACCCTCCAAATGGGTCTGACAAGCCGTGATGGACAACCATATGCATAGACAAGGTCTTGACGGACGTCTACGATAAACTAGCTGAGGCTAAGTTTTCAGTATTTGTTTACGTATTACGCCCAAAAACAAATAACGAACATAAAAAGATGAACTCAAGATGATATGATGCAATTGGTGATGTGCAACGAAATTAGGCATTAAAGCAAGTAATGTAATTTTTATTTTTTTTTAATCTTAGTACATTTTGCTAGATATACCACCAATTTTAGGAGTATTAGTAAATGGAACATTGCACTTATTGTTCGTTCTCTGTTTCAATTCGTTTGTTCTTTTCTTCTTTTTAGTTCATTTCGATAAGAATGCCTCGTTACTTGTTCGATAATTATTTAATTTTAAAACTTTTCACATGTCGACATATTTAAGATCATAAAATTAAATAACATTTTAACATATTTAAAAAAATATATAGTTTAAATCACAAGATTTAATTTTATTTCTTTTAAAACTAAGTGCCAAATTTAGAGCCTAGTTATTCCCCTATATTGGTAGGTAGTATACAATATAGGGGATGTGTGGGTTTAGCCAAAATGAACCAAATGATAAATTTTTGTCATTTTTAGGATAACTGGAAGAAAAAAAACACTTTTGAGTATCTTATTTTAATTTGTCAATAATTTATTAATCAAACATTTTTTTGTAAGAAAATAAGGCCCCCCTAAATATAATTTATTTATTCTTTTTAGTTGGACCATTAAAAAAATCAGAATTGACTGATTCAAACTTTATCCCAAATTTATATCACACATTTATGGCTCATTAAAGGAGTTTCACTTACCTATAATACTATAGTCTATAACATCAAATTAATTGTATTGATTTTATCTTATATGAGTATAACAAAATCAATATTTTGTCTTTTAGGTTTTCTCGATATTTTTTTTCGGAACTTTTTAATGGTTCAATGTGAAGTATCTTACGTTAAATTTTGTTTATATTTTTGTAAAATATGATGTGAATGTTACTATTTGTTACTGTCAATACTTTTAATTTTTTTAATCGTAATCAATAACATACAATTTTTACATGCCACTATTTGTAACTTTATAAACACAACTTATTCATTTTTTTAAAATTAAAATGGATCCATTGCTGTCACCAACAAGAAAAATATTAGAATGATATTACTTGGATTAAATTTAATCAAGTTAATTTGTATGCACAGAAGTAATATTTGATTTTGGCTCAGACTTTATTTAAGTAAATTTGTATAAATACTTGGATACTCCTTTGATTACTTTTTATATGTCCTTTTAAATTTACACTAGCATTAAAAAATTAAGTAACTTTACTCATCTATTTTATTTAATATTTTATTAAATCGACTTTATAATAAATAGAGTAATGAATATGTTAAATTTCAACAATTAAAATATACTTAGATAACTATTTCAATTTTGAATTTATTTTTTAAGTCAATTTTTTACAGCAGAAGTTAATGTATGAAGTACTCCGATAAATATTAGTAATTACTAATAGATATCTTAAGTTGATCAAAGTATATATGTTCAAGATTAATTAACGTACAACTCTATCAAAAAAAAGTATAATAAGAAGAATAAAATTTTATATATTGATTTTATTTATAAAATGATAAATATTATGGTCCAATGATACATAATAAAATAAAGGGAGAGAATAACTTATAACCCAAACATAATGTTAAAAAGTTGAGAAACAAAATATTCTGAAAATTTTACAAGTAAATGTGAGTGTTCTTATTCTTAGATATTAGTGACGCTTTCCTAAAGTTCGGTTATTTTTTACTTTATATATGATTTAAATTATTAATTTTATTCTTAAATTAAGAACGATTTAAAAAAAAAAAAACTAAACTATTCTTCCATACTATTTCGATGTCATTTTTTAAGAGTCAAACAATTCAATTTTGATCAAATATTTAAAATAAAATTGATAAATAAAAAATACTATAAATCACAATAATTGATAATTCAAAATATTAAGAACATCTATGAAAAACTTACTGTTAAAGATAAACTTATTTGAATCTCAAAATGCGAAAAATGTCACATAAAATAAGACAGAGAGAATAACGATGTTCACGTGACATTTTTCGTTTTTCGAGAGTCTTCAACTTTGATCGAATATTTACATATGAAAATTTCAAACTTTTTGAAATAAAATTTATATATTTGTAAATTACGTAAACAATACTATAAATCATAATTCAAAATATTAAGAACATCTATGAAAAACTTACTGTTAAAGATAAACTTATTTGAATCTTAAAATACGAAAAATGTCACATAAAATGAGACAGAGAGAATAACGATGCTCACGTGACATTTTTCGTTTTTTGAAAATCAAACAATTCAACTTTGATCGAATATTTACATATGAAAATTTTAAACTTTTCGAAATAAAATTTATATATTTGTAAACTAAGTAAAGAATACTATAAATCACAATAATTGATAATTCAAAATATTAAAAACATCTATGAAAAACTTACGGTTAAAGATAAACTTATTTGAATCTCAAAATACGAAAAATGTCACATAAAATGAGACAGAGAGAATAACGATGTTCACGTGACATTTTTCGTTTTTTGAAAATTAAAGAATTCAACTTTAATCAGACATTTTCATATGAAAATTTCAAACTTTTTAAAATAAAATTTATATATTTATAAACTACGTAAAGAATACTATAAATCACAATAATTGATAATTCAAAATATTAAGAATATCTATGAAAAATTTATCATCAAAAAAAACTTATTTAAATCTCAAAATGTAAAATACATAAAATGAAATAAAAAATAACATTATTCACAAAACTCGCAAAAATATGAAACTCTTAATAAAAAGATCGAATGAACCCATCACATTGAACGTTGTTGGTACTGTCAACGGAGAATACAGTTGGCAGGCGGTGTGACACAGACTTCACGAAAATTGTCCCTTTTGTTGTCGACATTTATCTATCACGGGGATGCTAACGAACAAAATCGAACATTATTTCAATTCATCTCCATTTTTGTATAGTTATTCCTCGATAATTGAGTTGAGGTTTCGATATCTATAATTCAATTAACATTTTTTTATTTTGAATTATCGATTACGATTCGATTTTAAAGCTTTCAATTTTCATTAACAATTACAAGGCATAGAAGGAAGATCGGAGGCTTTAGCATAAGCCGTCAACGGCGATTTCTTAAAAACTCTACTCCCGAAAACCAAAAACCCTAACGTATGACCGGAAATCGCCGCCAGAAAAATTCCGCCATTGAAGGACATAACAGAAAGCATAACCAGATAAGCCAAACCAATTCTAACTCCGTACAACGCCGTTTGAATCAACCCGGCCGTCACATGATTTGCACTCTCTTTGATGTAATTTGAGTGCGATAGCAACTCGACGAAGAAAGCAAGTAGAAAAACGACGATAAGTGCGAAAACGTACATACCGATGTTGTCGTATCCCGGCCAACCGGAGAAGAGAATTTCAGCGTTTTTTCCCCAGAAAAACGTCATGTGCATCATCATGTTGTGGTTGTTCACGGCGGCATGTGGTACCGGCGGCGCCATATCTCCGTGCATATTCATAGCGCCGTTCATCTCTGCAAATTGAATCGTCTCTCTGTTGAATTTTCTTCTAAATTGGAGTGTGAAATGTGTGATAGAGGAGGTGTATACATGTTTTAGATAAGCCAAATTTTGATAGTAACAGTTCAGTAATAATAAATGTTCGTTTACTCTCCTATAAGGAAAGTATAATTTTACCTCGTCCCCGTAAAATATAACATATAATAATTTGAAATAGATCATAAAATTATTTTTATTTAACATCTAATTAAAAATATTAAATAATTCTTATGACATTATTAATTTAATATAGTATAATTTTAATTTTTTAAAAATTAAATAGAAAAAAAGATTTGATATACCTTTCAACAATTTTGTCAGTTATAAAATGACTCACATATACCCTTCATTTTAACAGAAATTTAAAAAAAACAGTTTTAAATTTATAATTGTTATTTTTAATTTTTTTTAAAAAAATTATTTAGGAGTATATATGATTATTTTATCAAAGTTTAACATATATTTTATTTTTTTATACATAAATTATTTTTTGACTTCTTTTATTATAATTATTTGAGTTTTTTATTCTTATTTTTTTTACTTTCATTCCTTAGTTTAAAGGAAAAAAATTGAAATATTTTTTTGTCTATATTGTAATTTGATTTTTGCATTCGAAGAAAAAAATTTGTTCCAACTACAATAAGTTTTACAAAAATATTATTGAAATATAAATAAATTTGATTATCAAAATAACAATTTTAAATTAGTCATGAAATAAAAAAAAAGTCAAAAAAAATATATTTGACGAGAATTAAATTTACTCATAGAGAATTATGTTTTTTTAAAATAAAATAAAAAGTAAAATTAAATTTTTTTTTTCATTTCTGTTAGAAAAAAAGGATATATGTGAGTTATTTATTTATAAATAGAGTTATATATTAATAACTTTCATAACAAAAAATATATAAGTCCTAAATAATAAAATTTAAGGGTATATCAGATATTTTTTCAATTAAATATAACACAACAAAAATTCACGTTGGACGGACTTGATATATCATTTTAAAAAGGTGGATTTAATTATTTTTTTATAAAATAAAAGGATTTTTAATACATATTAAATTGTTAATTAAGAAATATGTACAGTGAAAAACACGTGGCCCCACTTCTTCACATGGTAAACGCGTGTCTCACTGACTATATTTATACACTATATATATTTTACGTCTCTTATTACGTAAATTTATCGATATACTCTTTGTTCGACGAATTTTGAGTTAAAATTTTTAATAAATAAATATAAATTAATATATTTTTATTAATTAAATTGATCACTGAATATAAAGTAGTTATTTAATTTTTCTATATTTTTCAAATTCATATTTTTATGGCTAATCACTCTAAAGAACAATAAAAAGAATAATGTCATTTATGACATTAATTTTGTGAAATGATAATTACTATCTCCGTTCAATCATAGTTGTTTAATGTAATATTATTTTGAAATATCCAGCAATATTTATTTGTGAAATTAATAGATAATTTTATACTTAGTTCCTACTTTACCCTTATCATTAATTATAATAATTTCTTTATTACATTTTTCAAGACATTGTATTTGTTATGTTCAAAGGGTGTTATAATAAAATTGTTCTTTTCTAATTATACTTTTTCTACGAAGTGTACAAAATCAACATTCGACGGAGGAAGTGAAAAAATTATTTTTCCTTAATAAAAAGGTCAAAATAAAATGAAACGGAGAAAGTCAAAAGAGATGGTACAACACATCATACAACATATTTAGCAAAATGTTCATCGCTCTAACTTTCCTAAAATGTTATCGCACTTACAGTAAATCTACCAGAAATGCATTACTTTTAGGGAATACGATAAGTACGAATTAATAATTTTGAAGAATCGAAGCAACTTTGATAGGCAAAATGTACAAGATCCAAAAACACTACTTCAGTGCTTGCCCATCACCAACTTCTTCACATTATCTTTGTCAATTGGTTTTTTGTGATCCTTGGTAGAAATTTTACCTATAATTTTCAAAACAAAATTAATAAGGGAAACAAATGCGATAACTGAAACACAATAGATAACAAATAATATTTTCTTCGTTTAAAAAAGAATGACCTTCTTTTTCTTTTTACCTCTTTTTTTTTGTAATAACTTTCTACCTAACATGTTTAAGGCCACAAGGTTAAAAGACAATTTTGTACATTTGACATACAAAAATCTTCTTTATTTTCTTAAATTCCGTGTCAAGTCAAATTAGATCATTCTTTATGAATCGGAGAGAATAATAGATATCAAAAATCAAGAAAATACATAGTATACTACAATAGACACGGTGTTCCTAGACTCCCACGAAGCCTAAACCCACCGAAAACCTAGTCAAAAGCTCAACTATACCTACTGACCTTCTACCCTAATCCGCATCATCCATACCCTCCCATGTCCTATCTAATCACTTCTTCGACTTACCTCTACCTCTTCTCATACCCCCTAACATCCAACCTTTCGTACGTCCTTAGTAGAGCATCTACACATCTCCGAAAGAAATGATACTTACAATCGAAATACAACACGATGCTGAAAATGAGGAAACTTACCATTATATTTCCATGTTGTGTTTTCGCCATTAGAAACAACCTCAAACATTATGCAATCTCCTTCCTTCAAGCAATTTGCATCGCGGAATACACGCCATCCACCCTTGATACATACGCTATTGCCAAAAGAACGTAGCTTAACGTTCCACGACCTTTCCCTTCTATCATCTCTAATAACCAAATCACATTTCTTGTTGGTGAGACGATATGCATGAGCAATTTTCGTTGGAATGTACTGAAAACGGTTTACAAAACCAATCACACATATAACCGAAGAGTGGCATACTGTATTCTTGAAGTAAACTTTCGACTTACCAAGAAATCATTGACGAGGCAATAAGGTCTAATAATGCATACGAAATGAGACTGAGCAAAAGGCTTGTTCTTGTTCTTGTTCTTGTTCTTGTTCGTGTTCGTTCCTGCACAGGAAAACACATGACTTGTCATGGATTCTAAATCATATAACAGAGAAGAGGTTGCTTAGATGAGAAAACTTGCCATAAAATTTCCATATTGGTTTCTCTCCGTTACTAACGACCTCAAACATCATGCGATCTCCCTCCTTCAAGTCATTTTCAACGCGAAATTTACTCCATCCTTTAGCTATATAGACTCCATAACCATAGGTATCAATCCTTAAATTCCATGATCTTTGTCGTTCATCTCTAATAACCAAACCACATTTAGTATTGATGAGTCCGTTTGCCCAAGCAAATCCTCTAGGAAGGCGCTGAAATGGTTTATAAGTTAAACAATTCGACACATATATATATCATCAGCTTCATGTGTTCCGCTGTATTCATTACTCCAATGAAACAAAGAAAATTACGCAGATGTTTTCTTTACGAACTCACATAGTAATTTCTTTTAAGGCAATACGGCCTGACAATGCACTCAACACGAGATTGAGTAAACGAGCTGCAAGTAGCAAATTCTTCCTTTGGAAAAGCCTTTCTTGTTGACACGATGTTGGCGTTTGGTTTGTCTGTGACAGAGACAAACTCATGTCAAAAAATCAAACATGAAAAAAACGATTAGGGGTTGTTCGATTGGGTGTACAAGAATAGTACTGAATAAGGTTTATTAGTAATACTAAATAGTTTTGTCGAAGATAGCAATATAATATCATGGTTATATTGTACATAACAAAGAAAAAAAGGATCATCGATATAAAAGAGGAGGTTTTAATCTGAAAAAAACTTACCACCGCGAAATTTCCATATTGGTTTTTCTCCATTAGCAATAACCTCAAACATCATATAATCTCCAACATTTAAGTCATTTGCAACGCGGAACTCACGCCATCCACCTAATAGATGGACTCTACAATCGTGGGTAGCTAGCCTTAATTTCCACGATCTTTGTCTTTCATCTCTGATAATCACGTCACATTTCTTGTTGAAGATATCGTTTTCCATTGCAAAGTGTTTAGGAAGGCGCTGAAAATGGTTTACAACAAATCTGGACATATAAATATGATTATACGCTTCATACGTTTTGCTGTAAACAACTCCAAATCTGGTAGTTTTGAGACTTACCAAGTAACTATGTGTAATGCAATATGGTTTGACGATACACTCAAAATGAGATCGACTGCAAGGGTTGTAAGTAGCAGCTTCTGCATAGGGTAACGCCTCGCCTGATGACATGATGCAGAGGTTCGATTTTCCTATAACGTTGTTAGTCATTAGAGAAATCAAATATGACAAAACTTACTACAATCAAAACATGAATAGCACGTAATCGTCCATCCCATTACAATGTGTAAAATGTTGAACCTTCGTGTGTTTACTTTTCATATTTTGAAACCGTTAGTTAAAGATTAAAGGATTCTAAAGATGTTCGTTTACCTTTGAATTCAAATTTCTTGCAAGTCTCTTCAACATTATTGAATCCTGCTTCTTGTTGAAGATACTCTGCATATTCTCTGTCACAATGACTCGAATCGAAGATGGAAACTTCGAATTCCATGTCTCCTTCATGTCTAAACACCAACATATCTCCCAAATGCAAATCATTCTCATTAGCAAACTTTTTCCAACCCTCTTCTAATCGCCAACCGTTCACCTTAACCAACCACGTTTTACCCGCGCTTCTCAGTATTGCATGTTCGTGTTGATCATGTCCCTTCAGATACTTCAAGAAACCTATAGGAATTTTCTGCAGTACTACACAAACTTAACAACAACATATCCAGTGCAGGGAGCGTAGAGTATACGCAAACCTTTTCCTAACATGAAACACAAACATGTACCAAATAAATCCAAGTTTCAAACACAGAGTCATTTGTCTTACATTCCAATTTAGTCCGTGTTAAGGAAAATGTCTTTTATTTTAAACAAGCTCTTTAATTTCAATTTATCACAAAATAAAATGACAATTTGATACATTTGACATATGTTTAATTTGGAGGATCTTAGTAGCTTAATTGATTAGTTACCAAAACACTCATCTTGTTAGTGAGAGTTCGATTTCACACTATAAAAACATTGTGAATTCTATGAGAATTTTTCTGAGGATTAGTAAGAAAATTCGTAGGAAACGTATTTTTTCCTGCAAATTTTCATACTAATTCCCATGTAATTCACAGTTTTACTGTAATGTCACATTGTAACCCCTTCCCCCTCACCCAATATTTTTTAAAAAGACAAATGTTTAATTTAAAAAACCGTGAAATTTAAAATTTTTCTATACTTTACTCCATCAATTCCAATTTATATGACTTATTTTTCTTGTAGTTCTCAAAATAATGATACAATTTTATATTAAGCAACAATTTAACTTTGTAATACCTATTTTATCTTTAATAAAATGATTTTAGCTACACATATTTTAGATCATAATTTTTGAAAGTCTTTCCTTTCTTCCTTAAACTCAGTGCGGAGTCAAACTAACTCATATAAAATGAGATAAAAGGAGCATTAAACTCCGAATCCAGTCAAATAAGACAAACAAATTGAACCAGACAATTACAATCATGCTTTTGTTTTAGGACCTGAAATTGTACTAATTTTGTACCTATTTAAACAATTATAGAATGTTTAAAAGAACTATAGCTTTCAATTTATAGTGTTTTTTTTTTCTTTTCTGGAATAAATTTTTCCATCTCTACAACATCGTACATGAAACATATAGTAAATAAAAGAAAGATTTAAAAATAAAAAATAAAAACTTAAAAAAGGATTACTTACAAGACCATGCTTGAAACCTTTATGAATGGGTTTCAAAAATTGAGGTTTCTTTGGAGGAATTTTCATGACAATCAACAAAATGCCTCTTTCTCTTTTGCAATTTTCACATTTAAGAAAAATCAGTAAAGTTTGTAACAATTTAATAAAAAATTTAAACTTTTAATGGAATTGTTAGACATCTTTTCAAGGCAGTGTAGACTGTGTAAAAGCATATGACAATTTTGCAGTTTTCCAAAAGAGAAATTTGAATACATGGAAAGTTGTGTGGGTCCAGTTGTTTACCATTTTCCTCAAAATATACAATTAACTTTATTTAAAAGTTAATATCGGAAATAAATTACTCACATCGGGTGTTCATTGCAAGTCAATGCAATCTCTATTATTATGTGATTATATGGAGTGAAATGAATGATAAATATAAACACATTACATACATGTATTGGCTTGGTGTAAACACTCTGTGCGGATAAATTTTATCCGTTAATATCTCAGTCATATAATATTGCAATCTCTATTATTATGTGATTATATGGAGTGAAATGAACAATAATTATAAACACATTACATACATGTATTGACTTGGTGTAAACACTCTGTGCGGATAAATTTTATTCGTTAATATCTCAGTCATATAATATCGCAAGTCAATGCAATCTCTATTATTATGTGATTATATGGAGTGAAATGAACAACAAATATAAACACATTAGATACATGTATTGGCTTGGTGTAAACACTCTGTGCGAATAAATTTTATCCGTTAATATCTCATAGCCATATATTATCGTAGATTAGATTTCATATATAAGCTACTCTTCGTTTATTTTTATTTGTTACTATTTGACTTGATATGATCATTAAGAAAAAATAATTATTAGTATAGGCATATTACTATACGATCTCTATTAGTTGATGTTAATATAAGATGTTGAAAAATGATTTGGAGAATGATATTTAATTAGCTAATGATAAAATATGATTTAAAAAAATAATTATTTTTTCTTGATATATCAAAATTGATAAGTAAAAAATAAAATTATATTAATGACAGATAAAAGTAAAAGAAGAGAATGTTATATACTATTGTTATAAATATTTTGTCCACCCTATTTACTTTTTACTTTATTCGAAATTTTTAAAGTTTGAAACTAAAGATGGAAATTGCATTTGTGTTTATAGTTTTTGTAAAAAAAAGTTTAATTGACTTGATTTAAAGATGAAGTATAATTTAAACACAATTACTTTTATAAAAATAAAAAACTTAAAAATAAATTTGAAAGAATAAAATAATGAAAACAAATATAATTTGATTTTCAAACATGAAATATAATTTATTTTTCAAAGGTCTAATCTATCCATACCATGCAACCTTACTTATTATGAGTCCAATATGAAATTACATTCTAAGTAGCAAACAATTAGGTAAATTGAGAATGTTAATTGTTACTCTTTGGAATTATTGTTTTTTATTTTTAGAGTCACGCTATAAAAACTTTAACTAACATTTTAAGATATATTTTTTCATCATATTAATATGCAAAAAATTATAATTAATAGTACTTTTCATGCAGTTTTAGAATATCTAATTTTTTTGTTTAAAACATCAAAGTAATGTAATCTAATTTACCTTTGAAAATTAGTCAAATTAACTTTCGATAATCGCAACATGACAAACAATTCCGAACATAGGGAGTATAACTTAACTTGGAAATCGCAAAAGTCAAACCTGAAAATCTCACATACCCAAAACCAAACTTAAAAAAATCAATTCAACTCTGAGTTCATTTGAAATTGTAACTTCTTCGATCAAAGAATCAAAATTTTCATATCCAATATGAATGAATCTAAACACAAACAAACCTTGAAATAATATTGAGCCCACAAAATTTACTGTCCTTTAAAGATTTTGATCTCCTCACAATCATTTTCTACCAACGACAACATATCAGTGAAATTTCAGAATATACACAAACCTTATTTACTACCTCGGGAGGTAGATATGTTGATTCTGAAAGACCCTCGACTCAAGTGAAGAAAAAAGAGACAGTAAGAAAAGGTAGTAAGCAACAAGAAAACGGTACAAAACCCTAGACTGAAGTTTCCTTTACCATCAACAACTGCTTCATATTATCTTGTCAATGGCTTCTATGATGCTTGGCTATTCGCATCCTTTAACTTCCAGAATATTTACCTACAGTTATCAAAACAAGATATTGACTCAAATTCTGAGACTGAAGTGTATAAAGCTTTACATAACACCATAGAGGTGCAAGGTAAACCTTTATATATGGAAAATTTGATAAGCAATTGTTTGGGCATTTGATACAAAATCAAACATATACACAGACTTGCAGGCTCACACACAGCACAAATTCACACACTGACAGATACTCCCTCCATTTCAATTTGTTTGCCCTACTTTTCATTTTAGTCGTTTCTAAAAGAATGTTTCTTTCCCTTTTTGACAACTCTTTAATTTCAACTTTCTACGCTGTATGTTTAAGACGACTACAAGATTAAAGGATATGATAGTACATTCTACATGTCTAAAATTTACTTTCTTTAACTCCGTGTCAAGTCAAAACTAGGCAAACAAATTGAAAGAGAGGGACTATAAAGTTACTTCCAGTCTCCATTTACTCTCTAACCAGTCAGCTAAAAATTGACCATTAACGGTACAATCAACACAATTTGAAACCTTCAAGACTTTGTGCAACTTTAAAGTTTAACATAGCATTCAAAAATCTTGGTTTTAAGATGTTTATAGTTCCAAAATAACTTCCACATTCTAATAACAAAAAGGACAAAAAGGAAATATAACAACATATACTTAAACACAGGATAGTCATGAACTAAAGAGATAAAAGAAATACTCACATGAGCTATAGGTATTGTGCCATTGTTGGTGAGTTCAAACTTGTAAGTATCTCCTAATTGAATACCATTTGCATTTCTGAACTGCGTCCATCCCCTTTTAATTCCAAATTGATGTCCTGTTTGCCCTAGCCATACTGACCATGATCTCTGCTTTTCGTCGATAAGAATCATCTCACTTCTACTCATCAAACCATTTGATTTTACAAAATCCATGGGAAGATACTGCACAAATTTATCCCAATATATTAGATCAATACAACATTATCACCAAAAAAAAAGCAAAGGTTTTTACTAAATTTGTTCAGCTCACTCTTACTAAAAGAGCTTTTGTGAAGGCGTAAGGTTTGATAGTGGATATGAAATGTGGGTTGGTATCAGCAGATGTTGAAGCTAGTGTTTGCGACATTGGAGTAGTCACGTCCGACTTCTTATGCCTAAGATGTTTAATTGCTTTAAAGTAACCAATAAAAGAAGAAGAAAAAATCGTTATGCACGCGATATTTGCAACATTAATGAAGAAATCCAACCGGACATCGGTTTGCACATAAAAGTAAATATGCGAATGATTATATCAAGTTGATTTTTACTCAATACTTCTAAAGTCCTCCGGAGTCTTTGCTGAAGCATACCAGAGAAATTTAGTCAGCAAATGTTACTTGAATAGACAACATGCAATGCTGAAGTTTCTCAACCAACGCCAACAAAAGGTCAAGTCCAATTTCAACCATGTTCCTTTTAGGATGTCGAAAGGCCATCAAAATAGAATCCATAACAAGCTTTAGTTACTCGTTCAAAATATTGTCTTTCATGTTCTTTAGGCAACATGTTTAAACAGTTAAAAGGCTGACGGTCTAGAAAGCAGTTGCCGAAGACCATCTTTAGTAACCAAAACACACACATTCACTGCAAAGGTCTTCTACAGAACTATTTTATGCATCTCTATTTCACTCTTTTCAAGAACTTTTATTGATATTATTTGTCAAATATTCTTTATCCCACATGAATTTTCTTTGAAGTTTTTACATAACAAAATATGAAAAATTGAAAATTTATTCTGATGGAACCTGCAACAGGGTCTTTAATTTAGAGGTCTAAATACATAAACATGAGCCAAAGGCCCCTTTATTTTGGAATATAGCCTATGAAAAATGAAGTACTTTGTTATAACAAGCAAAAGCAACTAAAACGAGAGTACAATATTAAATTCCAACTGTTTGGTTGGGTAAATCTTTTACAGTGTAGTTGTTTGTGAAGGACATGTTTTACAGTTTGGAGAACAAACACTAAATAATTTTATTGAAGATGTCATAGTTTCATGCTGTATATATCAAAGTAAAATGATCGCTGACAAAAAGACAGGTTGCTCAAATAGGAAACTTACTGCAAATTTTTTCTCCATAAGGAACGATCTCAAATGTCACATAATCTCCCTTTTTTAAGTTATTCACAATGCAGAAGTTACTCCATTCACCATATACACGGACACATGAATCATAGGCAACAAGCCTTAAATTCCATGATCTTTGTCTTTCATCTCTTACAATCAGATCACATTTCTTGTTGGTAAGACCGTTTGCGATTGCAAAATGTTTAGGAAGACGCTGAAATGGTTTAAACAATTCGCACATATGATACGGTTCATACTTTTGCTGTACATAACTCTAATGAACAGAGGAGGGAAAATTAAAATGGTGCAAATGATTCCTTTAGCCTGAAATTTCTTGAATTGTTGAGGGGAAATGAGTTTTTGAGACTTACCAAGTAACCATTTGAAATGTAATTTGGTCTGACAATGCACTGATAATGAGATTGACCCCTACAGTTGTGAGTAGCAGCTTCTGCACAGGGTTAGATTGTAGACAAATCCATGTCAAGAAAATCGAACATGACAGAAATGACTACCACCAACACATGATAGAGTCTAAGCATCCACCCCGGACATATATTTGTTAGTTTTTAATTTAAGCTAGTTGACACTTATGCTAAGGTTAAGGGACTCTGCAGATGTTGTTACCTTTGAATTTCACTTTCTTGAAAGTCTCTTCAGCATTATCGACTCCTTCCAGCAGATACTCTGTGTATTCTCTATCACAATGACTTGAATCAAAGATGGAAACTTCAAATTCCATATCTCCTTCATGTTTGAAGACCAAAAAATCTCCCAAATGCAAATCATGCTCCTCTGCAAACTTTTCCCAACCCTCTTCTAATCGCCAGCCGTTCACCTTCACGAGCCACTTTTTCCCCATACTTTTCAGTATTGCATGTTTAATATGGTTCATTCCCTCCAGATACTTCAAGAAATCTATGGGAATTTTCTGCAGTACAACATAAACTTGCCCCAATTAAAGAACTATTGCTTTCAATTTTTTGTGTTTTTTTTCTTCTAGGATAAATCTTCCACCTCCACAACATCATACATGCAACATATAGTAAACAAGGTAAAGATGGAAAAAAAAAAACATGACTGGATTACTCACAGGACCAAGATTGAAACCTGGCTGAATCGGTTTGAAAAATTTGAGGTTTCTTTGAAGCGATTTTCATCACAGTCACTAGATGACTCAAATTCCATGTCTCCTTCATGTTTGAAAATCAACAAATCTCCCAAATTGCAAATCATTCTCCTTAGCAAACATTTTCCAACCCTCTTCTAATAGCCAACTGCTCACCTTCACCAACCACGTTTTACCTGCCCTTCCCAGGATAGCATGTTCATATTGATCGTGTCCATTCAGAAACTTTAAGAAACCTATAGGAATTTTCTGCAGTACAATGCAAACTTAACAACAACATACCCAACGTAGGGGTCTAAGAAATGTAGAGTGTACGCAGAAGACTTTATGTCTACCTTGGAGGTAGAGAGGTTGTTTCAATATAACACAAACTTGCCCAAAATAAACACTAGAAAAAGATACAAAAGAATGTCTTGCTTTCCTTTTTAGTCCATTTAAAAAAGAATGTATGTTTCCCTCTTAACAACTCTTCAAAGACGAGTAAAGAATTACAGAAAAAAAACACGAATCTATTTCTTTCGAAGTGAAACAAAATTTACCTGTGTTGGAACATCAGTATTCCAACATAAATCAAGTGCCACACCAAACAAAGCACACAATTCTATTTCTTCTGAAAACAATGCTTAGAGAAAGAGGAGATGTATTTCAAAAATTTCATAACAAATTCTGAAGCAATGCCGTAGTATATATAGCTAACAAATAAGTATTGACTTATTGTGATAAAAAGGGGTAACATTCCAACAAATAATCAATCAATCAGATAATCCAAATCCGAATTCAAACTGAGCGATGACAAAATGTTTGCCTTCTTCCCAACTCATTAAGTTACAGAGAAGTTCTTTTCTATTTATTCCAAACTAATTCTTCTCCTTCCTCTGATATGGAACAGCATCTCTTCATTTCTCATTCACGGATCTAAAGGCTACGATAATATAATTACTATCATGCATGAAAAGGATACTTTGAAAACAAAAGTACAACACATGCTAATTTCTTTGCCCATCATCAAATGCTTCATATCATCTACAATGACTTCTGTGATGCTTGGCAATTGGCATCCTTAATTCCCAGAATATTTACCTACATTTTTCAAAACAAAACATAGACTCAGTTCTTAGACTGAATTGTACAAAGCTTTACTTACATAACCATAGAGGTCTAAGGTAAACCTTTTATATGGAAAATTTGGTAAGCAATTGTTTGGACATTTGATACAACATGATACAATATCAACAGAAAATAAAAATCGTTTTTGTACACAATACAGGGACTTGCACTCTCACACAGCACAAATTCACACACTGACTATAAGAAATAGAATTACTTCAACAGTCTCCATTTACTCTCTAACCAATCAAGGTCAGCTAAAAGTTTGACAATTAACAGTACAATCAACACAATTTGAAGCCTTCAAAATTCTGTTGTATGACATTCAAAAAACTCACTAAAAATTGCTTTTGGTTCCACAATAACTCCCATATTCTTATAACAGAAGGAACAAAAAGAAAAATAACAACATGTCACACAAGATAGTCATGAAACTAAAGAGAAATAAAGCAATACTCATATGAATTATAGGTATTGTGCCATTGTTAGTGAGTTCAAATTTGTAAGTATCTCCTTCTTGAAGACCATTTGCTTTTCTGAACTGTGGCCATCCCCTTTTAATTCCAAAGTGGTGTTCCATTTGCCCAAGCAACACTGACCATGATCTCTGCTTTTCATCGACAAGAATCATCTCACTTCTACTCATCAAGCCATTTGATTTCACAAAACGCATCGGAAAATACTGCTCAGATTTATCCCAATATATAGATCAATACGCCATTATCACAACAAAAAATAAATATTAACAAAGGTTTTTACTAAATTTGTTCAGACCACTCTTACCAAAATAGCTTTTGTGAATGTGTAACGTCTGATAGTGGATATAAAATGAGGGTCGGCATCAGCAGATGTTGAAGCTGGTGTTTGCGATATTGGAGTAGTCATGTCCGACGTTTTATGCCTAAGATCTGTTATTGTTTTGAAGTAACCAAGAAAAGAAGAAAAAAGAAACATCAGTCATTATGCACATGATAGTTGCAATATTAATGAAGGTCATTCTTTACTTGGTTTGCTCATAAAAGTAAATATACCAATAATTATATCACAGAGATTTTTATTAAAGTCGAGTCTTTGCTGAAGCATACCAGAGAAATTTAGTCAGCAAATTAGACTTGAATAGACAACATATATGCTGAAATTTCTCTAGCAGTACCAACAAAACGTTTACTCCAATTTCAACCATGTTCCTCTTAGGGTGTCGGAAAATCCATAAAAATAGAATTCATAACAATCTTGAGTCCCCAGTTAAAAGTATATTTCATGCTCTTTAAGCAAACATGTTTAAACAGTTACAAAAACTCACAGTCTACAAAGAAATTACCGATGACCATCTTACCTAACCAAAACACACACATTCACCGCGAAGGTCTTCTACAGAACTAGTTTATGCATCCCTATTACACTCATTTCAAGAAAAAGTACTTCTATCGATACTATTTGACAAATATTGTTTAATCCACATGAATTTTCTTTGAAGGTTTTAAATAAAAAAATATGAAAATTTATCCAAATGGAGACTGCAACAGGGCCTTTAATTTAGAGGTCTCAAAACATAAACATGAGCCAAGGGCAGCACTTCGTTATAAGAAGTAAAATGCAACTAAAAAGAAAGTACAATATTAAATTTTTCAACCGTTTGGTTGGGTAAATTTTTAACAGCGCAGTTATTTGTGAAGAACATGTTTTACAGTTTGGAGAACCAACACCAAATTATTTTGTCGAAGATGCCATATAGTGTCATAGAGTACATATCTAACTAAAAAGATCGTTGACAAAAAGACAGATGTTGCTTAAATGGAAAACTTACAGTGAAATTTCCATATAGGTTTTTCTCCATTAGCAATAACCGCAAACATCATATAATCTCCCTCCTTCAAGTTATTAACCTAAACTATTTGAAACTTATGTTAAGATTAAGGGACTCTAAATATGTTACCTTTTTCCACTTTCTTTGAAGTCGCATCAACATAATTGCCCTCTTCTTCTTGCAGATACTCTGCGTACTCTCTGTCACAATGACTTGAATCAAAGATGGAAACTTCAAATTCCATGTCTCCTTCATGTTTGAAAATCAACAAATCTCCCAATTGCAAATCATTCTCCTTAGCAAACTTTTTCCAACCTTCTTCT
The DNA here is from genome assembly GCF_036512215.1 of Solanum lycopersicum. NCBI lineage: Eukaryota > Viridiplantae > Streptophyta > Magnoliopsida > Solanales > Solanaceae > Solanum > Solanum lycopersicum. The sequence continues at coordinate 1,692,664 of NC_090807.1, read as the reverse complement.
AATCGCCAACCGGTCACCTTCACCAACCACTTTTTACCCCTACTTCTCAGTATTGCTTGTTTAATATGGTTCAATCCCTTCAAATACTTCAAGAAACCTATAGGAATTTTCTGCCAGTACAACATAAACTAGCCCCAATCAAAAAAACTATAGCTTTCAAATTTTAATGGGATAAATTCTTCCACCTCCACAACATCATACATGCAACATATACTACATGTACACTTTTCTTTCTAGTTCATCCAAAAAAAAAATCACTTTTCTATAAATAGAAAAAAGTTCACTTTAAACTTTCCCCTTTCAAAAATCTTACTTTACTTACTTAAACTTAGTATCTAAAGTCAAAATATGTCAAATAAATTGGGACCAAAGGGAGTATTAAACAAAGGAAAGACATACAAAAAATTGAAAAGGATTTTACTCACAATACAATGCTTGTAACCTGGCTGAATTGGTTTGAAAAAACGAGGTTTTTTTGAAGCTACTTTCATGGCAGTCAACAAAAATGCCCTTCCTGTTTGCAAAATCCAAATTACAGTAGATTGTTAAGTAGTAATTCAATTTTCTATAGATACAACATGAAAAAATTTCAAAGTAAAGAAAATACCAATAGTACGAAAATCTTAGTAGCTCAGTTGATTAACTCTCGTAATTTCTTCTCCATTTCCGATTTAGGGTTTACTAAGCGATCAACTGTGAACTCGGATTCTGCTCCTTCTCCATAGCTCCATTTTTTGTGAGTTTTTGCTTGAATAAAATAAACATATCAAAGTTTATTATATTATATAATAATTGAGATTTAATTAATTAAAATAGAATCCTAATTATATAATTAGAAATTTATAATAATCAATTCTAATTATTTCTTTACGTTTGCTTTAAAAATATATTTACAATCCCAAAAATTTAGCTTTTCTAAATACATTAAAAACTTGTTCGAGAGGATAATTATATTTAAGGGTTTGGACCAATAAACAATTGATTGATTAAAGGAAGAATACATCTCGAATTATCGTAAATGGTCTGCAAATATTCTTTGTTATATTTTTGAGACATTGATATTTCCGTCGTTCAAAAACTAGAGTATTTATGTCCTTCTCTCTAATAGAAGACTATAGGGACACGTGACACGATCTTATCCGTCGATCCGTTTTAATAAATGTTGGGTCGGTGAATAAGATTTGACATGTATGTTCGTTAGTGTGAAGGGTATATATGTATTAGTTTTTGAAAAATAGGGGCATTAATGCCTCAAAAATATGATGAAAGATGCATGGCATTTACGATAGTTCGAAAATATCAAATTAGATTTCATATTCTCTTCTTTTACTTCCATTCACTACTAGTCCAATATATTCATCTCCAATCAAACAAAACAATTTTTTTCAGCGCTACGTAAGTTGATATTTTATGTAATTATAAATTATAACAAAAAAACATATGAAAGCCTAATTTTGAGGATGCATGTATGTAAGCGTTTTTTACTTATGATAACAATGTAATTACAACTTTATATTATTTTTTAGTGGGTTAACAGTTTATCCAATAAGAAATTTGAGTAATTCATCACCACACTAGTAAACGATCAACTTAAAAGTTTAATTCATCTACCAACCATTTATGGTTGGCTTTTCGGATATGGTTTTAGACCGTCCTAGAAATTGAAACAGAACAAAAAAAAAAGACAAACAAATGGAAACATAGCAAGGGAGTAGTAATTATGCATGAAAGGACACATCAAAATAGAAGTAAAACATATAGAACATATTATACAACTTATCATCAAAGGTTTTTTTTTGGTTGTTGTTGAGATATAGCAAAATGCAATAGATCCAAAAACATTATATCCACTTGCTTTAGTGCCTAGTTTCCTTTCCCATCACCAACATCATCATATTTACCTACAAATGTTACAAACAAAACATAGCCTAATTATATAATCTAAAAACTTTGGAGACTAAATTGTATAATCATGAAAAAAGAAAAAAACATATATCAATTGTTATACATTATGAAACATCAAAGTCATGAAACTAAAAGAAGATTCAGAAAAAGAAAAAAAAAACTTACAATGGAAATGAACTAAAGGTATTGTGCCATTGTTGATGAGTTCAAACTTGTAAGTATCTCCAACTTGAACACCGTTGGCTTCTATGAACTTTCGCCATCCCTTTTTAATTCCAAAGTGATACTTGTCGATTTGCCCAAGGCACATTGACCATGATCTCCGTTTTTCATCCATGATAATCAACTCGCGTTTATCCAGCAAGCCGTTTGATTTTGCAAAAGCTATTGGAAGATACTACTCAAATATATAGATTTAATACCGAATTATCATTAAAAGAAAGAAGAAAAGTAGCTAAGGTAGTTGTTGCTGAATTTGTTAAAATCACTCTTACCAGAACAGGAAATCTGAGGGTGTAAGGTTTAATAGTAGATATAAAATGAGGGTTGGCATCAGCAGCTTCTTGTGATTTAGGAGTAGTCACGTCCGAGGTCTCAAGCGTAGCATCTGTTATTGCAGAAGAAACATTACAATCATAAATGTAACAAAAAGACGGGGGGATATTTGACATAAACTACAAAAGTTCTTTCCAAACCTTCATCTGACATTCTTTCAGCATCCGAATCTTTCTTCTTTACTTCATCCTGAAGAAACGGGCTTTCTCTCAAATCTAGTTTTGTTAATTCAAACAACATCAGTACTGAAACTAAAGATGAATTTAAAACCAAAAAAAAAAGATGATAAAGTCGAAACAGAAAGGAACTGTTATCTGTTGGGCACATACAGTCATACAGATACAAACTTTTCTGATATTACTCGATGAAGTGATTAATAGCAACATACTTTTGAAGAGTACCGAGGTTAGCTCAAAGGGGTTTCTACCACACACTCAAAAGCTTCTCACCGTAACAGTAATTTTCTAAAGGAAAAAAAGCAGTGCGATATTATATACTTCCTTCACACTCTTCAAAAAAGAGAAGTCTCTAGACAGTAAGACTTTTGTCCTCTGTTGAACCAGGGGAACTGAACATTTGTAGGATCTCATAAGAATTTGAGAAATATGTAAGATAAAGTAATAAGATCCACAACAGAATACTATACCGAATATGTACGATCAGGGCAACAAGATGGAATCGATTAGAAGATGGCATATCAATCAAGGTCAGTTAACAGAACATGTGTTGACCAAAAAATTCAGAGGATCAGTGACAATGACAAAGTAAGAGTAGATGAAGCACACACAAAAAGACCCCTCGATGCCCCTAAAACCGAGTCAACAGCTCTACCCCACATACTATCTGCGTCCCGACAACTCCAGGAAGCCCTCATAGCAACCAACTTCTCCCTAATCTCCTGAGAATTTGGCCTCAGTAATCTAATCCTTAGTTGGTCATATGCGACCCTCTTCTTCTTTCTCTTGGTCTTTCTAATGTGTGTCTAGCAATTATAATTCAAACCATAGACTAGATAGAATCCTTGTACTATAATTTCATCTCATCGTAATTAATTTAAATAAGTAAACAGCAGAAAACAGGATGAGATAGTTTTAAGATAAGGTCTTAGATGAAAAACTTGCCATGAAATCTGAATATAGGTGTTTCTCCATTGGAAACTATCTCAAACATTAAGATATCTCCTTCCTTTAAGCATTTCGTACGGCTGAATTCATGCCATCCACTTCCAATGAAGGTGTTTTTGCCATTTGTATGCACACCAAACGTCCATGATCGTTGCTCATCCCTCACAATTATCTCACATTTCCTGTTGCGGAGACTATTTTCTTGTGCAAATTGTTTTGGAATACACTGAAACAGTTTGTAAGCAGTCGCAAATAAACAATCAATATGGATGTTTGTTTTAATCTTCCAAGTTGTCAAACAGATAATTGTTCTCATAGGCTTATGTAGGAAACAAATTCATCTTTCTTTGTTTTTTTTCCAGCATAGTAGTAAAAGTATAATGTACTTGTGAAATTACCAGACAATACTTTGAAAGGCAATAAGGTCGAATTGTACAAATGAAATGAGAGCGACTGAGATGCTTGTCCTTATAAGCAGCTTTTACATTGGAGAAACCCTTGCCTGATTTCTTGACTTTGCGCTTTGGTTTTTCTGTTGCATTTGTTAATTACACACAGAGTCATGTCAGAAAAGAATATATATAAAAAAAGGAAGTTACACATTTGACTGCTCGGCCAATAATATTTCTAAATGAAGTAAGCATCATCAAAATTGTTCCTCATATTCATACCGGCAATGCATCGTTACTCTTCTTATATACTTTGTATTAAAATAAGAAAATTAATTTCAATATAGGAAACAAATAACAGAACAAAAGAAGTTCACCTTTGGATTTCAATTTCTTGGAAGACTCTTCAACAATACAGGCTTCTTCTTCTTCTCCTCCGTGAACATGAACTCCTTGTTCGTATTCTCTCTCACAACAACTTGAATCAAAGACGGCGACCTCAAATTCCATGTCTCCTTCATGTCTGAATATCAAAACATTTCCTAATTGTAAATCATGGTCCTTTACAAACTCTTCCCAACCATCTTCCAGTCGCCGTCCATTCACCTTCACGGACCACTTCTTACTTGCCCGTCTTAGCAATGCATATTCATTTTCTTGTCCCTTCAAATACTTGAAGAAACCTATAGGAATTGTCTTCAATACAACAATTTCGTATGATTAAAATGGCCTTGTCCCGTCATTATCAATTTCAACACACAATACAAAATACGCATGTGAACATTCCTAAAATGTCAACAACAACAACACACCCAGTAAAATCCCACAACTGAGGTCTCGGGAAAGTAAATTGTACGTAGACCTCACCACTACCTTATGAAGTTAAAGAGGTTGTTTCCAAAAAACCACGTAGCTCCAAAATGTCGACAAATATTAAATTCGTAATCCATGATTTCAAAAGTGAAGGTTGACCCTACCATGTTTAAACCATGGATCATTCTACAATGCTAATACTATTTTCTTAGAGGTGTCAAATAGACCAGTTTAACCGAATTTTAGCGAGCCGCTACATTGTCCAATCATTAACCCACCCAAACATAACTTGGCCTGAAATGTTTTAGTCATAACGCGATAAACTTAACTCAACCCTCACAACACTTACCAACAATCTTTTCTCTATAATGACTATGATCAACATATCAAACAAAAAAAGGTCCTTTTTTAGGGAAAATTACTCGATATAGCAAACGCATACACTATGAGTTTGAGTATACAACGTCTTACCCACTCTGCCAGAACTGTCTTATACTACGATATCGAACAAACTCAACTTATAGATCCACTATGAGGAATCGTATTTTACATGAAATAGCAAAACTTCAAATAAATTACAACACATAGCAAGACTTTTGAGTATCAATTTTCCATGTATCAGTATACCAATCTGCACTATATTTATCTAACTATACAAGTATTTTTCACCCAAATAATCAATAAACGAAGATTCACAGCATGCAACAGACCAAAAAAAAATCAAAATTATTACTTACAATTTGTTGCTTACAACCTGGCAAAATAGGTTTTAAAAAATGAGGTTTTTTTGGAGGGATTTTCATGGAAAAACCCTGCGCTTTAAATCAGGTACTTTCTACAGGTTCATAATATTGCCCTTTGGGTTTTATTTTCGCCCTATATTTATAGGAAAAGTTAACAAAAATAATTACAAATTTTAGCGATACTTTTTATTTATTACCATTTATAACAATATTATGTTGAATCTGTAATATGTATTAAAAATGAATTAAGTATGCAATAAATATATATTATAACTATTTTTAGGCTTTTAAAATGAATTATTCATCAATAAAATTTGTATTATATGTGAATAATAATTTATCATCTGTAATATGAATTAAAAGTGTAGTATAAGTGTATTAAAAGTGATCAAGTGAGAAAAGAAAAGTTATTATAAATATTAAATATTTTTTATTTATAGTATATTTATATAAGTTTTTCATATTTATATTTGAGAAAAGGGTTAGCAAAATATTTCTATTATACCAAATATTTAAATATTTATATGTGCCTACATGGATAAATTACTATTCATAATTATTCGATATTTTTATGTTTAGGTGGACACATATATATCTTTAAAATAGTGTCTTTCCAGAGTTTGATATTGTTACAGCAATTTCGATCAAAGTTCAGATATATTTCAGATCATTTTTTCTTTATATTCTCTTGGAGATTAGTTTAAGAGATTAATTAATTATATTTATAATTTAACTTTAATTATTTTTATTTACAAGACTAGTTTGTCAATAACTAAAAAGGATATCATTGAAAATTGATGTTCAATTTATGTAATAATTTTTTTTTCTTTAATAGACGTACATTATCTTACAAATTCACTTACTATGGAACTGTGCGACTAACTATCAAATTTAAAGTATATTTTTTTAAAAAAAATTGATTTCAAACTTTTTAAAATGTAAAACTTTAACCTATAAATTTATATTTCATAAAAATTCATAATTTTTAAAACTTTATTAACAATAAAAAAGAAGATTCATTCTCGTCTTTAGTAAGTATATATGAAAGGATTTTATCGAACATTAGCTAGTTACTACAATTATTAATTCATTACACTAATGAAACTTTGTAAATTTATTGATAGATATGTTAGAATATTTAAATATTTTATTTATGAATCATAATGTGCTCATTTGGTAACATAGTATGAGAATAAGGAAACTTTTGATAGTTCTTCACAAAATATGAAGAGTTTTATGCTTATAAAAAACACAATTTAATTAAGAAATTCAAATTATATGTCCAAACAAAATTTTAAACTTTAAATTAACCTAACTATCATGTGATATTCGGAGTTGTAACAACTAAAGAGGTATCAAGCTGCTAAAACGTTTGATTTGCAGGACGAAAACATAAACTATTACTCCTTTCTTTTTAATTTATTTGTCTGATTTAACTTAACATAGAGTTAAAGAAAATAAAAAAAAAACTTTTAAATATTGTAATCTAAGACTAATGATACGTAGAATATACCAATATTCTTCAACCTTATAGTTTTAATTATGTCGTGTAGAAAATTAGAATTAGTGATATACTATGAAGGAAAAAAAATATGACACACAAATTGAAACGAAGAGCGTATAAAGAATGAGAAGTTGTAATGTCAAATCTCTAACAACAACCAAAAAAAAACAAAAACCATCCATATACACTCTTACATGGAATAATGCTAACAAAAACATGTTTGGCTTTTGAAGAACAACAATCAAAGTACATTTTCTTTAGATTAGCCAACATGTAATAAATCCAAAAAAAAACAAACAAAAAACATCATATTCTTCAGTATTCCTTGTGGTTTCTCTCATGCTTTTTCATCCTTTACAGCATATTTACCTGCAAAAATATATTTTTAGCATAACCTAAGACTCCCATTGCTATGTAAAACCTTTCGAGATTCGTTCAATATCAGAAGAAACACATTTTCATTTCACAACCACAGGAAAAGTCGTTTATCACGAAAACAAAGGGAGGTAAAGAAGTAACTCACAAGGGAAATACACTACATGTATTGTTCTGTCGTCGATGAGTTCAAACTTGTAAGTATCTCCAACTTGGACACCATTTGCTTTCATGAACTTTTGAAATCCCTTGGTAATTACAAAGCGATCCACCCTTTGAGTTAGCTGAACTGGCCATGATCTCTGTTTCTCATCTGTGAGAATTATCTTACGTCGATTCATCAAGCCAGTTGATTTTATAAAAGCCATTGGAAGATACTGTATGTGTATCAATACAAAAAAAGAGAAGTTACTACCCAAGACCTTAACTATTAAGGAGTCGTTTGGTAGTTGGTTTGAATCATGCATGTATTAGCTAAGTCATTTTCTACACCCCGCATAAGCTAATGCACAATTTCTGTAATAACTTACAGAAATTGTTGTGTAACTTATGCAGACATGAATACATGAATAAGTTGTCTCTTTACTAGCTACCAAACGACCACTAAAGGCTTAATAAAAGTCAATTTGGATTGCTCACCAAAACGGATCTGCTGATGGTATTAGACTTGATAGTAGCAATAAAATGAGGGTTCGTGTTAGCAGATGTTGGAGTAGGTAGTTGTGCTTTTGGAGCAGGCACATCCGAGGGCTCAATCCTGAGACCTGTTCTTCATTCAAAAAAGATGCATGAAAAAGAAATACGAGTTTTTTGATACAACTAAAGTCACTGCAGAAACTACCAAAAGAAGTCACATAATCAAGGGTATGCTCTTGTAATCCAAACCTTGAGTATAAACTCTTTTAACATCCAAATTAGGCTTCTTTTGTTCGCGCTGAAGTGATGCATTTGCTCTCAAATCTAGTTTTCAAATTGAAAAAACATTATTAACTGAAATCAAAAATGAATTTGAATCCAAAAATAGAACATTAAACTGAAGTAGAAAAACTATAAGGATGCAAGGGTAGGAAGAAAGAAACATGTCAGTTCATTGTAACTATGATTTATAAGAAAGAAGTAGATAAATCAAGGGAAAAAGTGGATGAAATATAAGAGAAAGGGGCTTAGATGAGAAACTTGCCATGAAATTTCAATACGAGTCCCTCTCCCTTGGAAAACATCTCAAACATTACGCGATCTCCTTCCTTTAAGAAATTAGCAGAGCAAAATTCATGCCATATGCCCCCAATGAAAATGTTGTGCGCAGTAACATACAGCTTAAACATCCATGACCTTTGCTGCTCATCTCTTATCTTTACCCTACATTTCCTGTCAAGGCCATTTTCCCGTGCAAATAGTGTTGGAACATGCTGAAACAGTTCATGACCAGTTGCATGTAAATAGCTCATACATATGCTTCAACACTTCCAAATTATTAAAGAAACAAATACATAGTTCTCATAAAGAAATGAGTTCATCTTCTTCTTTTTTTAATAGTAACAACAGAAGTAGAATCAAATTTCAACTTACCAGCAAATACTTTGAAATGCAACTGTGTGTGATGGTACAAATGAAATGAGGGCGAGACCAAGGCATGTCCTTAGCAGCTTCTACATCAGGTAAATCCTTGTTTGATGACATGACGCAAGGCTTTGGGCTTTCGGTAGCATTTTCTAATTACACAAAAAGTCGTGTCAGTATTTGAAGAAAGCACTTTATGACCAAAAGAACATATCAATAGCTCAACAAGATAGAACCTTTCTGAAGATAAGTTTCCTACATGAAGTCTAAGAAGCTGATTAATCTACTAATTTCACGTATCAGTTTTGTATTCTCATTCACATATCATGTGTCGCTGTATATACATTTACTCCTCTTGCAAACTGAATGAGAGGCTGGCACATTCAGTCTGACAGGTAAAATTTGGAAACATGATGAAGTAAGTGGCTTTGTTAGGATGTCTGCAACATTGCCTTTGGCTTACTAGGTTTATATTAGTGTTTCTGGATAGTTGTGTTATGATGTCTTGTCGGGACTTATTTGGTTATTTACGCCACTCGAAGGTTAGGTTAATACGAGCACAGCAATGGGCAGAGCAGTGTGCTTGGATTTGAATATGGATTCATCTATCAACAAGAAAATGGAACTCCAACTTGGTTCTCTGAGGAAAATGAAGACAAAGGATGCCCTTCTTTTCTAGATCTTCGAACATATTCTATTAAAGCCATATAATGACTCATTTCATGAAACATGTTGTATTTTTCTTCAGAGACTTACAAAATAATCTTAATGAAGGTAAAGCTCTCTTCTCACAACAAGGAGAAGTATCTAATCAGCTCCTGAAGATATTTGGAGCGCTCGCGTGAAATTAATGAGTTTTGAGACTTGCCACGAAACATATATAAGTAAGGCAATATGGTCCAATGACAAAAAGGCTTGTGAGTAGCACTGTAGCAGCTTCTGCATGGGAAGAATTAGCCTTGTGTGACAACTCGATACCGGGGCTAAGTTATTCTCTTCCATTGTCAGTAAATTAAATTTCTGATATTACTCAATGAAGTGATAAAAAGTCTTCTAAAAGTTTAGCAAGATGCTTTCTAAAAAGCTGCCCAAAGTCCGCATACATCCCCCACCCCACCCCCCGACCCTACTTGTGGGACTATACTGGGTATGTTGTTGAGTCTGTGTACACCCCCTGACCCTACTTGTGGGACTATACAGGGTAGTTGTTGTTGTATTTCTTTTTAGGCAACATTCTTCCATCATAGACTCATTAAAACCAAGGGCACTAAAAAGAACAATGAAATGAAGGCATGGTAGCAGAAGGAAAAGAAGCAGAACCGCGAAAGTAAGATCCAAAGCACAACGCTATGCCAGATAAGCAGAGGAGCCAGGGCAACCAGTAGCAGAACCGCAGACCTAAAAGAGGCAAAAGCAGAACAGTTCGTGGCACTGGTTACACGCATAGACTTGAAATTTTTGGAGGAGCGGAGACAAAAGGACAAGTAAATGTAGATGAAGCGCACACACACAAGATAAGACTACTCAGTTAGGAACTGTATATGTTGGGTGTTCAAAGAAAATGTCGTATGGGAGAGGATCCAGGGTTGGAGTTCAACGATATTCTGAGCAGTAAAAGGATAAAATGACTACTTTTTTGTGTGGTATCTAAAAATACTACATCTTGGATAGGTTCTTTTTTCTTATTTGATTGGTTGTCTAAAGTGTGTAATACAGTCTACATGCCTATACATTTTTCACTTAATAGAAACAGGAAATGGTGGCGTAAAATACTATCTTGATTTGTATTTCATCTCACTTAAATAAACATACTAGTGCCTATGACAATAAAAAAGATCATCAACGAAATAAGAGGCTGGTAAGATGAGAAAACTTACCCTGAAACTTCCTCATTGGAGTTTTTGCATCAGTAACAACTTGAAATTTCCATATAGGTGTCTCTCCACCAGTAACAATCTCGAAGATAATACGATCTCCCTCCTTTAAGCAACAATCAGCACTAAATTTACGCCATCCACCTCCAATATAGGTTTGAGTTTGACAAGAATGTAGCTTTACATTCCACGACCTTTGCTTTTCATCTCTTATAAGCAAATCATACTTCTTATTCGTGACATGACCGTTTGCAAATGCAGCATGCTTAGGAATGCGCTGACATGGTGTATAACAATTTGCACACATCATTAAACAGTTCATAATCTTCATAGTCTCACTTAACAGAGACAAAAAGTTAACAAAAATGGTGGACATGCTTCCTTCAGCCTGAAGATTCTTGAAGAGTTCACGTGAAATTCATGAGTTTTGAGACTTACCAAGTAACCATATGAAAAGCAACATGCGGTAATATTGCATATAAAACGAGAATGGCCAAAAGACTTGTCGGTAGAAGCTTCAGAATGGGAAGAAGCCTCATCTGACGACTCAATGCTGGAGCTCGATTTTTCTGTTACATCATCAGTAATCAAATTTCTTAAAAGGGATTAAATGGTACAAGGATGATGAGGATCAATATAGCCAACTTAACTTATTTGAGATTGAAGCCTAGTTGCTTGCATTTATCATGATATTAAATTATCTCTACACTAATTTTTTTTGTCTTAAAACAGAAGTTAAGCACGCGGAATAGAGCAGGAATAGGCCTTAAATAACTTCACCTTTGAATTCAAAATCCATGGAAGTCTCTTCAGTAGTATGAACTACTTCTTCTACTTCCTCTTCTTCTTCGTCATCATCATCGTCTTCTTTTTCTTCTTCTTCTTCTTCTTCTTGTTGTCGTTGTTTTTGTTCTTGTTCTACTTGCAAATACTCTACATATTCTCTGCCACAATGAGTTGAATCAAATATGGAAACATCAAACTCCATATCTCCTTCATGTCTGAAAATCAACAAATATCCCAACTGTAAATCATGATCCTCGACAAACTTTCTCCAGCCTTCTTTGAATCGCCGGCCATTCACTTTCACCAGCCACTTTTTACCAGCACTTTTCAGTAATGCATGTTTAATATAATCCTGTCCCCTTAAATACTTCATGAAACCTATAGGAATATTCTGCAATGCAACAATATGTATAATCAGAATAAGCCCCAATATGATATCCTCCTTTTTTATAAGCCAGAAATTTTAAATGGAAGTGTAGAAGACACTACACTTATAACTGTCTCCTTCCCAAACCAGTTGAAATCGACTATATGAACTGTCACTTATTCATTTTAGCTTGTTTCATATCATTGTACAACAACATATTCATTGTAATCCCACAAGTGGATTCCGGGGATAATAGAGTGTAAGAAGACCTCACAACTCAAGGAAGAAAAAGGTCAAAACAGGTCGGAAAACCAAAATGGAAGTTAAAGGACACTACACTTATAACTATGTATCCGTCCCAAACATGTTAAGATCGACTATATGAATTCTCACTTATTCATTTTAGCCCATTTCATATCATCGTACAACAACATATTCATTATAACTCCACAAGTGGATTCCGGGGATGATAGAGTGTACGAAGACCTCACAACTCAAGGAAAAAAAAGGGGTCAAAACAGGTCAGAAAAACAAAATGGAAGTTAAAAGACACTACACTTATAACTATGTATCCGTCCCAAATAAGTTGAGATCAACTATACGGATTCTCATTAATTCATTTTAGCTCATTTCATATCATCGTACAACAGCATATTTATTATAATCCCACAAGTGGTTTTCGAGGATGATAGAGTGTACACAGACCTCACAGCTCAAGAATAAAAAAAGATGAAAACAGGTTTAAAAAAAAATGAAAGTTAAAAGACACTACATTTATAAGTTATGACTATGTCTCCGACCCAAACAAGTTCAGATCAACTATATGAATTCCCACTTACTCGTTTAAGCTCATTTAACATCATCGTACAACAACATATTCATTGTAATCCAACAAATGGCTTCCGAAAATGATAGTGTACACAGACTAGGAGTGGCAAAACCAAAACCAACCCGCCCAACCCGACCCAACCCATTTAGGTTTGGGTTGATTATTGACCCGTTTAGCCCAACCCATCACTATGTAACCCAAATTGATTTTTGAAAAAAAACTTAACTAAAACAAAATAATACTACTATCCAAACAACGGAAAATGCACAAGTAAATCTAGACGGTGACAGAAATATTTCAGAGACACACTTTAACTAAATTAAGATTTTATATCACAAAGCATTTCGAGCAAAAAAAAAAAACAAGAAAGAAGAAAGTATTACTTACAAGTCCATCCATGAACCCTGTCAAAATAGGTTTAAAAAAATGAGATTTTTTTGAAGGAATTTTCATGGAATCCAAAAAATTGATGTAATTTTAGAGCAGAGAAAAGATGATTTCTCTTTTGGTTTTCCCATATTTATATATAAACCGATTTTTTTTGAAAGTTTTGACAAAATGGAACGAAAAACTTCAGCTTTTTCATATCAGAACTGTCTCTGTAAGCAAATACTGCTAAAAACGAAGGAAAAATATCGTCTCTGTTTTCAAAAATGATTCATTCTACTTGTAACTTGTACTACTGACTAGATTAATAAATCGAAGGTCAAAATTATTCTTAAACTATATTTCGTATCAAAAATATTTTTTTCATTGAATTATTGAGCCACACCTGATCACAGGGGCGGGTTTATCTTGTATGGACAGAAAATCATATTATTTATACATATATATAGTAGATGTCGAATTTCCTTCGATTATCTATTTTTACAAATTTTGAACCTCCTTATTGAAAATTTTGGCTAATACACGTCTTAATTAAACTGAGGTCCTATTACCTCCTTAAATTTATTTTTTTTAATAATTATGTATATCTTTTATCTTACGTGGCACACTCTTTGACTTCATGCGAATAGGAAGCGTCACAGCCACCTCCGATGTTGATCCGCAGCATTAGTTTGAGAAAGTCGTTTGGTTTGGCTGGTTACATCCAATGTCTCCTACGAGGCTGCCTTAAAGTCCTTTTTGTCTAGGCATAGGTATAGCCCTTTTTGAATACATTTGACTTGGTGCTCACTTGTAGAAAAATTCCCCGTTCACTGTGCCCGCTCCTTTAAATTTAAAGGATGACCGCTTTCAAGCTTACCTTATTATTAGAGAAAGGTTTGAAATGAAGTAGCTCGCCAAAAAGATGTCAATACGATACAAAAGTTGTTCATTGTCTTACTGAAATATTATAGTGAAATGTGAAGATATATCATGGTAAATCTTAAAATATTATAGATTTAGTTTTAGGATTATAAAATATTATATAAAAACGATTTATTTGTAAATATATAGAGACTTGTTTGACAATTATTATTTACATGTTAGCCCTTAAATAAATAGTATAAAGACAACATTTATTTATAAAATCATCAAACAAAAACCAAAGCTTTCTGAAGTTATTATGTGTTTTCTCCCTATTTTCTAAAGCGATCATTTTATACAACTTTGTGTTATTCTTACAATAACCTGTATTTATAAGGTTAATAAACAGAAACAGAAATAAGATGAAGCAGAAAAAATATAAAATACAAGAATTAATCCGAGCCCACAGAAACTACCGTGTGTCCTTAAGAAATTTAATCCCCTCACTGTACCTAAGGTTATGGATTAATTTCTCCCAAGATAAAACGGATTAAACCTGTTAAAGAAACAGCGGTACCTCAAACTTCTTTAACTTCAACGAACTTAAGAACAACAACAAGTCACACAGACTCAGTCGATCGACACTTTGATTTTTTATTTGAGAGAAAATAAAATGCAGAGAAAGAAAAAAATTTCAATATTTTAAAAATCGAAAATTGACTTGTTTTATAGTCATTTTCAGCAAGAAACATGTCTGTTCAGTGAAATCTGTTCAGACCCATTTGATCCAGAAAGTTGTGTCTGTTAGGAAAATAACGACCTTTCGGCGCGACGGCGGCGTGAGGGGCATCTTCTTCTTAGCTCTTTAAGAAGTAATGGAAGTGTTTCCTTCTATAAGGACAACAATTTCCCTTTCTTTTGCCGATATGGGCGAAATGACTTTTCATTTGCACTTTGCAAATGACTTTTCATTTTCCTTCCAAAGTAGTTCCCTCACTTTTCATATTCTCTCTTTTATTTTCGCATTCACACTTGCTAAATCCAACACTTTTTTTTATCAAATTTAATGGTTGAATGATTTAACCGTTAGATTCGGTCGAGTTGATATATGGAGATACGATTCATAGCACAATTTGTATATAATCTGTATATATCGACTATAAAAAGTTGATTATGAGTCCATCTAGTTTTCCTTGTATATCACTAACTGCTTATTTATATTTGTCAATGGCTTCTTTGATGCTTCGTCATCATTCCTAGAATATTTACCTGCAAAATTTTGTAAAAACACACACTAAATAATCATTGAAATAGAGTTGCATAACATGGAGGAACATAATGAAAAGATGGGAAGTATATATACTCGCAATGGAAATATGCTATAGGTATCGTGCCATTGTCGATGAGTTCAAACTTATAAGTATCTCCGACTTGGAAACCATTTGCTTCTCTGAACTGTCGCCATCCCTTGGTAATTGCAGTGTGATGTCCCATTGGTGCTAGCACTACTGACCATGATCTCTGTTTCTCATCTCGCAGAATCATCTTACAACGTCTATTCACCAAGCTATTTGACTTTGCAAAAGCCGATGGAAGATACTGCTCTCCCAATCAATGGCGCGTTATAACAAAAAGTGAAGAAGAGGAGAGTAACTACTGCAGAAGATCTTATAGCTTATAAGGGCTTAACTAAAGTTAAATACAAATTACTTACGATGAAAGGACTGTTGATGCAATGGGGATTGATAGTAGAAACAAATTGAGTGTTCGCGTTATCACATGTTGAAGCAGGTACATCTGCTTCATTACTTCGGGCTGAAACTCTTCTAGCGTCCAAATTAGGCTTCTTTTCTTCTGGCTGAACTGATGCATTTGCTCTCGTACCTAGTTTTTAAATTGAAATGTTTTTAGTCAGAACTGAAATGAAAGACGAATTCTAAACCAAAAGCAGTTTTTTGTATAGTAAAACAGCTTTTTAAGTCTAGAAGTTCATATACGTACCAATTTCCATCTCTATTAGACTATCAGTCAGAAATAAAACGTGTATAAGTTGGAGGAACGTAATGTAAAGAAAGTAAGCATATACTCACGATGAAAATACGCTACAGGTGTTGTGCCATTGTGAATGAGTTCAAACTTATAAGTATCTCCTACTTGGACATCATTTGCTTCTCTGAACTGTCGCCATCCCTTGGTAATTGCAAAACGAGGTCCAACTTCTTCTAGTTGCACTGACCATGATCGTTGTTTCTCATCCTTGAGAATCATCTTACAACGTCTCATCAAGCCATTTGGTCTTGCAAAAGACAACGGAAGATACTGCTCGAGTTCATTCAAATAATGTAGATCAATTCCATGTTGCCACAATCACACAAAAGGAAGTATATCGAATATTAAGGGCTTAACTCAAATTACTTACGAAAAGAGCTCTGATGATGGCATAAGGATGGATAATTGAAACAAATTGAGCGTTGGCATTGGCAGATGTTGAAGCAGGTACAGTTGCTACTTCCTTTCGGGATGAAACTTCTTCAGCATCCAAATTAGGCTTCTTCACTTCGAGTTGAAGTGATGCGTTTGTTCTCAAATCTAGTTTTAAGTTGAAAATAATAACGTCAGAACTGAAGTATAACTAAAGATGAATCTAAAACCAAACGTTAAGTTTAAGTAGAACACAGATGAAATTTAAGAGAAGAGGCTCAGATGAGAAACTTGCCGTAGAATCTCAATACAGGATTCATTCCATTATCAACTATCGCGAGCATTATCTGATCTCCTTTCTTCAAGCAATTTGCAATGCAGAATTCACGCCATTGGCCTTTAATGTAGGTGCGTGCACCAGACGAATATAGTGCAAATGTCAAAGACCTTTGCTCATCCCTTATCGTTATAGTACATCTCCTATTCATGAGACTGTTATCCCGTGCAAATTGGACTGGAAGTTGCTGAAACAGTTTTCAAACCAATAGCACAAAAACAGTAGTTCATAACATAACGATTTCGTTTTTTCCCCTTTTACTTGGTAGAATTTAGTTTCGAAACTTACTACATGGCCCCTTGTAAGGCAATAAGGTGTGACAGTAAAAATGAAAGGAGGGCGATCGAGAGGCATGTTCTCTGCAGCTTCTACTTCGGGGATAATCTCATTCGACTTGACGTTGAGCTTTGTCTTTTCAGTTGTTTTTGCTAGTAATAACAAAAAAATACATATAAACGATATGACAGAGAAGAGTTATGAATAGTTTAACATGATCAAACATTTGTCGATGGCAATCTTTCCTGCTATGTACAGCATAGTAAAACTGCTTTTCGACAGGAAACCTTGTAAAGACTGTATTAACGTCTAGCCTATTATCCGAGCCTATGTACCAAAGGGTGTAGCTTTGTGGCCAATGAAGCAGGATGAGCTTAGGTTCAAATCCCGGTTGAACGCAAAAAAGAAAAAGAAAGAAACTAGTCATGATTTTGTCCCATTTACCCAAGTCTTGATGAACAGAGTTACTATACAGCGCTCTCATACTATATACAAAATGAGATATATATAGATACCTTACGTCTAACTACATAACTATACAGCGCTCTCATACTATATACAAAATTCAAAGTGGAATTGTCAAGCTCATTCAAGAGGAAATACGATTTCACCCACGTAGGACCATTATGATCGGAAATACTTACTCAAAGTCAACAAGGCGAATATGATTCATATATATAGAGAGGCAAATGAATGTTCAGATCACAGACATGAAAGGGAAGACGCGATCAATGAAATGGACTTATGAACGATTTGAAGTAGTTCAAAAAATTTCGATGTATAATTGAAATAAAACACAAGAGAGCTGAAACAGAGAACAAATACCAAACCTTGTGATATAATTTTGTTGCAGGTATGATTGATTTCCTCTCCTCCTTTCGGAGTCTGTTCGTATACTCTCTCAAAGTGATTTGAACCGAAGATGGAAACTTCAAACTCGAAATCTCCTTCATGTCTGAATATCAAGCAATCTCCCAACTGTAAATCATTTTCTTTCGCGAATATGGCCCAACCCTCATCTAATAATCGTCCGTTCACTTTTACCTGCCACTTCTTATCAGACTTTCTCAATATTGCATGTTCTTGATTACATCCTTTCAAATGCTTGCAAAAAGCTACAGGGATTTTCTGCAAGATACATATCGTTCTATAAGTACTTAAAAACCTATGATGCTCGGACTTTTCAAAAAGTGTCATCAGGTACGTGTCGGATTCTTCAAAAGTAAGCGCATATTAGGAGGATCCGACATGGCTGCAACAACATTTTTTGGAGAGTTCGAGCAACTTAGCTTAAAACACTCCAATCCACTAAATATAAAGATTATTGCAAATGAAAAATCATCAATAATCCTTAATAGATTCAAAAAAATTCTCAAATCACTTAACTTGGATTCGTAACGTGTAAGATTCATATATACCATGGATTTCTAAGGGTTCAAAATTCAGACCAGAGTCAAGATTTCAACTTTACGAGTTTTGAATTTAAAACAACGAGTTCAAGTAGTACTAATAACCAAAATCTAAATTTAGTATACAGATATACTGTTTGAGCAAAATCTACTCTTTTTAACGAATTTTACATACACCCCTACCAACCCAAGAATAGATTTTCCAAAATATATATATATATATATATATTAAAAATTAATCCTTTATTCCCAAATTCCCAAGTTATATGAGGTAACAACATCAACTCCCATTAAAAAAACTTAAACAAAATTCTTCGATAATTTCTCCGCGGAGATAGAGATACTATTTTCGATAATAACAAAAAATATAATAAGAAAAACTCACAATTCCATGCTTGAAATTAGGCAAAATAGGTTTAAAGAAGTGAGGCTTCTTTGGAGCAAATTTCATAGCGCTCTTCGATGATTTTTTTCTTAATAGAAAGTAAATTTATATGTTTTATTGATTTATTAAGTATTTTTTTGACTTAAATGATAATGAGAACTAAATAAGTTAATTTTTTTCTTTATTTGATTAAGTATTTTATTATTTTATTCCTTAATAACATTTTAAATTTTCGAAATAAACTATATAAAACGTAAATCCTATATGTATGGTTCAATTTCAAATGTTATATCAAAATCTAACCTTAATTAATTTGGTTTTGATTTATACCATTATAGTTTATAGCACCATATTTCGTTATTTTAAAACCATAATGATATTCTAATGCTCATATTTTTTAACTACAAATTTCGATTCGGAATCATTTTTAAATTTTCAAACTATATCCATCGAAAATACTTGTTTTTCATTTCTGGTTAAAGAACCTCTTTCTAATTGCTCTGAAACGATAAAAATATTCTCCGAAAGAAATACGGAATTTATTTTTAACTATAAATTTCGATTAGGAATCATTTTTAAATTTTCAAGCTATATCCATCGAAAATACTTGTTTTGCTTTTCTGGTTAAAGAATCTCTTTCTAATTGCTCTGAAACGATAAAAATATTCTCCGAAAGAAATACGAAATTTATGCTCATATTTTTTAGTTACAAATTTCGATTCGGAATCATTTTTAAAATTTTAAGCTATATCCATCGAAAATACTTGTTTTGCTTTTCTAGTCAAAGAATCTCTTTCTAATTGCTCTGAAACGATAAAAATATTTTCTGAAAGAAATACGGAATTTGTGAATGTGGTATAACAATGGTAAGTTTTTGGAGGCCAAAAAAAATAATTGAATTGCATAACAGGCTACCAAAGAAAAAACTTACCCGCACCGGATGTTTACATCAAACCAAGTAAAATGAACTATAAATAACATACTTGGCTTGGTGTAAACATTCGGTGCGGATACGTTTTACCAAGATACCAAAATATGGTCATTCCTGTAGTTCTCCATTGACAAAAAAGCAACAGGTCCAAATTCAAAACATAACAAACATTTGCTCATAATGCAAACTACATATTGCTAAAAGCAATATAGCTTAGTGAAATATCTCATGATTTAACAGAAAATCGAGTACATGATTATCGTCTCACCCTACTGAAAAATACCTTATGAAAAACATGGTATTATCCACAGTGGCAGCGAGAATGCAGAGTCGGATACATCTTGCTGAAGAAGAGGCTGTACCCTGAGATTCTGAACGCGGTAAATACCCATATCGTAGCCATGTACTGCACTGTAATGGACACCGGAGAAGTCATCTGTGAAGTATATGCAGTTGCTCTCACATTCTGGGTATGTAGAGGAGGGGATTGAGAAGGAATGATTGTTTCCTACAAAAATAGACCAATCACCCAACGATTTCACTTCTTCACACTTTTCGTTGCAGATATCCAACTTGTAAATTTTGAAACACCAAGTGTTTAGACAAGGAGTATCGATGATTCTTGTATCAAACAAAAGCCTCATTATGGCATATATTTGACCATTTACCTCGACAAGATATGTAGTAGCATACACCAAGTTATCCAAATCGCGAGATGCTGGGAAGGCTATCCTCTCCAACAAAGAGCCGGTTAAGTCCCATATCAGAATTTCACCAAAAGTGTCGATGGCATAAAACTTCCCATCGTGACACATGGCATCATCAACATGGCCATGGATGCAACTCAAAGGAGTCCAAGCAACATCACCTGGCTTTGTAAATGCCATCTTCCAATTATCAGAATAGATGGCAAAAAGAACACAATCTGATGAAGACGGACTAGCAGACAAGATAACTTTGTAAACAAACGAGTCACGAAAGCTCTTTCCTGTACAGATCAGATTCAAATTAGGGCATTTATGCAGTGGCGGGAGTGAGATTTGGCCCCCTGATAATGGATTCAGTAAGTGCATCTCAAAATTGGCACCTAGAGTGACCAACCAGCCATGAGAAGAACCCCAACAGCGTTTATCTAGAACATCTGGCAAACATATATCATAACTCTTACAGTTGAAAGGACTATAAAATCTGCGCAAGATTTCATCTTTCCTCTGAGGAAGCATCAGCCAAGGAAGGAATGAGCATGAAGAATTGCCATTTTGTTTTACACAAATTCTCCATGATTTACAGACTGCACCAAAGCGTACCCAGTCTTCAGCAAAATGCAGCCGACTAGCAATTAACCCCAAAAGTTCCACTGGCAACTTACACCAATCTGATGTTAACTGGAAAACAAAAGAAATAAAATTACAGAAAGGACAACTAGAACTTTTTAAGACATGATTAAAGAGTGAGTATACTACACATCTAATTGAAATATCAGGGATATGCAAGACAATCAACTATGCGTTCTGATATTTCAGACTGGTTTAATTCCCTTATTGGAATTTCAAAACTAACTCTCCTAACTATAGGCGTGGCCGTTATGAAGGATAATATTCAAGAAAATTATCCTCGAAGATATTTTACATTTGAAGAATTTTTTTAAAATCATTTTCAAGTGTTTGGAAGGACATAGAAAGTTGGAACAACCCGTAGTCATATAAATTGTAGGATAAAGTATAAATATTGTGTTCTGACAATATTTAAGGTTGATAATAGTGAAGTGAGTGATGTGTTATTGGAGTTTGGATACTGATAAAGGAAAAACCGACTTCGACCCAATTTTTTGAGAAACCGCTTTGCATAACTCAAGATAACTTCTATCCTTCATACCAAAAACACCCTTAAATTCCTTTTCCTATTCACATTCCTGAAAGTAGTAAGTGGAAACCTTACCATTACAGTATTTAACCACCGAAAGAGTTCGCAGCGTTTTGCTCTGAAAATCTTGAAATTCTGAAATAAATAAATAAGAGACTTAAACCCTACAAGATACAACATATTAAAGAGACAAAATTGACCATTATAGCTATTAACTTCTAACCCTATCACAAGTTGGAACAACCTCAAACTTCTCTTCAAAAAAAACATACAGAAAAATTCATGACCAATACAAAGAATTGTGTGGCTAAACGAAACAATATTTGACTTTGCACCAGAAATGTCTGTATATGTATGTGTGTTTAAATAAATATATTCTCATTCTGAACCTCACTGACTCTAAATTCTGAAATAACATCAAGTCACACACACAGACACAACACCTTTATTACTATTAGAAGCTTAAGCACAGACTGTTATCACTTGCCCTGAAACAAAGCTCAGTTCATAGTACTAATATTATCAGTTGTGAGAGATAAATGCTGATCAGGCTGCAAAAAGAAAGGAGTCTTTCTGCAGAAACAACACAGATTTATCACCCAGTTGGGCGACTGTAAGGATCCCAAGTACTTGGATAACAAAAAAACAAAAGGAGTCTTTTTGCCTTAACTTCCGCACATACATAATCAATATTGGGGCGACAGTTAGGATCTCAAGAACTTAATAACAAAAAGGAGTCTTTCTGCCCCAACTTCCACAGACATTTTATCAAACAGTTGGGCGACAATAAGGCTCTCAGGTACTTGAATAACAAAAAAGAGTCTTTCTGCAGCAACTTTCACACATACATTTTATGAAACAGTTGGGCGACAGGAAAGGATCTCAAGTACTTGGATAACGAAATGGAGTCTTTCTGATGCAATTTTCAGACAGACATTTTATCGAACAGTTGGGCGACAGTAAAGGATCTCAAGTACTTGGATAAAAAAAAAGGAATCTTTC
This sequence comes from Solanum lycopersicum, assembly GCF_036512215.1. Taxonomy (NCBI): domain Eukaryota; kingdom Viridiplantae; phylum Streptophyta; class Magnoliopsida; order Solanales; family Solanaceae; genus Solanum; species Solanum lycopersicum. Next base: position 1,669,986 of record NC_090807.1, on the reverse strand, counting down.
TCCTGCAACTGATATAATTGTGCTGACTAAGAATAGTTATAATATTATTATATATGCATTTTCTATTTTATAGTTGAGCCTGAGATTAGTTATTCCACCATATATGAGATAACTTATCCCATCACTATGATATAAAAGGAGGGGGGGGATAAATAATTCCGGTTGTAACTAATACCACTAACTAAACACAGGATAAAATAGTCCTGCATTTTATCCTAGGATTATTGTCCCTTATCCCTCATACCAAACGACTCTATTCTCTTTACCACAAGCATACTACTCACCTAGGCTAAACAAGCCAAGGCAATGAAAAGTTCCTACACCAATATCCTAGCCACTTTCAGTAACCCAAACCCAAATTCATCATATTATACCACTTCCAAAACCACTACCACACTTGTCACACATCTATCTAAAGCCAATACAACTGTATTGGATGAAGAAGAATTTTAACCCCAACTGAATTAAGTGAGAAAAGAGCTAAAAGATTATGCTATCATCGTGATGCGAAACACTTGCTGGGGCATGTTTGTAAGCCTAAAACTCAGTTGTTTTTGTTGGAGCTAGCTTTTGGGGGTGGTTGTCATTGGCTTATAACACTGATTTCACACAAACATTTTATCAAACAGTTTGACAACAGTAAAGGATCTCAACAACGATATAACAAAAAAGGAGTCTTTCTGCCACAACTTTCACACAGTCATTTTATCAAACAGTTTGACAACAGTAAAAGATCTCAACAACATATATAACAAAAAAGGAGTCTTTCTGCCACAACTTTCACACAGACAGTTTATCAAACAGTTTGACAACAGTAAAGGATCTCAACAACATATATAACAAAAAAGGAGTCTTTCTGCCACAACTTTCACACAGTCATTTTATCAAACAGCTTGACAACAGTAAAGGATCTCAACAACATAAATGACAAAAAAGGAGTCTTTCTGCCACAACTTTCACACAGACAGTTTATCAAACAGTTTGACAACAGTAAAGGATCTCAACAACATATATAACAAAAAAGGAGTCTTTCTGCCACAACTTTCACACAGACAGTTTATCAAACAGTTGGGATACAGTAAAGAATCTCAACAACATATATAACTAAAAAGGACTCTTTCAGCCACAACTTTCACACAGACATTTTATCAAACAGTTGGGGGGACAGTAAAGGATCTCAAGAACTTAGATAACAAAAAAGGAGTCTTTCTGTTCATACCTCAGAGAAGCAGCGATTGCTGGCGGAGTCACTGCCAAACACTGATCAGATTTGCAAAATTCTTCAGCTTATGGATTTTGAAAGTCACTCAAAAAAGTAGAAAATTTAGGAAAAATAAGAAAAATTTAATACAAAAATGAAGCAACTATTAAAAATACATTACTTTTTAAATTGAGTAAAAATAATGAAGTCAAAAATAAATTATGTGTTAAAAGAAATTAATTTTTCAACCTTTTGAACAGTAGACATTTTTCTCTTTCTTATTTAAAAAGAGAAAATGATCAAATAACCCTTCAATATATAATCGAATTTTCAATTATACATTTTTATTTTACGAGGGTCTAATCACCCTATGCTATTTAGAAGCGGAATATAAATAATTCTAAAACTACACAATCATATTCACGCCAGTTGTCAAATATCACATGTATTTTTTTTAAAAATGTTTCTATATTTTCTTTTCTTTTTTATCTTCTTCGCTCTCCAAAACCTCTATCTCTCTCCGCCCTACTCCTACATTCTATAACCCACAAATTAAGTATCAATATTTATCAACAACACCACAACAACAATTTTATTATCCTTTTCACCTCTCACACTCGAATTCCACAATTGTAATACCAATTTTAAGCTTGAAGTTCTCGCTAATCATCTTATAATTGAGTATGAATATACTATTTTATTTCTATTTTAATTAGTGGAGAATTTATGCTTTCCACCCTTGAAGAAATTATTAAATTATCGAGTTGAATAGATACAATTGATTGTTGTTGCTAGATTTAATTGATTGTTGCTGCTCAATTTCGTGAAATTTTTATTGTGTAGTTTAGGCTCTTCATCGGACCTTAATAAATACGACTTCAAGGTTGATAGATTTTGCAGCAAGAAAATTAATGACTTTAATTTATCTTTTTACTACATAAATAACTGTTTTAATGATTATGTGGTGATATTTGATGGTTAACGGTTGTCAGTAATAGTGATACAAATTATGAAAAAGTATTTTAATAATCTGTGTCATGTGAGCACTTAGGAGTGCATTTATTTCGCTTTAAAATAGTTTAAGGGGATAATAGGACACCTATAAAATATAAATGTATAGTTGAAAATTTGAATATAAATTAGCGGGGGCATTCGAACATTTTCTCTATTTCAAAATGTGATCATTAATTGATGATTTTATGTAATGTAAGTTTGTTTGTTTGTTTTTAGTTCATCAATCTGAGCTTATTACATCGGTGTTATCAATTAATAACTGTTTTTAACGTGATAAAAAACGTATAATCCAAATAAAAACTTTAAAACTAAATGTAAGCAGAATATCTCCATTAAATCTATATTTATCGAACACCCAAAAATAGATAAAAACGCAACGGATGCCATTAAGCTCTCAAACCAGACGCACACTCTTCTAGATTCCAAATACTGCAAACCAAATTAAGTCATTAGATAAAGTAATTTATCAAATAATATGTTTTTTTAAAATTTTACAAAACTAGTATAAACGTATATCATACGAAAAAACAGCTTGTGAATATTAGAATATGGTAATTATCATAGCAAAGAGAAAACATAAGGAGAACCAAAATTACATGCATGATGTTTACACATCTGCAGATTCAGGATTCAAATTAGATCAGTTCAACCTTTATAATTGTTACACTGAACCCATTTTATTTTTGTAACTATGGATTCAGAATTTAATATTTGTTGAAATCTTAGTGTCTATAGGGTACACATTAACACTGTTCTTCACATTCTCTCTAGCTAATAGCAGAACTTCATTCTTAATCGGCACGGTGGAGTCCATTGTACTCCATGCTAAGAAATATGCAGCACATCAGCCATGATCTGTTGCGGTGCAGAAAAAGAGAAGTTGATGATGATTGATGACAGTTTTTGTACCATTTTCAGCCATGAGAACTCCAAGCTGCTGCTTCAATTGATTCTCTCAGAAAAAATACTACGTTATCTAACTCACCAATCTTCTTTGCAGATGATTGAAAGTACAAGACAAATAATCATTGATATTCTCCATCAATAACTTGAAACCATACGAGTAGTCTCAACTTGAAGAAAGTAGGGGCAAAGAAAATTAACGTTTTGATTTAGTTTCTCCATTGATCAACCTGTTATAAGTAGCAATATCAGGTATAAACCCCAAATCCAACATCTCTTCCACCAAAGCTTCCGCTTCCTTCTTTTTACCCTCCCTCTTAAAACCTGATACCAAAATATTATATGTCACAGTATCAGGATCCAAGCCCTTGTTTAAACCCAATAACCTCATCTTATTTGCTTCCTTCGCTCTTCCTGCTTCACACATGTCACTAAGAAGACAATTAAACGTTACACTATCTGGAAGCATACATTCCTGCAGCATTTTCTCCATAATTTCATATGCTTCATCAATCTTTCTTGTTCTCCTTAAACCTTCAATTAAGGTCGTACAAGCGATCAAGCTTGGAGAATTCCCATTCCTCCATAACTCATGCACCAATTCTATTGCTCTGGCCACATTCTCTTCCCCACAAAGCCTCTCAACTAACCCAAAATAATCAAATGTTCTTGGCAGCACCCCTTTCCTTGAAAAGTCAACCAATAAATCACACGCTTTCAACACCATTCCTTTCCTGCAAAGCCCATCAACCAAAATCTCACAAGTCACTGCTGAAATCTCCCATCCCATCTCAGTCATCTCAAAGGCCATCCCAATCCCCTCCTCAATCTTACCATCCAAAAGAAACCATTTAATTAAAGTATTGAAACTAACTACATTTGGAGCACATCCATGAGTTTTCATATCCTTAAACATTTGTAAAGCCGAGCCCAATTGCGAGTTCTTACAGTACCCAGAAATCAAAGTATTGAATGTAATTACATCAGGCTTTACTCGATCTCCAATCATCCTATGGTAAAACTCCTGAGCCTTATCAAAATGCTTAAACTTCACAAATCCATGAATTATTATATTGCAAACAGCAACATCAGGCTTCCCATCAATCAATCTTCTCATTGTGTCAAAAGCTAACAAAGCATCATCAAATCTACCAGCCTTGCAATAAGCATTAATGGCAAAACGAAAAATTGGTTCAGTTTTGGGGCAAGAGAAAATACCATCAGCACACGGGCAGGGATTAGAAGAAATAAATTGGAGGAGAGTAGTAAGAAACTGGAGGCGGTGTGTGGTGGCAAGAGTGCGGACCATCCACTCAAAAGTGGTGTGATCATGGCGGAATGAATCTACAGAAGCAGCATAGTTGAAGAGGTAGAAGTCAAGGTTAGTGAGGATAGGGTGGTAATGGACACGGTTCTTGAGAAAAGAGAGGAAATCTTTGGCAGTGAAAGAGGGTTTGAGGTGGGTTTCCACGAGTTGGTTCAGTTGGTTTTGGGCAACAGGTGTGAGGTTGTTAGTGCTACACATTGAAGAATCTATCGTTCTTACAGCAAGAGGTAGCAATGAAGTCCGATCAGAAGCCATTGGTTTAGGAATTGATTTGAGAAATCTCCGAAATCCCATTTTCTCTTTGTTCTACGTTCCTTGGCTGAATTTATCCTCTCCCACTTCTCACATAGTTATATTTTCATGAAAACCCTGTAACGTTAAATCATGTCATTCTAAAATCAAACTAACAACTAGTTTCTTCGATCAAGAGATTGCATCACACACATTGCAGTATAAGTATTAAAAAACCAAGTTTTGACAATACACCTGGATACCAAAGGTGTGTTAAATGTTTTCCAACTTTCACATATTTTGGAAAACATCATCTCTCGGAAAACAACCTCCTTAAAAACGATTTACCTGACGAAACAAGTTTCAGTAGTGACATTCCACATAGATAGTGTCATCCCCACCTACCCCATAGCTCTCATCCCCAAGCGGCCAAGCCTAAAGTAAAAGCTGTTGTCACTTGCTAATAAACAAATCAAACCTCATTCTAGTGACATAATGAGCTATAAGGAATAAAATTCTGGTGTGGATGCATAAAAAAGGAACCTTTCTGCAGCAACTTTCACAGGGACATTTTATCAAACAGTTGTGCTACAATAAGGATCTCTCAACTACATAGATAGCAGAAAACTTACTTACCTCGAAGAAGAAGCAATTGGGCTTTTGCAACCAAATCCTGCCGGAAAACAACAAGACTGATCGGAATTTCAAGATTCTTTAGATTTGCTTATGGAGTTCTGATAATCACTTAACCATTTTGCCCTTTTCACTACATAAAATAAAATAAATTAATTTATTAAATACTAATATTTTAATTACATAATAATTTTGCCCTTTCACTAAATAAAATAAAATTAATTAATTTATTAAATATTAATATTTTAATTACAAAGGAATGTGAAGTCCAACAACTTTACTTTAATAATAAATGACTCTTCCAGTTCAAAATAAATTTTATGTATTATGATTTTAATGTGCTCTATTAGTTTAGTAGGTGAAAAATACAACTAAATATCGGTAAATTGTTCTTAATATTATCATATTTATATATTTTTCATCATTTATTATATTTTTTTTTTCTTTCTAGATTATGAAATAGATAAGGGGTGTCAAATAGGCGGGTGAACTGAAAATTGAAAATATTAAATCGAGTTGAGATAGAAGTCGGGTTGGGTATTGACCCACCCAAGTTTAATTTGGGCTCGAATGGACTTAAAAACGGGTTGGATCTTGACCCGTCAATTTGATCCGATTAATCTCACTAATCTAACATACCACACATATTGATATTTAACTTTTATAATCACAATTTGAATTTTAGCTCGAAATTATATATATATTAGCTTATGATTTAAGTTTTTCTTTTTCATTTTGAAATTAACGTATGATTGTCCAAAGTAAACTTGGTATGCAACTCATTTCTTATATAATTATGCATTATTTGGCATTAATCTGAAATTTATTTCTTTGATTTTTTGTAATTGAGGTATGGTTGTCCAAAATAAATGTGATATGGAAAGATCATTGTATGTTGTCTCTTCCTTCAATGTTTATTTTTTTATATTTTCTCTCTATCATTCTTCTTTAATTTAATTTTTCTATGAAAAGATTGTTGTCGTAACATTTGTTTAAGATTGTTGCATTTTCGTACTAGTCATTACATACATGTCTTCATAAAGTTTAAATCATTTTACGAATTTATTAAAAAGAATGAAACACACGTGCAAAGCACGTGTCCAGAAACTAGAAATAAAATAAAAAGACAATCAATTACACTTTAGATTTAAAAAAAAAAGAAGATGCTCTCTCGATCCCATTTTATTTGACACTTTTCGAATTTCGAAATTCAAATAAGTCTATTTTTTACCATAATTTTTTCATAGATCTTTTAAACATTTTGAATTATTATTTATTATAAATTATGATGCTTTTCATGTAATTTGTAAATATATAAATTTCATTTCAAAAAATTTAATGATTTCATGCGTAAATTTTCAGTTAAACTTAAATTGTTTGACTCTCAAAAACTAAAAAAATGTCACATAAATTAAAACAAAGAGATTAATATTCATTTTATATTTAATGAGTAATAATTAAATTTTAATTTATTTATTTTATTCTCTATTTTATGGTTCACAAATATTTATGAATTGTTTTGCGCCATAAATATTTCCTAATTTTGTCAACAAAATCTAATTAGTGCACAAGCAAAATTTTTATTGGATCTCTTTATATTACGTGGCAAATTCTCATTGGCTATTGACATTTCCAACTGGTCCCACTTCCACGTGTCTGGCTGAGAACAACCACGAAAACAAAAACAAGTTCTCCATCGTTCTTCTTCGAAATGCCAAAATCACCATGACCACTCACGTCGTCGCCGGCACCGGCACTACAGCCGCCGCTCTTATTGGAAATCCTCGCCGGAGATCTTCTCCAGCCGCTCAATCAAGTTTGCATCTACCACTTAACTCCCATCAAAACCGCTCTAACCGTCGCCGGATGTTTTCCCCAATCTATGCTTCTGTATCTGCATCTCCGGCGCCGGTTACTAAACCGGATGACCTCGTCGATACCATTCTTTCTAAGGTACAGTTACTGGACTTTTATTTGCTGATGATTTTTTTTTTAGAAGAAAAAAAGAGGAAATTGATGAAATTATTTGTAAATTAGAGTTCGTTTTGGGTAGAACAGTAAGCTTAGTTGCTTTTTGCAGTCTATAACTAGTGAATAACCTTAATTTGGCGATTCAAATAGCTTCTATGTTTAATTTACTCACTGAGTTCAAACTATCATCAACATGATAAACTGATAGTAACTATTACGAGTACATTGGGTGGTGACCTAGTAGTCAATAATGTGCGTTAAGAACTACAAGTTCTCGGGTGGTCTCAGGTTCAAAACTCATTGGAGTCGAAATTTAGTTTCAGATTTGTCCGAACCTTGGTTGAACAGAGTTAACCTACCTATGCTAGTGGGAGGTAGCTAGTATGGTGGAATTTGTTAAGATGTGCGCAAATTGGCCTAGACACCACATATATATAAAAAAAAGTTAAACTTTTTTACCCTCCGTACCCGCCTTTTTGCTCTATTACCGAATCGAACCCACAAACTTATGGTTGGAGGTGGAGGATGCTTACCAACTCCCTTTTATCTGGTTCTTTGTGCTTTCCTTGGCATCTTAACTACTATTGCTTGTTGTCTGTTCCGAAATGTTGCTTAATGAAGCATCTCTGAAATTATCGCTTAATAACTTCCTATTTCCTTTCCTCTCGTGGTCGTTAACCTTTTTACACAAAGCCTCTTCAAATTGAGGAAGCAAAGTATGCCAAAGTTCAGCACAACCCTGGCCTATCATGGCAATTTGCTGCACAATTGTGTGTGAAAAACATATACCTCTGTACTTCAGAAAGAACCCAAAAGGAAAAAGAAGCACAATGAGATCTCTCTGTGTGCATTCTCTATGTTTGTCCACTTTAACACCATGGTAGAGTTTTGGGCTTCATAGTTTGAGAAAAAAAAATAGGCCAGTGCTTCCTTGTAGATTTTAAATGCTTACCAAAAGATAAGGGGAAATCTTGACTTAAGAGTCTAACTGAAATGTGCTGCTTCATAACGAGGTTAAAGAAGCACAGTAGATCTTACCTACCCAACCACATGGCAAATGCCTTGTATTGTAGCAGTAAGCCAATTTGGTTTTGTATTTTAGTTGCGTGTGTTACTTACATTATAGTTGCATTCTGAGTACTTTTGTTTAGGAAGTTTTAATAACATCAGCTGAGCATCATCACTTAACCAGGTTACACAAACGGATCGAGGTGTTTTGCTGACAAGGGATGAGCACAAAAGTGTAGCTAAAGTGGTTCAAGAATTGCAACGTTTTTGCGTGGATGAACCTGTGAAATGCCCTCTTATATTCGGAGGTAAACATGCTGTGAGTGTGTGTGTGTTTGATTAAACTGTAAGATGTGCTGCTGATGAAGGATGTTAGTTATTTCTCTGGTTATCTGAAGAGCAATAGTTACTACTAACAGTTTATTTAGTGCATAAAGGCAATAGTGATGTTAAGCATGTCTTATAGCAAATCAAAAGCTCCTAAACTGCAATTAATAATAAGTTCCTTGCAGAATGGGATGTAGTGTACTGTTCAAATCCCACTTCACCTGGGGGTGGCTATCGGAGTGCATTTGGTCGCCTTTTCTTCAAAACGAATGAAATGATTCAGGTTGTTGAAGCCCCTGACATTGTAAGGAACAGAGTGTCCTTTTCGCTTTTTGGTTTCCTTGATGGTGAGGTTTCCTTAAAAGGTATGAAAACAGACGCAAACATGTCCTATTTCCACGTTCATCTCTTCTTACATATTCTTTTAGACTTGTCTTACTGTTTATATGGTAAGCTTGATCTGCTGCATCAAATGCCAAACATAACAAGGGGAACACTTCCTTTAGCATGTCACTGCTTGCAATTAGCACACTCTACAAGAACAATATACACACATCTGACTGTATTTCGGTTCGTTTTGTCTATACACATTTACACTTTCTAAGTCGCCCATATTTAGTTCACAATCTGTAAACGCCTAAACCCTTGTAAGGATGTTTTTACGTGAAAGCTTTGGAGATTAGTGAAGTACACAACAACTAAGCCTTTACGCATAGTAGTTTGGTGTGAACTTTTGCTTCTATTATGTCCTATTCTTAAGCTAAATTCGTGACACCTTCTGCGCTAAGCAGTGAAGTACTGATGAATAACTTGCTCGTACATTATTTCTTAGATTTAGTATCATCGTACAGCGCGCATTTAATATGTACTTTCATGCCCAAGACGAAACTTGATACCTTAATTCAAGGTCTAGACTCTATAGTAGTTCATGATGTGGTGTCCCAGTTCTTTTACCATTCTAGTCTTGGATTATTCTAACCACCAGCTTTATGATGCAGGAAAGTTGAATGTTTTAGATGAAAAATGGATCCAAGTTGTGTTCGAACCGCCTGAACTCAAGGTAGGAGGGTTAGACTTTCAGTATGGTGGTGAGAGTGAAGTTAAACTAGAAATCACATACATTGATGAGAAGATCAGATTGGGAAAAGGCTCAAGAGGTTCCTTGTTTGTGTTTCAAAGACGCAAACCTTGAAATGCTAGTCTTTCGAGTTTATTCTTATAGTATATAACCAATTCTATCTACAAACATATCATAGAAAGTGAAACAAATCTGAACCATTGTTCAAAGAGAACTCAGTCGCGATATTCTAGTTGTGTAATGTAAAACTATCATTGTCTTCCAGCCTTTGGAATCAAATTTACCAAATTGTAGAACATCATATAGTTTTTGAGGCATTGAGTCTAAGAAACAAGCAGCAGTTTTCATCTACAGTACAAATCGATTTGAATTCAAGACTCAAAACAATCCATAGCATGCAGAAAATGACAGGAAAAAAAATGGAGTTCTCAAAAGACTGGTTCATCTTAACCAGGACCAACTTTAGGAATGTCATAATACTCAGTAAGATTAGCTAGGAATCGATTAAATTCTTGAATTCTATCGCGATGGGATTTCTTAGCTTCTTTTGCCAGTCGTTTGATGTTTAATTTCTCCCACTGCTCGAGGTATTTTCTCTCTGCTGGTGTTAGATGATCGTCGTTCTTGGTAGTTAGATCATCCTCGAGCTGGTTTGTTGTCAATGGGTTGTTTCCGCCTACCATCCACAAATAAAATTTTACATTCAGCATACAAAAGTTAGAGCCAAGTTGAATGGACACAATATTCAAACATGGATGAGTTTTCTATTGTAGTAATGAACACTAGAGAAGACAAATTGAACAAGATTCATATATTACTAGCATATCAATCTTCAAGAGCCCTATGAAGTATGAACCATGATATCAATAAGGCATAATACGTCACTCACTATTTTCTCGTGGAGGTATCTAGATGACCATATTGTAAATGGGAGTGTTCAACTGGCACAATGTAGACGAGTTGAGATGTTTTAGATGGCTAGAAATAAGAAGTGCAGTTGAATGTTAAACCTAAGATAACTAGAAAGGAACAAAAAAAGCACCACCCATAAGTAAGGTAAAATGAAACAATCCATTCTCAATTAGGCATGATAACAGAGAGAACAAGATATGATCTTCAATGAGCAGAGGAATAACCTGTCACTTGAGTCACGAGATCATACTGATGCTTGTGCTTCTTTTTCGTTTTTATCCCGTTAGATTTCACTTCTAGAGCTTTGCCCTTTAATCTTAACTTCCCAGCAACAACGTTTTCGTAATCTGACATCTCACCTGACAGAAGAAGTTCAAATAAATTAACCTCAGAACATAAACTGGCAACTGTGCAACTAGTTCAGCACCCCTTCCCGGGTAAGCATGTTCGTTTGGATATACTTTATCTATGACACACATTTCCTCCCCCTAAAGCTGATTTGAGATTGAAGATTCCTCCCCTACTTTCTCCCTTCAATCCCAGAGTGAAAGATACAAATGATAAATAAAGACAGCGGCCCCGTAATCAACAACATGATAAAAAAAGATAACCAAAGCAAAAGAAACAATGGGAACGGATAGAAACTTAAGACTCTCTATCTCCACCAGATAGAGGTAACGTCTGCATATACTCTACCCTCCCAGATGAGAGGCCCCACTTTGTGCAATTTCACTGAGTGTGTTGTTGTTGTTGATAATAATAGCAAATAGAAGAACAATCCATCTATCATATTCCAATGATCAGTTATAAACTTCAATTTTTAACAAAATTTGCTACTCCTATAATTCAACTTTCAAAATAATTTCTTTGTAAAAATAACATAAAAGAAAAGATCCCACACCAAGCTTCAACTACTCAAAGAAATCCATGAACAGCTAAAATTTACCTAACCTAAAATCATCTATGCTAAATCTTTCATCATTTTCAAAGGGCAAATTTATATTCACCCTTTAAAAAAAAGAGCTTTATCTTTTCTGTCGATGAAGTGAATTGAGAATCACGACGTGTCAGGTTCAAATTCCAAATCCCGGGTACAAGAACACTAGTATTAACTGTACTAGCCTTGATTGACACACTTCACTTATAAAATTACACTAAAATATATTATTGTTATACTAGTTTTGATGAATAGAGTTACCGAGGCGGGAGGTATACTCAAGTTTGTCCAGACTCCACGATTATTAAAAAGGAAGTTATCTTTACAGCAATTTCATGTACTATGCCATAAATACGCAATCGAAACACTGAATAATTCAACAAACTACGATTAAAAATCATGTTTTTTTTTCCATAACCAATTTTGCAGTTTAAATTCATGGAATAGGGGAACAATTTGGGGGTGGGGTGGGGTGGGGGCTATTGAGCGTACCTGATTGAGGGTGATGAAGACAGATCCTTACAATCACCCATTGCTATGGAACAGAGCTCCATTTTAGAGGATCTTATTTCGTTTCTCGAACATTCTGGGAGTCGCTGGAAACCAAAAAGAGGTAAAGATTGTCCTAGTGCCTACCAGGCTCTATTTTCTGACCTATTACCAAACCCGAGACTATTTCACTTTAATCAGAGAGATTTTCGAAGAAAGAAAATCTTTTCACGAATCTAAAAATTCTTGAAATAAGGGCGAGTTTACGCTAATAAAAGCCAGGCGAAGGCCTTCATAGTCGTCGGAGTTGATATCGAGGATGAAAGTCAGTATCAGCTGGTTCTCTCGAGCCCTAAGTATAAAGAAAATCTTGAGTGTCACCCCACCTCTCCAAATAAATCGAGATTCCAAATAAATTATTAATTTTCTCTGATTTTGCTAAAATTATCAATTAAATAGAAACTAATTTTATTATATACTAAAATATAAAAGAGAACAAAAGGAAGTAAGTATCTCATAAATTTTGAAGTTCAAAGTATTCAAGGTTCCTAGATTTTTACTAATTCAAGCAACAGTAACCCTTCTAATAAGAAATTAAAGGATTAAACGTTTTAAAAAGTTTTGGAATTAAGTTTTCAACAGCAATTTCACTACATTAATCTGGTCAAAGTAATACATTAATAACTTATTAAAACTCTCCTAAAATTCTCATACTGAACAACTACATATTCCTCATAAGTCATAATATTTCATTCCTCTTCCAGTTAGTTTTCTTCTTCACGAGTCGGCGGCGGCGACAGCAACTGCAGGAGCTTCTGGTAATGAAAAGATCTTCACAGGTGAAGTTTGGGTTTTGAGTGGGATGTGTGAAGAACCAAGTAACTCCTTCTCCTTCTGAATCCCAGCACCTACGATTTCAAGAACTTTTCGAACTTCATTTGCAAGTTCTATGATGTAATCATCTTCGTGATCAATGTCGTATAGAGCCTTCTCCATTTTGAATATGTATTCTCTGTTGTTTCCACAGGGACCATGAGCAGTCGCAATTTGCCTGCAAAAGCGGATACCAAAGGTTGTTGTATCTCAGCCAAAGAGACGGGAGATCTTCATTTTTACACATAAGAAATCATTTCCACGACAAAAGACTGAAAATAAAGGAACCAAAGTCTTTTACCAGGCCATCTCTTCCAACGGGGCAGGCCCTAGATAGTACTTATTATTCACTTTGTCAGGAGTGGATGTAAACCTGAAATGGGAAATTGGAACAATCAACTCAACATGTATTTTGTCCACATTAACGAAAACTATATGAAGTTCTTGCAGTTAAACAGGATACGTTAGAGAAAGTATGAAGGCATCGGATAAAGAACTTACACTATTACTCCCGTTAAAGCTGGCTGAGGAGAGTCTTCATCCTGAAAGAGTAATTAAGAAAATATGAGGAAAGGAACTTGCTTTCTCTTTAACAGTTCGCTAACTCTCCTTGATAACTTGTGTTGTTCCCATTCCATAAAGAGATGCAAAGACTCATATAAGTTATTGACTTACCGTGTAGAAGTCTACTAAGGTCTTGCTGTCGTACTCACACTCTCTTCTTTCAAGATACTGTAAAGTAAAGATTAAAGATTCAATATTAGAGTCGAGACATGCAAGTGCTATGAGATGATGTGTAGACTAATTGAAGCCAGAGGTCCGGGAGATGGGAATGGAACAGCCATGAACATTGTGAGAGATCATTAAGGAATAGTTCACATACCTCCATTGCCTTCTTTTCCTTTTCAGGTCCTCCTCGCACACAATAAACAGCACCCCACTGAAAGAAAATGCACATATTAGTAAACTGACACAAGAAATGGCAAGAACATTTGGTGAGATACATAGAAAAACAACAAGAGTTCAATATCGACAACATTAACCACAATCATAGTCTAAATCACTGAAAGTAGAGTGCAGCAATTATACTCGGAGCTATTATACTCACTTCTCACTACACAAGGATGCAACACAAAAGCGTCTTGCATTGCGATTGGCATGTCTAAGACATTATGTTAATACAATTTATGATAGGTATTTAGAACATTAAAGAGACAGAGAAATAAAATGCAACATTTCTGCTCAAAGACATTCTCATGTAGAATATATTATACTCTGCAAGTAATGAAAGTAACAAGCTAACATTGACTTACACAAATAGCTCCTTTGCTTTCTTCCAATGTGCAAGTTCTTGCAGGGTGTTCTGGTGTACCTCTATGATCAATGCAAGCTGATGCATTCACACAAACACAATTAACATCAACTTAAAAGTTCTACAAACAAATATCAAAACTTGAAGCAATAACAAGCCTCGGGGTAACAACAACGTACCAAGATCAAATACACGCTTGTAATCCTTAATGTAACCAATCAGTTTCTCATCATATTCAAAACCTGGATTCCATACCAAGGAGCCATAGCCGAAAATCCAGAAGACCATGATTGTGAAAGCTTCTTTAAGCTGAGAACTACATTTATTAACCATAAAATGGATTATTCAAATGAAAATACACAAAAATCTACTCTTTTTTTCCCTCAAGAACAACTATAAAAGCAAAAAGTTGCTTGGGGAAACAATTTCCCCCCCAAAGTTTGCTTTTGCCCCACTAGAGACAGAAACAACACTTCAACATACAACTTTATTTGATTCTTTTCTATTTGTCTCATTGTAATGCACCAAAAAGGTTAAAGGGACCTTGTTTATTATAAAAACTAAAAGAAAGTATCTACTTTGTATCCTAAAACAGATACTACTAGCTATAATTATCCATAAAAGTAACAGCCAAAAAACATATTATCCTCAACAAACTCTTCCAAAGCCAAACCAAAAGCACAAATTGTATTCCAAAAAAAAAAAAAACTGTTTTGTTGCCATTAACTGCTCAGATTCTTCAAAATTTTCATTTAGCGCGTGACAAATCCTCCAAAAGTAGTGCATTTTTAAAGGATCCGACGCCAGTCTGAGAGTCCGGGGCAATAGTATACCAGTAATACAACACACTATACAAGCTCTAAAACACAACGAACAAACATTGAGAAAAGATAACATTTTTGCACATTTTACTTGTCATAATAACATTAACCTTACTGTTCATCCACAAAAACCTAATTCGAAGTAAAATAAACCTCCAAAAACTAAATTACAATCTAAAAATCGGAAAGGAAACCAAGAAACTTCAAAAACGATAACAAATTGCCAATATATCAGCAAAACTAGGGAAAAAATCGATAAACCCCATGAAGAAAAAATAAAAAAAAATATACACCCGCAAACGAAAAAAATCAAAAAATCTTAATAGCTCAATTAATTAACTATCGAACTTTTCACCTCCACGGTGAGTTCCGAGGTTTGGATTCCCCATCTTGTAATCCCCATCCCCTTCCCCTAACCCACTTTTTTTTGTTTTTCTAAAGATAAAAATGGAGATAAAGCAAAGACATACCAATATATGCTTCAAATGGATGAAAAGGCAATGCCTTTTTGCTGAAAAAGGATGAATTTGAGAAACCCTAGAGGAGAGAGAAGAAAACAGAGAGAGAAACAAAGATGTTTGTTTCTTTTTGAATTTTCTCTCTTCTCTCTAAAAGAAAAAAATGGGTTTACAGAAATGGAGGAGGAAACAAGAATAAAGAAAGTATATATTTATAGGTGAAGCAAAATTTCATTTTTTTGTACCTAGACACCATGTGGATGCCTGGTCCATCAACATCAATGCATCTGTTTCATTTTTCATCTTTCATGGGGGTTTTGGAGGTGGAGGTGGAAGTGGGAAATTTTTCGATATTTTTCGTTTCATAATAGTTGTCTACGTTACTAAAAATAAAACTAAAATGTTAAATATTTCGTTCAAAACGAATGATTTTCTTTCTCTTTTAGTTTATTTAAAAAAGAATAATTTTTTTTTCTGGTAACAACTTTTCACGTGACATGTTTAAGGCCACATGTTAAAAGATAATTTTATATATTTGACATAATTTTAATTTATAACCACGTGATTAGAAGTCTTTTTTGTTTTTCTTAAATTTCATGTCAAGTTTAACTGAATCATTCTTTTGTAAAACGGAAGAAGTATGATTAATACTTTTTACAAGAGTGTTAAGCTTTAATGAAAAAATGATTTTTTTTTTCTTTTATTCTTATGATTGTTTTTTTCCTCAAAAGTGTTAAACTTTGAAAGTAGTCAAAAGAGGATTAGTTCATATTTTCCTATTTTATACCTATGATTAATTCGTTTTTCAAAATTGGTAAATTTTTTATAAATAAAATAAAGTTCTTTTTCATTTATGATTTTTTATAAATAAAATTTGAGGAAAATGTATACAATGACAAATTAATAAATGAAATTAATTGTTCTAACCATCCTTTAATTTAATTGTGTCTCATAGTAAACTGTTTGTCAGTCACCTTCGTCCTTTTAACTCTCGCTCGCTTCCTCTCCCTTTTATACAAATACAATTGTATAAAATCTGTTTCTATTTGTATAAAGCAGAAAAAATTGTATAAATATATATATTTTTGTTCCCCTCTCTCCTCTCTCAGATCTCGCTTGTCACTTTCCCTGATCTCGCTCGCCAGCCTCACCTCTCTTGCTTATACAAACAGAATTGAAATGTGTAAACTGTGTTTTTATTTGTATAAAGCGAGAGAAAATTGTATATACACATGCAAATGCATATATTTTCATCCGATACATTTATAATTATACAATAAAAATGTCCCCCTACTCAGTTTCTTTTGCCTTTCTCTCTTTCTCGTTTTGTACAATTCGATTCAATTGTATATTCCCTGCCCAAGTCTCTTTTGTCTTTCTTTCTTTCTCATTTTATACAAATTCAAATTGTATATAATCGTTCTACACACTTATAATTATACAAATTTATTTTATACACTTCGTTTTATACGAGAATTATTCTCTGCCCAAGTCTCTTTCTCTTTCTCATTTTTTATACACTTTATTTTATACAATTCGCTTCAATTGTATATGTATAGCGAATTATACATATATATGTTTGATATAGAGTGCAATTATGCAAACTTTACTATAACATACAAATATAAATTTTATGTTTGATATATGTGAAAGCTGCCCTAAAAATAACGAAGGGATTGAAATAAATATTTTCGAAGAGTTCTAGATAAACCCAACAGTAATTTATGCAAGAAATTTTTGAATGAATCGAGTCGGTTTTATAGAACAAATTCATTTTTTTCACGTTTTTTTACCGAAATTAGCGGCGGATGCATTGGAATGGACCACCAATATAACACTCTTTTTAAGTTATAAAATGTCGTGTTTTTTATTTAATAAGTTTCTTTAAAAAATAAATAAATAAAAATTTTATTCGTAATATTTGGAGAAAATTTGACTTTTATTATATCTTTAAAATATAATTCATTTTTATCAAATATTTACTTTACTCATATACTATACTTAAATTGTTGTTTTCGTAGTTTTCAAGAGTAACTATTTGTAAAATGAATAAAAATATTTTTTTATTCTACCTTCAAGATGACTTATTCCCAAAGTATTATTCAATATCTATGTTTATATGTCAATTAATATGAATATCAATGTATAATACATATATTAATTTATATTCCTTAAGAGCGGTCTAATTTCAAAATGAATAAATAAAAGTAAACAGAATAATATATACTCGGCAATTTAACATATGAAGAAAAGATAATTGTTATCTTGTTTCACACTATAACATTAGATTGATTACTAATTATTCATCAAATTATTTTTAAATCCGAAAATAAACAAAGAAAAATGAACAAAGAATTATTACATTTTCCTTAAAATTTTAAAATGACAAATATTGAGATACATATTTTTACTACGAGCGGTAAATATTCTATATATTTTAATATACTTTAGATTCATTGAACCTAGACTATTGTGAAGGGAGGTATTAAATTAGTAATATTTTAAAAAATAAATTATAGGATGTGATTTAAGTGCAGTATTCTAATAAAAAAATAATTCTCGTTAAAATAACTAATTCAAAATAGTTGTTATTTTAGAAAATCGAGGTATACTCCCCTCGTTGATATTTAATCGTCACATACCTAATTAATTTGATTAATTTTTAAAATTAAATTAAATTAGATTAATTTAGTACTTTAAATTTAAAAGTTAAATAGTAAAAAATTATATGAAAACACATTATAAGTTGGTTGCACTCTTTTTTATATTAATATGATGAAAAAAAATATAGCTTAAAATATTGATCAAATTCACGTAGTTTAACTCTTAAGAAGCGAAATGTGACAAATAAAAAAAGTAAAAAAATAATTAATTATTGGTTTTCACATAAATATGGAGAGAGATTAATATGGTGAAAAGAGAATGCCAAAGTATTAATAAATGTTATCGCATTCGTATTGAATTCTCCGTAATACACGTAGCTTTTGAATGATCTGATACATGTCAAACAAAAGGAAACATATTTCTATCTTACTATTTCACAATTCAATTTTAGGTCACCGTACAAATTTTTCAATTTAGACTTTACTCGAATTTATAAACAGATTCAAAATTTAAAGTCTATAAGCTCCTATAATAATCTCAAGTTAATATTATAATAATAACTGAATTAACAAACAAATTCTTCTTTCTCTTTACACCAAATCTATACAAACTAAAAAATAGGGGCTATATAATAGCATTTACATCTTGGAAAAGAGGAAGAAAATGTTTTTTTCTCCACCCCGTCTCGTGTACCCATATCGGAACCCGACTAAATTTAGATTCACGCGAAAAGTCCTACATTAAGAAAAAGCGCTTCCTAACAAAGTCGACAACGTACCATGGAAGAAAATGTTACTTTAACAAATAATAGGACCAAAAAGAGGGATAATGCAAGTCCTTTTTTCTTACAAGAAAAATTAAAACTTTAGAACAAAATTCTCATCAGTTAGATCCTTGTACTTCATTGGCTTTTCGAGCTCTCGTAGCTTGGCATTGTATTCGGATAGCTTAAGTTATCCTGCATAGATCATATCGAAAAAACGTTGTCAATAAAGATGTAACGTAGTTTAGTTTGTGGATTTTAACGTTATATATGCTGACAGTGTAAATAAGAAGGTTACATGATCAGTATGTTTAGGTAACTTAGCTTATTGTACAGGTTAATGATCTTCTGATAGTGTATAAAAGTTAAACTCGTAATGTAATGCAAGTTGACTTACGCGTGAGAGGGAAACTTGGCTATGATTTGGTGAGATATTTTGATTGTACATAAGTGATGGACATGTATTTTCTTCAGCAAGTGTTCTTAATCTTTCTAACTCTGGCAACACGACTTTGCCAAGATCGGGTCTGTCTTTTCGTCTTAGCTCAGAGCATTGTAACGATAAGTTGGCAAGACGCAAAGCCTCATCGTAGGGCCAATCATGAATAGCTGGATCAAGCATTTCGTTGAAAGTCCCTTTCTCAATTGCTCTTTCAACATAGTGAGTCAGTCCCATTGGTGATCTCGCGGTTAGTATCTGCAAGAAAATGATTCCTAAGGAGTATACATCAGATTTTACACCAAGCATGCCGGTCTGTTGATATTCAGGATCGATATAGCAGAACGTTCCAGCAGTTGATGTCATTCTGTATTGAGTGACACTGTCTGCTACTGATGGAGGGACTAGTCGGGCTAAGCCAACGTCACTTATCTTACTCACAAAGTTGCGATCAAGCAAAATGTTGCCCGGCTTTAGATCACGATGAACTAGTGGTTCTGGTTTGCTTTGGTGTAGGAAAAGTAGACCAGTAGCTATTTCAGAAGCAATCCGAAACCTCTGCTGCCAAGAGAGTGGTGGTGTCTTTCCTCGATGGAATAAACGATCATCTAAGCTTCCGTTAGACATAAATTCATATACTAAGCATCCGTATTCGGGACAGGCTCCTAGAAGAAGCACCATGTTAGGATGCCGTATGCAGCTCAAAACTTCAATCTGCAGTGGGAGATAAAGAGTTTCCGAAATTAGAAATTGTACTATACTATTTTAACAAGTTAATATATATGCATTATTAAATGGAGCCTTGGAGAAATGGTCAAATTGTCTCCGTGTGACCTATAGGTCAGGGGTTCGAGCTATCGAAGCAGAAACTGATGTTTGCATTAGGGTATACTGTCTGCATCACACCCCTTCGGATGCTGCCTTGACCGGATCCTGGGTAAATGCGGGATGCCTTTCTTTATATATGAATTAATTACGTTTGGAACTTTTACTGAATTACCTCTTGTTGAAACTGTTGTCGTCCATGAGTTGCATCAGGACGGAGGACCTTAACTGCAACAGGCGTATGATCCAGATAGCATTTATACACAGGCCCGTAGCCTCCTTCTCCGATTTTACGAGTTTGAGCAAAGTAGTCTGTTGCAGATTCGATCTCCTCGATTGTATATTTCCTGTACCTGACATCAGAGTTTGAAAGTTTATTTAGTATTTTATTCTTCTCTTCTGCTTCTTTTAAAGCTTTCATTTCCGCGCTGATTCTCTTCTGAGCTTCTAGTTCTGCAAGCCTCTGAGATGCCTCTGCATGCTCTATGGCTGCTCTAGACTTTGCCTTTTCCCTCTCTGCAAGTGCTAATGCAGCTTCCTCAGCTAAACGTGCTTCTTCTAATCTTCGTTTTTCTTCCATTTTCCAGCATTGAAGTTCCATTGCCTGCAAACGGACAGCATGTTAGTACGCTCATAGAATCATTACGAAGAGTGCATGAGGAGTAATAGTTTCCTTTATCGTGCCTTTTGTTTTGCTGTAAGTGCTTCCTTGCAAGCCGAACTATACAATTCCATCGTTTGCTTAAGCTCCTGCTTTAGCCTTCTCATTTCTGCTTCTATATCATCCTGTAAGCCAACAGAAATGAATTTTCCTTTTATAGAAATTCGATCAGACAAAAACATAGGTTGCAGACCATGAATGGTCTAGCAATTTACAAATGCTTACTCCTGGTCCTTGCGAAAATGATGTTCTATCACCGTCCAATAACGTGAGTGATAATTCTGGTGGAGTGGTGTCCACGGATCTCCGCCCAAACTGTGTGGAATCGAAACTTTGACTATCAAAGTCTGAAAAACCTGAAAGCCGAGGAGGGGTCGGTCCACCACTTTCATAGCTATCAGATAATGAAGAATAGATGTTATCAATGCTTGGCCTTCCAGAACTGACATATGATATATCAGTATCTGTCAAAGAGATTTCATATGGCTTTCCGTTCGGTCCTTTCCTATGAGTGAATGGAGACCTGTTTAAAATAGTACATTCGACTTAGTCCTTCAGACGCGAATACTGTGCAAAGCTATAAATGTCAAAATGTTTGGAAGAACTTGCATCACTGACTATGACATTCTGATCGCGTATGCAATAGATTAAGGTTATCACTTACTTGAAACTCATCGTGTCACTTTGAATTGTAGAAGGCGGAGGATCACAAACAGGCTTCGGACCTCCTGGAAATGAACCTACACAAAGCAGTTAAACAATGAACCACAGGATGCAGCAAAAATTTGATACAAGGACTTTGCTTTTTCTAGTATTTGGCTCACTTCTTGAATTATTAGAAGAGGGTGTTGAAGTATCAAAAGGAGCAAATTTGGTGCTCGCAGGCTGCATCAACTGGTGACGTAGTGGATGGACAAAAGGCGCAGAGCGAGAAGCAGCACGTGTAGATGAGATCTTTCCAGTTTTGGAGATGATATGTACAGTACAGAAATCAGGAGCCCCTTTTAACATGCTTCCTGGTATGTCTTTGGCTTTAAATCTGCAATGCAGAAAGATACATACTTCTAAGTCAAGTTCGTAGCATACATATCGACATATTCCTATGAAGCAATGTAAAGAGTCATACCTGAGAAGACCGCCTCTCGATGAAGCACCAACAATCAATACCTCCACTCCTGTTCGAGCCACATATTCAATGACTGCTCTGGCTACATCCGTGTCGTCTAGCACAATATCATAACATTGTATCTGTGTTTTTAAGGATTAGAAGAACCAAAAGTTAGAAACGCGAAACCTGAAAGGAAATACTAATTAGTATGATTTAACAAATTTCCTGAAATGTATTTGTTACTCTTTTCACATATTTATAGGTGAATTCATCAAAAGTTTTGAGTTACTAACATCTTTTCGTGTACAAAATACTCGGAAAGGAAGAAACAGTTCCTTTGTCTGCTGATCCAATTCCGTGTTTCCTACACCTTCATCAGAACTCTGGTTTGATCCTGCAATGTGAAATGTACAGAGTTATTTCTGCAACTATGTGATTTCACACTAACTAGAACAACATAATGAAATAGCAAAAAGATTGATATTTGTCTAATAAGATCTTGGCATGCAAAGTACCCATGGATGTGGCTTACTGGTCGATGAAGTGGAATTAAAACCAAGGTAGACCAGGGTTCAAATCTCAACAAACAACATGTATTCAATGAAATACTCCGCCTAATAACATACACATTCTACTTTTTAATTTGTAAAAATAGTCATTCTAACTACAACGTCAACTTGTACAAAGAAATTTCATAACTATATATCTAATAACCGCGCTGATGGGAGGCAACATGTATTTTATGAAATTGTACTTAATATCTTCATACATGTATTCATTTTGATTTTGTACAACTGGTCATTCTACAACCTCAAGATGCACAAACAAATACCAACATGCACAAACAAATACCACTAACTATCAACTATTCGTGCTGATGAGAGGTTTCTACTTATTTTGATTTGTAAAACTTGGTCATTTTACAACTTTCAACATGCACAAACAATTCGCAGAGTCCCTCGATACCTGTGTTGATAGAAAGTAGTAGGTATTTCATGGGATAATCGAGGTTCATGCAAACTGATCGTACATACATGCACTATTATTAAAAAAAAAAGCATAACATGCACAAACAAATATTTAAAAGAGGGAGAGATTAGGAGAATTACTTGAAGATATGGATTGACCAGATGCATTAGCAGATTGCTTTAATTTGACATGAATCAAAAGAACAGTTTGTTCTCTGGCTAATAGATGATCAACAGTCCATTTTAAAGCAATTTTGCTTCCTTTATCTTTATCTATTGACACTGCTATTAATTTATTTGGTAATGGCATTCTTTCTCCACTCATATTTGGTGGTGGTGGCCACATTTTCTTCAAAAAAAAAATTTATGTATATTTTCAACAACACATGATCATTCCTATACTATTATTTCCAAAATATGTATTACACAAAGATCTTTGTACAAATCTAACACATAAAAATTAATCATAGAACTGAAAATCTTGAATGACACTTAGTTGAATTTGATCTGTTCTTGAATTTAACATAGAGAAGAAAAATTGTGAGTTTTAGTGATTAAATTTTTTTTAGAGAATTTGAAGGGAGCTCCATTTTTGGTGGATACTTAGTTGGTTTTATGTAATAGTAACCACTATTAGTATTAATTATCATAACAAACTTTTAGTTTCAATTTTGATTTTAGTTTTTAGAATTATTTAAAATTTGTCAAAATTATTACTCCATCTGTCTCATTTTATTTGAGGTAGTTTGACTCGACGCAGAGTTTAAAAAAAAAGAGAAAGACTTTTAAAACTTGCGATTTAAAAATAGAGGGAAAAATGATAAATATACCCCCGAAGATATCGTAAATGGTATTCAAATATCACCGTCATACTTTTGGACATTGATGTCCCCGGCGTTCAAATACTAGGCGTATATACCATTTATACTAACGGATATACATGTGTCATAATCTTATCCACCAATCCAACATTTATTAAATATCGGATTGGCGGATAAGACTGTGCCACGTGTCATATTTAGTCCTCCGTTAGAGTGAAGGACATATATACTCTAGTTTTAGACGACAGAGACACCAATATCTCAAAAGTGTGACGTACGATCGATGTCTGCATGTCATTTACGATAGCTCAGAAATATATTTTTCCCTTTTCCCAAAAACGAATGATACAAATTTGTGCGTCGATGAATCATTTCATTAAGGTTAAAATTGACATTTTAAAGTTAAATTTTTACTTGATATAAAAGTTTGTCATTCTTTTTTGACGGACTAAAAAGAAAAAGCAAGTACTACTCCCTTCGTTTTAAAAAAATGACCTCATTTCCTTTTAGTCTGTTTCAAAAAAATGACCTCTTTCTCTTTTTTTTTTTTGTAACATTTTAAAATCAATTTTCTACTTGGCATATTTAAGACCACAATATCAAAAGACAATTTTGTACATTTAACATAACTTTAATTTAGGATCACAAAATACAAAAGTCTTATTTATACTCTTAAATTCTGTGTCAAGTCAAATCAGGTAATTATAATAGTAATATAAATTGAAACAAAGAGAATAATTGCTTCATCATTTAATTATCACACGTGTTTTGTTAAATTTGTTTAATTTATTTATATTTGAGGGTAATGTAATTAAAAATTTAAAATTAATCAAAATACAACATATTTCTTTTAATGATGAAGCAAAATCATTAGACTAGAAAATCGGGAGAATGTACCAATAAGTGAGAAATAGAAATGTAATTATTATCCAAGTTATCAATATTTATTATCAGATAGTTTTATTTAAATTTAACCAGATAAGATGAAATGTTTAACTCACTAATATAAGAAGAGTGCTAAAAAAAGAGACCTATTTGAAATAAAATACTTTTAAATAAGGTGTGAATATGTACATTGAAGTAAGAGAAAAAGAAAGAATATATATATATTTTTTTAGAAAAAAACAATGTTTTATAAAATATACCAAAAATAGATAATTACAAATTCAAAATATTTTATAAAAGAAGAACTTATTGACTACACCATAATAACTAATATAAATGCTAAATACTCCTTTGGTTCACTTTTGTTGTTGAATCAATACTCAAAATTTTAAAGTGAAATATTTGTAAAAACTATACGAAAATTATCATAAATTACAATCCTACGTTAAAAAAAAAAATACAGAAAAACTGATTTAATTAATCCAATTAGATGTAAAATACCTTTCCTAAACCTTCGATAACACAAAGACTTGACAGACAAGTAAGTCAATTTTCCCTAAATTTTCTACTTTTGTTAGAACTAGGAAAACTTTAGTATAAGTATATAATAACTTGAATATTTCGTGTATAACATCAAAAAAAAAATAATATACAATTCTCCATACTTGTGAATTAGAGTTATGGTTCAAGAAAATAATACTAATTGTGAGTCTATTGATGGTATTATTCGTGATGATAAATGTGAATGGTGGTCGAAAAAAAATATGAATGATTCGTCCTATTTAGAATATATAAAACGAAATGAAGAGAGGAAAAAAACAAAGTCGATTCGAAAAATGAAGGAAAAAAGAAAGAATGAGGTATGTGTTGATGCTATTGAACACTTATATTACCTTATTCCTTGTAGAAAGAGAAGCAAAATGTATAGAGAGTCAGGTACAAACATTGTACCTCGACTCTCATAGTTGGTGAATTTATTGATGGAGTTCCAAATATGATCAACCCAGAGCCAATCGAAAAATTTCAAGATTTCGAGGTTCCAGTAATTCCAAAGATTGATTCTTTGAGTGTTATCACTGAACCAATCGAAAAAATTCAAGATTTCGAGGTTCCAGTAATCCCAATGATTGAAAAACCCAAGAAAAAAAGGCGAAAAAACAGAGTATCAGAAGTTGTTATGCCAGAGGAGTTGAAGAAAAAGATTGAAGAATTAGGGGTTTCAATATCTAAAGTATCGTTAGTGATTGAGAAGCAACTATATAAAACTGATTTAAGTGAAACACATATGCGTTTATCGATACCGGTGAATCAAGTTGTTAATTCTAATGAATTTTTGAATGCACAAGAGAAGGGTATTTTGAATTCAAGAGATAGCTGTAACAGAATATCAACGATTAAGTTCAATTTGATTGAACCATCACTCGAAATATGCAACATTAATTTGACTAAGTGGCCAATGAAGTCGAGTTATATTTATGTTTTGTTGAATGATTGGATGTCAGTGCACCAGAGAAATGGACTCAAGGTTAATATGATGGTGCAGTTATGGTTTTTTCGTAAGGATGAAGATCCATGGCTGGCACTTGTTGTGGTTCCTCGTGATTGGGGTGTGCAAAAATCGAATCGATCGATAAATTAAACTGATAAGAGTGTTATGGGTTTGTTGTTATTGAGTTAACGATTTTTTAATAGTTTTATTTTTTAAAAAATTATTAGGTTATTAGTTTGGTATTGATTTTTAATATTGGATTAACCGATATTAATCCATTCAGATTAGTAATTTACTACCTTTACTTGTTCATAAATATTACTATATATTAATTTCAATATTTGCTGTTTTTGTCTTTTGACCTTCAATTTACGCTTTATAATGATTAAACTTTAAAAAAATCTAAAGTAAGAACCCTTTTCTCTTCATTTCTATTTGTGTTACACTTGTATAATTCTTCTTTTCATGTTTGTTATTATTGTTTCTATTTCATGAAAATTTGTAAAGTTGCGTTTTTACATTGAATTTATTAGAAAGTCATGTCTTTTCTTATTGGTTAAATCGAAAAACAAACCGTTAAAGATCAAAATCGATTAAAAAAAATTTATTGGTTAACATATTTAAAAATCGAAAATCAATAAACCGAACCCATTTTTTTGTAATTTTGTACACTTTTTTAGTTTATATGGCACAAGTATCCTTCCGGATTATGACTGTAATTTCAGAAACACACTTTCATTAAACTCTCATAATCTATTTTTTTTTTGTAATTTTGTACACTTTTTTGACTTATATAGCACCCAACAATCTCTCACACGCTTCAAAGACGTGAAGTCATAGAGTATGTCACGTAAGCCAAAAAATATATAAAATTACAAAATAAATCAGTTCGAGATACAAGTGAAATTATATCTCCTGCTCCTGCTCTAAACTTACGAAAATAATCAAAAATATTATTTAAGTATGTAAAATTTATAATATTAGCCTTCATTGGGATAATTCGTTTGATAGGTTGTATTAACATCATATCATAAACGTTATATGTTAGACCAAATATATTTGCGTTTATTTGATTTTAATTTAATTTCTAAATGACAAAGTTGACGATATAATTTAATACCCAATTAAAAATCTATACAAATTTAATATTCCCACCTTTTTGCCAAAATTGTAAATAATAATTGGAATTCCCTTCTCTTCTCTCATATTTTTTTCTCAACAAAGCTCAAAGGTATGTTCTTCAATCTTCAACTGATTGATTTGTATAAATTTATCCCTTTTCCAATTTTCTGGGTTCGTTTTGACATTGTTGATTACTCAAAATTGTTATTTTCTTGGCTGTTGATTCATAGATTTGATTAGATTGTAACTTTTTAATCCCTAGCTGAGATTTTTGTTTATTAAGCAAAAAATTTCAATAAAAATGAAACCCATATACAATAAGAACAGAAACCCCCTAACCCATCTTCGTTACGGCCTCAAAACCTCATATTTAAGGTATTTTCCATTTGTGTGTACTTCAAAAGTCGTAAAAGTTTGGTTTTACAATCGGGTAATGCAATTTGTAGATGGAGATTTAGTTTCTTGTTGTAAGTGGATAGGTAGAATGGTAGATGTGACGTTAAAGTTCGATCGAGTGTAGAGAAACCTCTAGATGAATGCTCAATTCATAACATTGAATGCCCATCATGAACATTGTAGTTTTAGTACTGGTTGGCTATGTTGCTCGGATTCTTCAAAAATGTCATGGGGTGCATGTTGATTCTCCAAAATTAGTGCATTTTTTAAGGGTCCGAGCAACGTAGTTGGTCTCTATTTTGTGGCAAATACGAAATGGTTTTAGAAAAATGTTTCATGAGTTTCATTTTAAAGGACATTTGAGGAAACAATACCGGTGTAGTCAAAGGTGTACTTCAAGTGCGCTTAAGCCTTGAAGCGAGGCGTAAAACGTGTTGAGCGTTTTGCCCACCTTATGTGCGCTTCAGTGTCGTCATCAAGGTTTTAAGTCAAACGTTTTCTTGCCAATGAGCCTTTGTTATTAAAAGAAGTGACACTAAACAATTGATATTTCACTTTATCATAATTGTTTTTCAATTTCTTTGGTCATATATTTGTCATTCATGTTTGTTGTAATTATTAGTCTTGGACTTAACATATATATATTTGTATTTTTTTCTCTCTTTGTGTCTTTTCTCATTAAAGCCTGCACTTTATTTGCGCTTTGCGTTTAAATCCTCCATGGACCTTAGAGCTTTTTTATGCTTTTCGCCTTTGATAACACTGAACAATACAAACTACAAGCTATATAGGATTGACAAAGAGAGAAAGGCAATATGAGAACTACGCCATTGTGTATCTTTTGGGTTGTCTGAAATGAAAGAAATAGAAGAATGACCCATAATAGAGAAAGTGTAACATTTTGTTCATGTGTGAAGAGAGAATCACTACTTGTATAGATAATTTGCATTACTTGCTAGTTAACGGTGGTTGAGCCACTCATAATCCTTTGTACATATTTCTCCTACCAATTGTGTGTTTAATGAATAAATTCTTTGGTTTATCATAAAGAAAATTCTGATAATGGGTGGGGTTAAACAAGGTATCTGATAATAAACTAACAAATTTTCTCATATGATGTGATGGTAACGTTTCCCTTTGTAACCTTAAGAGTAATCCTGTATTAAATACCTCAATATTTTCAGTAACTTATAAAATTTTTTGTGAAACTATTGTCATCTGCAACTCCTTCTAGTTTACTTGTTATCATGATTATTTCTTGGATATAAGGAGAAGTCGTTGAAATTTGATTACAGTGATTTATTGTGTTGAATAGTGTGTTGAAATATGGATGGGAAAGAAGACAAGTGGAATGAGATGCACATTGTGGATGGATGATTAAGACTGCCTTTACTTTAGTTAAATAAGTTAGTTTATATGTTGTCTGTGCTGTATATAGTGGAAAAGTTAATTGTTTTATTTGCAGCATGATTTTGCTTTGTTTGCAGCTATCTTTTTTTCTTCGATATCTTCAAAACTCATGGATGATTTGCATGCTGTACAACATGTTTAATTTTTTATGTTTGTGCATGCTGTACACATGTTTAAGTTTTGATGTTTGAATTCTGCCTTATTTTGATATTCATTCTCTATGGCTAATAGTTTCTTTTTTAGGACAGTTACAAGCTTTTGATCTGGCAATTGGTCTCGCTGTAGGTTAAGTTCCAGTTTCCTGATTTGGGTTTATCTTGTACGGAACTTCACAATGGTAAGTCTGAACTTTTACTCGTGTTATATTTTGCGTAAAACACATTAAGCCCCTCCCTATTACAATTGGGTTCTTCTTATAATTATAATCAGAATCGTTATTTTGTCTGACCAACAAAGTTTATGTATACCATTCTTTTATATGTACTTAGAAATGCATTTCAATAGCTGTTAATCCTGTTGATTGTTTTTTATTACATTAGGATTTCTCATTTTAACTCTTCACCTATGTAAACTTGACAGCGTTATAGTTTTTGTTGCATCTCTTTATGTTTCTATACATGCAAAATGTGCTTGCAAGAGAGAGGAATGTCAAAATGGTGGACCTGTCTTGTAAAGCAGACTTAAAGACATGTTAACTGATACTTAGCCTGGAGAGAAAGGATTATTGATTTGTCTAAGGTTTTCTCATTTTTTAACATTGTGGAGGTGTGTGGGAAGATGGATTGTTACAGATCCATAGCAGCATCTGGAATGAGTCGAGAGACATGCTACTCAAGCTTAACGGTGGCTGGTTACTAAGTTATCAACACATCACACAGTAATATAAATTTCATGCCACTACATATATGCATAACTTTGGTAAAAAGAATTGGATGGGAATGGATTTAATATTGTTTTTCTCTTCTCCATTTTCTTGCATTATTCTCATGTGAGTAACTGTTCAAGTGATCGTAATCAATAGTCACTGTAGGTTTTGTGTCGTAGCCAAGGAGAATAGGGTCATTTGAAAAAAGAATCAAGACTCAATCTTGGGTCTATTTTCCAGGTTCAAGTTCTATCCTATACAATTGTCTCGGAGTTTGTTCTTTTATCACTTACAGAAGCTCTTTCTTCCCATACAGTGGTAAGCTGATCTAAAGTGTAAAACCCAGGGAAGTCTCATATCAATTGAACACGGGAGAGAGAGATAATGTGTACCTTAGACCCTAGAGATGCGATTTAAAGTCGTGCGTGCCTAGGTCTAAAACGGACAATATCAGTAGTGGTTGGGTGTTACGGATGTTGTCAAAGTCGCTCGCTTGTAACAGTGGGGCAAACCTCTGTTTCAAGTGAGTTTAGTGCTTTGGGCTAATTCCATATTTTGAAGATGATGGTGGGCACACCTCAGTGAGGATGCTGAGTCCCTAAGGTGGGATAGGCACCAGACAAATCCCACATCGGTAAAACACAGGCGAGAGATGTTGGGTTATATAAGGAAGGAAGGCGTAGACCCTAGTGATCCGTTTTAATCCCGGGGGCCCTAGACAAAGTGGACAATGTTACTAGTCTACAGGGCTGTTACATATAGGTGGAAGAAAATTAATGCTAAACTGAACAAATTAGAAGAATTATAAAAATTTGTGTTGGAAACAATTATTATTATTGTTTCCAACACAAGTTTCCCACCGAAGGTGATTATTTTGGGGCATAAGCTTGGATAGTGTCACAGTTTTGGAAATGAGTTCCTATTCCTTTTCCGTATTCTCTCCTGAACCTAGTGGTTACTGCACACGTAGAAATGTGAAAGCAAACAAGACTTATCACGACTATTGCTCTAACAGTTCATTTTCTTGTTACAGGCTGCAAGAATCCTTGCTAATATAATTGTCATGGGCTCTACAATATTGGCACGGTCTTTTGTTCAAGCATATCGTCAGGCACTGGCTAGTAAGTACTTTCTTACACCTTTTCCTCTCATCTTGCCATCAGTTGATATAGGTGACTAATCTGGAGAGTTTGGTCTGAAGAAACATTTCAACAGTTATTTCAGCATACTTGTTTTTATATATATGACGTTTGTGCAAGTCCTGAGGTAAGCAATGGTCAATTGGTAATTAAACATACCTTGAATCAGCCTATGTTGCTCAGACTCTCCTAAAATGTTGCTGCAACTGTGTGTGTCAGATTCTCTAAAAATGCTCTATTTTTGGAGGATCCGACACGCAACCATTGACACTTTTGAAGAGTCTGAGAAAAATGCTCTAATATTTCATTCCAAGAAACAGTAGATCAGTGTTAGAAAAATGGGTCTATCAATATATTTATTTTTAATGGTCTATCAACTGATTCACACCATTACTCCTCGTTCTAGAACTCCGGCTTATGTCACTTGAGTCTCATGTGATCTGATTATCTTATCCCGAGCGTATTCTACATTTTTATACTTACTTTTACCCAACGACGGCAGACGCCTCTAGGAATGGGGTTGCTCAAGAAGCAGTACAGAATATGAAAAGAGCTAGTAAAACCATGACTGATGTAGAGGCAAGGCAGATTCTCGGTGTCACTGAGAATGCATCGTGGGAAGAAATCATGCAGGTTAGTCTAGTGCAGTGATAATTAGTAGTGGATGCTGCTATTCGTATACGTGTGACCTCAATTTTGCTTCTTTCTGCAGAGATATGATAACTTGTTTGAGCGAAATGCTAAAAATGGAAGCTTTTACCTTCAGTCGAAGGTTCATAGAGCTAAAGAGTGTTTGGAAGCAATTCACCAACCTAAAGAACCAGAGGAAAAATAAACAACTTTGTTCAGCATGTTTAGTGTATAGCAAGCTCTGCTGCATAGTTGGTTTTATCTATAGTCAGTTTGTAGTTTTTGATGGTGGAATCGATTTTACTGAAGTAACTTGAGGTTACTATTCAAGTTTTATGTGTGGTATATCTGGAATATACAAAAAAAAAACATTGTAGAATAGCTGGATTCATCAAGAGTTGTTAACCATAACAAGTATGTTGACATTGTGTCAAACATAATTGACAGGTAATTGTAACTAGAGCTCGTCACTGATAACCCTAAACCCTGAACCCTTCCGAGGCTATCATGGTTAGAATGTGGTTGTGGAAGAAGTCGCGTGTGCTTCCATTGACCATATGTAAATGGTGAAGCATCAAGAATTTGAAGATCTCTTCTATCTTCTTCTAAATATGCTTTAGTTTATGCTTTGAATATAACATGTTAAAGACTTGTTGGACCATAATTCCAACAGAAAAACAAGACAAAACAAAACCATTAACATCACTTGGACAAGATTAAAAAATTAAGAGAAACTGAATGAGAAAAGATAGAAAAGGACATGTTTTTCATCATGTCCACTTTCTTTCTCAATTTTTAATACCAAACAAAAGTGAAAAAAGTTACTTTCAATTCACTTTCTCATTCATCTTTCCATTCTCTATTACCAAACTCAGGTCTATTTTGAAGTGATAGAAAAAAAGAAAATAAAAGATGTTAAGCCATCAAAGTTTACTTTTTTGGAACCATATGTTATGTGTCATCAAAGAGCCTAACAATTATCCACGTGAATTGTGGTCGAATAGTCGAAATTTTTCTATCCTTTACTAGAAGTCTCGAATTCAAACCTTAGTGGGAGGCTTGGATCCATATGATGTGCGTCACCAAAGAGCCAACAATAGTGATGGTATGGTCGAAAGTCCTCCATCCTTAACGAGAAGTCTCAAGTTCGAACCCGTATAAATGAAAGGAAAAAAAATCTCAATGGGGCGTGGACCCATATGTTGTGTGTCATCAAAGAGACCATAACTAATAACATGGATTTGTAGCGAGATGGTTCAAATTCCTCCATCTTTAACCAGAAGATTCGAGTTCAAATTTTTTGAAGATAAAAAATCTTTTTTAAAGTGATGTCTCCAAAATTTAATCGAACTTCAATACGAATTAAAAAAAAAAAAAGAGCCAATAGTTGAATACTACATGTAGAAAGAGGTTAGGTGCTTACAAGCTACTCATAAAGCATTAAAGTCCTATAAAGATAGAAAAAGAAATTAAAGTTAAACCACTTGTTTAACAAAAGAAAAGTAAAGATTGGGAGTGTCTTTTTTTGAAGCACATAAAGTTAATTCCAACAGAAAAAAATTCTTTTTTAAATAATTACTTCCTTTATTAATTTACCTTCGTTTATATTTAATTGTCATAATATTTTTTTTTCTAAAATCAAATATAAACGTGCGCCTCACTTGTAAGAAAATATAATACCATCTCTTTTGTTGTTCATTCTTATTGACTTTTCTACTACACATTCAATTCTACTAACATAATCTTACTGATTTATTTTTTACTAAAGTACGATAAAAATGTATAATTATCTTACGACTCATTACTTTAATACCTCAAGATTAAAATGCATGTAATTTTTTTACTTTTCAAACCAAGCTTCTTGGTCCCAATTTTTTTATTTTTTTTTTAATAATAATAAAAATCACTTTGGATATTCTTTTCTTAACTTCAACCATTTTGTCCTAAAGTTTTGTTTATTATTTCAATTTTGAATTGAGCAACTTTTAAGTACATGTTTGGATCTATAGCAGCCTTTTGAAGGTCGGTGCAATTAGTCCCAATCAAGGCCCACTTATTTTTATGAAAACCCTCGATATTTGTATAATTTGTATATCGACCTCTTGATATGATTTTCTGAGATAAAAATAATTTTGGAGTATTGAATCGAAAATATTAGTTAGAAGACTTAAAATTTCTTCTGAGTGGGAGTAAATATATAATTGTTATATGATTGATTATCAATAAATTTTATAAGATAAATAATTTTTCGTGTTTTAAAATTTAGAAATCCTTTTTAAATAGATGTGGAGAAATTTTTTTCTTTATTAATAGTTATCGTCATATTAAAATGAGGACTCTTAATCTTTTTCACTCCTTATAACAATATATTTATACGATGTAGGTAAAATTCAGTAGAAGAATGAGTTAACGTGTTAATTAGCACTCTTTGTAAGTAAACTCGACCTGATAACTATTTTCAAATCGCAGAGGAACTCCAAATTCTCTTTCCTCTTGATAAATGCATAAAACAATATACAAATAAGATGAATTTAATCAAATTCTATAAATACAATTATACATCAACCATAGCAAAAGATTAAGCTAATTGTCCCTTCGGGGACATCTGATAAAATTAAAACAATACAGAGAAAATTAGTATGATTTCTGTGCAAGGATGGCATGCAAAATTCGAGAAATGATCCAAATTTTTTTTTAAAAAAATCAAAAAAGATTAAGCTAATTAATGAAAAGTGTTTTGGTTACATCAACCATGTGGATTTTGTGTTAATAGTATTTATCACCAAATAAATATTCCTCTTGTGGCAACAAGAATATTCCCTTTTTTTTTTCGTTCTATTTTGATGAATAAAGTTTAGTACTTTGTGATATTAATTTTAAAATGCAAAAAAAAAAAAAAAAGGTCAAGAATTTTCATTTATTTAGAAGAGAAGTCTTTTAATTCAATATTATGCAAATTTAAATTTTAGCAATATTTTCAAAAATAATTAATAAATTATTTTTGTTGTGTAAATTTACAAAGTTATTTGGAGAATATACCAACAAGGCTTATTCATTACTCCGTTCTTCTATCTTTTGAAGACAATAAGTTGAAATAATTGAACTAACCATATTAATATAAGTTAACAAATTAATCAAAATACATTAAGTTAAAATGAGTTATATAATAACAATTCCTTAAAAGAGTATGAAATTATTTTATTTAGACGCTGAAATTATACGAGATACTTTAATCAAGTATCAGAATACATATTAACAAAGTATTTCTATTATAAAGGACTGAGGTGTTGAGATTTCAATTTATGACTTTTATACTTTAAAATGACGAATTTAATATTACTTTACTTTTTAAATTTAATATATATATATATTTAATGAATCTTTTAGCATAAATTTACTATTGAACAAAAAGTTATAAATCATTTGTGAAAAAAAAATTTATTTATTTATTTTTAGAAAAAAAACTTAAGGATTAAGAAACTTGACAAGTCAAAAAGCAGTTTTTATCACTTCTTTCTTTTTTGTTTTTTCCATTTTTTTTTTATTATTTAGATTTTGTGGGACTGTGAAATGCTAGACCAAAAAAGGTAGAAAAAATGAGACTAATTAATCAATAAGACTATAAAAATAATTAATTACTAGTAAGTATTTTTTTAACTCTAATTCAAGATTTCAAATTTAGGCTTTTATATATTAAAAGAATTGTTATTACACCTTAATATGAGATTTTTTGATGGAAAAGATGCGTATTTTACTATCATATATTATTATAATTTATATTTTTCTAAATATTATTAATTAGAATTTTCTGAGTATATTTTACTTAGTACATAATTTTTATTATCAGATTAAAAAAATATAATTAAAAAAATATGAATAAAATTCATATATATCTCAAAATGTCCCACCGCTACAACAAAAAAACAAATTAAGCCTAATTCCAAAATACCAAAAATAGAACTACTTGATGATTTTTCTTTATAATTATTTGGTATTTGAAGTTTATTGCCCAATTAATACTAATTATGTCGCTTAAAATTTATTAAAAGGAATAATGTTCCATTTTAAAATAAAAAAGATCCTAATTTTTTATTTTTAAATTGGTAGTGAGTCACGTGATTTATTTAAGAATCTATAAATCAAGTATAGGAGTATAGAACTATATACCTTTGAAAAATTTAATTTTAAATTTACTTTATGATATTTTATATCAAAATAAAATTTCAACCGATAAATTTAATTCTTCTAGCAAAGTTCAGAATTAATTTTTTTTTTCTTATTTTTTTACTTCTTTGAGTCAATGGCTAATTTGAGTTTATTATATGTCAAAGCTATAGCTATACCTTTGAATCATTCTCAAAAAAAATAAAAATTTACAAACCTTATCTCTTAATATACAAAATAATTTTAAAAAATTACCGAACAAAATTAAATAAGAAAAAAGGATACTCCTATCCCATGATATTTTTTCATTTTTTAGAGTTAAACTGTTTCAGCTTGATTAATAATTTATGTCAATTTTATTGAAATAAAATTTATATATTTATAAACTACGTAAAAAGTACTGTAGTCTCAATAATTGACAGTTCAAATATTTAAAAGATGTATGAAAAATTTTCTGTCAAAGATAGATTTGTTCGAATATCGAAATCTGAAAAGTGTCGCATAAATCGGGACGGACGGAGAATGTAATATTGTAATTATAGCTTATATCAAGGGTATAAAAGTAATTTACCACTACAAAAACAACTTTATTTGTTTGTTGGCTTTTTCTTTCACGAGTAACCTAGACCTTTTGCTATATAATCATTCACTTTGGCTTCTATTTTTTTCCCCCCTTTCTTCCCCTCCCCCCTAATCCCAAAATTACTTGTTAATCATCTTCTTGATATTTTTCTTTTTTTTAGGAAAAAAAATATATAATATGGAGAAAAAAATGGCTAATTTTCCTAGTAGAGATATGAAGAAAAGTCCATCTTTATTGGCTTTGGAAGAGTTTGTTAATCATAACAAATTATTTTGTGGAGAAGATGCAAAAATTGGTGATGTTTTTGGAGGAAATGATCATCAACAAAATATCAATAATAATAATAATATTAATATTAATATTAATCATCATGATCATGACAATAATAATAGTCATCATCATCCTCAACTTTTTGATGATATTTGTTCAATTGCTCCCTCATTTACTATGAGTAATCAGGTTAGCAAACTTTTCCTCTTTTAAACTTCTTGTATGATTCTTTATCATAATCGTATCGTTCATGTCAGTTTACACATACATTAATTAATTTTATAAATATCTGTTATCTTCCGCCAGCACAACTCTTGTTTACTTCTTTAATATGTATTTTATATAAGGGAGAGTTTATGTTTATTTTCTTTTCATGTCTTTTTATTAGTCTTGTAATATACAATCAGTACTTTAACATGTTATACTTGATTTTGAAATATTTGAAAGATTACTTGAAAAATTATATATAAAAAAAAGAATATTTCTTTTGATATGGTGTTAAAGAATCTATATATTAGAACCACAAAAAAAAAAAATTAAAGAGGAGAAATGAATTAAAATGAAGAAAAAGAGAGATGAATTTAATGTTTGAAGAATAAATGAAGAGGGTGGGTTGATATTTAAAGAGAAAGATGCTACAAAGATTTTTGGAATCTAATTGGGTGAAATAAAGTACAATTTGGTGATTTAATTTTATTTTTTTAATTTAATTAATTATATTATGATAAGCCCTAGCAACTTTATAAATGTTTATTACAAATAGTATTAAATACAAAAGGGGGGCCATATTTTATTTTTATTTGGGACGTGACTATTTATTATTGGTAGAGTATATACAAGTGACAACTGACTACAAAAAATCACATTTCAAATAAGTTTTTTTTTTGTTGTGTGAAAATATAAAAAATAATTTAGAGGAAAATAATATTTAGGAGAAATAATGTTTAATTTTTTTTTATTTGTAGTTACTATATGAATTCTTCTCCCCTTTAATTACGTTTGTGATAGAGAAAGCTAGATTTAATCA
Organism: Solanum lycopersicum; assembly: GCF_036512215.1. NCBI lineage: Eukaryota > Viridiplantae > Streptophyta > Magnoliopsida > Solanales > Solanaceae > Solanum > Solanum lycopersicum. The sequence goes on along the minus strand of NC_090807.1, from coordinate 1,632,322 downwards.
AATTACATATAATATAATAAGTTGTTGAATATGAACTCGTGTATGTATTTACCTGAATCGGTTGTCTTTTGTATTTTATCTCTTTATCTTTACGAGATATAAATAAAATTTGTGTTTACTCTACTCGTCTATATTATCTCACTTGTAAATTATATTAAATATCAACTCGTGAAATTATCACTATATTAACTATAAAAATATAGTACAAATAAGGAGATTATAAGATATTTTTTTTACATAATTAATAGGTTTTCAAATATTTTTATAAAAAATTGATTCCTTTCAGTTTCTGACTATATTCATGGTGCTTAACTAGACATAATTTGGAATCTCACTTTTTAATGAATAAATTAAGTAATCAAAATAATATTTGAGAGTTTTTTTTTTTAATTACTTTAAAATATAAAGTGTGTTTAATTAAATACTAATTTTCCATGTTACTGTGAATGGTCGGTTTGCTGTATAACTTTCAGAGGAATATAATCATACTATATATAATATAATAAAAAAACTTTAGAGTTTAAACAAGTGATTTTAAAACAAATAATTTTCGAATAAAGGTCTGCGATTTTTCTTTTTTTTTACGTAATTTATAAAAATATTATACTATTGAAATAAGATTTACCTCGTGCGATTTTTATGTAATTTATTTTTAAAAAAGGAATTAATTTTTCTTTTTCTACTTTTTGTTATAGTGGAGAATGATTGATTTATTGCCTTTGATTAGGTTCTATGGGCAGTTTGTGCTTTTTGAAATTGTCTTACTTCTTTGTATTATATATAAAAAAAATTAGGTATAGATTGAGAATGACACCATAAAATAATTAATCAGAAAATAAAAATAAAAAGACAATAATTATATATTTCAATGTCTCTTTCACACCACACACACACAAGTATAAAATAATAATTAAATAAATAGAGTAATAATAATTAAATAAATAGAGTATACTTTTAAAGCATAGTTTGAGAGTAGTTCCCTAGGGACATCTTTAGAAGATCTTATTTTTTAATTGGGGGTGTTTGGGTGGGGGTGGGGTTAATATTTCGAAATAATTTTTAAATTTTCGGTGATAAGCTGACTCCGTTCCTGATCTGGTATATATATACCCAAGAAATTGACAAGATTTAGTGGTTTGTGAATTTTTTTATCGTTTTTTTGGTTCAAGATTTTCTGTATTGATCAGATTCAATTGCGTACCATATCATTTTTAAAATTGTTATACTAAATTATACTTATATTATAAATTGTTTGCTATTTTTTTTTAATTTAAGCAGTTGCTTGAACAACTATTTAGATTAATTTTTTAAAAAAAGATGAGATGCTATTTAGTTGAATAGTGAAATAGCCATTCAAACTCTAAAAAGTCATATTTATTTTAATTTTTTGAAATATACCTTCCCTGATGATGCAACATATCAAATAATAATTTTTAGAATATTGTAGTGATAATAATACCAAATATTTATTTCCACCTTTAAATATTCTGATTTTTTTCTTCATTAGACTATTATTACGATTTCTATTTTTAGATATTTATATATAGAATTGAGTATAGACGTGTAAAAATTTATATATAAAGAGATATTAATCTAATATTTAACGACCTTATATATTATCAGATTCTCTAAAAATTCGTTCCAAAGTCACTCTACATAGTCATTTCATTTTATATCTTCTTTTTTTTTTCAAAGGAAAATACTAACAATTATTTTTGATAGTTAGTAGAACAATTTTTAAAAAAAATTAATTTCCACCTAATTTTTTTTCTTTTTTGCTTACTTATATATTTATTTATTTTGCAATGACAGGATATATTAAGTGGTTTATCAAATTGTGCATTGACAGAAAAGCCCCTTTGGTCTCCAAATATTACTCCCAAGCAATCCAGCATTTCTGTAACTGGGGATTCACAATCTTCAATATGTGGTATATATATATATATATATTTACTATATATAATTCATTATATTTGGTACGACGAAAGTTATCTGCAAAAACTAATTAAATTACGAAGAAGGATATAGCCAAAAGTATTTATGAAGGATAAAAAAATTTACATAGAAAACGTGATAAGTAATTGATATTACGAATCGAATGCTGAGAAATATATATAAATTTTTTTTTAGAAGATAATTTTTTAAAAATAACTTTCATCGTATCAAACCATCCATTTAATTATTTCATTTATTTTATCAGAAAAAAATATATTGAATTTATATAAATTTAATTTCAGCTGGAAGTCCAACACCAACTATTATTATGTCCAAAATGAGAGACAATCAAACTATGGGAGCCAATAGTGGGTCCTACTCTGATGATGATGACGTGGAGGGTGATGTGGGCCCGTGCGAGGAAAGTGCGGACCCCTTGGATATTAAACGTATCAGAAGGTAAGACTCGTTCAATTTTGAAAATTAATCAAATTAACTTTCGAAAAACGTATTCAGTTAACTCGATCAACGATAATAATATTGTCAGACAAGCCTCTAATAGAGAATCGGCACGGCGTTCGAGAAGACGAAAACAAGCACATTTAGCAGATCTTGAAAGTCAGGTATTTAAATTATATAATTTTATTATTATTCCATTGGAAAAAAAAGAAAATACATTTAAATTATAGAATTTTAATTTTTTTTTGAGAAATTTTATTTTATTTTTTCCTCAGGTTGATCAATTTAGAGGTGAAAATGAAGCATTGTTTAAGCAATTAGCAGATGCTACACAACAATATAAAGAATCTTTGACAAATAATAGAGTGCTAAAGTCAAATGTGGAAGAATTAAGAGCCAAAGTATTTTTCCTTTTTCTCTTACACTTTAATTTAATTTCCAATTGAATGTTTTTTTTTATTAAAAAAAAAAAAAGATTTTGTTACGAGTAGATATTTAAATTTAGTCCATAAAAATATAATACACATTGGTTACTTTTCAAACATGTTCTTTTTTTTATTTCATCAGTCGTCAAAGTCGTAGAATTTTATATTTTATATATGAAACTTCATGACAATTTTGAGAGATTTCACGTATGAAATTTGAAATTTCATAAATTATGGTTATTCTTAATCACAAAAATCAAAAAGTAGTTATATTTATGGATTTTATTCAAATTTTTTTTCTCAAAATTAATTTTTTCTTTTATTTGCATGCAATTATACAGGTGAAATTGGCTGAGGTTAGGGCAGCTAGAGGTACAGTATCCTCAAGTTTAAGTCATCTTTTCCTAAATTACTTGACCCCTCCTCAATCTCTCGATACCAATAATAATATTACGATGCGTCGTCTCGATAACGTCTCTCCGGCCATCAACGTTATCGGAGAAGACTCGTGGGGTGGAATTTCCGGTCAGAATCCGATGATCGGAGTCGAAAATGTTAATGCATTCGATAGAAATATCAATAATGGAGCTATGAGTGATAATGCTAGCTGCATTTCAGAAGTATGGTCCTTCAAATAGTATGTTCATTTTATTTAAAAGTGAATTATGGATTTTAAATTAATTACTTATATAAATATTATTATTATGATTATTATAATTGTGGTATTTATGTATTATTATAGACAATTTGTATGTGAGACTTAATCATAGTTGTATGTAACTATTTAAGGACTTTTATATGTTTGAGTTTGTTAACACTATGAACTTTAATATGATGTATTGTTATTTGATATAAGAAAATATATGGGTTTTATCCATCGATTAATGTATATTTTTTTTATTATTTAAGTTTTAGTTCATTTATTAAATATGTATTGAAATATTATGTCTAGAGGTGTCAGGTGGACGAACTAAATTATATTTCATCATACTTACGTCAATTTTTTTTTATCTATTTCTATTTGTATCATGTTGTTATCGCTACTAAAAACTAGAATTGTTTCACTTGCGAATAAACACACGATAAAGATATATGTAGATGTTCCCTTCCATCACAAACACTTCTAAAAAAGTGTTGTAGCATGCAATAAATGTATATAGATTGTTTAGAAGTGTATATTCAACATGTTATACATGAAATATATACCTATTATATACTATATATACACGCTTGTACACACACCTTCATTCTTCAAAAAAAATTAAAAAATTGAGAGTGTTGGGCTTAACTCTTGAGCATGGTTTTTAAAGAAATGGTCTATATAGTGCTATAGTGCATGTGAAATGTAGACTACAATTAAATTGATGATCAAAAGATATGAAATATTTATAAGTTTCGGATACACTAGTTTGTAATATTATTAATCTTATCTGATTATGGTGTATCTAAATACATGTATTTTAAGATAACGGAGTTAAAATTAGGTGTAATTTATTAAAGATATACTATATTCAAGTAGATTTGAATGTATTTAGGGTACACGAACAAATCTCTTTCGCCTCTCTCCCATCGCGCTCGCCTCTTTTCTATATATATGGTATCCCATATACATACGAATCACACCAGATAATACAAATACATGTATCTATTGTGTTTTTAGTGTGATTCATATGTATATGAGATACATATACAAATCTCGCTCGTCTCCCTCTTGTTCTAGCTCGCCTCTCTCCGTATTTCAATGTATTTGACAGCGAAAACATGTATCCAGGTGTATCTAACTTAACTTCTGGTATGAAATTATTAATTAGTGATATACAACGTAATTGTTTCAAACTATAGGAAGAATTAGTGAATATGGTAGGAATCTTTGAGTAATTAGGTAGTTTTTCCTATAATTTATCGATTTATTTAGTTTTGTTTTTTTGAATCTTTTTAATAAAAATCAAGATCAAATTAAATATTATTAATTTTTAAAATTTAAAAACAAATAAAATATCAATTTTTGCAATTGATTTTGACTTTTAGGTTTGAGTCGATTTTTCACCAAACCGTGAAATGTAACTCATTTGTTATATTTACATGACATAATTTAAATTCAGGAGTCAAAATAAAATTTTGACCATACTTTTCGGACAGATTTTTTAAAAAAATTGGAAATTAATTTGTGTTTATAAACTACATTAAAAAAATATATATAAATCACAAGAATTTACCAAATTAAAATGCATATCAAAAATCGCGGCCAATGATTATTTTTGTTCATACTCTTCAAATTTAATTTCCACAGTAAAATCAACCTCCAAAGATCATTATATTATAAGTTTTATTTTTTTCTCGCAAAATCAATCTCCAAAAGTCAATTTATATTCTTTTGATTTTTAAGTGAAAAAAAAAATCGACATTCGATGATCAATTTTATAAATAATAAAACTAAATATTTACTGTCTTTTTTAGTAGTGAATGTAACAATATAACCCAGCGTGCATGTGATCAAATCAGCCATTTTAGCAGCATGTCAAATAAGCCATTTTGAGCTAACAAGATTTTATGCAATATTCATTATAAAGGGTGTCGAGAAATAGCAACTTATTATGTTAAGGATGTTCTAAAATATATTATTTAATCATTTCGTATATCATGTTACTTGTATATATGTTAAATTTTTTTACCGACGAAGAATGTCCAGTTGGATATCCTTGACACTATATGGCTACATACCTCTGACCGACAGGTTTCTAGATTAACAAGATTTTAAAAAAGAGATGCACATGTATCATGATACTTCAACCGAATTTCACATGAGAATAAAATATGAATTTTTTTTAAATTTTTATAAGTTATAATATAAATTTACCTGATATAAGCAATGTCATAAAGTTGGATCGTCATAAGTATGATATCAAACACTAATACTTAGCCTAATAGGTCACATTTCATTTTACTTTTTGATTAGTGGTATTTGATTCAGATTAATTTAATTATGTTTAATAATTATAATATGTCCTATTACCTCTCTAAACTCATTTTATGAATAATTTTTTACGTTTTTTTGGCCAATCACGTAGGTCGAAAAGGGATAAAAAGTTACTTATAAAAACAAGTTCGGGGGAAGGGGGGGATAATAGGACCTTAGTATAGTATAAGTGTGTCAGTGGAATTTCGAACATAGATTGAGGGGATACTTATGCTTTTTCCCTTTTTTTTAAACCGTAAATTTTTTACTTCATAAAACATGGATAAAATCTACTTATACTTTATTTTTTTTCGAACTTCACTAAAGTCACACTAGATATGTTATTTTGTTTAAGGTGTTAAAGACATGTTTTTTCTAGCTAACATATATAAATTATATAATAATCAAATATCATTACAACATATTATATCTGAATATGTATATATTATTTTTCTATCGACTAATTATTCTAGTGACTATTTACGAAACTCCTATAGTTTAAATGGTCAAATTTTCTCATTATTTCCATTTCCATTCTCATAACAAATATTATGCTTTTATCTTTTCCTTACAAAAAATTAAAAACAAATGATAATTAATATATTACCAAAAAAAAAAAAGATACATAAATAAATAATTCCAAATAACATAAAATTGAATAAACCACAATTTTTTTTTTATTAATAACATTTCATAAAATAAAGTATCTCAAATTAAACATGAGATATTACATAATCCTCATCACATTTCCTCATTTTCCCCTTGTGATTATCATTAGATATCACAAAATCAAGATTATAAAGCACAGTAACAAGACTAATAGAACTCAAAAAAACTAATACAGGACCAAATATCCAAAGTACAAGTGTTAATGCAGCATAGAACAACCTATTAGCCACAGCATTTAATATAAATGCTTTTTCAAGTAACTCACAAATATAGTCTATACTCAAAATGAATATTCCCAAATCATTGTTATGATCTTGTTGTGGACAATTTATGAGAAAATTCACTTGGTTTATAAACCTAATTGATATAGAATAACAAATAAATGAGAAGAGAAAAAATAATAAAAGTGTAACATATTTTAATGCAACCATAAATTCACCATGACCACCATAAACGGCGTCGTTTAGTGGCTTTTTCACACTATAAGTGCTACTTATAACAGCAGCAAGACCAGAACATAATAAAATTGAAGTGGTTGCCATTAGGGTTGATCCCATTATTGTGTTTCTAAATGTTTGAACAGCCAATATGTTTTTCTTCTCATTATCCTGAAAAAAAAAAAATATCGTCAGTTACTAGCTATTCAGTGATATATTTTGTGTTAATACTGTTCTCACTTACTTTTTTCGGCGTAACGATTGATTGATGTGTTATGTATAAAGGTAATGATTTGTTTGATCTTTAGAGAGTTTGCAATAATTTAATTCATTTAAAGTATTAGAGTGACGTTATTATGATTTTACCATGTAACAACCCTAACAAACAAACCCTTTTTCACAATTAAAAAATAGTCAATAATTTTCTATTCTTTTTAATTTTCCTATCATTTAAGGAAAAATGAATAATTTGAGGGTAAATATTGTTTTTTTTTTCTAGATTCAATCAATTTTAATTTCCCAAATTAGGTAGAAAATGAATTTGAGGAAAAACAAATGTAGAAAATGAATTTACACGTGTTATTTGATTTAACATGAAGTTTAAACATGTAATGAAATTTTTTGAATCTGATGGTCATAAACTAAAGATATATCAAATATACCAAAATTTTTAACTTTTTATCGTAAACTAAAGAGTCGATAAAAAAGGAAAGAGACGTTCTTTTTTTTGAAACAAATTAAAAAAAAAAAACAGAACAAACAAATGTAATGAAATATTTTGAATCTGATGGTCATAAACTAAAGATATATCAAATATACCAAAATATCTAACTTTTTTATCGTAAACTAAAGAGTTGATAAAAAAAGGAAAGAGACGTTCTTTTTTTTGAATTTTTTTTTTTAAAAAAACAGAATAAACAAATGTAATGAAATATTTTGAATCTGATGGTCATAAACTAAAGATATATCAAATATACCAAAATTTCTAACTTTTTTATCGTAAACTAAAGAGTTGATAAAAAAAGGAAAGAGACGTTTTTTTTTTTGAAAAAATTTTAAAAAAAAAAAACAGAATAAACAAATGTAATGAAATATTTTGAATCTGATGGTCATAAACTAAAGATATATCAAATATACCAAAATTTCTAACTTTTTTATCGTAAACTAAAGAGTCGATAAAAAAGGAAAGAGACGTTCTTTTTTTTTTGAAACAAAGTAAAAAAAAAAAAACAGAACAAACAAATTGAAACGAAGAATGTTTACCTTGATAATAGCAGAAACCCATAAACGCCTTCCATTAGCATTGGTTCCAATAATAGTAGAAAGTGGTTGTGTTTTAACCTTATGCCATAACCAAATATGATATGTCAAGCATATCATAAACCCTAATGGAACTAATATTACATCCAAATAACACTTTTTCCATTCCATTTTTTCTCTTTTCTCTTTGTTTGTTTAGTGTGTGTGTGTGTGTTTTTCTTCTTCTTGTTGTGTGTTAATGTTAGTAGAAAGAAGGACTTTGTTTCTCCTTTCTACTTCATTGGGTTTTATGTGCCAACAAACAACATATATATAGACTATAGAGTATAATAAGTTATCATTCAAATAATATATATAAGTTTCTTTTAAAAAAATAAATGAATTGTTATAAAAAGCGAAAATGATCTGATAATATAAAAACTACGTACTTACAAACATGGAAACTTATTAGAATTGATTTCATTAACAATTATTTAATTTTAATCTCAATGTTGCTTCATTGTCACCAAAGTCACTCAACTTTACCTAATTATAGTAGAAAATCATAACAAGAAGACATTTTTAAAAAAATGAAAATTAGGAAAAGTTAAGTAACTTTTTGTTAAAAAAAAAAAAATTTAGTAACTTTATGTGATAATTGGATAAATTTAAAATAAACTTTTTTTTTGGTAACAAATAATATACTTCAATTCAATTACAATAAATAAAAGAATTAGCGATTATTCAAAAAAAAGATTTATCAAAATATCGATATATATAACTTAAATGTGATCTTCGAAGAAAGGCTCATATATAAAGAGGCATACCTACACATATACTTTATAGTTTGTATATTTTTTGGTGTCTCAAACACTAAGAAAAAATCGATAATATTTCACCGTTGAGTTATATCTTTTTCTCTCTGTCGGGAAATAAAACTATTCTTATTATAATTAGTGAAAAGTAATAAGAAAATTCATAATAAAACACTAAATTTTATTAGATTAATTTTTTTCCCGTTATTTTATTACCTTAAGCTCTATATACTTCTTATATAATGTTTTGTCAAATATTAAATAACATGACTATTTTTAGTTAGTTAGGTAAGTAAAATTTAATTTAGTTAGGTAAAACATACTGTTAGGTATTGGTTAATTTCATCCAAAAATTCAATCAAACCAAATGATCCAATCAATTATTATTATAAAGTATACAATTACTATAATTTTTGAAAATAATTTTATCATTGGTGATAAGTTGCTAAATCAAAGAATACTAATCATTTACGATGAAGAATTAATTCTTAAATAACACGTCTTTATTGATATTATATATGTAAAAGGAGTAATTCAATTCATCGATACTAAATTTCTTGTTTATTTTATTTTTATTTACTAAAAATAAAAGTTCGATAGAATTTTATCACTTATTTTTGAACTAAACATGTCATTTAGCTCATAAGTGTCATGCAATATGATGGTTTATTTACGGTAAATACTTATTCGTATGATGTGTTTATATTAAATTAATGTAACTTACTGAAGTTAGAATATGATTTAGTGAGATAAGAATGTATATTAATTAATCATGATTTTGTGTTAGAAGCATAATAAAAACGCATAACATGTATTCATTGATTTCGTGTAAATATCGAAGACAAATATAATTTGAGTTTATTCTGGTTATTAAAAAATAATAATTAAGTAAATATAAATGTACATTTTAGATGAAATAATAGTTACTTTTAATTTGGTACTACAAAAATTGAAAAGCACACTTAATATTTTATACGAGCCTTCACATATCAATTAATTTATCTTAATATAATTAATTTAATTTACGGAATTTGTGGGTTGGAAGTTGATTAACTTTTTAATAAACCTAATTTGCTTAAGCAAATTGCTGAGTAAATTCCACTGAAAAAAGGCCACAAAAAATATTAAAATAAACTTTACCAAACTAAAATGGAATTTGTGGCCAATAAGCTAAGGGTCGTGATACGATGGAGTGGTAAATACTTCTTTAATTTTAATTAGATGTTACGGTTTGAGTCCTTTCGATACAAAATAGTCTTTATTAAAAAATATTTTATCTTCAATGTAAAAAATTTAACGCGATTTCAGATTTAATCAAACTTTAATATAAATATAAGATAGCAAATCGAAAAAAAATAAAATTTTATGAGACAAAACTAAGATGTAACACACGTGTATGTCACTATTAATCTTAGTATAATAACGTGAAAGTGTCAAATTGGCTATTTTTCTATATACATTATATTTACTTTACTATATAGTAAAAGAGGTTAGAAGTACACATATTTTTCGTATCAGTTTATTTTTCTGATTTTGATTCGATACAAAATTTAATTTCTTTTTTGAAAAAGTGAATCTTGTTTTTTTTAAAAAATTTAATAGATGTTGATTATAGTAATGTCTTTGGATGTTGTGGTCATAAACGTGTGGAAACTAGAAGTAAAGAGCTATGAGAAAAAAAATACGTTTTTTTTTCTTCGAAAAGACTAAAAAGAAAAATGAAACAAATGAATTTTGACAGATACAAAAAGTTATATTAATAATTTATTTATAATTATCTTATAAGTGAACCGTAAAATATTTAATTTTTAAAATTATTTTTTGTAAAAAAATATTATTTATTTACAACATCAACATTATGGAGTTTTGGGTGGGATGCATGGGTGGAGTTTATGCTTTATTAGGTCAATACGTAATTACGAGATAATGATATAATTTTCTTAATCAAGATAATTAAAAGGAGAAAAACGGTTATGCACTAATTTATTTTTAATTAGGGTTAAGGTTGGCTTTCTTTCTTAATAATAAAATATTATTAAAAGAAGGATAAGACAAATTAAGAGTGGATTAAGTGCTTTTTTAGTTAATTGGCCACCTTCTTAGCACTCAAATTTTGATCTTCCATATTATTTTTAAAATTTCATACTTTATGTTTCAAAAAAATAATCATACTTTATGCACTAACAATTTTAAAAATACTTATATAATCAGATTAATTATAAAATTACAAATACTTTTTTATAATAACTATTAGTTACTAAATTTTTGGTGTAAACACTAATTGATAATTTGCTATTATATATTAAAATCCACTAGTAATATTTAATAAAAGCTTTATGTAGATAATATATACAAATTAAATATATATATATTTTTTATAGGAGGCTCATTATGTTCCACATTTTTGTCGAGAGTTTTTTTCTTCTAATTTGACGTATAACTTTTTCCACCAATACCATATACTTTTATCAAATATAGATATAATATTATACGAGTCGTGAATAAGTGGAATTGAATTAAATTTGATTAAAACAGATCGAATTAACATATGTATACACATTGTTTAATCATGTCTATGGTTTATGGGAGAAGTAAACGAATACTTATTTTCTATATCACTATTTAATTAGTGTGTGTGTTTTTACGTGTATATTCACTTCGAACAATTTCAGACATATAGCGTGTGAAATTAGTTTAGAAAAAAATTTAATATCATATATTTTATATGATCGATTGGTCGAAGTTTGGAAATATATACTAATTTTGTCAAAGTTTGATTGAAGTTCAGTCATTTTTATCTCTTTATCTATTTTTGCTTCAATTATTTATGTCTTACTTCATGCATATATACAACTGATATACACATCATATACAATAATATATATGGACATACACAAATATACAACGCCATTCATCATCTAATAATAGGTACATCCATATCCATATTGTATTAATTCTTAATTATATAGTATAGTCATTCCTTCACCAAATATGAATTCGATGTCATATATTTACTGTTATTAAATTTAAAATTCTAAATTCGTCTCTCTCGATACTGAAATGTAGAAGTTGGTCCAGACCATGAGCTAGCTAGTAGCTATAATTAATTAATTTGTAATAAAAACTTTAGAAAGTATTCTTTATGTAAAAGGTACGATAAGAAACTTAGCATATTTGTAAGATATAAAACGTAACGTAATTATGATTATAATAATATTTGACTCTCCAAATTTAAAAGATATCACACAAAGATGTCAAGTTTCCAAATAAATTGTCATGAGGATTAGTAGGCGTAATAACATTTTAGAGAATTAGAGTTGGATTAATTAGCATAAAGATATTCTTAACATGATGTGATGTTTATTTTAAATCAGCATCGTACAATTTTTCATGAAGGTCTCATACGTTTAAGAGTGTCTCTATATACCCCTTACGTTTGATTTTCAAATCTTATCGATGTAGATTTTATTTACACATCCAACAATCTTTCCTTTGAATTAATTAAGTTTCATGCGGCCTCTAACAATGATCTACAAGTCTCTCCTTAAAATGAGTTCTATGTGACATATTACCGTTTACCATAATCTAAGAGACAATCAATTTTCTAGATATAATTATGATTAGTCACCATAAGCGGATCTATTGAAACCCTGGTTTAACTTCTATAGTGTTGTGCATCTCCTGGCTAGCTAGAGAGTAGAAAATACTTTTAAGGAAAATAGTTTATGATCTAGAAAATCAATTACTTCGATAATCAATGTTAAATTCGACCCAACACTCAAATCGAACACTTCTTCAAAGATCAATTTGAGACCTGACCATGACACTGATCCAAGACCTGGCCCTGACCTCCAACCTAAGACACGACATTCGAACTGGGGTCTGACCTAAATCCTAATATCTGAATCAGGACACAATCCCAATGATCGATCAAGGATCCGGCCCAATACTTGACCCGAACTCCTGACTTTTGGCATATATAGTAAAGATAATAAATCGAGTTTTATGTGATCATTTTGTCATCTCTATACACTTCTCATAAAATTATTACCTCAAATACTATATAATTTGGCTAAGTCAATCAATTCATTTTGAACAAGCCTACTTTATTTTCTCCGAAAAAGCTCAAGTTATTCGAGATATCCCTACGTCTATCTAATATGTAACTTCTCATTATGTTCCAACTACCCTATATGAGGTTTTGTTCACATAACCTCCAAATATAAAGTTTAAAATTCCTCCCTAATAACATCTTTAAAGTGCCTTTCCCTTTCTAACCATGACTTAATAATAATTAAAAAAAGTACTATACATTTTGGTATAATATATTGGGATATTCTAAGGGTGATAGCCCATAAAACTATTGATGATTTTTGAAAAGAGAAAAATGTAAAATGTTTAAATTTATTTATTTTATTATTTTATGAGAGCTTGGAATGACATACAGCTGGTTTTGTCCCCTTTTAGAAGTTTGTTGTTTCCATTAGTCACCCATTATAGCTACCATTGTCCACACAATACAATAATTTTCTTACTTTTTTAATTTACATCCAATTGTATGTCCACATTTTATTTCATCATTAAATAAATGGAGGAATTGAAAACAGTTTTTCCAGGATTTTATAATTTGTTAAAAAAAGGTTATGAATAAATTTTGACAAGTGTTGCAAGCAATAATGAAATACTCCTAACATAATTTTAAAATTTTACCAAGTTCAAAGGTATTTGGGTCTTTGCTTAGGTCCAACTTCCACTTCACTTTTAATTTTATATCAGAACCGTCCACAAGGTATCTTTTACCTCCCATCAAGTAAAAATATCCAGTAACTCTACCCTCGAAAACTAGGATGGTTAGAAAAAAATCACCTTGTATTTTTATCTCCGTTGGACTTTGAACCATGAAAAAGAATCATTCAATTTGCATTAACATCAAATGCAACAGCAGTAGAACATTATTAACAAAAAAAAAAACTTTGCATTTACACTCCATAGATCTTCAAATTTTTCATAGATCAACAGTATATCCAACTGTTCATACATATAAACTGTAGATATGTAATCTGGAGATTTCAAGATTGTGTTTTCAGGAAGATCAACAGTTCAACTAAAAGGAAAGTTCCATTACTATCATCATCCCGCATTAACTACTTTCTATCTACCGGTAAGTTGGTTGGAAATGAAGGTTGACCATAGCAATAGTCCAAAGAACTCACCATGATCAACAACTCGAACAATGAGATTACACATACTGCTTTGGCATGCTTCAAAAGTATGTCAGCCAGCAAGTGGATTAGCATGAATGGTCACCCGGTTGAGCCTGATCTCGGCAAGGGGTTTATCACCTGGTCCTGTTGGAGTCTGCAAAATTTAGAAAAGAAGTGACTTAGGTGATAGCCAACCAAATGACACTACTTGTAAGGGTCTAATAGAGCAACATATATACTGAAAACAGAATATCTCTGTATGTTTTATAAGTAATAATGCTGAATAAGATCCGAGAATCACCAATGAATATAACTGCTAGAAAACGGTAGATTACTCTGCATGCAAAAATGAGTGAGCATCAGTCTGGGCGTACCTTTTCCATGAGATCAAGAACCTCAAATCCATGTATCACTTTCCCGAAGATGGTGTACAATCCATTGAGATGTGGTTGCTTGGCATATGTAATGAAAAACTGACTCCCATTGGTATTAGGGCCACTGTTGGCCATTGCCAACATCCCTCTTGCATTGTGCTGAATGGAATACAAAACACACGGGATTCAGAAAAATTAAAAAGAAGCAGTTGCTGACAGTTTAGAGTGAATAAAGACAAATCCAACACGCTAGACATAATGCATCATCGACATAGTGTAGTGCACATATAATCAAGATCCATATTGACTAGTTTGGCATCAATTTAATCAAAGCAAGAAACCCCCAAGAAGCAGTCAAGGTGCCAAACAATTGAAAACAAGAATAAGGGAAATAAGAAATCAGAACGTTCTTTCTTTTTAGAAATAAGAAATTTTATTAAGGGCATCATGTGGATGCAAAGAAATAACAAAAAGTGATGAATACAAATAGCTCCAATGCAAGTGAGCCAAATTATTCTAGGAGCTAACCAAAAAAAAATGCTCAGGGGAATTTACTGGGGAGAGGTAACTACAGAGTAACAGAAGGCATCTAACCTTCAGCGCATGATTTGTGAAACCACAGAATATCATTAATCAGACACCAAAGTTCTTATTAAATTTTTAACAACAGAGGATCATCATTAAATTACCATGAAACATGCACACATTGCACTTGCAAAGCTAAACAAACTCTTATTAAAGGTGTAATAGAGGCTACAGCCCATATTACAGAATCTCCTAGGTCTACAGGATCACCAATAACAATGTTCTATATCAAGAACAGGTCAAACTTGATACTGTATAAGGATGATTTAGGAAGTTGCTGAATATATTGGACAAATATCCATAAGAACAAATGTTGCAACAAGTACCTTGAGAGACTCCCTTATCTCGTCATTGAACTTTTTTCCCCAAATACTTGTCCCACCTTTCCCAGTACCAGTTGGATCACCACCTTGGATCATGAAACCCTTTATGTTTCTATGGAATATGGTCCCATCATAATAATCACTTGAGCATAACGCCAAGAAATTCTGCAACCAAAGGGGACTTAACATTACTACCAATGATATCTCAACCGTCCAATTAAAAAAAACACCAAATATTACTAGTTTCACCACTCAACCTAATTAAAAAATGACTGCTTCCAGATGAAAATGGAACAAAGTATAAACCAAAAAGAAAAAATGATTCTGCAAGCAATCATGGCTTTAAGGGAGTAAGTAAAATATCATGATACGAGAGGACTTTCAAGTTTCAAGGAGAGAAATAAGTCTATTTATACCATGAAGATTATGCTTTTTAGGTTATGAAATAATGTTTACCGCTTCATAAGTCCCTCTATGTACCCAAGCATATGGATAAGGAATTGGACATAGTACTTCATGCACTTCGTTGCATGGGATTGAACATAGGTATTATACAATGGTACACATCATACGTAAGAAATTTGAACTACAGTTTTATGTACATGAATGTAGCATAGGCCTATGGATTAGGAATTAGAAATACTGAATCAGACTCTAGGTACCGGGTAGTATGTAAATGAATATAAGTGATGTGCAACGGTAAATATATTAGATCTCAACAAAGTCATACCGACATCCTCGCTGTTGAGACAGAAACATTAATGTGAGAAAACCCGGTAATAGATTGATCATGGAGATATCCTTCTCAAAAAATGATGGATTATTTCAGAAATATTTAATTCTTGTAACTTTCTGCTATAATAGTGACATTAAAAAAATTTGAAAAGCCAATCATGCTAGATAGATCCATATGCAGAATATACAGCATCCAATAAGAGCAAACAAATTTCTCTGTGCCTGCACGGCTGTGGTGTGTATCACAGAATATATCAATCAAGTAAGCATATGCTGAGGGCAACTGATCTAGGCCTGACAAAGAAGTAATCATCATTAGTTGCCTATGTTCTGTCATGATTTGTTTCAACTAACTACTAATAAAAAATGTTGTTTCAATTAGTTGAGGTAAGCAAGTTCAGAAATGTAGTTATGATGTTTGTCATTTAATGCTTATGGCATTTTCTCAATTGTAACCTCTCATGTTGAAGATATTATGATCTGTTAATTTGATTTGTGAGTTCACAATCATGGTCTATTTCTATTTTTTATAGACTGATGGAAGGAATCACTTCTCTTTGTCTTGCGATGAAAAGTTATAGACATACAAGAAGAAATGGTTTAGGATAGGGGTACCTTGGCTAAGGACCTAGGTCACCTTAGCAACTGTTTGGGGTTAAGCAGCCAGAAGGAATAAATAGGTATGCACTTGAAATTCATATTGGACTAACCTCAAGGCAATGATAAGGCTAATTTGGCACAAACTCATACTTCAAGTTGTTACACCTACTGTTTCTGAAAGCCAAGGGTTTGTCTCTTAAACAGATGAATCAATGTGAAGCAATGGGTTATCACCTCATTGATGAAGTGATAAGTTTAGAGGCGTGTGCGCTTCAAATAATGACAAGTTTTTGAAGGAGGATTGATGCAGCAACAACTGTTTAGCCCATCTTGGTCCATTAAACGTAGAATATAAGTAAGAGAGACTTATGGTCGAACTGGAAGACATTTGGGCTATATATGTCTTGTCAAAAGGAAAATTTGATTAATAAGTTTAACATTTAAGCATGAAGAAGTTCAGCAGGAGAGAAAATGGAAGAACAGTACAGGCATTAAACAAAATATCCAGATGAGTGGTAAATCCTTCCTTAAAAATGAATCCAGACAGCATAAATGAATGTCCATGGATTCATAATATAAAGATCTTATAAGGTCAACCCTGAGTCCCTGACTGCGTTAAACCTTTCAGATCCCCAAAAGTCAATGCCAACAGAAAAACCTTTGAATTTCTATAATAGGGAGGAATAAATGGCTTTGGGATGTTAGATGGATAATAATGATATCTGGAGGAAGCTGATTATTGCTATATATTGTGAGAAGAATGAATGTAGCCACTATAGATCAATGCTTCAGGGAGACTCTGTAAGGTAAAGATACATTTTGTCTCGGGTAAAAGCTGTTATAGTATACTGTTGAAAAAGATAGGTCATAGGGATAATATTTGGCCTAGGAAGATAATTTGGAAAACAAAAGCTCCAATTATCGTTAGCTTGTTCAGGATGGACTGCAATCTGGCGAGTATGTCTAACTCAAAACTATTTACAGCAGAGGGGGTTTTCTTTGTGCAGTAGATGCTACTTATGCTAAGAACACCTGGAAACTACCGCATTTTATTTGTGTCAGGAGCTTATTATGATGCTGGACATCTCAAAGGGTACCCAAAGAGTGAAGCAGATATGGAAGATCACCCCACTGTGCATCTTCTGGACCTCATAGCTGGACAGAAACAAAGCACGAAGGCCATAGAATTCACATCTCTAGAGACGAAATAAATGTTTGTATGATCTGTTTTATTGGTGTAAAAGCAATTTATTAGTTGGTCAAGACCAATACATGGATTTTATAGAGTTGTTAGGAAGAATAGAGTAGCAACTTGTCTATTTGGTCATCGTATGAGTCATGTTATGTTTTATACCAGCTAGGTAAACTTCCAACAAAATTTTACCTTATAAAAATAATAGTGAGGAAATAATGTAAGAATTATTATCAGATGGATGCAACAAATGATTCCTCATTGCTAAATATCCAACACATATAATGAAGGGGAAGAAGCCCATGTGTCTGGAGCTATGCCACTGAAGAATCATTAACATTTGGGGATTACAAAAAATTATGAATTCACGGTGAGTAACTAGAGAATACCTAGGGCAGGAGACAACTCTCTCAAAGAAATTAGGCAAATGTCCCCCTAACTTCAAAGGACAGGATGCCTACTCACAAACATATCAAAGTGACCAGGCTCGGACTACTTTTTACCAAACATACACATTCACTCAAAGTCCTAAGACCATGTATGAGAAGGGGTGAAGCCCGCACAAGAACAAATAAGTTGGTGACTTAATGATAGGGGAGCAGGGGACCAAAGCCCCCTGTGGAAGGTACAAAACTCTTTCTACTAGAGCAAGCACGGGAAATAAAACTATTATCAAACGCGTTGATCAAAGGATTTTACCTCTGCTGGACCTAAGCTGTTAAGTGGGAACCATAAAAGGTTAAGGCAAAAACTACCACCCACTAATACATTCCACCAAATTGGAAGAAGAACAAAACTATCAATCTGCAAACAAAGTTCTTAACTTTTTGCAACCAATTTCAGGCAAACATAGAAGCAAACAGCTAATGAACCCCCACCCCGCCCCACCCCTCCAGCCAGAGCTAGAGTGCTGCAAGAGGGTTCAAATCACCTTCCTCAAAATATTACATGTATACACTGTCAAAATCATTTTTTATATATAATAGATTTTGAACCACCTTGAATTCTTGTTATATTTAGAATCCCCTTAGTGCAAATACTGTTTCTGCCACTCCCGCAAACGCCAAAACAACCACAATAACATACCCAGTAAAGTCCCTCGAGTGAGTTCTAGGAGGGTAAAGAACCACCCAAGAATTGTTAATGTCTTCCAGAATTAGATTAATTAGTCAAACTCCAAGTCTACAATAGCCAGATTCTTTGAAACCCTTCTTGGAGAAAAAAGTGAAAGACAAGAATTCAACTTTAGCTTGCTTACAACAAAATTAATATCATAAAAATCCAAACTTTAAAAGAAAATTAAGAACCTCTGCTGTTCTTGGCACTTCATCACAGAAAAGACAAGAATTCAACTTTAGCTTACTTATAACAAAATTAATATCATAAAAATCCAAACTTTTTAAAAGAAAATTAAGAACCTCTGCTGTTCTTGGCACTTCATCACAGAAGATTTCGCACTTGATATCACCTAGATTTGTATGCAGTGTCACTGACTGCAAAAACACCAAACATTTGCTAAATTTAGTGATTCCAATTTCAATTTCAATAACAACAATAAAACACAAAAAATATCACAAAAACACGAAAAACTCACCATATTTTTGCTGCTTCTGTATTCAGATTACTGGAGCTGTTCTCTGCTTAATAGAAAAAGAAGCAAAATTTGACCCGACCCGTTTTCCCAATTAGTCTTTCGGGTTTTCTCTTTTTCCCTTTCACCCAATCCTATATAAAAACCCTAATAACCTAAAACAGTGTTAAAAGAAAAAAAAAACACTAACGATAGCGATATATGTGAATCGATTCTATTTCTATCACTGAAATTGTCAGATATATATTGAAAACTCCGCAATTTGCAGAGTATAATTATGTTTGAGATGATGAAATCGATTTTATAGGAAGAGGAGCTAAGAAGAGACAAAGAGAAATCGGAGAATTATTTTCAACAAGAAAATATAAGTATTTCGTATGTAAAACGTCCGAAGCGAAATGCTCCATAGTACTTAATAGATTTATAATCTTAAATATTATATTTTGTGAAAATTTCTATGCATGTAGATTTGAATATCTTTAGTTTTTGTATTAAGGTTGTATTTTTTGTTCGTGTTGTCTAATTTAATACTATTAATTAATAGGTATTTTCTATTTTAATCGTATGATCAAAATATCTAATACTAAGTGAGATAACATAAGGATAAAAATAAAAATATTGTGTTAATACTGAGACTAAAAATATAGTAACTATTATTTGTAATTAGTGAACTTCTTTTAGTTTCTATATATGTGTGATTGTTGTTTTATTTGCTGAGAAAACTTTTATTAAGTAAATGAGTCTTTGATTATTGATAAGATTTTGATTTAATATAAAAAAAAAAATTAAACTCTTGTGATCTTAAAATTAGCAATAATCTTCGAATGTCAATTTGTACATAA
Organism: Solanum lycopersicum; assembly: GCF_036512215.1. Lineage (NCBI taxonomy): Eukaryota > Viridiplantae > Streptophyta > Magnoliopsida > Solanales > Solanaceae > Solanum > Solanum lycopersicum. Next base: position 1,611,941 of record NC_090807.1, on the reverse strand, counting down.
AATTTAAGCATATTTTCTTTAAAATATTTTCAAATTCCCCAAAAGTAACTTTAGACTATGTTTTGATTTTTATTTCTTTTGTTCACAAAACTTAAGCATGTTCATATTTGAAAAACTCAAATTTAATCAAATTTCAAGTGATGAAGCATTGGTTAGTCGATAGCTCAAAATTAATCTGTATAAAATTACGTAATAGCATACTCAATAACGCTATATTTGCTCGTCTCCTTTAAATTAAATGATTAGACGGAAGCTCGATGCAAGCTTTAATCATTAATCATGTGATCTTAAATATTAGACGGAGTATTGAAATGCCCTTATTTGTATCCTAAATCACAAAATTGCCACTAAAATAACTCCCTTTTAACTGCCATAACGGAACAGACTCTATCAGCTAAAAACTTGAAAAATGAATCAGTCAATCCCCGTTTTTTCCTTGCATGTAATTATAACCTTATCCATACCCTTTTTCGTCTTTTCACTCCGAACAAGAGTACCACACCTTCCCGACCCATGCAACCGGCCGCCGGCGGATCTCCGATCGCTCCAAACCGATCAAACGACGGTACTAATCAACGGCTACTCCGAACACCGGATTCCACTTCTCCACTCAATCGCCACCACTTACGCAGCCGCATCCTCCGTAGCCGCAGTCATCATCCTCTGGAGCAATCCTTCAACTCCGTCACGAATCCTCTCAGATCTCTCCCAAAACCTCTCCCTCTCCGCCGCCAGCGCAACACCTATCACCATCCACCGTCAACCTTCCTCCAGCCTCAACCTCCGTTTCCATCCTCACACATCAATCACCACCCGATCCGTCCTCATCTGCGATGACGACATCGAACCGGACACAAACTCAATAAACTTCGCTTTCAACATCTGGAAATCCAACCCAGATCGGTTAATCGGATTCTTCGTCAGATCTCACAACTACGACATAACCCATAAATCCTGGATCTACACAATGGAAACCCAGAAATACTCAATCATGTTAACAAAATTCATGATATTAAACTTCAATTACCTCTACCAATACACATGCAACAAAGAATACTCAAAACTGAAACTCATAGTAGATGAAAAGAACAACTGTGAAGACATATTGATGAACTTTGTGATAGCTGAGCAAGTGAAGAAGGGTCCGATAATGGTGGGTGCGAAGAAAGTAAGGGATTGGGGAGACGCGAGGAATGAAGGTGAAGGTATGAAGGAAAGAGAAGTGGGTTTGAGTAGTAGAAAAGGAGAGCATAGAAAGAGAAGAGGAGAGTGTATTGGTGAGTTTCATAGATTATTGGAGAAGATGCCATTGAAGTATAGCTATGGAAAAGTGATGGAAGCCATTGGAGAACAAGGTTTATGTGAAAAAGGTGGTAAGTTGGTGTATTGTGATAAACAAATTTTTTAAATGAAATTATGACAATTTTCCTAAAAAAAATTTCTTCCAATAATATATAATTCTTAAAAAAGAAAATTTAGGAGAAATGTTACATAATAATTATTTTAAAAAGATATTAATAATAACAAAAATAATGTGATAATATAAAGTACAAGAAATAATAGAAATCGAAATAACAAATATTAGAATAGTATAAATGCCGTTAGTATGAAAGAAAAAATAAATATGGTACTATCTACTTATATGTTACGTTAGTCGCATCTATCGATAAATACTTTATCTGTGCGATAATCAAATGAATATTAGTCACATCTATCGATAAACACTTTATCTGCGCGATAATCAAATGAATATTATATTGAGGAAGAATCTGTTTAGTTTAATATGTGTCATATTTTGTCTAATTACATGTCCTCAAATAGAAGAGAAAAATGACTTAACCACTTTATTTGAACATCAATGTTTGGTTATAAAAATTTCAAATTTGGAAAACAAGTAACTTGTTTCAATGTCTAGTAAAGTGCTTTACACTCGAGACTTTTGATTATGAACGAAAAAGTAACTACGCTACCCAATCCTTGTTGATACTTCATATATTTTTGGATACATTATAATGACAAAAAGAATTTAGTCATTCAAAAGCAACACCATTTGGATACACATTTTCCCTTGTTATAAATAAATTTATGTAAGAAAGGAAATCGCATATAAAATCAATCCATTCTTAAATTACATATGTACTTGCTTTCGTTAGAGCACAAGTACCACTCGGAGATTGTGATAGAATGGATAGTATCTTTTTACCCATAATCAGATGTTTTCGGTTCATCCAAGACATAAAGACTATAACACTAGTATAAACACCAAGTAACACTGTCCATCAAGATTAGAACATATGAGAAAAAATCACCTACTGTTTTTGTCTCTGCTATAACTATAGCTGCATCAAGGTTTGGACTTGTTCTCTTCCTGTGCATAGAAGGATTCATAAGTTGCCACTCTGGTTTTTGATTCAGGTAGCTCCATTTCTTCACTGAATTCCATTGTCATTGTCAAGAAGTCCCCCTTGTGCAACACTTCCCATTCCTACAAAGGTCGATTTCCATAGGCCAGCAGAAAAAATTAAGGACTTGCTTTTACAAAACATTGGTTAAGAGGAAGCAACTTTGACTCTCTATAATTCTCTCCCGAGCACAGAACGGCGGAACCATGATAATCAAAATATAAAGAAATAAATACACAAAGAAGTCAAGGGGATTCAATATATAGTATGTATATACAATAAATTTGTTTAACCTATATATACAGGGTAATTTCCAACAAAGGGGCGTCAATTGACACCCCTTGGACTAGTGTGGCTCGCCATTGCTAGCACACACACATGCACATAATTTGGTATGAGGACTATGGGGGCCTAATATTGTTCTTACTCCCAATCCTCCTATTTACTGAAGTAAAACAACAACTGTGCCTCAACTCGAAGCAAGTTGGATTCAGCTATATGAATTCTCACTTCTCGATTATCTAAAGTAACATAAAAATAAAATCCCTCACTGAAGATACTACAGAAAATCAGCAATGAATTTACTCCAGTAGTCCAATTGATGGAGAAAACTATGAACATTTTCAAGCTCAAATGAAAACTCTGTTTATATTTCAAAAGATTGTGGAAGAATAGTACAGGCTTATTGGAAGATAGATGTTGAAACTCAAAGGTATAAAGCAACACAATGGAAACATGAGGCATGCTAGAGAACTGTTGTTATCCAGCAAGGGTAAAATGTACTTCTTTTTACTTGAATTCTGGGTGCACATAATCTAAAGAAGAAGAAAAAAGACTATACATCTGGGGTATGAAAAAGTTTATCTCTACTACACCACAAGAAATGGATCTAATTGTTAAATGTGAAGACAAGATATCAATTTAACTTGGAAAGGAGATAGTTTACGTCTTTACAAAGGAAAGTTTCTACCAGCACTTGTTTAAGTAATACTGTAACTGCACAGCTACCCATTAAATATATGAAAATAATTGTTCACATACACCATTCTCTTCAAACACGTAAGAACAGGGTTGAATGCTTTCTTATTTCTTCATTCTGCTCTCTAACAAAATAAACTATTCCCAATCATTTTAGGGTTGATTAGAACATGGTTAACAAAAAGTGCAGGCCAGCAACTTTTAACATATTTGCCACATTTCTTTTTTCTCAAAGTTGTTGGCACAATTAGTGGCTTGTCCACCGACCAACACAATGTACCACAAACAATATGTTTTAAGTTGATGGAGCTTGAAACCAAAGAACTAGAAATGTGTCATGTGTTATCTTCAAGAAAAATCAAATATTTAGTGTAAACCAACTGTACAAAAGGTGTCTTCTCCTCAACTATCTATCTACATATCTCACTCATTAACAGAGGGACCATCTCTAAAATTCCTAAAATTGTGATCCCTAACGCCATAACTTCTGCCATCGGATTTTGTAGCATATTTTCCCCTAGTTTCCTTTTTGGTTGATCCGATGAACCAGAGCCTCCTTGGGAGGTATCGGGAAGAATTTCGAATGGAATAATATCGACTCATGTACTCTTGCCATTACAAGGAAGCAAGTTCATTGAGTAGAGAAATGTAGAATGAGAAGACAAGCAAGAAAGAGGAACTTTTACCAAAATGGGTCAAAGAGCATAAAAAAGTAAGAGATTGCACATACCTAACAAGTCCTAAATTAAATATGATTATGTTGTATTGTTCCTACAGTAAACAAAGACTTTATATGTTGGTAACTTATGACACAGCCACAACAAAACTCTATTGGAACCACTTGGGGAAGGAATGGTAAGAGGCCAAGATTCCTGTGTATGAATTCATACATGGATCTTCCACAATTTTGTTCTAGATCTCACACTACCCTATTATACGCTGATGCAGAGACACGTTCAGTTCCTGCTCTACTCACAGGCAGAGATATGTAGATTATATTCTTGTAAATTTTTTACCAAATCCCACCACCTACTTTGGGCTTAAGATCAGGCAACCAAAAAAGTAAATATAACCCTTTGCAACATAATGCACTTTCTAAATGCAAGGTCCAATCAAAATGAAAAGAACCGAAGATGGGACAGGAAAAAGTATATCCCTTCTTCATATATTAGTACAACAAGCAATGAAGGGAGAGGCAGATATATAAGCTCACAAATTTACCTCAAAGTCCCATTCCAATGTAAATCTGGATCCCTCTTGTTAACCCAAACATATGTTTCAACCTGCAATGTCTTGGAACTGTCCTGCAAAGCGAAGACATAGTTCATAAAAACTTAACAATATTGCAAAAATGAAAATAAATTAAACTCACACTAAATTCATGCCACAATCAAACAAACAAACATGAGTTCTTCCAAATAAATCACTGTAGATTTTCGTAAAGGTGGGTGGGGGTGGGGGTGGGGGGGTCCTTCATGGTCATCATTAATTCATTACAAACCTGCCCTGGAAACCTTAATCTACAATGAGCTAGAATTTTCATTTTGTCAATCTGAAACTAAACTCTATACCTATGAGGAAACAATGGTATAAAAGCTGTAACAATCAAACAGAAAAGCATTATATAGGACTTGTGGGCGTAAATGCAAGTACTCTAGCAAGAGCAGAATTCACGATAGTGCTTAATGAACACAACTAATAAAACTTAATAACATGTTATTTTTTTTTAGTAATTTATCATTTGCCTCAATAAGTCCACATAACTAATTATCTCCATGAATAGTTCAGTAGATCCAACAAGTAGGAACATTTGAACTATCAAAAAGATCGACTCATGCACCATATCGTGCTTGAGAGTTGAGACATAAAAAAGAATACAAATAAATGCCACAATTTTTAAGAACTTTAGTGAATCAATACCATCAGGGAAACATCAACAGTCGTCCTTTCATACTCAACGTCCTCAAATGCATCCAGGATATTCAATTCAGGGACATTGATATCCAAAAGAACCTGCAATTTTGTAAGAACAAGCGTGTTTAGAAGATCTGCAGGAGGGATAGATCCAACATTTTCAGAAGGTCTCAATGACAGAGAATTGTATCAGTAATTTGTTCTCACATCTAGTAGTTAATAATAAAGTATATGTAATGTGCCTGGACCTCAATCCATCCTTCCGTTCACCATTGAAATCATCAAACTAGAGTACATATAAGCTATGTTATGACTTACTAAGAGCAATGGCTCAATGTTAAGCATGTAATGCTTGGTTATAAGGTTATCATCACACGTATGGAGAAAAATGATTAAAGGAAAAGTTTAGAACTAATGTTTGCAGCCACGATATTTGTAAAGGCTCTACGATAACAAAATAGGATGCTTCAAAAGACTTTCCTGTCAATGCTCTACAAAGAAAGATAAATACACAAAAAAACGTAAAAAGAAAACTCTACAACAAAAGAAAGTATTTAAAAGTTTAACAAACCTTCCCATTAACTCTTTTGTTCTCAACTGGTAGAATGGCAGGATACACACGCCCTTTGATGCTGAACCTATGACTGCACCAAAATAACAGAATCAGCGGCCACAGCTAGCAAAATACTAGAAAAAATATATCCCTTTATCACTTAGGGAAACAATGCACACAACAACTAAACACAACTTGGCATTGCACACACGCAAAACAGGAAAATAAATCCTTTCACCAAGCATTTAGGTAACAGATAAACACAACTTAAATGCATAAAGCCAAAACTAAAGCAAATCCAAATTACCAAACATCTTGTAAAGTTCCCATGTAGTCATATTGGTACACATAAGATCCGGTATTTGTCAGGAATTTTTATAATTATAATTTATAGAGAACTAAATTAAACAACTCCAAATGGAGCTAGATGAAGATTTAGGATTCAAGCAGTTGAGCTCGTCTAGTTTAGTCATTTTCATTCTTAGGTCTCATTAGTCATTTCCAAGCAAAATGAAAACAATGCTGATGGTAGCTCAATCTCATAGAAAACTAAACACGAGCAGAATCAGTTGCAAGAAATTTCATATAAACAGTTTCAAATTCACAAGACTCAAGTTAAAGTAGTCATTAGTAATGGCAGAGCTACAATAGATTTGACAGAACCTCGTAGCTTTGGCTCACACATTGTATTTATGTTGAGAAATTCACATTATATAACGAAAATGTAGTAAGCAAAAATAAATTGCAGTCCAAAACCCATAAATTTGAAATCTTAAACTAATTTAGCTTGTTGTTACCTATTGTATTGTATTGCATTGCTAGTTTAAAGAACAATATTTGTTTTGGTTATTACTTCATATCGTATCGTTAAATCTATCTTTAAAATACCATTTTATGTAAGAACCGATTTGGTGTGGTTGCATGTAACCTTATTTTCTTCTTCTCATTTTATCTTTGAATACTATCCAATAATCCTACTTTATCCTATAGACTACTACCTTTTCGTAACAGTTCCACCCCCATAGCTTAACCTTCAAATTGCTTCGTGTGTGGCATTATGTAACAATGGGAACTATACAACCTATTCAAATACTCTATTCATCAACATAATACATAACATTACAATATGTAACAATCAATTCAAAACTAGAAACACAACTTCCCAATACCTATTAGATTTCCAATTTGTCTGCTTAAATAAAATTGTGCCAATTCTCAATACCCATTAAATTAAAAAAAAAAACGCATTTATCCTAGTTTTCTACGTACAAATGGAACCAGAAATCGAAAATGTGAAACAAAATTGATGATTTAAATTAGAATAAAAAACTTACTAGTTGTGAAGGATCGCAGGATTAGAAGGAGGGACGCGTTTGAGAAGAGCACGAACAATGTCGTCAGCTAATAAGCTGCCATAGACGAACACATTGAAGACGGACTGAGAAGAAGATGCCATTAACAATTCCTCGAGAAGAAAAATTTTATTTAATAAAACTCACGACCACGATTTGGACCCGACCCATTTAGGGCTGGACTCTTGATCCCGTCTTTACTTCTGAGATTCGACTCTCGATTCTTGTTTGGGATTTGATTCTCTTTATCACTCTTAATGTGGATTAGATCGGTATTCTAAAATTAAACTTTTTATCACGATTTAACTTTATTATAAAAAATAGTTATGATAAGACTTTAATTAATATAATATATATATATTTGAAAGTTAATAAATTACACCATTAATTTAGAGTAAAAGATTTGTTATGATTTCTTATGTATTGAATAAAAAAAATAATTTTTTAAAAATTTCTTTTACATATAAATAAATATCTTTTATATATAAAAATAAATTAAAGATATATGCGTAAAGATATATAAGATCTCTGATAAAAGCTAGTAAAATTATGTATTAACAATAACTAATAGAGGAAATTCTTATGTGATATTCAAATCAAAATCTAATAAAAAGAAAAATAGTAACATGTTTTCCATAAAAAATAATCTATTCCTAAATTATAATCTAGAACTTCTATGAAAAAATGTTTAATTTTTGTATTATAAACGTGAAATAAAATAATGTTTTACATTGTAATGATAGAGTTAGGACAATTATTAATAGTACATATTTGTTATTTTACATTCAATCACTTTCGAATTAATTATTTGCCATATGAATAAATCAAATATGAATAATTGTGTTATACATGCACATTTACATACAAACAAATTAACATACATTATTTTACCAATAATTTAAGAAAGTGGGGTAGTGATTTTAACATATTCCACTTTAATTAGGACCTAATTCAAATTTGGTTGCTTCTTTTTGGTAAGTATTGGAGTCTTAATTTTTTTTATAATTATATGTTATACAATTTTTAAATACAATAACTAAAATTAAATTTATCAAATATGATTTTTTTTATGACAAGACAAAATATGTCGTTATTATTTAGATGCGTACGTGAAAAAGGAGTTTCGAACTTGAGACATCCAACATGAAAGTCTCAAGCTCAAATCACTGGGCATCCCGAAGGGTTTAAGCTTAAGAGGGTATGAGAATATAAATAAGGATAAATACTAGTATGTAATTGGATGCTATCTTAATATTAGCCTATTCATATCGTATATGACTTGGTGATAGTCTAGAACAATCATATTATTAATATATTTACGTAAATTTTGATTTTTAATATAGTATTTGTTATTATCTGTTGTTTACTACAGGTGATCGCACATTATTATCGATTAAGGATTGCATGCATATATGCTCGTTATATTAAAAAATTATATTAAATTAAAATCATCGATATTATTATTTTATTAAAAAATTATGTCAAATTAAAATCATCAATATTATTATTTTATTAAAAAATTGTGTCAAATTAAAATCATCGAAAAAAAGAAAAAATAATTAGGTTGATTATACTTTACTCTATCTTGTTTTTGTTCATGAAGATTCACAAAACGGTGTTTTTAAATAAAAAATAGCCACCGGAATTTTATTTCCCAATTTTTTCCCGCCGGAGTTTCTTCACGTCGGCAAAGTTGACCGCCAGTTTCCGTCGGCCGCGGACCTCCTCCTTCCGATCTCCTTCTCCGGTGAAATCCACTTGTAAGTTCTCCTTTTTCTATCTACCGCCATCTCTCGATTTATACATAACAACTAACTGTTCTCTTCCACGGATTTATACTGGTGAAATACGATTGGGATTACGTTGCATATAGAATGAACTCCAATTTACTAGTTACTATGCTTTTTACTTACTTTCCCTGTGATAAGAGGCTATGAAGTTGGTATAATACGGATTGGAGAATTCCATTGATTAAGAATGAAATCCGATTTACTAGCTACCACGCGTTATGTTACTTAATTCCCCTGTGATAATGACTATGAAGTTCTAATCATGTTTCATAAGAAATGTAATTGTTGTCATTGTGTGCTGACTTTGGGATGAAGATCATAACTTTCAAGTTGTTTCGTAGATCCACATAGTTTCAATTTATAACCATTGGGTACCTAAGCATTTGATATCAATCATTTAAGATACCCCTTAAACCCAAATTCCTTGTGTTAATTGACATGATTCTGGTATGCTAGGAAACTTGATGATTGATATTTTGTTAGTACTTTTTTTCCCTGCCTAGATTTTGTTTTTAGTTGAAGTTGATCTTTATTTCACAAAAAAATGTAATTACAAATCAAAGCTGATGCTGACCTTCAGGCTTCAGCTAACTTTGGTAATATTCCTACTCAACTAACTTGTAGGGGTGGAGCCAAAATTTTAATTAAGGGATTTTAAAATATGGAGAAGTAACGGACCCTTTGGGGTGGCCCAGTGGTTTGAGCTTGGGACTTCCATGTTGGAGGTCTCAAGTTCAAAACCCCTTGCCAGCGAAAGCCAGGGGTTTGCCTTTGGGTCGAGCTCGTCAGCCTAGTGCGGGTTACCTTTTCTATATGGCTTGCGAGCTATTGCATAGGATGGGGGTTTTATCCTGTGTGCATCCAAAGGGTAGCGGCTGCTGGTTTCCCTTGTCATAAAAAAATAATACGGAGAAGTAAAGACATGAACTAGCCAAAGAGGGTTCAACATCTACTATATACACATAAAAATAGTTTTAACCAGGTATAAATAGTGTAATTTTCCATCGAATCATGCTGGCTCCGCCCCTAGAGCCAGATAGACTGAGGGGGTTCCAAACTTCCTTTGAAGGAAAATTGCACTGTTTTTACATGATTAAAAATAAATTATATATAGTAGATGTTAAACTCCCTTAAGCTTCTTCTTGTGTTTACTTCTTCATATAGTGAAAATCCTGGCTCCGCCATTGCTAACTTGTACATGCAAATCGCCATTGCTAACTTGTACATGCAAATTAGGAGATAAATCACTAATCACATTTTTCCTATGCAACAAAAACAGACAAAGGATAAAATCTATAGATGCCAGAGTCCTCTGTCATTTGACGCTGTTTCTGCCATTGATGTGGACACGTTAAGCACTTTTTCTGCAGATCTAATCAGGAAAGGAACTGTGTATGTTGAAACCTGAGTAGGTCCCTCCTCTCCAAATCATGGACACTAGCATGCCTAAAAATGCAGCACATAATAAAGCTGTGGCCTGATTCCTTTTAGCAGTCTGTGAAATCCACTATATTTCAGCAGTCCAGTCACCAATTCCTCTTTCGATCCCAACCAAGATTATAGACTAACGTTGTTTGATATAATGGTGTAGCAGGGCTATGTTGCTCGATCTCTTCAAAAATGTCGACGGTTGCGTGGCTGATCCTCCAATAATATTGCGGCAACATTTTTGGAGAGCTCGAGCAACTTAGTAGCAGGGTAAATATATCTTATTGATTCTGCTATGGGTCCTCGTGTTGCCAAGTCTCAAAGAAATGTAAATTTGGCCGGTTTTTTTTAATATAGAAATATTAATTTGGTACTTCATCTTAAAGTAATGTATAACTTGCAATCTGTTTACTTCTTCTGTTCTTGAATTAATTGTATGAACAAACGTCTGGGGTGGTGTCCCACCTCCAAAGTTTGACACCAGTCTATGGAGGCAATCTGTTTTTGATGTAGAAGTGCATTTTGGGACCTTCCGTGTAAAGTAAAAAGTTATTTGGTAATTTATGGATGAATATGAAAGACAGACATATATTGCTCAAACCAATCTTTTTGGCGGCTATTATTTTCTAGTTAGTACAGTGACATTTCTTTTTATGCTCGCTGACTCAAGTGATAAACCTGACAAGTCCGTACCTCTTCTTCAGGTCAAATTGCCTCTCTCTCTCTCTCTCTCTCTCTCTATAATGTGTGTGTGTCACACACACATAAATTAATCGCCCATAGAGTCAAAATAGGGAAATGTTTCATTGTTGCAAATCTTCTTTTGCCCATTCATTTTAATGGGAACCTAGGAATGTTGTAACTTCAATCAATGCACCAAACTTTACACCACAAACCTTGTGAGTCGGATAGCTCTTCCCATAAAGCAGTAACAGCATGATCTTTAGGCTACAGTATGAATCTCTGTGTGGTCATCCTCAAGATTTGTGAATAAACATGAGACAGAATCCTACAGAATCAAATAAATAATAAGATAAGAACAACTCTCCACCTGCTATGCTGCTATATTTGCTTCAATTGACCTTGACCTTCAAATTACCCTAGAGTTCCTGAAGATACATTTTAGATTCCTGGAGACAGTAGCCCAAATAGTTTGAGTTTTCTTCCTTTAGTCACAGCTCCTACTTTATGTTGGACTATCGACTCCTTTAACAGTCTGGGGAAGAATCTAAACTTCATAAGATAAGGCTAAAATTGGGTTTTCTAACAGATGGAATGCATTATTAACTACAGAATGAGTCAATTATCTCATGCTCCACCTTGAAATTCTTCAATATATTTCGGGGGTGTTAATATCATTGGGTAATAGGCTAATAGCACTTAAATGAATAATGCTAATAGCACTTAAATGAATAATTTCTACCCAGTTTGGGACTAGGATCCTAAGGGCATAAAGATACTGGTGGAAGTTGGCATTATATTTTTACGGGCTATCCAGAAAGAAAGGAACACAAGATGTTTCAGAGATGACAAGGTCGCGGTGCAGTCATGAGTGTTAGATATATTCTTCTGCTATAATCATGGTTTGAAGAGGGTCACAAGGACGAATGCATACTATAGTTTCTCTATCATTAGCATAATTTTGTCTTCAGAATGAGTTCCTTATCTTCCATTTTTCTTCTTTCTAATCATTTTTAATGCTTTGCGCTAGTGCGCTTGTTTGTTATCATTAAAATCGAACATTAGCTCTAAATCGTATTGATAACCACTCTGTATCAATGGTTTCTCTACCGTTATCCACTTGTGTATAGTGCTCTAGTCATGAAGCCTTAGGGGTTTTAATATTATGTCATTGCTTTTCTTTGTTATTTCAGCTATCGGAGATGGGTATATACCTGAGTTCTCCGAAAACGGAGAAATTTTCAGAAGATGGTGAGAATGTTAGGGTTAGATATGGTTTATCATCAATGCAAGGATGGAGAGCAGCTATGGAAGATGCTGTGAGTAATCAGTAATGATTTTATCTACTTTAGCAGATATGTTGCAGCATGTAGGTTTGTAGAAAAAAAGAAACTATATTTCTTGTCCAATAGTTCTTTAGGGTATTTATGCTGTAAAGAAAAATGATTATAATACTAAAATAGGAAACCTGCACACTATTACTCTATGCTTTTCAAAACTTTTAATGAAGGAAAAGATTAGCTTGTAGCCTATGCCTAATTTATAGTCTTTTATGCAATTGGTAAATAAAAGGATTTTTTTAGAAATCCATCTGATGCTCATATCTCTATCCATTATTTTCATATTGAGTTGTGTGATCACATCAATCCTAGTTGGTCCCTGACTTGTGCGGCGTGAAGTTACAGTCAGACGATGCATTTAGCATGTTTTTCCATCTATTTTGGGAGCAATTACAAACTGCCTTTTCTTTGCTTACTTGCTCTATGAGAACTAATAAACACATTTACAAACTGGAAGTTTGTAATTCTCTGTGTACTTCGTTATTCCGGTTAGCTACCGAAATCACTTGGTAAGACCCTCCTTGAAAGGAGAAAGAGAACCAATAAGTGAAAAGAAATCATTTCTTGCAATGTGCGACTACCACACAACTATGGCAGCTCTTTGCTTGTCTAGCCGGAATTGTTTGGGTAGCGCCTCAAGATACTTTTGACCTTATATGTAGTTGGAACAGTATAGATGGAAGAACAAGTCATAAGGAGTGGTGGAAGATTGTTCCAACTTGCATATGGTGGTCAATTTGGAGAGAGAGGAATGCAAGATGTTTTGAAGGCAAGATCAGCTCAATTCAGAAGATCATGAGTTCCTGAGTTTCTCTTTTTTACTTTTGGTGTAAACAACAATTGGTAGATGATTGTGAATCCTTACTGAACTTTCTGGTCTCATTGTAAGAATTACTCGAGGGCTGTATTTGTAGATAGTTGATACCAGCCCTTCTTTTGGGTGCTGATGAATATTACATGTTACCACCACCAACATAATACCCGGTATATGGGAGCAAATGGGGTCTGGGGATGATATAAAAACTTACCATTTTCATAAAAAAAATAAAAAAATCCAACAAATCTCTCTGTAAAAAGGTTAGATTATTTAAGATGTCGTTTTTAATGAGATTGTTGGGAAGGGGAGTCCACATCCACATCCACATCCACTCAAGTTGTGATGTTTATTGTGCTTTACATTAGTTTGATACACAGTACATGTTATTGTAGCTACTTTGGGTTGCCTCTTTGTATGTAACGTATGCTTTTATTTTGCAATTCTTGATCAGTCTCTGTGTTTATCATAATGTACAAGCTATGGAAAGATTCAGCTTGATGCATGGTGCGCTTTATTTTGATCTGACGTTTGCTCTAATTTATTTAGCATGCAGCAATTACTGACTTGGATGCTTCCACTTCCTTTTTTGGTGTCTATGATGGTCATGGAGGTACGTATATATATATATGCGCTGGAATTATGCTCCCCCAAACCTTTTCTCTTTTAGGAAGTTTGGCTCTCACCCTAACTTAATGTATGTCACTTCGATACTTATATCCTTGAACAGTTGAGTGATGAAATTTTCTTGAGTATGAGTGAAGAAAAATATGGTTGTGATGCGTCCAGCATAAGTGGGATGTTGTTCCATCTTACAAATGGAATTCTAATATTCAGGTTTTTATTCTGATGTATTTTCCTTCACTAGTCTAAGGCCATGGGAGAAATAGAGTCTAGTTTAGATCACTGTCACCATGAATATTTTGTGGGAATTGTTTGCAATTATGGGATTTGCAGCTTTCAATTGGTTTTTGAAGATCCACGCGGACTTGGTAGTTCTGTTTATAAAGGCATTACCTATTCAACCCAATATGTGTATAGAGTTGTAGCAGACAAAACAAAGGAGGGTTTTCCCAACATAGTTCCTAAACTAGACAATTCTCCACTATGATTCTCAGTATGACCGCAATTGGTATCACTTAGGTGCCATACTGACCAAAAGACTTCTTAACATTTTTTTCATGATTCTCTTTTCTTTCACAATTTGGAATTTAGCCTTTAACAGATGAAGTGGGATGAATGAACTGCTGGATAGTCTTTGTTTATACACACACATAAGCTCACTGAAGAAGCAAAACCCAAAATGTATAACAGAAAAAATGTAAAAGGTTATCTAATGAGGGGCCCGTGTGGAGTTTGATCTTAAGAAAAAAGAATGAGGAAAAAATGGAAATTCAACAAACAACAACACATGTAGTAGCTCGCATCATCGAAGAAGTAAAATTTCTATCTTAGCCTTGTGAGAACTACAAAAGTTAGCTATACTCCCTTACATATAGTAATAATGTATTCCCTCTGTTCCCCAATTAAGTGACTTACTTTCATGTTTAGTCAGTCCCAAAAGGAATGACATATTTCTATATTAAGTAATACTTTAACTATAAAATATCTATTTTACCTTTAATGAAATGATTTACAGCCACACAAATTTCTACCATTAATTTTGGACCAGTAGTTCTTAAAAGTTTTCCTTTCTTTCTTAAACTCCATGCCGAATCAAACTACCTCACATAAAATGGGACGGAGGGAGTATAAGTTATGTGAGTTTCTAAATTGCAAATCAAACATCGTAAATTTTATACATTAATAACTTGCCTCTTGACTAGCTACCAAACATGGTATTACTTATGCATGATTAATACTTGCATAATTCCCCTCCAAACACGCTACCAAATGACCCCTTAATGAATTATGTCGTTTATGATGTTGAAGATTGTTGGGAATATCATCAACTAATGAAAGTGTGTTCGCTTTAATAGCTTAAGCTTTCAGATGAGATAGTCACACTTCAACATGGTCTCAGAGAAGGCAGAGGTCATGAGATCGAATTTCATTGCCACCCAAATTAAAAAAAATTGCTTGACCCATGAAAAAAAATCAGGTCCCCACGTGAGGGGGCGTGTTGAGAATATTATTAAATAATAAAAATATGGTCTCTCTAACAGCTTAAGT
This sequence comes from Solanum lycopersicum, assembly GCF_036512215.1. Classification (NCBI taxonomy): domain Eukaryota; kingdom Viridiplantae; phylum Streptophyta; class Magnoliopsida; order Solanales; family Solanaceae; genus Solanum; species Solanum lycopersicum. Next base: position 1,596,517 of record NC_090807.1, on the reverse strand, counting down.
TGTTTTAGCTTAAGCTTTTAGATGAGATGGTCACACACTTCAACATGGTATCAGAGTCAGGCTCATCCCAATTTATTGTTCACTGATGTTGGGCCCCCATTTCGAAACATTCATGCTCCCGTTGAGGTTTGGGCGTGTGGGGGATTGTTAAGAAATCTCACATCGATATAGGGATGGGATTTGGTGTACTTATATGGACTAGGATAAACCTCCCCTCATGAGCTAGCTTTTGAGGTTAAGTCCATGAAAAAAATTAGGCCTGCACGTGAGGAGCCGTTTTGAGAATATCATGAAATAGTAAAAGTGTGTTCTTTCTAACAGTTTAAGCTTTTAGCTGAGATGGTTATAATTTCGATATGGTATCAGAGGTCCTAGGCAGAGGTCCTGAGGTCGAATTTCACTGCCACCCAAATCAAAAAGAATTTTCACGTACTTGGCCCATGAAAAATTGAGGCTCACACGTCAGGGGGCGTGTTGAGAATATTATTAAATAGAAAAGCGTGCTCTCTCTTACAACTTAAGTTTTTTAATCTCAAGTTTCTAGGTGAGATGATTACACACTTCAACAAAGATATTATGCATCTTGGATACTATGACATGAATTTGCTGATGGATGATATTTCTTGTTGTGATGTTCCTTTGGTGAGAATATATTTGGAGGTGCAGATTGTTCTACATGCTCAGGAGCATGTTTTATGTATTTCCCATCTAAATTTGCTGTCGTCTGGTCTCTATTTGTTCATGGTATGGTCTACGAGTAGTTTTGTTTTGTGTGTAGTTAAAGTATATCTGATTTAGGATACTGAAGGTTCATTTGCTTCTAGTATTCATGGGAGAAGCTCCCCTAGCCTTGAAATTTCCTTTTTAGCCATGATTGTTAGGCACTTCAATTCATGTAACTTTTTATGTACTAGAAAGATAAGTAGGCTACTAATGTGCATTGGTAAAGTTGTTTTGCATAACCGATATGCTAGCTTTGTGATACCTGAAATAACTGAACTATTTCAGGTAAAGTTGTTGCTAAATTTTGTGCCAAGTATCTACATCAACAAGTGCTCAAGCATGAAGCGTATCAACAAGGAGATATTGGAACTTCAGTCCAGAAAGCCTTTTTCAGGTGATTTCTTGAAGTTTTGGTTGTATAACTGGCTAATCATATTTTGTATGTACTTTTGTCTTGTCTTTTAGCATCAATATATGTGGTCTTTTATGTCAACCTTATTCCACACTTCCAGTTTGCTTTGTCTTTATATTCTGGTGGGCAAAAATGAAAATGATTAAAATGTTGTATGCCTAATAGGTGATGTTGAAATATCTCTGCTGTCTGCTTAGATTAATATCTTGTAGCTGTGTTTTAGTCATTATGTTCTTTTTATGACTCCTGAGATTTAAATTCTTTTATTGGTTCTCGAAATGTGCTTATCAGCTATCATATCACATCCTTGAAATTAGGATAGAAACCCCCCTGTTGCATTAAGTTCTCGTACTTTGGTAAAAAGTGAGAAGAAACAGAAGTGAAAGCTTTGTAGTGATAAGCTGTAATCTCGTAGGGCTTTGGTAAAAGACTGCATATGATGTGTGTGCTAGGCGTATTTCACAGGTTGAACCCTGCCACAAACAGAAACCTGGTATTTAAGTGGAGAAGGACGAGTATCAATTTTTGTGCCACCGAACCTCAGGATTTCTCAGTTATCAAAAAAAAAAAAAGTAATAAGGTTAGATGTGGATTCATTCACCTCCTCACTTAATTTATGGATCGTATGGCCTGTTTAAAAAAATTGTTGATCATAGGATATCCACAACATACCCGTCCCAATATACTTCACCTCCTGTATTATGCACAACAATAAGTTTTAAGCATGAAAATCTTCAGTATAGTTATTATTTAGAATAATCAGGTTAATTTGATCAACACTATTTGATGAGATTGGCAGAACAACAATCTCGTTTATCTCTACCCCTCCTTTCTTTTTGTCTCTACTTTTTCCGGTCTCTCCCCCTTGGTGTTTGATCTAATTTGCATGTCCGAGATTGATATAGCCAATAGAGGAAGAACTCTCCCTTCTCTCTGTAATATGGAAATGGGAATGTAAATACCAGATGAGAAAGGACTGATGAACTAACAAAGCTGCAAAGATTCAACCTACTAAGTAAGCTTAATCTAATATATCGTGAAATATAAAGTAGATTGAATCTATTTTTTCGCCCATAATGGATTAAAACTTGTTCTCCTGCACAGATACATTTGTTTGATAGGTTGTGTTCCATCAGAAATTGGAGGGTTTTCTATTGCAGTTTCTGGAGAAGAAACCAGGAGAAGATTGTGTTTCTTAGGTACATGTTAGGTTGGACGATTCAATCTTCCGACGAGTGAGATTGGTGCAATTGTGGATGGAAAATAAGGGGATGGTGACCGCTGATTAAACTCAAACTTGGCGGTGCATTATGGGGTGTTAAGGAAGGATTGAGCCATAAGTTATTGTTGGTTGTCATGATTAAGTTGGCTACTGTAATTAGCCTGACCAATTTATATTTTAGATTTTGTTAGTTCCCTCATCTTAGATTGCCACACTGTAAAGGAGGCTAACGCTTCTTTTGTTTCTGCATTGCATATTCTTGCACCTATGCATCTACTTGATGCTCTTTTGTTAATGAAACTTCTTACTTCACTAAAAAAAATAAAAATGCGGCGGCGGTGGTGGTTGGAATTGGAGATTGAAAGATGGAACCTTTGGTGGCTATATGATAGAGTGTAGTGGCATAGGAGGAGGGTTGTTTGGTGGGAAAGAATCCAGAGGAAGAGGCCAAAAAAAGGAATCCAGTAGAGATGAGGAAAATATTTTCTTTAACCTTCACTTCTCTGCAGTGCCCCTTTTATTTCTTGTTTTTTTATCATTTAGTCTGTCCAAGAAAGAAAAGTAAGAGGATGTCAGTTGAAGTCGACAGAAAATTAGCTAAGGATACTGGTTATAATGTGCCTAAATTCTGTGTCAGAACACAGTTTTAAGGGAAGCTCCACATGCTGTAAAGATACAGGTTCAGACTCAAAATTAGAAGGAAAAAAATCTATTTTTGCATGATATAGAAGTTCTTTTAGAGAGAGAATTGCAAGATAAAGTATAAGGCTAGTGGTGAATGAAGTGGGTTATGCACCATGAGGTCTCTTGTTTGATTCCCAATAGAGACAAAACACTAGGTGATTTCTTCCAATCTGTTCTAGTCTTGGTGGAAAAAATTACCTGGTACTTGTTGATGGTGGAAGGTGGCATGTATCCGATGGAATTATTCGAGGTGCATACAAGTAAGCCCGTACACTACGGTTCTGGAAAAAAATTAGTATAAGGCTGATCAGAAGACCGAAAGGCTGTGACTAAGCAGAAAGAAAGAGATAGGTGTAAACAGGAATGTATAGAGGAGGTAGAGCAACTAGTAGATATGTTAGGTTTTTTGTCATTAGCCTTCCTAGCCCCTCTATGTACGAATTTTTTGGAGGTCACCAGCATGTCCTTAATGCTGAGGAATACAAAATTACCGTTTTCAAAAAAAAAAATCTTCCTATACCGATTTGGAAGTCAATAACTTCTTATCCCTCTGTTCCTCTGTCCTGTAACCATGCAAAGGAGAAACAAAGAAATAAATCTAGTTCAATGTATGCTATTGCCTTTGGTTCGAAGTAATTGATATTTTAGCCTTTAAGCATTGATTCAAAACAATTGATGTTTCACAAACCAAGAAGGTATTTAATTCTTTTCCCCATTTTTGTCCACGACGCATTCCTAATTTAATGTGCAAAATTTAATGATAATTATGTCAACCTAAAAAATGAAAAGATAATCATAATTAAGGGTATTTTAGTCAGAGCCCCTTTTAATTTTATAGAATAACTTAATCCATATGCTCAAGCCTAAAACATCAATTATTTTGGATGGGAGTAGTATGTAAAATTCTCAATTCTTGCTTATGCGCATATTTGGCATGGAGAATAGAGGGGGAACTTACAAGAAAAGAGGACTGAGAACTGTTCGGAAGGAAACGGTGCTTCTTAGTATGATATCAACTTCCCAGACTGCTGTCAATCTTTTTACATCTATTACCCCAATGAGTTAAGCTTGACTAACCTTCCACCAGAGCTCTTTCTGTATTAGAGGCTCTGAAGATCTAACTCATGCTTACAATTTTTGCATTTTTTTTTTGATGAAGTAAGATGTTGTATTTGAAAGGCATCAAGGAGATGTAAATTACATCCACAAAAACATGGTTAACTCCTGAGAACAAAAACACCTATTGGGAGTTGGCCACGAGCAAAAGAATGGTCGCTAAGCCATATCAAGGGAGCTAATGAAATCTAAGAGGGGTAATATATTGTTTACAGTGGATAAATTGCTCCAATGGAAGATATTAATAAGGCAAAAGGATTTCAAACTGCTAATTGGAGTTGAGATACCATCAAAACATCTAAGATTCCTTTCCTTCGAAATACACCAGTATGTCTTTGACACTCTGGGGGAGAATCCAGTTGATACCAGCAATTGAAATGAACATATTCCAAAGAGCTGCTGCCACTGGACGGTGCAGAAACAATTGATTCACTGATTCCAGGCTATTGAGGCGCATGAAGCATCTGTATACTAGCTGAAGTTTCCCCCTAATTAGATTGTCCAGGGCTAGGGTATCATTCCTGAGGGTACTCGACGTGAAAGACTTGATTTTAGGGGGTAGTCTAGTCTTTCAAATCGGTTTCCCTGGCCACTGGTCTATCATGTCATTTGAAGAGCACAACTTGTGGTATCCTTCCTTAACTGTGTATTTTCCTGTTTCAGAGCTGCTCTATTTTAAGCTATCAGGCAAGTGAGGGGACATTGAGGCTCCTTCTAGAGGTCTGAAAAAATCTTATAGCTCATTAAGCTCCCAATGCTGAAAATTCCTCCTAAAGCGAGGTACCCATATTCCGTCTTCACTATTTGAGCCACTATCTTCCCAAAATTTAATTGAGTTATGATGGCCAATCCTGAAGGATACCTCTTGGAAGAATTCCTCCCTTAGCTTGTTAACATACTTCCAAGGTCCAACTCCATAAGGGTCATTATTCTGCTTGGTATTCCATCTGTCGTGCCTTCCATATTTGATGTTCACTAGCTCTTTCCAGATACTTGTTCGTTCTTGAGCATATCTCCACCACCATTTCATGATCTATGATTCCCGACCTGCATGCTGCTTTGGCATAATTACATTTTCCCACTTCACAAGATGGAACTTATGGCCCTCATAGCTCCCCTTCCATAAGAAAGATTTTCTGATTTTGTCAATTTGATTATGTACCTTGGATGTTATTGGGAGCATTGACATAATATATGTGGGGATACTGTCAAGTACACTCTTGATAAGAGTCAACCTGCATCCCATAGAGAGATTTATGATTTTTGCATTGTGATATCATTAATTGTTTTTATGCTGCTAACCTGTGTGTTGAAAGAATTTGTTTTGTTGTTCGTGCAGAATGGATGAGATGATGCGTGGTCAGAGAGGATGGAGGGAGCTGGCTGCACTAGGGGATAGATTAAACAAGTTTTCGGGTATGATAGAGGGTCTTATATGGTCTCCAAGAAATGGTGATGGAAACGGAAATACTGATGACTGGGCGTTTGAGGAGGTATAATCTGTGCAGATAATACTGAGTTAGAAGAAATTGGGATAGAATGTGATTTATTGCTGTCTTTTTGTTTTATAGTTGACATATAATTTTTTTGAAATTGATGCTAGGGGATTTAATTGAGGACACTTAATTTTCTTTTCCTTGTCTTTTCTCGTGGCTCATTGGGAGATTCCTGCATATTGCCATTGTCGTCCACATTGCTTGATTGGCTTATGGCTGTGTTTTCTATTATCAGGGTCCTCACTCTGATTTTCCTGGACCAACTTCTGGATGTACGTCTTGTGTTGCGATCATTAGAGAGAACCGACTCATTGTTGCGAATGCTGGTGATTCTCGCTGTGTGATTTCACGGAAAAGCCAGGTGGGATGCTATTGTAGTGTTAATTACTCTCTTTCCCGCCCTCTTATACTTTCTCCTTGGTGGATCTTTTATAGTGAAGTTGTATTCCAACATGGCAACTCAGCATGCCATGACACTGAACTTGCTAGGGCTGGGTCATAGTGTTAAATGCACAGTCGTGGGCTTTTGTTGTTTCGATAAAATTTATGGTTTATCTGAAGCATTAAAATGAATATTCATGTGTCTTTTGTGCAGGCATATAATCTATCGAGGGATCACAAGCCTGATCTTGAGATTGAACGAGAGAGAATTTTGAAAGCAGGTGGTTTTATCCACGCAGGGCGTGTTAATGGCAGCTTAAATCTTGCAAGAGCTATAGGTATTATGTGATTTTATTCATGAACCGTTATTAATTTGTTTAAATACTAGCCAATGGAAAAATAGTTTGCAACGTCAGTAATGGAGCAAGCTAAAAAATGTAATTAGGATCAGAGGCTGATCCAGGATTGAAGCTTTATGGGTTCAGTTTTTAAGGTTCTTAGCATTGAACTCATTGTATTTTTAACTTATGGGTTTATATCTACCATTTGTTGCATTTTTGGTGGATTTTTACGCATAAATTTATGCTCTGTGACAAAAGTATTGGGTTCATGCTCTACATACACCTCTCATTAAAATTTGGTTTCTAAGTGGGAAATCAGAATTTCAACTTTTGGCTATTTGAGAAAAATATCTATTGGATGAGATAATGAGCATATCTTAACTTTGGCTATTTGAGAAAAATATCTGTTGGATGAGATAATTAGCGTATCTTAACTTCATTGCAGGCGACATGGAATTCAAGCAGAATAAGTTTCTGCCAGCTGAGAAGCAAATTGTTACGGCTGATCCAGATATAAATACTGTACGTTGCTTCAGGTTCTTCATAAATTGTGCAATGTCTTCTATCATATTGTCAAAACATCTATTCTTTGAGAAGTCTTGATGCTATCAGGTGGTGCATAATAATCTTTGTTTCATGTGTACAACTGTGTCTATTTAAGCGTGTTGGTCATTTGGAGACAGTTCTTTCCTTTAAAAAACTGTCTTTGAATGGCCAAACACTCTGAAACAGCAATTAGTGGTAAATCATGCTCCCATTTTGGAAGTGTTTAATAGCCAAGTGTCAATACAACAATCATTGGTTGCTCTAACTTATTGTAAACTTTCACTGTTCATTAAATTTCATCATCTTGTTGTTGCAGTAGTTATAGTCTATAATTTGACGTAGGAAAACCCCACACTTATCCAATATCAATAAATGGAGACAAGTATCTAGTAGAGGCCGCACCAGTAAGGTTCCTGCTTATGCCTCCATCAGATTCAAGCTTATCTCTGATTTGGAATGTGCTAGTGACAGTCCGAGTTACAGCTCATAGCTAAGGTTTATTAGATGATCGATATAGCATCTTTTCAAAACAATCTTCCCGTAGATATTAAGCTGTTGAACATTTTCTTATCAATATCGTGCACTATAGTATTATCACACTTCAAGGTATTAACAAATCATATCCATTTTGTCAATCGAAGATCAAATTTCACCATGTAAATCTGTTGCATAAATATTCCAACGGAAGATAGCTTTGTTTGGTGTATCTTCTTTGGTGTGGTGTTACATTTAAAATTATGGTTTGATGAAAGGGAAAATATTGGTATGAAATACTGAAAAATTAGTTCTTTTCTTATTAACTTTGAATTGTGAAATAGTATTAATGCTGCATTGCTTTTTCCTCATTACCCTATATTTCTATACAACATATTCTAACATTTTTTGTTTTCTAATTAGGTTGATCTGTGCGATGATGATGATTTTATCGTCCTAGCTTGTGATGGTGTATGGTATGCTTTCTAGACTCTTCGTTTCAATTTGCAAGATCCAATAGGAATAAGACTAATACAAAGAAGAGTGCACATAGGCAGTAAATTGTAGGTCATTTCATATTGGAACTAAAACCCAATATTGAGGGGGGGGGGGGGGGGGGATTAGTGGACAATGAAGTGGGGGAGAATCATGAGGTCTCAGGTCAAATACCAGAGAGGGAAAGGAAAAAGCCACTACGTGATTTCTTCCCATCTACTTAAGCCTTGGTGGATTACCCGGTATCCGAACTTGATGGAAGATAGAAGGTATACATTGAGGTGTACGCAAGCTTGTACTGACACCATATTATTAAAAAAAGTTTTAATTTCATAAAATACTCAAATAGTAATGTTAGGATCAGTTTATCGGAAAAAAAGACTGAAGTATGAATAAGACAACAATCAATTTTTTTAATGAGTAGATGACTCGCTTGTTACTTTATTTCTTTTGCCATGAGGTGTCTTGTTCTCTGTATTTCTCTTCTTGATAAAATGTGACAAGAAGTAATCCGTTTTGAGGAAAAGATGCATTTTTAGAACATGTTATTGATGGGTAAATGAGATTGTAAAAATTGAACAGTTTTTAGTTATGGAAAGATATCATTCTTTTTGGCAACTAAAAAAAGGAAAGAGTCATACAAACTGTGACATGGAAGTATTTTGCTTGCTGATTTCATGTGTTTTTTTTTAATTTGAAACTTTGATTGCACATCTTTTTATAGATATATTTTTTTTTCATTTTTACCATGTTTTCAATCCTTTCTTGTTCCAACAGCTTTTCATTTTCCCATCATTCTTATCTTCACTTGCTCCTTTGCATTCCTCTTTTTCTCATTGTTGAATATTTTTGTCGTACATTTCTTTTTGTTGTAATTTTTATCTTTTTCGTATTTCCCCGATTTATGTTCTTTGTCGAAGTTTCTTCCTTCCCATGTTTCCTTGGATTTGAAATGTAACGTTTGGGGTTGGAGGATAAACTCATTTTTTGTGGTATCCTTTTACTAAAAATTTATTCTGATGTTAAAGCAAGGATTGCATTGGATTAGATAGAATTATTGACTAGTTATCCTATGCGGGACACAGAGTACCACGCTGTGGACGAGCATTTGACATTTGAGCTATAATTACCTCATTACAATCTATTCTAGAGAGTAGATTGACGTAATCCCTCCAGATGTTTTTAGAGGGAGAAATTAAGGCTTGCCTAGTGCTAGCTTTTGACGATAGAAGCAATTACTTACATACTATTGAGATGAACATATTCTTCTGTTTCATCTCTGGTGTAAAGAAAGCTTTGTGGAGGAGGCAGAATCTGTGGTAGACTTGCTAGGCTCTCTGTAATCAGTGGGAGGACATAGCTGGATTTCTGTTTCACGTAAATATGGCTTGGCTCTAATTAGTGCTACTTTCATTCATATTATATATACATGTTACCTTCCTAATAAAAGTGTACACCAGAAACTTAACAATACTCATGTTCTTGGTTGTCATTTTTCAATTGTTCCTATGGTTTTTCTTCTTCAAAGCTCTGTACTTTTGTCAGAATAATCCGATTATCACGTGGCTTTTTCTTGTTTTGCAGGGACTGCATGTCGAGCCAGCAGTTAGTGGACTTTATACATGAGCAGCTCAAGTCGGTTAGTCTGATAGATAATGCTTTGTACCATTAAGATTAATTGTTGCTCAAGTACAAAATTCAAACATGTTTTTTTAGCCATAGCATTGAGTTCTTTATGCTTCGTGATAATATTCATCATGTTCACTGTATGGATGTGCCAAAGGCCAAAGATTATATAAAGCCACTAAAAGTGAAACCTGCGGAACAGCTAGTTGAGGAAGTGCATTGCCCATAGAAAAGATTTTGCTGATCTGTTTCTTTCTAACCAATAGTTGTTATATCACTGAAGATATACTGATTGACCTAGGAGGCTTGACTCTTTGTAGGAAAGCAAACTTTCTGCAGTATGTGAGAGAGTTCTTGATAGGTGTTTGGCACCGACAGCTGGAGGTGAAGGATGCGACAACATGACCATGATTTTAGTACAAATCAAAAAACCTGTTCCCTCTGGGGCTTCTCCGAGTGACGAACCATTAGCTTCACCAGATGATGAGCCGTCAGCTTCGAGTGAGAAACTCCCTTCTTCAGATGATGTAATTGCTGAAACAAAACCAGCAGAGTGTGGATCAAGTTCATAGTCACAGACACCCCTCTTATTTAATAAGTCTCATCTGCAGTTGTAAATGATTGTTTTTGAGCTACAAGGATTAAAAAGAAAAATTTATAGCTTTTACTGCTGCTGGTTGTTGTATATGTTGTTTTGTGTTGTACTATATAACTCTTTGGATGACTTGACCAGATGTTCTTGACATGAAAAGTAAAAACAAAATTACTTTGTATCCAAATTTATTTTTCTTTCTCAAAAACTATACAATCCACTTGATAGTTGATACTTCTACAATTACATTCTTTTCTCTAATTGTACCAGAAAACTATTTCTAAGTTCACAACATTATTTTCTTGTGATACATAATGAGCTAAAGTAATGCTACACTCAAGTGCATAACCAATTGAAGATTATCGTCCTACTAGAGGTTGCTCGAAGCCATGCCTGGAGATTAACGATGGTAGACCAGTTACAAATCCTGGACTTCCAATTTTGTTTTGATTTCTATGTATCTGTATTCTGGTTTGCTTCATCTTCTTCGTTGGTCCCGGTAGGGTCCTTCCTCTTCCTGGTCCTTCAACAAGCCTAAGAAAGCAAGAAATCCGAAAAAGAAGAACCCACCTTTCCAATGGCCTCCACCACCCCCACCTCCACCTCCGCCTCCATCATCATCACGAGGGGGAAATCCAGTCCCACCATCATCCAGGTCAGGAGATTTCTCTTTTCCTGCATTCAGCCCCGACATAGCAGCATTCAAATGATACTTCCACTGGATCTTTATGAAGTGCAAATCATTGGTTAAGTAGAGCTAATACTGATTCTATGATCTTTTTACTGTAGCTGGATGGAGTGTAGGGAAAACAACAAAGTTGCAAAATACAAGTTGTTTTATTTCCATTCATTGGTCTACCGGTTACTACTACTAAGAGCATGAAAAGATTACCTTGAACTGGTGCAACTGTAATGGTTGATGATTCTCGTGTAACTGTCTGTGTCTGGCCTTCAGCGCATCTTGCGTTCTGCATTGATGCAAGAACAAAAGGTCAAACGGAAATGCTTATAGTAGTATAGTTTACTTGAATGATACAGGATATGGAAAACCAAATGGTGAATGTGGGTAGTAGTAGTAGTAGTAACAGCATCATGAACAGCGATATACATATTAATCAGTTGCTTTTTCGGATTGTCTTGAAATGCTACCACTTACAAGTACTCCCTTCATTTCAATTCGTTTGCCTTGTTTTTTGATACTTCCTATGATTCTTTAGTTTTAATACCACAAGATTCAAAAGTCTTCTTTGTTTTCTTAAACTCCGTGCCAAGACAAACCAAACAAACAAGTTGAAACGGACGGAGTAATAAATGAACATATATATCTCCACAAGTCCACATTTTACCTTCTCAAAGAAAATGTAGATGTTACATACCCATATCTATAAACAATAACTAGCAAATAGAGAAGCAGGTAAAGATTCCTGGGTAATTGTTCTAGTAAATGCAGTTGATTTTCACTATGCTGACTGCAGAACTGCATATAGCGAGACAGAGTCTAATCTGTTAACTTAAAGCCATAAACAGCTATTTGCAGTAGCATTCTGAAGCTCCAAAGCTTCTCACAGTAAAAGTAGTACAAAATTAATATAAAAGACATGACAAGTACAGATTGACCCACTAGAATCACTGGAGGCATGTAAACAAGGCAATGGGAACAATTATTCGAAAAAGAAGCACCGAAGAGACTGATACCAGAGCAGCAGCACATATTATTGAAGCACGCCTTTCTTGAACTGAACATCTCAAGCTTTTTCTATTGTCATTGAGTTGTAACTGCATGCCAACCAGATGGAGTACTATTGGCTTGAATTGCTTCTGGCATTGATCCCCTGCTCTCACTGTGATGACAATATTCAATGATTAACAAATTAGATAGCATGACTTACAGGATGAGCAGCTAAATCTTCGAAAGGATTTTGACCAACATTGGATTTTAAGACATTGTTGTCACACCATAAATGTAAACGGTCAATTAGATTATCAAGAAAATGTAATGTTCAATTACATTACTTCAAAACCTAAACACGATCAAATCAAGTTAAATAGAAAATCAAAGAGTACTTTTTTCATTAATTTTAAATCTGATGAGTCAAAATAACCAAATTCAATCAAGCTGGATGATAGATCATGAACCAAAATTTCACTTCAACTTGGTATAAGTTATTATATATTTGACATGAACCTAGACAAAGCGACACGGGTAATGGTGAGGATTCATATATCCGGATCCCAACTTGCTAAAGATTAAGTAGTGTGATTGTTGTTGCCGTGACTCGTGAGTATTATATATTTGGCTGTGAGTGGGTGAGTCAATTGATGTTTTCATGTACAGAGTTACAGACAAAGAGAGAGCTAAACATTCGAATAGTATAAGCAGAAAAGCAACTATAATATTACAAGAGGATCATTACTTAATGTGACTGTCTTAACTCCTATAGCACTTAACAGCATATTCTTACATCTATGTGGCAAAGGCTTCTCAATGAGCTAACAGCAAGAGGTGCTGATCGATTAACATTGAACATGATCAATGATATGCCCGGTGTCACCATGTGATCCTAATGACATGCCAAAAAGCAATTCTGACATCCTTTCAGAAGATGTGCGGGGGTACCAATTAAAAGAACTGATCGGGAGCATACAGCCACATACCTATTGGCAAAGTAGTTACACTCATGATGGTACTGGCAGTTAACGACATCTTTTTGAAAGAATTCTGAGTCTCCCTGAAATTAAACTTGCATAGAATCCTGAAATCTGAAAAGAAGAGTAGATTCAATATGCAAATGTATTAAATTTCTTTGTCATGGAAATGGAAAACCTTTCTTGCCTATGTTGCACTTTAAGCGTTAGTCCCAACAGAAGGATGGTAGTGTCCACTATCAGACTATAACTTCATTCAATTATTTGAGTCATGAGCGCTTGATAATTAGTGAAGCTTGTACATATACAGAAAATCAGCCAATATTTTTTCCACATAACTGGTATTCCAGAAAAAGCCCAGTTAATGATCAGTGAAACAACAAATTTTTTTCGTTATCAAATTTCACATTTTCTTTCCAAAGTTAATAAAAAGACCACTAAATTAAGGAACGAACATAGTGGGCCAACTCCATCTCAACTGCCCACAGCAAACTACATCTTCTCACATATATCTCTCTCTATCCATCCCTCTTAATAAGACAATAAAAAGTTCAACTTGGGCACTACGAGAAAGTAGACGCGGCAGAATTAGATGCATATGAGGGGAAAGTTAGCAAACAACCACGACAGAACCTAAATTCTAAACTTTGTACAGAGACACATCAGATTCTAATTTAAAGTCTGAGACATAAGATCCACTATTCATCTCAAGGAGAGATGTGCATTAGTGGGTTCCATAGCTCAAGTGAGATGTGCATTAGCGGGTTACATAGCTCCTAGCCTCCCACTTTGAAGGAAATAGTTATGCATTCCGAAATCATGCATCTTCAAAGATATTACTAGTAAAGTCAAACCAAAATAACAAACTTTATTACAAATATTATGTTACAATCTTATAAAACTGTAAAGACAACCATATCTTAGATCAGGTATCACGTGTCTTCTGTAGCATAACTAAACAGAAACCACCCAAGTATACCTTCTTGAGATGAGGCTCATAACGGCTCCTCCTTTGGAACATAGGGTGTACTACGTTAACTATTTTAGATGTTAGTGGCTTACCCAGGATTTTTCGCAAGCAGTGCCTATAGTTCAGCTTGTAAGTGAGTTTGGGTCTAAGATTTTGTTGGTTTTAAGATTTTACTTCCTGTTTCAAATTGCTATTTACTTGGTATTATTTTCAAGCAGTGACAGCTTATGTTATATACACATGATGTTACAAAACATATATTTACACACATATAAGAAAAATGTTCTGTGATGCTGTTTCAGATGACACACCCATTCTGAAGAGTGCCTCCACGCTCCGGCACTGCTAGACGCAAGACAGGGCAACCAGCACTTGTTTTGTGATTTTCCCAAAAATATAGGTGCCTCTAGTTTAAGCTTAAGTTACATAACTTTTCATCTGCCTTGATATACCCATGTGTAAAAGTCTTACACGCGTACTTCCAGCAGATTCTTCAAAATGTAGTAAAACTATATTAAAATTGAAAGCACCAGCTAAAACCCCTACTGATACAAAGTCTACCACTACTAAAAATCAGGAATTACTGATAGACAAATTCTATAGCTAAACAACAAAATCCATCACTAATCTATCAGAAATTCAGCTAGTTAAGAGCAATTCAGCGACACATTTTTTGTAGTGTTCCAAACTTCATGTGAAATTGGTTTAGCACCCATAGTATGTCAAGAGCAAACTCACTCATCTATCATAGAACACCTTGTATAACAGAACAACGCAAATGGCTATACATGACAACAAAAAGGGAGCTCAAATTACGCAATCATCATCAATGGCATAGCCACTGACAAAATCCATTTCCTCCAAGAAACTATAAGCTATATCATGCTACAGCCTGAAAAAACACAACTTTTTAATACTCCCTCTATTTCAATTAGTATATCTTATATTCCCTTTTAGTTTATTTCAAAAACAAACATAACTTTCATTTCTTTCAAAAAATTATCATATCAAACAAAACTTAGGTACATTCAATATATTTTTAGTATAAAACATCAATCTCATTTACTTTCTTAAACTTCATATCAAGTCATTCTTTACTTTCTTGTACTTCCTTTCGTGTCAAATCAAAAGCAGATAAATAAATTGAATACGCATCAATTCCATTAAAACCCACAAAGAATTCATCAATATCAATGGAAATATCCAACCTTTTTCACAAAAGCAAAGTAAACCCAAACGATAAATTCCACAACAAGATAAAATGGACAAATCCCCACAAAAGAAAAATGAGAAAAATAAATTAAAAAATAATTAAAAGCACGAACCTTTTATTTCAGATACCCAATATATTCAAGAAGAATGATGGAAAGAACCGAAATTACTTCTTTTTTTTTTTTGTTTCTTTGATTTCTGCAAAATTGGAGAAAGAAGAAGTAGAGCTTTAAAGCTTGTTGGGTTAATATGTTTTATAACTTAAAAATAATATCATGTGAAGCCAAAAAGTATTATGTAAGACGAAAAATGTACAAAATTACAAAAAGAATAAACTGAGGGAATAATAAAATTTTAGTTTATATATTACTTATTAGTATCCTTTTTTAAAAAAAAAAATATGTTATTATACTCGAAAACTCTTGATAGCTAATAAACTGATTGAGAACTTGTGATTTCAAGTTCAAATTTTAGCGAAAATAAAAAAAAATATTACGAGATAAACTCAATTTCATTTGTTCTAATCTTGATAGTCTTTGAACAATTTAAGGTTCAAGACAATACAATAATCATCAACACCAAGCAAATCACATAAAATCATATTCATTTTGTTTTTTATCAGTTATACAACGCTTTGCATCTAAAATATACTATGTATTTTATGGTATAAATATAATTTATAGAAAGATCAAATTATTGTTATATAATATAAATTAGGATAAATATCATAATCTAAATTGTTCTTTTGAAAGCAATTATTCGTAAAAAGTTACTTATTAAATATGAACATAAACATAAACATAAATGGTATAAACTATTTACTTTATCTAAAATACACCATATATTTTTATAATATAAATAAATAAATTAAGAAAAAATTAGTAAACAAATAGAAAAAGAAAAGAAGGCCAAGTCGATTAGGCCCCCAAAATTAAGCCCATTAGTAAGGGCCCAATACTAAGCCCAATTTCACCTAATTTATATAAAACCCGAAACATTCGTTTTCGGAAGAAAAAAAAAACCCTAATCGCAAATAGAGGCCAAGTGTATTTGAACACTTCATCGTCTTCACGGCCTCCAACCGAAGATGAAGGTAACTCACTAAACCATTATTTTCACCATAATTGTGTGTTTTTCAGTGTAATAATGGAACTAATTTTATGTTTTGTAATGTATTTTGCAGTTCAACATTGCGAATCCCACCACTGGGTGCCAGAAAAAGCTTGAAATCGATGATGATCAGAAACTGTAAGATAATATACTGTTTTTTATTTCAATTTTGCCTACTTTTGTTATTGAGATGGAATTAATTAGAATTTGTTGTGATTGTATGTTTGTATTGATGTGAGATCCTTGTAAATGAACGAAATTGTTAGTGTAAGTGTGAGATCTTAAAAGATGAATTTTTTTGCTTCGTTGGAATGAAATGGGCCTAAATTGAGCTATGAATGTTTGTAGTTTATTGTTATGAGTTTGGAATTGAAGTCAGTATTGTCTTCAATTGATTGGTTGATTTATGTTATTGTCGAATGCAATACCATAACGTATTAAGTGTAATCCTTCAGGCTTCAACTGCAGTATGTGAGTATAGGGTGTATGCAAACCTTACCATTACCTCAAGGAGTTAGATAGGCTGTTAGCCGAAGACCCTTGGCTCAAGGGTATCAAATCAAACTAGTTTTGAATGAGGAAATGCAGCAATGAACTAATGTTGTCTGCTACTCCGGAAAAAAGTGAAATTCATATTTACTGTGATTAATTGAGTTCTGTTTGCTTTTGAGTGTTGGTGGAGGTTACAGCTAGACTGGAAGGTAGTGTGTGATTTAGAGGATTTAGTTTTATATGCCTCTTAATATGTCTCTAAAGCCCATGCAAATTCTGTCTTTTAAGAAAAATAATTAGTTGTTGGAATGAAATGACTTTAGATAGAGTGGAATGAATATATAGAGGATTCTTAGCCTATCATAACTAGTTTGGGTTTGAGCCTTGGTGTATTTGGAATGGCATGACCCTAGATGGAGCGGAATGATATAAAGAGAATTTGTAGACAACCATAACTTAGTTTGGTATTGAGGCAGTGTAGTGGTGGTGTTATAGTTGTAATTGTGTTACTTAGCTTTATAGCTGTCGAGTGATGGATTTATGAAGCAGTCTCTTTGATTTTTTTTGAGCATGCATGTGCAGTTTAGTTTGTCAACATTAATGTATTCATAAAATCTAAGCTGAATTCTTTAATTGCAGCCGAGCTTTCTTTGACAAAAGGATCTCCCAGGAAGTTAGCGGAGATTCTTTGGGTGAGGTAGGCTTCTGTTCTCCTTACTCTGTAGCTTTTGGTTGGAGATCATGCTATTCTTGTTTACACTTTTCCATAATTGTTATTTTTAATTGACAGGAGTTCAAGGGTTACGTTTTCAAGATAATGGGAGGATGTGACAAGCAAGGGTTCCCTATGAAGCAGGGAGTGTTAACTCCTGGCCGTGTTCGCCTTTTGCTCCACAGAGGTATGTTTAGAATGAGCTTTATTGGCACACCTAAATGTTTCTTTTCATCAAAAGCTGTTATTTTAAGATCTATATAAAAAGAAAATCTGTTATTTATGTATCTAAATGCTACACATGAAACAGGTACTCCTTGCTTCCGTGGTTATGGTAGGCGAAATGGAGAGCGCAGAAGGAAGTCTGTCCGTGGATGCATTGTCAGCCCTGATCTTTCTGTTTTGAACCTGGTTATTGTTAAGAAGGGGGAGAATGATCTGCCTGGACTGACCGACACTGAAAAGCCAAGGATGAGAGGACCCAAAAGGGCTTCCAAGATCAGAAAGCTCTTCAATCTTTCCAAGGAAGATGATGTCAGGAAGTATGTCAACACTTACCGCAGAAATTTCACCACCAAAACTGGTTAGTTGTTACTCTCGTAGTTGCTGTCTCATTAGTGTTTGCACTTTATCCAATACTTATTGTTTGTGCTTTCTGATGTGGAAACCGTGAACTAGCTAACTGTTGTGATCTTCTGTGGGACAGGTAAAAATGCGAGCAAAGCTCCTAAGATTCAGAGGTTAGTGACACCCCTGACATTACAAAGAAAGAGAGCGAGAATTGCTGACAAGAAGAAGAGAATTGCCAAGGCTAAGTCAGAGGCAGCTGATTATCAGAAGCTTCTTGCTAGTAGGTTGAAGGAACAAAGAGAACGACGTAGTGAGAGTTTGGCTAAGAAGAGGTCTAGACTCTCTGCAGCATCTAAGCCATCTATTGCCGCTTAACTTCAGTGGGGAGGAAAAATGACGATGAGTAGGATCTAGTTCCTGCTATTTTTTTGGTCTGATTCTTATAGTTGTTTCTGGATATGTCTTACGCAGTATTTCTCATTTCTAGTTTTCTCAGGCAATACTTTGGTCTGATAGAGTTGCCACATACAATTATCTTTCATGTTCCAGATTTTGGTTACTTTGTGCCTATATACAAGGATCAGCTGTTTTATGTTTTTCTTGATATTGATTAGTTTCTTTTTGTTTACTTATCTGACATTAATGTATTTTCATCTGTCTTCTAAACTATATTTGAGGTTAATGACCTTAAATTTTCGAACTTGTCATCTGTCTGGATGTTGTGGCTTTCTTGTGTTAGATTTAGTAAATGGAACTTTGTGCTATAAAATATGTATATAATTGTGTAAAAGTGATTACACCTCGTTTCATATTAATTGAATTCAGGTGAAGTACACTAGAAGTATACATTTGATATACAAGTTAAATAAAAGTATCTAAATAAAATACCCCACATATTAAAAGGTAAATTATCATGAGGTCCCAAAGGTTGAAAAAAAAAGGTTTATAAAGTCAATTATGGTGTACTTGAGCAGTTGAGCTGACTTGCCTAATAATAATAAAAGACTAAATTAGTTTGCTCAGAATTGTACATTAATCTTGGTTACTTGTACCTTAGTTCAATTTTGACATCATCAAGATCCCAGGGTCTTGGAGATTCCACTAATCAAACGTTAACGGGATTAAGTTGTTTCTTTCTTAATTAGAATTTTTTATAGTAAATTATGAATATAAAATTGTTCTTATATAAGAAACTTAATTCCTAAATGGCCCTATTCTAAATTTTGATTAGTCGAGCTCTAATATGGATATAAATATTACAACAACGATATATTTAGTAAAAAGTACAATTTTAAAAGACTCTAGATTCAACGATACTAAAAAAACCTGACAACTAAGAGAAAATCGATGTGGGGGCTTAAGGATACTCCCTCCTCCCTATTTACTTGTTAAACATTCCTAATTTGAATTCCCTTTGTACTTATAACTTTTTGACAAATCAAGGAAACAAAGTTATTTTTCTTTCTTTTATATTCTCAATTTATTATTATTAAGTTAACGTTGAAAATGTAATACGTAAATATGTTAAAACTCTATCAATTAATACAAGTAAAATAATAAACATACTATATTAATTATTATTTTCTTAATAAATGTACTTAGTCAAAGTTTAACAAGTAAACCAATGGAAAAAGTAATATACACAAACCATAACAAATAACAAAAGTCAAAATTTAATAGTATTAATACGAATATCAAACCTCGAATAAAAAAAAAATCTTAATATTCCAACATTAATTGCCAGCCATGTACCATAAAATCAAGAAACCAACTACCCAAACAATATAATATACACTATAATACTACTACAACAAAGAATAACTTCATCATAATCAAATTTATTTCCTTATATTTGTGTTTATAACCTTTGTGAAGATGCTCATTCTTGGAAAGTCCGAACAAGATTTGCTTTAGAAACCCAAAAAAGTTCATATCTTTGGATAGATTTCCAAATTAAAACCCCCAGAAAAGATCTTTTTTTTTTTAAGCTGTGGGTTTGTAATGGCATCATCAATGAGGCTAATTTTCTTCACTTTATTGGTTTTTATTGCACTGATATTTACACAGATCAAAGCTGAAGCTGAGGTTAAATCTGTGGATGATGAAGTGGAAGTGGTTGAATCCCATGTTTCCACTTCTGCAGAGTTGGACAATCTTAAGTCCAAGATCCAATCTTTGGGTTAGATTTATAAAATTTTCACTTTTTTGTTGTGGCTTTGTGTAGTTTATGATTCTTTTTTCTTGTGGGTGTTTGGGAAAGTGTGTTTATTGAGTTTCTGTGTGGATTATTTGATTGAAAGACTGGACCTTTCAGGTGCATTTTTGAAAATGTTCTGCATTGGAGGATCATATTCCACTGTTTTGTTTAGTTTATTATGATTCTTTTTTCTTGTGGGTGTTTGGGAAAGTGTGTTTATTGAGTTTCTGTGTGGATTATTTGATTGAAAGACTGGACCTTTAAGTTGCATTTGAAAATGTTCTGCATTGGAGGATCATATTCCACTGTTTTGTTTAGTTTATGATTCTTTTATCTTGTGGGTGTTTTGGAAAGTGTGTTTATTGAGTTTCTGTGTGGATTACTTGATTGAAAGACTGGACCTTTAAGGTGCATTTGGAAATGTTCTGCATTGGAGGATCACATTCCACTGTTTGTTTTGTTTATGATTATTTTTTCTTGTGGGTGTTTTGGAAAATGTGTTTCTTGAATTCATTTTTGGATTACTTGATTGAAAGACTGGACCTTTAAGGTGCATTTGAAAATGTTTTGCATTGGAGGATCATATTCTATTGTTTTGTTTAGTTTATGATTCTTTTTTCTTGTGGGTATTTGGGGAAGTGTGAATTTTTGGATTTATATGTGGATTACTTGATCAAGAGGCTAGCTTTTTAAGGTGCAGTTGAAAATATTTTGCATAGGAGATCATTTTCCTTTGTTTGGTGGAAGATAGTATAATGATGATAATGTTTTGGTAGTATATTTTGTTGCATTAATGATTGGTAATGATATCTATGAGTTGGTTAAAACAAGTGGTGTAAAGCATCAGATGGGATCTTTATAAAAGAAAATGATGTCTTCTCATAAGTGGTATAGGTAATTATTTTCCTTTGGTAGAAAGCAACTTTCCATATTTAGAAATATAGGCAGAGTCATGATTTTTATCTTTTTTTTGGGTTTTGAATCACTATCTGGATAGATTATATGCCATATTAAATGAATTTTTTAAACACAAATACGAAGTTTGAGCCTAAGCTATTGGATTCTGCCGAGCATGTGCCCTTGTCCATATACCAAGGCAAACAAATAGGGGGAAATGAAATCATAAAATGAATTTTTTATGGGGAAACTGTTTTCGAGGCATAGGGAACTACCCTTAATCTTCAAATCTAGTGATGCAAGGACTCTTGAGATGTTAACTTGATGATTTAATTGGTAGACTGATTAAAGTTTTTATCTTTTGGGAATTGAGTTAACGTTGAACTGGATTTGAAGACAGAAGTCTGTGATACAAGATTACAGGATTAAGAAATGTAAAGTAACTTTCTTCAATTATTTATATTGTTCAAACACGGTGGAGAAATGGCTAGATTGAAGTCAAATCTAAAAGTTGTATGCCAGAGCTAATTTTGATCCCCGAAGAAATCACAAACTTATAAATATGGATATCTCCACATGTCCAAGTAAACTATATTGTCATGTACCTGCTGCTTCAGCTTATTAATGTTCGAGGCATCTCTTCTCTTTGGTGTTCTATGCTATGTACTTTTGTCCTTTGGGTAGAACTATCTATGATTTTAATACCATGTATTTTGGTCTTTGCTGTAGGAAGTGAAGGAACAGTAGATAAAAACTATTGCTTCAATTAGATGTATCGTCTAACAGAAATCCACTGCTTTACATACTGTGCCACTAAATTGGTTATGAAGTTTTGACATCATATACATAGAGCTAGTTCTCTCATTGGTTTTTACTTTTAGACAAATGAAGCGGCAAATTCCGATTTTCCATTTCTCACTGACATCCTTTCTTCACACCCTATACAGAATTATATGCTATTTTTTGACAGAGCATCAATAGTAATTAAAGAGCTTAAGATATGTCGTATTTAAGGAGAATTAACCCACTGAAGATAGAATTTTCAACTGATGTAGTATAAAGACGGGTGACATTACCTCTCTGGCAATATTTTATTGAGAAAGCGGTTGGAAAAAAATATAGCTGAAAGAGATACATTACATCCTTATAAGTATATCATCTCCTTTATACTTTCTTGATATGCCAATTAAGTTATCTATAGTTTTATCCAGAGATAAAACAGAATGTTAGAAGTAGTCATATTTGTCTGCAGTAAGATGTTGTCTTAAGCAATAGGGAGCTGTTCCTCAAATATTCTTGATTGAGAATTTTCGCCCCCTAAGAATGTGATTATTAGTCATCTACCATGTCCTCTAAAATGTTTTTGCTTTTGAAGAATCAAATGTGAAGGATACTGCCACGGAACTGAAAAAGAAGGATGAAGTCATTGCTAACAAGGAGGAAATGATAAAAGAGAAGTCAGAGTCAATTGCTTCATTGCTAGCCCAAATATCTTCTCTCCAAGTGAGTCGACTAACTTCTTCATACAAGTGTTTGCAATTTTACACTAACTAAGATGTCTGAATAATGTTTCTATAACACAGATTCTTAAAGTTCCAATTATTTGTTTTCTCAGGAAAAAGGTTCATTGGATGCTGAGGAGAAAGTTAAAAAGGCTAATGCTCGAGTTGATCAACTAGAAAAGCTAGTTGAGACACTAAAAAAGGAAGTTGATATGAAGGATAAAGAGAAAAAAGAGTTGGGAACCCAGATAAATGAAGCAGAGAAGAGACTCACTGAATTAAATTCAAAAGTTGAGAAGGTAAGTTTCTCATGTGGTTACCTTTACCACATAATATCAACTTGTCTACAATTTTTCCACCATGATAAATTATGTTCTCCTGACCATATCCAAACTCTTTTTGAGAATGATGTTTTCACATGTTGCACTTCAGCTTAAGTTTCAACAAGAGTTATGGGTACAGTTTCAAAAGATGTTTCCTTTCTAGATGTTTTAGGTCTGCTGCCCATCACTAAGACTTGATTGTTGTATGGTGTAGCTGATTGTAGATGCTTGAGTCGGTGCATTTTTATTTATGACTGTATACTGCAAAAATATGGCTATTAATGGAATTCAATCATCCCCTCCCTCCTCTCCAAAGAAGTAAAACTAGGAAAAGGAGTTCTATACAGGATGAGTTCATCCTAACTAATAATGTATGGGATGAAATTCCATAGAGAACCTTTAGAGGTAAATATAATATTAGATACCAAAAATCTTCATGGCTGACCAAGTAATGTAGTAATTTAAACTATCATTTGCTGGTTTCAGAAGTTGATTTTCTTTTTGCCGTTAACTAGACTTGATCTACACTTAGAAATGACGAGAAGTACTCTTCATCGTGTGAATGCTTAATCTTCTATCTCTTGCATGCAGCTGCAATTTAGTATTTTTCTTGGTACCTGCAGTACTAAGCCTTAATTATAAGATGCCATTCCACATTCTTTTGTGTTTATGCAGCTTCAAAAGACCGTTGATGAGCAGGAGGCAAAATTAAGAAAAACTGAACGGGCTCTTCAGATTGCTGAGGCATGCTCTTGATAAAGACACAACTCCAAACTTTTGAAATTTGTATGGTTGGATACAATTTTCTAATACCTCTCCTATACTCTTTTTTCAGGAGGAAATGATTAGAGCTAGATCTGAAGCCACGTCAAAAGCTCAGCAGCTTGGAGAGGTATAATTACTTGGTGTATGCTTGAGCTGTATGCATCTTATCATGTGAATGCGCCAAACTGTATTCTTCTTGAGAGGCCATAATTTCTACTCCTTCTGTTTCAATTTGTTTGTCTTACTTTCCTTTTCAGTCCGTTTGAAAACTAATGCCTCTTTTCCTGGAATACCCACTTTATGTTATAACTTAATTGAAAGACGGAAGTCGAAGTATTTCAGCCAAATAGGTTTTGTATGATAAGTATGTTTATTTGATTTCCCTTTATTGTTGCCTTATTTCCATGTTTGCACCTTGATGTAGTTAGATTTCGATGAATCTTCCTTACATGCCTGGAAATATGAGTTTTTCTTTTTTGAAAATTCAGGTGCATGGTGCATGGCTACCACCTTGGCTTGCAGTTCAGTTGACTCATGTACAGGTATTTGGAGCAACAATCCGTGTTTTTCTTAGCAGAATTTCTACTGTAGTTGTAGTAATTATGTGTAATATGAATAACAATAAAAGAATTTCATGTAACATGAGTCATGATTCTACACGGATTTCTTATCGTATTGTGAACTGCAGTTTCTTTTGGAGAAGCACGGAAAACCTGCTATGGACACAGTGATACAGAAGGTACACTCTTCTGTTTCTTGTCTGTTTGATATCCGATTAGACCATGTGCTACTGTTATTAATGGATGCTTGTCCAAGTAGCCAGTTTAACCTGTTTATCTCTCTATTTGCTTTTCAGGCTACTGAAAAGAAGGCCCTAGCTGAAACATGGGCTGCACCACATGTGGAAACAATCAAAACAGTAAGCCTAACTTGCATTATAAATGTTCAACATCTTCCTTTCTTATAAGATTTTTTCATGCACTTATATTCAAACATTTTCATGACCTTGAAAGAAGTTATTTCTTTATTTTACATTGCCATAGTTTTATTTTTTGATTTATTATCATCATAACTACTAGAACATTTTTTTTTTTAATTTGTATAATATTGGCCTTGGATGATCTTAAACGGAGCGACATGGTTTGTGAGGATTCATATAGCCAACTTCTACTTGTTTGGGGTTGACCGTAGTTGTTTTAACTATATTTTATGGATAGTCCAACTGCAGTTGGCAAGGATGTGAGTATTTGCACATATTGTTGCCTTGCTTCTTATTCGAAATTGAGAAATTCGCTCGAAATGGAACCTAGATTGATTTTAAATCCATTTGTGTACTGAACAAGAAATCATACAAATCTATCCTTGAGCTATTTGTTCTTGCGAGGCTAAATCTCGCGTGCTAAGATAGTTGACCTCAACGAACTACTATATTTATGTGAAATCCCTATTGCTTTAGAGAAACAAGTGTTAATGTACCTGCCGAAGTTTTCTCATTCCTTGTGAGGTAAAACCTTGTCTGCTAAGGTAATAGATTATTAAGAGATCTTTCTGGAGATAGCCTTGGTGGGAGGTGGCAGGTATTCCGTGGTATTAGTTGAGGTGCGAGAAAGCTGGGCCCGGACATCACGTTTATCTGACACACAAAAAAAAGATCTTTCTGGAGAAAGTTCCTTTAGAAATACGAAGAGGCTAAATAGTGATAAGGGTGGCTGTTAAATGTGTAGAGAAACAAGTGTTAATGTACCTGCCGAAGTTTTCTCATTCCTTGTGAGGTAAAACCTTGTCTGCTAAGGTAATAGATTATTAAGAGATCTTTCTGGAGATAGCCTTGGTGGGAGGTGGCAGGTATTCCGTGGTATTAGTTGAGGTGCGAGAAAGCTGGGCCCGGACATCACGTTTATCTCACACACAAAAAAAAGATCTTTCTGGAGAAAGTTCCTTTAGAAATACGAAGAGGCTAAATAGTGATAAGGGTGGCTGTTAAATGTGTAGGATATTCAATTGTCTCTTTTTGATGGAGGTTCATTTGTCTGAGTTTTACATTATTCAATATGTATTAGTTTTCCCGAGTGTCTTAGCTATCAAGTCGGGGTATGCATTGACTCTCATTGTGCTGCTCTACTGTTTGAAGCAATGGATACCAGTTGCAAAGGAAAAGTGGTTGGTGATTTCCACTACTGCTGAGCCACATGTACAATTGCTAACTACAAGAGCTCTTGAAATTTACAAGACATCTAAAGGTGCCATAACTCCACATATTCTCAAGGTTCAAGAACTAGCTACTCCTCATGTTCAGGTAGCATTCCCAACTCTGTTTAAGAAAAAACATTTTCCCGACTTTGTCATGCATGTATGAATACATAGTGCTGAGAAAAGTTTTCTGACAGGGAATTAAGAAATTCAGCAAGCCATACATTGATGATGTTGCTGCTGCTGCAAAACCACATGTTGAAAAAGTTCGTGTTGCTGCCAAGCCATATACAGAGGTGGCAGTTCATCATTATGGGAAGTTCCTCGAGTCTGCAACTACATACCATAATCAGGTATCAGAAAGTAATTGAGACATTAACCCCTGAAGTATGATCTCAGGCATATGTTCCATAAGTTTAATAAGACAACTACAGTTTGATTTTTTTCTTTCTAATTTATCTGGTTGAAGTAAATGCCTCTATTAGATTAATGCATATATTGTTTATAGTATTATATTGGATTTTTGGTTCACCGTTTGAAAAACGTCGTCTCATATCCTGTGAAGCTTCAAGGCACAGTCAAAGAAACACTGGAGAATCATGACCTTACAAAATCTCTCGCAACAAAGGAGCTGATTTGGTTTGCTGTATGTATCTGTTTGCGTATTTTATTTACTCAGTCCTTTACTTCTCCACTTTTTCCTCCAATTTTATATCTGATAAATGTAAACTTGGTTGGTTTTATGTGCTATAGGCCTCAGCATTGTTGGCTTTGCCCATTATAATTCTGTTCAAATTCTTATCTGCCATCTTCTGGTCAGTACATCTAATCCGTCCCTCATTTCCTTACGTAGAGATTATCATTGTGCAATGTGTGAGGCTCATTGTTGTCTTTCTTAAATTGTATGTTGCAGTACAAAGGCAAAGGAATCTGATCACAATGTTACTTCACCCAATTCACGCCGTAAGGCCAAGAGGGGACATGCAGACATGTAGAGCAAAGGAAGTTAGACTTCTTTTTATCGAAACTGAGGCACACTGTAACACTTCACAGGTATCACTTTCAGCTATTCCCTTTTAATGTACGGATAGCCGTCTTGCATTGGATATGTATTCCCTTTGTCCCGTGTTATAAGGTACAGATAAATTTACGGTGATAAGTTCAAAAATCATTAGCTTTTGACGGTAGCTTGGTTCGATTTCCTCTTGGTGATTCTAAATAATGTGTTTTTGCCCTCATGCACCCCATTCTAAGTGCTGCTTCAGACCGAAAAAACAAAAGAAAATTCAAGATTATAAAGGAGGAAGGTGATTAAAAAGGTTTTTTAGAAATCTCACTTGTTGATTCGAGTTGGTGCAAACATAAAAGTAGACAACTCCCCTGTCTCAATATATGATTTACGTCGTGGATCATGATAAAATCTAGATACCATGCACTTGAGAGGCCAGCATACACCATAAGATATTGCGATGTATCGACTTAGAGATAATTATAGCAACTCTAGAGCTGCACATCCAAATAACTTTGTCCTTTTAACGCAAATTAACCCCTATATATAGTGATCCTTATCGTTTAGTTTATACTGTCACGGGAATGAAGCCAAACACTAGACTCTGTATCCCAATTTACGTGACACACTTTTCTTTTTAGTCTGTCCCAAAAAGAATGTCTTTGGAAACCATTCAACTTTAAAATTTCATTTTACTCTTAATGAGATGGCCGGTCAAATGTCTGCGGCTGGTTTTACACCACTAGTTTCAGAAGACAGTCTTTATTTCTTAAACTTCGTGCCCAGTCAAACAATACCGAACAATTGGGATGGAGAGAGTATAAAGCCTTTTTTCATTGCTGTAAAATATGTACTCACATTCTTTCCCTTTACTGCTTGATGTCTTAATCTGAAATCTGAAATATGGTATGTGTTTTCTTGTTGCAGATTGGTTGTCCTTTACTCCCTGAGCATATGGAGCTTTTAGTCCCACTACAAATTATATTTTTTGCTTGTTTATGAAGCTCTTGCCTTAGTTTTTTTTTTTTTTTTTTTTTTCATTTTTGGGTTGTGTATTAAGGCCAAAGAAATGGAGATATACATAAACTATATGTTTGGAAAATTTTGTGTTGGTGTATCACAGCTTTGGCTTTGGATAGTCATAGTTTTATTATTAATTATTATTATTATTATCAATCCAACATGTTGCCATGTTTTCCTCATTGTTGTATTTCCTCGTTCACTACTATTTTGATTTGATGCACTTGAGTCGAGGGTCACTTGGAAATGACCTTTCTATCTTCACGAGATAGGGTTAAGGTGTGCGTATACATTACTCTGCCTTCTCTAGACCCCACTTGTGGAGTTATACCGAGTGTGTTGGTGTTGTATTATTAGTTCAACATATTTCTCTTAGGTTAAAGTTCATATTTTTTTCGATTACATGGTC
Source organism: Solanum lycopersicum (assembly GCF_036512215.1). Lineage (NCBI taxonomy): Eukaryota > Viridiplantae > Streptophyta > Magnoliopsida > Solanales > Solanaceae > Solanum > Solanum lycopersicum. The sequence goes on along the minus strand of NC_090807.1, from coordinate 1,568,385 downwards.
TTGGTTCTTGCCTTGATCTGTTCTCAAGCAATCAAAGATCTTGGTAAAATAGGTTCATCGCTTCGGCCTAGAATTATCGCATATTTTGTGTTTGTAGGATGTGGTAGGTAATCGATGGAATAGTTGAGGTGTATGCAAGCTGATCAGAATACTATCATCATAAAAATATCGAAAAAAGTTATTTGTATGTTGTGATTTTGTTGACACTCTCTACTTTATAGAATATTCACTGACATATCAAGTCTTGATAAGGTTTTTCGCTTAAAATTTTGCCATTGTTAAGTTGATTAGTCAAGAGAAAGAAACTTCATATTCTTGTTTTATGTTTGTATCATTTGTTTGACAAAAAATTTGTATCCCTCTTCATATATGTATAATAGTAACATTAATGACTTTCGATAAATATTTACGATTTTTAATAATGACCTTTTCACTTCTAAATTTTGTATCCAATTTCTTTTATTAGTTTAACCTATTTTAATGCTCCATAATTTATTTATTTTTTTTAGAAAAACTTTTATATAAGAATTAAGTCAAATAATTGTTAAATGTTGAGATGGCCGAGTTGGTCTCAGGCGCCAGATTAAGGTTCTGGTCCGAAAGGGCGTGGGTTCAAATCCCACTCTCAACAATCAAAATTTTTTTATTCTATTTCTGAAATTATTCATGAACGGTTTTTACTTCTTCTTTTTTTATTTCCGAAATTATTTGTGAATGGTTTATACGATTTTTTTTAATTATTTTTTTCTATTTCTGAAATTATTCGTGAGTGATTTATACTTTTTTTATTTTCAAAATTATTTATGAGTGGTTTTTACTTTTTCTTTTTTTTTATTTCCGAAATTATTTGTGAATGGTTTATATGGTTTCTTTTTAATTATTTTTTTCTATTTCTGAAATTATTCGTGAGTGGTTTATACTTTTTTTTATTTTCGAAATTATCTATGAGTGGTTTTTACTTCTTTTTTTTAGTTTTTACTTTTTTTTTTATTTCCGAAATTATTTGTGAATGGTTTATACGGTTTCTTTTTAATTATTTTTTTCTATTTCTGAAATTATTCGTGAGTGGTTTATACTTTTTTTTATTTTCGAAATTATTTATGAGTGGTTTTTACTTTTTCTTTTATTTCCAAAATTATTTGTGAATAGTTTATACGATTTCTTTTCTTAAGCCGAGGATCCATCATAATCAACCTTTCTGATATTACAATGATAAAGACAAACAATAAATATAGCAGACTCTCTTTAAAAACTTTACATATAAAACTACACTTGATATGTTAGTTATTATATTACACAGATTATTCAATAAAACTCTTAAGTGGCTTTGCCACAAAGTACTAATTAACAATCCTAAATAAACATTACAACACAATTTGTTTCCTAAGTAGAAGAAATTAATTATAACACTAGTGCCAAACTTACATAAATTCTAATTAACATTAATTTAATACTTCCAAATACAAGGCCTAAAAAAGTGACTTCTTCTTGATCAATAAGTAGTCCAATAGTTGTGTAAATCAACACAATGGTCCATGACACCACTATTCATAGTATTTGCATTATTCATTTCACCTCCATAACTTGTATTTGCATTATTCATTTCACCTCCATAACTTGTAATATTGTAACTCATTTGGGGTTGTGTTGGGAAATTGTTGATCATATTTGATGAACCACTTTGAAATATAACCCTATTATTAACATCTTGAATTTCATGACCATGATTGTTCATGTAATTATTATTATTATTATTATTTCTTCCCATTGCCAATTGGAACCCTTGATGATCATTAGGTAATTGCATCATTTGTGATGACATTATTGATGCATTATTTTGAGTGTTGTTGAGAGAATAGGTTGCCCTTGAATATTGGCTAGTAGGGTACTTCTTCAATCCTACACTCTTTTGGAAAATTCTACAAACCACCCATTCATCTTGCTGCAAAATAGAGTATAATATATAGCATGTTAGAGTTTAAATAATTTTTCTATATATATGTTGATAGCGTAAAATAAATTATTATCGAGTCATCTAAAAGACAACGACAGGTAATTGATCATAATACGTCAAATTAGTCACATGAAGGGGAAAAAAAAAAGAGCCGGACAAACCATATGAGTATGTATTTAGGTTTACCAAACGAGTTTAGTTTCTATAGACTGATAATAATGTAAAGAATTTTTATATTCTGAAGTTATTGAAAAGATCACAAAAAATATGCATGTAAATGCTCATAATAAGTGAAATTTTAGCTAATATTTTGAAAAACAAAGGCAATTATAACTTGCAATGATAATTAAATTACACTCGTGATAATGTATAAATTCTTTACACATGCATGACTTTATTTAAATGAATAAATTTTAATATCTAGGGTTTAAAAAGACTTCTTTATAATCAATAGATAATCCAAAACCATACATAATAGTTAACTTGAATGACTTAGGTAACTTTTTAATATATATAATCCCAAAGGGATTTCAATTTCAAAAAAAAAAAATTTACAACAAATTAAATAAGTTTTAATAAATTTCAAAACATATTAAACATGAAGGATATAAAATTTAATAGAAAGGAAAAATATCTCATAGATTCAACTTATATGCACCGACAATTATTAATATAAATATATAAAATACAAAACAATCTTTGGTTGTATGGTTCATGCTATAATTTTTTTTTCTTTCAATTTTTCGCTTAGATATGCTCGATAAATGTTAAAAATAGAGTGCGATGATAAAAATTAATCTAGCAAACAATCATCTATCATACCACATAGAAAACTATGGATTAACGATAGACAGAAAACTCTCATATTAATCTGATCATGTAACTACGAATAATAATTAATCGATAAATTGAGGAGGATATATACATACCTTGTTTGTTTTATAAGAAGATTTGGATCGAATTCTATATTCATGCATGACCCAATTTGATTTTTCACCTCTTGGTGCTCTTCCTTTGTAGAAAACTAATGTTTTTTTCATCCCAATTAATTCTAAATTATTATTATTATTATTATTTTTGCTATTAAATATTTCTTTATCTTTTCCAGTAGTTTTCCAATATCCACTATTTGTTGCTCTATTTGTTCTTACTCCTGTTGGATATTTTCTATCACGTAGACTGAAAAAATACCATTCTTTTCCTCCCATTTTTGCTTTTCCTGTAATTTAATTTACACAAAAAAAAAAAAGAAGAGTTGATTAAATAAAATGATGGATTAAACAACTTATATATAATTAATTGAGATAATAGTAAAAAAAACACATTTGAACTGTCATTTTTTTCTTACGATATTCATGGTACCCTAACTATCACACTACTAAAAAGTGACATACCATAGTTTACGTATGAAATTTATAAAAAAAAATGATAATTTAGGGAGCTATTTGAGCGTGATATTTAGAGGTGAAGTCAGGATCAAGAGTTCGGGAGTTTCATAATCACTTCTTTATCACTGAATTGGGTTCACAAGTAAATATACATATATATTTAACTAATTTTCTAGTAAAATACATGGTCTACGAAAAATAATTGAGTTCGTCGAAATCCATGAACCCCCACCTAGCTCGTTCTCTGGTGATATTCATGTATCATGTCATATTCCACTAGGGGGAATTTTAAAGAATTTAATAATTTTAAGTATGAAATTCGTGAAATAGTGATAATTTAGAATATATTTAACCTAATTAACTCTTATTTTATTAATGTTAAAAATTTTAATGAAGGTATTTAATTTTTATAATAGCTTATAACTGCATAACAAAATAAAAATAAAAACAAAAATATGTAAAGTAGAGGGAAAGATCCAAAAATTGTTCTCTTATGTTTATACATCAATCACTTCTCTGGAAATTTCTCATAATGATACACAATTTTTTTTAGGGTTTTCAAATAAATTCAAGAAGAAAAAAAACACTAACTATTTTTTTAACAATTTACAGATGTACAATATTTATAAATAAATCCTTTTATATTTCCTAATATCAAGAAGATTCAACAATTTATATATACACAAAAAATATATTTTTTTACCTAGTTTACATACCTACCATAATTTTTCGGTTAAGGAGATTCAGTTGAACCCCTTTTGGACATACAAATCTAACAAAATAACTTTGGCTTAATTAAAACTATTTATACTCTTGTGTTGCAAAAAGATCCACTAAATAAGTACAAATAATATAATTCGATCCTGGTAAAATAGACGTGATATAATAGAACTCATGATAAAAAGTTCAAATCCTGGATCCATCGATGTAACTTTGCCCTTCATGGACTAGGTACCTCTATTTTCAAATCTAAATTCAAGAAAATTACAAGTTTGAGTTCAATACACTTTTGACACGCGAGCATAAACTACATGTTACTCCTGACTCGTATGAGTTTAATTAAATTGTACATACGTCTCGAAAAAAAAAGAATTTTTGAAGTTTAGTATTACCTGGAAGATCCCATGGCTCAGATTTGTTTAGATCAACATCAGCAATAGCTCTTCCAGTAAAATTAGCATCATTTATTTTGTTCACTAAATAATATGTTATAAGCTCTTCATCTGTTGGATGAAATCTAAATCCTGGTGGTAATTGAGTTTCTTCTTTCACTTCTTCCATTTTTTTTTCTCAAATTATTTATATATTTGTGTTTCTAAAATGAAAAACCCTAAAACATAAATTTGAAGGAAAAAAATGTTGTCAAATTGATGAAAAAAACCCTAAATAGGTTATCAAAAAAGAGGAAAACCCTAGCTAGGTATAATATATAATAAAAATAAAGTTTGTTGTTTGCTATATGTTGCAAGAAATATATATTTTCTTTAATTGGTTGTATGAATTCTTGTCTAAAGAAAAATGAAATTTCTTGGGATTTGTGTAAAAAAAAAATTTAGCTAAAAGTTTAGGTTTGAGAAAGTGTTTCTTGCTTGAGAATTTAAAGAAGTAGGAAATGGTTTTAAGTGTGTATTAGAAGCTCTCACCTACTATGGATCTTGAGGTACACGGTTGTACAAATATTAATTGATAATATTTGAGAGACGTGGATGGTAAGATGGATGTGCGGTGATATAAGATTTCAATGATCGCATTTACAAGAAGGTTCAAGTAGAAGTACACATGTTGAGGATAAAATGAGAAACGGCCGCTTGAGATGTTAGAGCAAGTTGTGTGTCGATCAATAGATGTATCGGTCGAGAGTTGATTTTTTAAATGATTGTGACTAAATTAAGTAGTTATTATCTTAGTAAATCACTTTTACTATTGAAAAAATTGAAAGTAGCGTGTATATTTAATGTATTAAATAGTGTATAATATACACTAAAATTTGTATGAAGAGCTAATGCAGGACGTCCCTTCATTTGGTAGGGTCTGAAAACGTTCAATCCTATCCAACCCTAGAAGGGCCGAGGGCTGGGGCGGGCTAATCCATTTTTTTTTCTTTTCAAACTTATAATTCTATAGCATCAAGAAAATGAGAAGATTTTCAAATCAAATATGACAAACAGTAGTGTTGTTTCAATAACACTAGATAAAAAATCTAGAGTAATTAGCATATATCTCGCATATCAAACACACGAGCATGATAAAAGAGTGACAAGCAAGATGGTAGGGAGGCGAGGACGTGAGATTTGTCTATGTACGTATCCTAGATACATGGAAATTTACTTGGATAGAGTGTATCTAGAAAAGATTAACCTAATTTTGAGTTCATATATTCCGATATACATGTATTGGACGTATGAAAATTTGATAAGATTCATAATATTACTACATAACGTGTATTTAAGTAATTAGATTATATACTTGTAAGATTATTGTAAGTTATCCTTTAATAAAAAAAATTTGGCCCATGGTCTGACCCCGATCAAGCCTCAAGGGCCAAGGACTTACATAGGCTGGACTTATGCTAGTTTAAACAATCTACCCTAATTACGGGTTGGGTTGGACTGGCCCCATGGGCTAAACTCATTTTGACGGCTCTAATTGTATACTCCCTTAAGTGTCTCACACCCTTTAAAAAAAAGTAGGTTATGACATAAATTGAACATAATTTTCCATTTTTACCCTTAGATTAATTATTGTCAAAAATAACTAAACATTCATTATAATAACTAATTTCAATACTAACTTAAAGGGTAAAAATTCGAAAAATATTTTAAAAATAGTCTTAGAGATTGAAAAGTTAACTTTATTTGGAAAAAAAAAAGGCTCAAAACTCAAATTAATATAGAATGGAGGAACTATGCATCACTTTCAAGGATTTTCTGTTTTTATTTACAGATTAAAGGGTCATCTAATTAAAAATTTAATAACATTAATTTTTTTTTTTCAGGAAAACAAAATTAACTTGAACTAAAATAAAGGCTACCAAGATGACACATAAATCTTGTCATTAATATTTTCTTTTTTTTGGTATTTTCATTGTAGATTTTTTCTTATATTTTTTTTAAGTTTGAGTTTTGAAAATGAAAATAGTTTCTTTACCTTACATAAGATATGTAGATAAAATTTATGTACGTTTCATACTTCTTAAATAATATTATAGAAGCATACTAAATATATTGTTATTATTGTCGAGCGTTAGGCAAAAAATTCAATATAAAATCTTATCAACTATCTCCATATTATTATCTGCAACAAACTTAATGTTTAATATCAACACGCAAACTTATTTTCTCATAAACTAAATGAATTTTTAAAAAATTAATTAACTACTAAGTCCAATTATCAATGTGTTAAAATTTCTTTGCCCCTTTTGCTAGACATAATTTTGACTTTATATTAGGACCATAACAATGAAGAATATTCTTTGTTATATAATTTCCTTTGTTTTTTGAAACATTCAATTAAATATCAAAATTTCTAACTAAAATTACAACTATATATTGATACCAACTTATACTTTTATGTTATATGTAACGATACTCATATAAATTTAACAGGATTATGACGTAAACGCGTCTAAGACTCTAAGTTATATTTTTATATCCATTACATTTTGAAACTAGTCTACTACATTAATCTTGACATTCAACCCCTAAACTATGGTTTATTTTAATTTGTGTCCTAATCGACAATTTAGGTGAAAATAACAAGATTAGTTTCCTAGAAGATTGTTGTATATATTACTTGTATCATACTTCAAAGTACTTTAATACTTCCTTCGTTTTAAAAATGATGATCTAGTTTGACTTGGAACGGAGTTTAAGAAAAAAATAAGACTTTTTAATCTTGTGATTTTAAATTAAAGTTATGTCAAATGTACCAAAATGCCCTTTAATCTTATGGTCTTAAACATGCCACGTGGAAAGTTAAAGTTAGAGCGTTGCTAAAAAAGGAAATGGGTCATTCTTTTTTAAACATAATAAAAAAGAAAATAGGGTCATTCTTTTTTAAACGAAAGGAGTATATATTATTAGTAAGCATTGATGCACATATCCATATATAACCGATCGACTTTATTTTTATTTATTATATTTTTTGTAACAACGTTACAAACTTATCGATCAAAATTCAGGATTATAACGCAAACGCGTGCAAGTGTTTTTCTAGTAATATATATCTTATTCTATAGTCATGATCATCCTATTATGCATTGTATATATTACATTTTGTTATGGTTGTAGAATTATGTCAAGTCTTACAAGTAATTGTGTCAACAATTAAATTAGGGTTTCGTGTTATTCTAGAAAAGTAGTGCACGTGAATTCTAAAATTCAAAGGTAGGTTTTTCTGAGTTTTTCATCTGGTGTTCGATATTTATCTTGAAAATTGATTTATAAGAATTCATGTTGCGAGGGCGGCCCAAATTGGGGGGAAACGTTCCTTATTTTGAAAAAATTTCTCACCCCAGGGGAGAATCTGAAATCTTTAATTAAGAAAGAAAGCAGTTATATTTACTGCACCATGTTCTTCGATGGTTATTAAAAAGAGGATAGGATAGAGATATGTGTGGTGCACTATATATTGTGTAGTTATTTAACGATGACTTTGTGCACTAACACGCTAAAACAATCATTGAGAAAGAAGGTGGAAAATAGAGGCGGATCCAAAATTTTATTTGATGAATTTAATATTCAGAGTTTTACTATCGGAAATAATTCAATTTGATTGTTATATTTTTATACTCATATATACCTTTTGTATCAAAAAAAATATTTATCGCAACTGCTAAAAGAAATGGATTGAGAAAGTATCTAAAAAGGCTACGACAGATTCAAGATTTTCATTTGATAAATTTACCTTTAAATGTTTATAACTGGATCTGTTATATCATAAAGTTTGAGTTTAATTATGTAATATTTATTTAATCAAACTCATAACTTAAATACTGTATCCACCTCTACTAGAAGGTTGAAGCCAAGTGTGCCACTATGAAAACAAAAGAAGTATGGTTATCGGTAAATTAAATGAAATGTGTGAAAACTACGAATAAATTCAAAATTCAAATGGAGACAAAAATCATATTTCCATTCAATAAAAACAGATATTTTTTCTTGATTCATTTTTTCTTATGACAAGATACTCAAATATAGATTCTTATAATTATGATTCAAGTGGAAAAAAATAAACCTATTTAGGGCTTTAAAACCAGTAGTTTTAGCGGTTGGAGATTTTCTTTCATCCGCTTAAATTTTGGCTGATAAAAATCCGACATCAATGATGCTAAAATGGAGCATGTATTCGATAAAATAGTTAAAATGTGTGTAAATTAATCCGAACACCCTAGAAAAAAAAGTAGTAGATGGAAGGTCTTTGTCAAGAAGACTATCTAGAAGCACTAAGAAAGAAACCCTAATTCATCTTTGGTAGACTACTTGTCAAGCACTTCACCAGTGACACAACAAACAATTTTTAATGTTTTTATCACATAAATTTTAACATTTGTTTAATTAATCCCATCATCACAATGATTTAAGAATAATAATGCTGAAGAATTTATGTAAAAAAATGTTCATTAATAGTAGTGAGACTCTTGCCATGATAAGTCTTTAGTTGTCCAAAATAAACAACAAACTCGGTATAAGTTCATACGTACACAAACCTTACCATTACTTCGTGGAAATAGAGAGACAGTTTCTGAAAGATAATCGGTTCAAGTATCGCAAATCGAAGCAGTAAGTAGGAGTCCAAAATGCATAAAAAATAAAACTTAGGTAGTAAAAAAGTCTAGAAATTATCAAATATCTCTACCCATAGTAGAAATGAAGCAAAGTTGAGCAACAAAGAAGAAAACTAAACATTTTCTTCCTGGTAACAATTGTGAATCTGAATTCAACTGTATATCTTATATTTTTGTTAGAATACTAATACGTCGATGTTCTGTACATCATAACTTGTTCAAAATTGTTGGCTATAGCTACCGATTACCCTGTTAAATCACTATATATATGATAGTTACAATAACGTATACCACGACTATGAAAGCATGTGCAACTAAGGGAAGCAAATACCTCCTTGCATGGACAAGAAAGCCGATCCAATGTTTCCATCACGAGGCCTTTTCGGACTTCAAAAAGTTGTGAATCTCCATCTGAGTCATCTCTTTGCCAGAGGAAGGATCAAACTTGCATCTAATAAAGCTGCATGACAAGTTGAACGCATATCAATTATGTGACCAAGTGAATCTTACCAAGAGAAGTAAATGTATATAAACGGGGCAAGATTGCATATTCCAGTCACACCAAATTAATAGTTGAAAGAGAAGTAAAATTATGTGTTGTATGCATTAGTAAGTGTTTATGTGGGCGAGAGATACTTCAAAAAATGAAAAAGGGATAAGTTAGATGGTCAATCACACTCGGCATAAATCTTCTGTTGGGAGGAGAGTTTTAGTAGTGGAAGAAGAAGACACAAGAGTAAGGGAAACCATATTTTACTTACTTACTACCTCTTTGCTCAGCCGGTTATTGATTTTGCTGCCCTAATCGTTAATTCTAATATTTGGTATTAAATCTACCTACATGAATTGAATTTATCTTCTTCACCCAAAAAAATGATGCTGAACCGGCATATTAGCATCTCTTTACTTCTTAAGTAGCAGGAACTGAGAAGCTCATGCTATGGCACTTTCTACTTATCATCCCTCTGAACTGTTTTCTACATAACCACTGGTAAAAGGATACAATATATACATCAATACATAGGTAAGTTAAAATTCTTTATACTCTGACACTTTGCACAATATTTTGTCAATTTCATCTGTTAAAACAAGAAAAGCATAATAGAGACAATGTGAGGTCTGTGCTTAATTCTCTCTGACTACATATATATCAATACACATGTAGGTAAAAAAAATAATACGCTGGCATGTTGTGCAGTATTTTGTCCATTTCATCTGTTAAAACAAGAAAATCATAATTGAGACAATGTGAGGTCTGCGCTTAATTCTCTCTGTCCTCCAACATGGACCTTTGTTGGAAGTATAGGTATTTACACGTAATACAAAAGAAATATTATGTAATATGTGCCAGAAATTTCTCTGAGAAGTGAGCCTACCTTCCATCCAAGCCAAGAATTAACAATGTATTCTTTTCATGACCAAAAGTAACAATGAACTCGGAATCTCCGGGTAATCTGAATTGAGCCACAGACCATTCTGAGCTAAAATACTTTGGAAGTACTCCTGTCAACATGATATCCAAATTCAGAGCCCGTAAAAAGTAACAGGAGCAAAGAAGTTCTCTATCATGTTAAACATTTTCAAGGCCATTTCAGAGAAGCAAAACAAAATATTATTGAGGATCCATGTAAATTACAGTGCATGGTAGCCAATCTCAAGTCCGATAAAAGAGGAGGCTGAGATTGGTTGACCACCAACTAAAAAAAATTATTATGAAAATACAGCCCCATCCCTGTGATTAAGGTGTAGTTGATTGATACATGTGGATACCAAAGTCAAATATAAATCCTTTTATATTGTAAACAACCTTATTACAATCATAGCTAATAATCCTCCAATATATCAGAGAAAAAATAAGTAATCTCAATTCCTTAGACTCAAATAAAGCAAAAAATTTCAGGCAAAACTTGTGCGCTAACACAGATCCTTCATTATTAGTCTCTGGGCACGTGAAAGCTATTCTATTTAATTGCAAACGTGGGTGCTCAAATAAGCTACGGATAATACTACTGCACTAGAAAAAGCTATAATTTAACGAGTACTTAACTCCACCTTGAGGTTACAAATATTTATCTGTGGCTGTAATAAACAGACCAAGAAGGCAGACACTTTTGTGCAGGAAACTTCAGGGTATGTAAAATGTCCATTAAGGACAAGGAAAAAAGATTTTTATAGGAGTGGTATCTCTATTCTCATATGAGCTGAACATGAGTACAATAATGCAGACCTTGGAGAACCCCTGAAAAAGAAACAATGACTTGCATGCCGTTTGGACATAGTTTCTTTAGATACACTAGGGAAAGGGGAATGTTAGCGGGGAACGAGAGAAACTAACATTCGCAAAAAACAAAATAAGAGAGAATCTAATCTATAGGGTAACCCATATTGAAAGCCTTTTGAGTGAAAAGATGACATGAAAGACGGGACGAGAAAGAGACAAGTTAGTAGTAGTGCTATTTCCCTTTATTTGGTCTATATAGTAAAAGAAAACTCCTCTACATTCAACAGAGAGGAAGAAACAAATGTCATATACTTCATAACTGTACAGCGAGAATCCAAAAAAATATATTGAAATATATTGAATCATATGCTTTATATGTTTCGAACCTATAAAGAGAACTCCGTATTGAGTGGAAAAGGGTCAAAAAATGTTTAATGCTAAATGTGTATCAGAAAGGAACCATACCTTTGATGAAGGATAGTGGTGAACTCGCTGCAGCCAAAGTACCACGGAAATTAGGAGTAGTTCTTGTCTTATCCTGATTCCCTAGATTGACCTTGAGCCTAAAAACATGAACTGTGCCTTTGTCACTAGAGACTGCTAGCCACTGAGCAGCTGGATCGAATGAAACACTGTGAATTTCTGCTCTATCAGCACCTCTCCTTACCTGAAAACATACGTGCCGTGTGATTTACCAATAAAGATATCTCAAAAGACACTGGTGCAAGAGGAAGTTAAAAGACTTAATCTAGCTTGTCATTTATGTGTTTTTTATTTTGAGACAAAACTTGTCATTTCTGTATGGATGAAGTAAATCTCTTAGCAAGCAAAGTAAAAAACTTAAATCATAGAAACATTACCATTTTAAACAATCTATATCCGATATGTCAAGGGATAACAGTAATAAAAAAATGACACTTGTAATTATGGGAGAATATGAAGAACAGAAAGAAGATATAAGGAATTGGCAAAAGTTAACAACATTATGTTCATTAACTCTACATCCACTTCAAGATAAAATAGGTGATGAAGAAACATCTAGCTTCCCTCCATTCTAGAACTGTTCATGCAATATCCAGATTTGACTTAAATGGAGATTGACAAGGAATGTTGCAAGCCAAAGGCACATATGGATGGAGATTTATATAGAAGGAGAAACTTCTAGATCCAGTTTTAATAAATTAAAATCTGTTGATAAGCCAAGGTTAATATTCAAGGTAAAGGGAGACACAGAATAAAGAATCAGTAGGTAATTTTGAGACATTAGAAAATGCTATATAGGTACAATTTACTTGAGAGTACAAGCGGAATCAAGGAATTTCAAAACAACAAAGCCATTAACTTATCCGTGTTTAGCATAAGTAAATGACATCAAAACATCATGTTTTGACCAAGGAGAGTTACAAAATGAAGATGAAGACAGATATGTTGGATTGATGATGTACTTTGACAAGGTCAGTTTTGCAATCCAGTAGCTACAAACTATTCAGACTTGGTGAAAGAGAAAAATACAAAAATGCTACTACTGCTTATGGAAGCTTTGGTATAAAAGAATTTGAAATATCTTGGACTGAACTAAACAACATCCAAAATCTTACCTCCTGTAACAATGTACCATCCTGCGTGCTGAAAATCCGGATAAGAGTACCCTTGGTACTTGCTGTTGCCAGCACATTCCCCTCATGACTAAGAGCAAAAGATGCAATCCTAGAATCATGTGCAAAGATAAACTTAGTCCTTTTTGATGTGAATTGATCAACCCGAACTTGACCATTTTGCAACCCAGGGCACACCAGCACAGGTGATACAGCCGTTTGTGAAATTTCACAGAGTCCTTTTGGGTTTGACATTGTCTCAATCTGGTGGACGAGCTTCAGATCAGCAAAATTATATATAAATATCTTCTGCTCAAGTATAACTACAATGCAGTCCCGTCGAAGCCGCACACCGCGCACAGCCGATCTGAAACGGAGCTCTCCGATGCAGCGGTTCTGATGGTCATCCCAAATTATGACCTTGTTTCGATGATATTGTGGATTATCTCCATTTCCTACAAAGACTAGTATATTGCTTCTGAAGAGCATCTCAACAATTCCAATACCACCTCCATTATCAAAGTATCGTCGAAACATCTCACAGTAAGGATCACAACTATAGACACTAATGCCGCAATCAGTGCCAATGGCAAAACAACTACCATTTTGATTGAAGGAAACACGGTATAGAGTTGAAATTGATCTATTGATGAAGCCATGGGTAGGGCATGGATTAAGGTGACTCTGCTTAGGATCATTATCTTTCTGTACAACAGCAGCTTCTTGTGTCTGAAGCTGTTTTTTGTGTTGTTCATCTAGTTGCTCTAAGAAAGCTTGAAGCATTGGTGACGAACTAGTATTTGGGTGCTGAACTGGTGGGGGGAGAGGGGAAACAGTGGCCATGGACGGATTAGGAAAAAATCTTAGAGAGGTATAAAGCTAAATGGATAATGTTTTCTATCTGATACTCACACCACATAGACTGTCATCAATCTGCATCAGAAAGACAAAATTTAAAACTAGATGTATTGCTATCAAAACTGATGAGGCCTGACACTAAACTTGATCTTAGCGAAATCAAAAGGCAAAACATGAAAAGATCTTCAAAGGAAAATGCTACAACAAAATCAAAGTTAGTTTTTTCGTTAAGATATGCTAAACAGCCTCAATTGGTTCTCCCTACTAATCGCCACACACTGTTCTTCCTCATAACTTCTACTTTATTGGCAATACAAGGACTTCTATGAAAGGGAAAGATTATGAATAAATGAACATCCTAGTTAATTGGGGATTGAACACTAAACTCACTCATTAAGCTTCGTAAGCAATAACTTTTTGATTATATAACAATAAAATCATACCGGTCATCAAAAAAAAACATACTTTAAAAACAAAATCATTAATATCCAGTATCCTGCTCAACAATAATGACAAACAAAATCAAAAAAAAAAAAATTGCTAGAACTACATGACACCCAATTTAACATAGTCATTGATCTCAACCCCAAAAAAATAATAAGCTCATTAAGCTTCTTCTTCAATAACTTTTTCATTACACAACAATAAAACCGTACTGGGTTGTCAAAAAAAATTGAAACTTTACAAAAACAAAATCATAAATACTATGATTTACATAATTTTAACTTAAAAAATTGCTAGAATTACCTGATACCTAATTCAATAAACCCATTGATTTCCACTAATTTTTTTTAAAAAAAATTAAGCTCAGTAAGCTTCTTCATCAATAACTTTTTGATTATACAACAACTAAACCGTACTGGGTTGTCAAAAAAATTGAAATTTTAGAAAAACAAAATCATAAATACTTTGATTTACATAATTTTAACTTAAAAAATTGCTAGAATTACCTGATACCCAATTCAATAAACCCATTGATTTCCACTAATTTTTTTTAAAAAAAATTAAGCTCAGTAAGCTTCTTCATCAATAACTTTTTGATTATACAACAACTAAACCGTACTGGATTGTCAAAAAAAAATCATGAATACTCATATCGATGAACATAATAAGAAATAAATTGCTAGATTTACGTGAAACCCAATTTTTATTAAAACCATTAATTTCTACTCAAAAAAAAATTTAAAAAATTATGCAGGAACATCAATGATACAGTAAACAGATAGTAATACTTACATTGAAGAGGAGTGAAGAATAAAGAGGGATTTGGGGTTTTGCTTCGCAGTGAAGAGAAGACTCAAGAGAATTTTTCAGTTGTATTTTTGGAGTAGAAATTGGTTTGTGTTATTTATGTTAGAAGAAATAATATTTGGATTAGGAGTCTTGATAAACAAGCATTATTTTTATATTAGTATATGTTAACTCTCGATTAAACGTGCGATACGAAATTATAATAAGTATACAATATAAATATTATTCTTAATTTGATTATGTCGGACAATTATAATATTTTAATTTAATTTATTTTATATGTCAGTTTTGTGTATTACGTGAAGTTTTAGTGACGTAACGTATGTAAATTTATTTATTTAATTTTATATAAATTTAAATATTTATTTATACATACTCTAAATCTGAGGAAAGATGTCGAGCTGAAACCAAGTTAGTAGGCATAATATTATGTTAATTATGATATTATATTAAATTAGTTTTTTGAATATGCAATTTGGTATCATGACTTGATGCGAAAAAAATTGTTGTATTATGTGAACGGGCATAGTAGATAATTGTACCCTTTAATTATATTTATGTCCTTTAAATTTATGTGTGGTTCTAAAAGATACTTAGATTTATATAAGTTGACGCATGAATTATGCGTGTCATCATACATGTAGGACAAAAATTGTGACGTATGGTGTGTATTTATTTGTTTAGTTATATACAAGTTTTAACGTATGATGTGTATTTATTTGTTTAGTTTTATACAAAATTTAAATATCTATTTGTATATATCTAAAGTTAAAGGTCATAAATGTGAACTAAAGTCAAGATAAATGATATATTTATATATTATATATCTATATGAAAGCAAACATAATACATTAACGTACTCTGTAACTGAATGTGCACAAGTAGACACTTAAACTTGTATAAAATTAAATAATTAAACGTACTCATTTTACATAATGTCTTATATAACAATTTTATATCCTACATACCACGTGTAGATCCAATCCTCAAAATAGCCAAAATTATCAATGCAATTAGTAAATCGCGCCTAGCAAACGCGTTTTATGAGTAATTTTCTCATTATATATATTGTATTATTAGCTTGGATGATTTTTTTTTTCTTTATCCCAATTTTTCTCCCCTTTGATTTATTTTATAATTTAACTCTTTTTAAAGGAAAAAATATATATATGAACGGTAAGTAGTACTATATATATTTGGAAACATTATGTGTTTATGGATAATTGTTCGAAAAAATTTATTCGCATTAAATATTTAAATTAGTCAATGCGTATTCATTATTATGTGATTTAATGAAATAAAATAAATTATGAATTTAATCACATGACATGCATGTATTGATTTGATGTAATCACTCGATGAGGATAAATTTTTCTCATTATTATTTGCTCATTTGCTTAGATGGTATAAAAAATTGATATTTTTCATTATTTGTGGGTTTCTTCATATTTATGAGAAAAAATATAGTTTTGGAATTTAAGTTGCATGTTCAAACATGATTTAATATCCAATCAATATGACTTTAAATCATACCCTTTAATTTGATATTATTTTATATTGGGAAAATTATATGATATAATAAACTATTAATTCAAATAGAATATTATAGTCATAGTTTCTTCTATTTGTAATTTAGAACAAACGTGTCATATTTTTGTCATCCCATTTGTATACCGAAATATATAAATAAATGCATTTGGTATACATATGTGTTATATAAAAATTAATTGCATGACTCATTTGTATACCAAATATACAAATATACCCATTTGATATACATATATATTGTAACAAAATTAATTGCAGGACCAATTTGTATACCGGATATACAAATAAACTCATTCGGTATACATATGTTTCGTATAAAAATTTATTGCAGAACCTATTTGTATACTGAAATATATAAATAGCTCATTTGGTATATATATGTGTTTGTATATATGCAATAATTTTGTTTATATACAATTATTGTGTTTTAGTTTGTATACCTAAATATACAAATACATATTTTTATGCAATATGTGTACCGAAATATACAGATTAATAGTCATAGCAAACTATAGCGCAATTATACAAACTATAGTTATATCATACAAATATGGTTTTTATGTTTGCTAAACCTAAAATTTACTCTTTTATATTTATGCCCTATAACTTTGTGTGCGGCACTAGAAGACACTTAAATTTGTATAACATTAAACAAGTGAACACGTGAATCCTACGTGTTATAATACATGTAGGACAAATTTTGTGACATAAAATGTGTATGTCTATTTGTTCAACTTCATACAAGTTTAACTGACTATTTGTGCAGACCTAAAGTTGAAGGGCATAAATGTGAACTAAGGTCAAGATAGATGACACTTTTGTATATTATATGCCTATATGAAAGTAAACATAATACATCAACGTACTATTTAACAGGGTAGGAACAAGTAGACACATAAACGAAATTGAATAAGTAGACAGCTAGACGCATTTATTTTATATGATGTCCTATATGATAATTTTGTGTCCTACATGCCACGTGAAGACCCAATCCTCAAAATAATCAAAATTATTCAAGGGCAAAGTATATAAATCACATACTTTTAAGACAAAATTACAATCTATCCCTTAAATATTTATAATTACAAAAATCCTTCAAAACAGACAATAATATAAGCACTGATAAATTAATCTAATGCGCGAGATACATTCAATTTGATGTGCGAGTTATGCTAATTTGATTAGCGAGATACATAAATTTGATGTGCGAGATACACTAATCTGATGTGCGAGATACGCTAATATGATGCGCGAGGTACATTTTATACATGATACACTAATCTGATGCGCGAGATACACTAATTTAATACACGACATACACTAATATAATGTGCGAGATACACTAATCTGATGCGCAAGGTACATTTTTATACATGATATGCTAATCTGGTGCGCAAGATACACTACTGTGATGTGCGAGATGCACGAGATACACTAATTTGATGGGCGAGATACACTAATATGATGCGCGAGATACACTAATCTGATGCGCGAGGTATATTTTATACATGATACACTAATGTGATACGTCAGATACACTAATTTGATGTGTGAGATACACTAATTTGATGCGCGAGATACACTAATCTAATTGGCGAGGTATATTTTATACATGAAACACTAATTTGATGTGCGAGATACACTAATGTGATGCACGAGATACACTAATTTGATACGCGAATTCAAAAATTTGTGAAACTTATAAGGAATAATGGTAATAAATAAACTAAAAGATGAAATTTCCGTAATGAATTCGTTGAATTATGCACTTAGTAAATCGCGTCCATCAAACAGTACTTCTCAGGCTGCATTTTCAAAACTGAATGGGATTTATTTCTGACATATATATGTATTTATTAATTTTTAATTTAACAATTTTTAAAGAAAAAAAATATATGAACGGTAAATATACTACTTTATATATTAGGAAATGTGTTCATGGATTATTGTTTGCTTAATGGCTTATAAAATAGAAAGAAAAAAATTGATAATGTTCATAATTTGTGAGGTTTTTTTTTAATATTTATGAGAAAAATACAATTTTAAATTTTAAATTGCATGTTCAAATAAGACTTAATATTCAAATATATATGATTTCAAATTATAATTTCATATCGGATTATTCAAATAGTATTCATACACATTATATGAAATTGTGAGATGAACTATATCATTTGGACATGTGATTGCACGTTGATTTCATCTCAATAATTCATATTCTGAGATGAAATCTCATATTCTCCAAAATAATATGATTTAGGAATTTCATATTATTATTTAAGATTTTCAAATATAAAAAATGACCCACAAATTTATATTTTGTTAAAATAACTCATATTTATACCTACTAGCCATTTATTTCATATGTAAATAAAATATTGATTGAATTACAGTGATCATAATGAATCTGTAGTAATTTATAATGTGATTTTGTGAATTTTTATTTAGTTAGGTAAGAATTAATAAATAATTGGACTATTTTAATAGTTTTACAACTTATAAGATTGTTATTATTTATGAGAAAATGTGCAACACAAAAACTCAAAATCGAATGCCCAAACAAAACTTCAACTTTATCTCATGATATCATATAGCAAGTGATATATGAGCGTAGTCAAAGTTAAAGGATACGAATACAATTAAAAACAAATCAAAAAGCATATTTATATATTATGTCATTACAAAATAAAAATATAAGATTATTGTATTCTTTATTTGGTTATCTGAGTACCATTGGTCTCAAAATTATTTTAGACGTACTAGAATGATGAGACTACTTATCTTTAGAATGTGAAAGTGAGATATATAGCTAATTCATCAAATACAATGCATGAGATAATTTTATTTATCTTATTACGATTATATAAATTATACTTATTTGTATAAAAAGATTATTTTATTTGTAAAACTACACATATAATATTATAAGATACTTATTTCGATGTACTTCATAAAGTAACAACAATTCTAACATAATAAATGTAATTTTACTAATGAAATTATTTTACTGTTGCAATAGAAAGAAATCATAGGATATTTTAGGCAAAGTTCTAAAAAATTAAGTTTGAAAATTTTAATAGCTTAGTCGTTTAATCATATGAATTTTCATCTTGAATTTTTTTTTCATTTTTTTCGTATTTTAATTTCCTCCTCTGTATTTCTTTTCCATAACCTCATTTTTTCAATAAAAGAAAAATAGAAAAAGAAGAAGCTCATAAATACAAGCTACTCGAAATATATGTCTCTTCAATTTTAACACGTTCGACTTATTTGATTTTTTTACGAAGATTAAGAAAGTTAATAAAATAATTAAATCTTGTGAATTAAAATTAAAAATATGTTAAAATGTCATTTGATCTCGTAGTTATAAATATATCATGTGCAAATTGAGATCAAAGAGTTGCTAATAGAAAAAAAAAAGATTCCTTCTTTTCAAACAAATTAAAAATATAGACATAACACATTAATATTTCATTTAACTTGATCTTATTTCGCATTAATTTCATTCAACTTTAATGGCACATACATAGACGTACGTATCCTACGTAACATTCTGCGTGACAATTTGTGTAATGTTTACTAGTTCAATTTTATACAAGCTTAATAGTTTATTTATACCCTCAAAGTTGACGCCTTGACGGATATAAATATAAGAATAAGGTTAAATTAAATGATTCGTTTATGTATTATGTCAAAATAAAAGTAGATCGAGTAAATTAAAAAATTGAAATAATATTACTTTTATTTTAATTGTCAAAAACTATACCCAAAATATCCTTAAAATGGATAAGAATCTTGATACAAATTTGGTAGAAAAATAAAAGGAAAAAAGAATCTTAAATTACTCAGCTCCAGCCAGCGTTGAAAACTTTGATTTTCCTTTAAATACACACAAAAAAAAGATCAACAGATCTGCAGAATTATCATTTTTCTTCTCCACAGAACTAATCTTCCAAAAGGGTATGTGTTTTTTCATTTTTTAATTCATTTAAATGTGTGTAATTTTAGCCCCTTTTCATATCAAGTATCTAAAACGTCTTTTTTGATTATTCTACTTTTGGGTACAATTTTGATGACCCCATCTAGTCAAAGTTTGGTTCTTTTTGTATTAGAGACTGTATAATCTGTTTCTTGTTATGGTTGAAGTGATAATTTGTTTGATTTGGTTGTAAATTGGGATTTTCCTGGTAAATTTTGATGTAAAATGGTATTTTTGGGACTCAAAAGTTATTGTTGTTGTAGGTATTTGCTGAAAGGGTACGTTTGTTTTTCCACTTTTGCAATTCATCAACATTGACTTAAGATGTTCATTGTTTGAACGTGTATAATTTACCCCCTTTTCATTTCAAGAATCTAAACAGTCTTTTTCTAGGTGTTTAGCTTTTTGATAACCCCAATTTTCCAAAGGTTGGTTCTGTTTAGTATTTAACACTGAATAATCTGTTTGTGTTGAATTGATAACTTTTTTTTATTTGTTTGTAAATTGTTTTTTTTTCTGGTAATATTTGATGAAAAATGGTATTTTCGATTCATATAGCCTACCTGAACTTGTTTGAAACTGAGACATAGTTGTTGAAAAGGTATTTTCTTTTTTCCCTTTTGCAATTTATCAACATTCACTTAAGATGTTCCCTGTTTGAATGTGTATAATTTACCCCTTTTTCATTTCAAGAATATAAACAGTCTTTTTCTAGGTGTTTAGCTTTTTGATTACTCTACTTTTGGGTATAATTCAGATAATCCCATCTGGTCAAAGTTTGTTCTTTTTAGTATTAGATACTTTGTAATCTGTTTCTTGTAATAGTTGAAGTGATAACTTGTTTGATTTGGTTGCAATGGGGATTTTTCTCCTAAATTTTGATGAAAAATGGTACTTTTTATTCATAGTCGACCCCGAACTTGTATGCGCGACTAAAATGTAGTAGTAGTTGCTGAAAGGATATGCTTGTCTTTCCACCTTTGTAATTCATCAACATTGACTTAAGATGTATACTTTTACCCCCCTTTTACTTTCAAGAATCTAAACAGTCATTTTGCGGGTGTTTATCTTTTTGATTATTCTACTCTTTGGTACAATTCAGTTAGCCCCATCTTTTCAAAGTTTGATTCTTTTTAGTATTAGACACTTCATAATCTGTTTTTTTCCCTTTGTTTGTTTGTTACAGTTGAAGTGATAGCTTTTTTTTATTTGGTTGTATATTGGGATTTATTTGTGTTAAAATTTGTGAAAAATTTTGATGAAAAAAATGTGTATTTGGATTTACTATGATGATGATATAATATGAGCTTAAAGACATAGTTGTTGTTGTTGTTAGTTGCTGAACACTTTGCAATTAATCAACTTTGACTTAAGATATTCATTGTTTGATATGTAGAACTTCATTTTCTTTCTAAGAATCTAAACAGTCTTTTTCCGGGTGTTTATCCTTTAGAGAGGAACTTATGAAGGAATTAGATTCGGGTAGGAGGTCACTAGGTAGTTGAGTGTTGTCTCGCTTATCCTTCCATACTAGTAGTCATACTATTCTTGTAGTTTCTTGTTTGTTCAACTTCTGTTACTATTTGTTGTTCCTTGTACTTCAGTTATCATATTATTTGTTGTAGTTATTATTCCTCTTTCAGATTGTTTTGTCTTGCCTTGCTTAGTATTTTGCCTTGGTTTCTTCACTCCTGTTATTCTCTTGAGCCTCCCTTAGCCAAGGGTCTATGAGAAACAACCTCTCTACCTTCCAAGGTAGGGGCAAGGTCTATGTACACACTACCCTCTCTAGACCCACTTGTGAGATTACACGGGGTATGTTTTTGTTGTTGTACTCTTGGGTACAATTCAGGTAATCCCATCTTTTCAAAGTTGGTTCTTTTTAGTATTAGACACTTTAGAATCTGTTTCTTGTTACAGTTGAAGTGAAAACTTGTTGATTTGGTTGTATTTGAGATTTTTCTGTTCAATTTTGATGAAAAAATGGATTTTGGATTTTGAAATTATGTAGGTAGTCGCTGAGAGCTTGGAGGTCCAATGGCGATTGGTATGAAGCAGATGTCTATGATAATAGCAACCCTTGGTGTTTTATCCTTTATATTTGGAGTTATAGCTGAAAACAAGAAGGTTAGTTGAATAAATCAAACATGGGAATTCTTGTGAATCCTCTACTTAATCTTTTGTCTGCTATGTTTTATCCTTTGATTGTCTAAATTCTGTACGATATGCTTGCCTAGTTCTTTTGTGTGTGTGTGTGTGTGTGTTTTCTCCTCCTTTTTCTTAATGGACTTCACGGCATTGGGTCCACATCTTAATTTATATATGTACATACTTTAAAAATTCTCCAAACGTTTTATATCCATGTATATAGTTCGAGCCTGAGACTACCTGGCAAAGAACGACATAGGCCTGGTTGTGAGATAGTGTTGAATAGTACTACCAAAAATCTCTATTATCCATGTATTGAAGTGATTAGATCGCTTGAATTGCGACCTGATCTACTCTATTATGCTGTCCACATGTTGGATGAAGCATTGATCATGATTCTTCTTAGTTATCCTAAGTAGATATTTAATAGAGGAGTGGTAGTTGGTGTTAAATACAACATCAGACTTTTTCTTTGGTGTACATCAGCATAGAGAAACAAAACTTGTTGGTGATTAAAATTTCTGTTTTTATGGTTGTCGGCTTCAAAGTCTTGACCTTACTCTAACCATGTGATGCCTTGTATATAAAATCAGAGATAAACATTATAACATGGAAGGGTTTATGCTGATTCTTCATGGCTTAAACTACTTTTATTCACACGATGACAAGATAAATGATTGCTACTTTAGTGGTTGTGGCTAGTCTACCTGTTAGGACTTGGGAGAGCTAGGTGTGAAACATGGTTTTCTCAAACGTCTTGTGTCCAAGTATTCCTGTAGTGCTTTATAATCTTATCAAGAAAAACACAGAACAATTTCTTGATTTTCTCCTTCCATATTTTTGGTGTGTGTTTTGTCTGCATGATTTCTCCACTACCGTGCTTCCTTTCCATACTTGTTTTTGATATGTGTTCCTTGAGCCGAGGGTCTATCAGAAACCACCTCTCTACCTTCACAAGATATGGGTAAGGCTGCATGCACACCACCCTCCGCATACCCCGCTTGTGGGATTACACTGGGTATGTTGTTGTATTATATTTGTATTTTGTGGTGTGTCTGTTCCCACGTAATATAACACTTTTAATGTGTTTTTATATTGTGAAAATTGAAAATTTTACTGTGTCGAACAAGAAGATGTTATTCCTTCTTAATTTCCTGTCAGAAAAGTAAGGATCTTTGAGCATCATCAATGAGTACATGTGCAAACCATCAGTCAAATACGTTGTAGGTTTTGTTACTTTCTCCTCCCTTATTTAGGACTTTTTGGATATTTTTATTGCAGCCTGCAGCTGGGACTGCAATATCAGGAAAAGGCGTTGTTATTTGTAAATACAAGTCTGATCCTACTGTTGCCTTGGGCTATTTGTCTTTTGTTTTTCTTGCTGCATCTTCTGTGGCCGGTTTTCTGTCTTTGTTTTATCCGTATCAAGGAAAGTCAGTTCCACAGGCTGCTTTGCTGAGAAACACTAGTTTCCTCGTGTTCTTAAATATTGCATTGTAAGTACTCCTCAACTTGTTTTTTCTTTTTCGTTGTGTTTTATGCGCAATCTCTTCATTTACCTTCTTACTAATCCTAGTTCACTATCCTTATGTGTCTTACCATTGGCTCTTTTTATCTTGAAGTCGGTAAACACATCATTGTAGGTCACATACTTCTTGTTCCTTTGACCGTCATAATCTACAAATAATAGCACTAATATCATTTAGGAATTGCAGCTCTTGGATGTATAGATATATCGGATGAAGTGATGAATTTTTGAAAAAAATCGGATACCAACTTAATCAAAATGCAGAATGGGCTCTTTAATATCCTTTAAGTAGGATTATTCGAACTGCATATAATATATTTAACCCCCTGCTGAAAATAAGGTTCATTATGAGATACTTAACCCTTGATGACTCGATGGTAATAGTTCAGGTAGGAAAAGGGAAGGGAACAACTGATAATTGAGGTGTGTTTTAATATATAGAGATGATGGTACAGGTAGGAAAAAGGAAAACAACTGATAGTTGGAGTGTGAAACTCGTGAAAAAGCGGTAGTTCAGGTGTCATTCAAGTAGGAAAAGGGAACAACTCATAGTTGAGGACTTGAGGTGCGTTTTTAATACATAGATGGTAATAGTGCAGGAAGAGAAAAAACAGTAGGTTAGGTGCGTTTTTTACCATTAACCCTTGAACTTATATGTGGACTACTTCGGAAATTGATGTATCACCATCAACTATGTGATTGAGTTCACCGCGTCTCTTGATGGATAGGAATCTTGTCATTATTTCATATACTACTGTACTATTTTTCTGAACGTTAGTATTCTTTTTGGTGATTTTCTGCTGTTAATTCAAAGGGGCACAACTGGTTTAGCAGCAACATTGTTGTTGTGGCCTACAATCACCGAGCAACTTCATATCACACGCAACATTCATCACAACTTGCAGACCGATTGCCCAACTGCCAAGACCGGTCTTCTAGGTGGAGGTGCCTTCTTGTCTCTTGATTCCGCGCTCTTCTGGTTGGTGGCTTTGATGTTGGCTGATAACGCTCGTGAGGATTATTTCCAAGAAACGGATATCAAGGGCGAGCCGAAAGCAAGTTATGCAGATGATGAAATTATCAAGACCAGTGCTTAAGCCTTTCTACTCTCTCTTTGTTATATGTGTTGTTGCAAAATGAACTTTCAGCACAAACTGTAAAAAAAAAAACATGTTTTCCTGCCTTTCTAAGTATAATAAAATATATGGATTGTTTTCCGTAGCCTCTTACAGAAATACAGGATAACCCTCCGGTCCTTCTTTGGACCCTATACGGTGGGAGTTATGGATTGTTTTCCGTAGCCTCTTACAGAAATACAGGATAACCCTCCGGTCCTTCTTTAGACCCTATACAGTGGGAGTTTAATGCATTGTGTTGTCATGTAATGTCTTTTTTTTAAAAAAAATAATTATTTTCCACAGCCTTTTACAGAAACGCAGGATAACCCTCTGGGCCTTCTTCGGACCCTACGAGTTTACTGCATTGGGTTGTCATATAATATTTTTTTTTAAAAAGGATTATTTTTCCGCAGTCTCTTACAGAAATGCAAGATAACCCTCCGATCCTTCTTGGGACCCCACACAATGGTAGTTAAGTGCATTGGATTGTCATATAATATTCTTTTAAAGAGAATGAATTGTTTTTCCGTGACCTCTTACAAAAATGCAGGATAACCCTCCGATCCTTCTTGGGACCCCACACAATGATAGTTTAGTGCATTGATTTGTCATATAATATTTTATTTTTAAAAAATTGCATTCATCTATTGTGGATGAATAAATTAAATAATTTTATTCTTGCATCATTTTTTACATATATTTATATTAAAGGTATATATATAGTATATAAATGCCTCTATACAAGCCTTTACAACCTGTTAAAGGCGTAGATTCGTATACATAATTTAATTGCCTCTTCTTTTTTTTAATCTAAAAAAGATTAAAAAGAGTTCCATATTCCCCATTATTATTACCTTTAATTTATTTTGTTTCTAGAAAGACATATACAATTTGTTAAAATATATAAACAAATAAATAAAAATAGTCAATAATATTCTAGTTTTTTTAAATAAATAAATCTGATATTCGCCAACAATTTATTATATGTAAGATGAACTCACATATATTTATCACCTTTCACTGACAAAAAATATCAAGTAATTCTATCTATTCAAACTATGACGGATCATAATTCATTTGAGATATAATAAAGCCCTAAACTTTATTTTATGAAAGTTCAAATATATCAATAGTAATGTTGCATAACTTTGTTGAAAAGAAAATTCGATTCGATGTAGATTGATTATTTAATATTTGCTTTCTTCTTGGAGTCCATTAGTTTGTATATAATAATAATAATAATAATAAATAATAATAATAATAACAAAAACAGCTTTATTCCAAAGTTAAATTAAAAGTTTATAAGGTGCTATGCTATACCTTAGAAAAAGCTGAAGTTACCTAGAAAGAAAATGCTATAAAAAATATTCACTAGGATGATTATATTAAATTAATAAATACATAATCTATATTTGAAATATATAATTATCTCTTAATCATAATTAGTTAATGTATTTCTCATAATAAGCCATATTTTGATACAAGATGTTAGTATTAGTTCTTAGATATTCAAATATCAATCATTAAGTCTTTTTCTTTTTAATATTTAAAACTTAACTATTAAGTGTATTTATTTTTTTTAGATTATAATCATTTGATGAGTCTAAATAAATCTGAATGATTAAAATCTATAAAAAGAAAAAAGTCGAATATCATTAAGATATTTATTTTAGAATTTCTACAAAGAGAACCGCTGTTTCATCTGCTTTCACTCACCACTCATAACTATCAACTCAATCAAAACTACGACCACCATCAATCACCACCACTTGTCATCTACAACCATCATTCTCAACCTAACCTCAACCACACCACTATCGTCAATCGTCAATCAATCTCCATCATTATTGCATTCATTAATTATTATCGATAATCACGGCCACTAGTCAACATTATATATCAATAACGTCATTATCTTGTCCATCAATATCATCCTACTACTTGTTATCAGCCTTCATTATCAATAACTGCAATTGCTTATTACTGTCAGTCACTTTAGCTATAATCTTCATCAACAGTCAACATCATCCCAAATAAATGTCTTAATCTTAATAAAAACAAATGAGGTCTAAATATTTAATTTGAATCATCTTTCGTATGTTGAGATTCAGTATTTGAAAATCAAATATAATAAAAACTTACTCATAAAAAGTATTCACATCAAACTATATTAATTTAATATTACTTAATTACATCCAAGCAATAAATATATTTAAAAAATTTTGTATCATACATTTGATGTAGCTTTTTTGTGAATTGAAGTATTTATGATTGTAAATTCACTTAAAAGGGGACATCAGAATTATCAATTACATAGTATTATATACTTCATTGGAATTATTTATTATAATAAATTAATTTAATGTAATATAAATATCAAATTTAAAATAATCCATTAAAAAATTCAATGTCATAACATAAATAACATAAAGAAACTACGAGGTTAATAAAAATAATATTCGAAAAAAGAAATTTGATATTTACAAAAAAACAATTAAAAATTTAAATCGAACCATAGAGACACAATAAAAAAAACTAAAATTATTGAAAAGTCAATGCCATCGCATAAATAAATAAAGAGATTAATAAAAAAATCAGAAAAAAGACATTTTATATTTTATTTCTTAAAAAAACAATTTAAAATTCAAATTGAATCAGATCAGATTCAAAAGGCTGAGGATTGGATGTTTAATATTTGTGCATCCTAAATTATACAAGTCACTTTGATTAAATTAAAGTATAAAATAAAACTCAAATAGAAATAAACTTACAAAAATATTAAATTCAAATGGTGGAGGATTATATATTTATTAATTTGTGCATCCTAATTCATTAATTCATTTCTATTTAATATAAAATAAAATAAACTTTAAAAGTTTTAAAAAATTATAATCTAAAATATATTTATATAAATTAAAAATGAAATATTTATATATTGGGATGAAAGTAATACAAATATCAATAATAGTTATTGTCGAATACCAAAAATTCTTTTATTCTTAAATAGAGGTCTACTATTATAGTCATATTTCACCCGCAAATAGATAAATCATAAAGAAAATTGATTAAAAATAAATAGGAAATTCACATCATTACAACAAATAACAATACTATATTTTGTGTGATTCCATAAATAAAATTTGAAGAAAATTAGATATACATAAATCGTAGATTTGCGATGTTACGTAACAACAAAAATTCAATATTACTAATGTATATTCATATAATAAAATATAACACAATATAATAACATACATTATGAAATAACACGTTAAAAACATCAAAAACAAAGTGTTTAGAAAAGTATTTTAAAAAGAGAAAAGAATATTTCGCTGGTATTTTTCTATAAGTTTTATTTTTAGTTTTTGCGTAGATCGGAAGGGCATCATTTTCAATCCAATTCCCGCCGATCAGAGTTCCGGTGAGAACAATCGTTCGAAGATGGCCGGGAAATCCAGACCTAAGCCATTGAATGTTTACCTTTATATTCCGAATATCATCGGTGAGTTCTCTTTTGAAATTTCTGTTTGAATACTCTCACTGATATTCGCCTTTCAGCTCGGAAGTATTATATCCGTCGATTTTATCATTCTGTGAAATTTTGATGTATTGGAGAACGGAAATGATGAACTGAAAAGCAGAACGGAGTTGTGTGTTTTGTTTGTCGAAAGCAATGTTGCGTCATTTTGGCTCTTTATCTCTGAAATTTCTGCTGTTTTGATTTTTTTCTTTTCTAATAGGAGACAATATTTGTCTTATTTTGATATTGTTAGCAATAATTTTTTGATGTTTCATATTGTTGATGTAGATTTTGTTAGAATCCTTTTTCTGGCAATCATGATTCATGTCTATTTTTTTTCAAAAGAGATCGTTGATATTCGGAATAATATAACTAGGGAAAGTTGTTTGGTGATGCTAGGTGTAGTGTTTCTCGTGGAACACTATTGGATTTGTTGGAGCTATTTTTTTTAACAAATTGGATGTTATGTTAGGGTTTCCATGTTATTTGTTATGGCCTATTTGCTGCTGTATTTGCCTTTTCAACTGCTTTATTATTTGTTATTTGAGACGAGGGTCTTTCGGAAACAACCTCTCTATGTTCACAAGGTAGCTTCACGAGGCAGTGGTAAAGTGTGCATACACTCTAACCTCCTAGATCTCACTTGTGGGAATACATTAGATATGTTGTTTTTGTTGTTGTTGTTGTGTATATAAGTAATGGAAATGAAGTTTGCTTTGTTAAATTAAGCACTTTCCTAGTTCTCTTCCATTTTGTGTTTGATTTTCCTTTTCTTACATCTCAATTTCCTCTAATTTTAATTCTCATTTGTTCACATAAAAGATACTTTTCTGCACTGGAAGTTCTTGTGCTCTACTGAAATTCGGAAATAAGTATTCTTTTTCATGATGCTCTTGTGGTGGTCTTATTAACGAAGTAAAACCAAGAAACAAGCTCTACCTTATGTAGTTATGTATTTCTTTTTTTTTTTTTGAGAATGAAAAAGAAAAAAATAAAATCCTTGTCGATTTTTATCAATATCAAACTTCACTTTCCATGTGGATGCCAAGCATTTAACTTCCACTATTTCTTGTTTGGGGATTTTTCACTTTTCCTATAACCTTCTCGCACTATGTTGTTTGCGCCTTTTCTTATGAAATTCTTGCTTAATTTGGCCATAAATGAATTGCTATATTTGTCTGTTTTACTTTCAACTGGTCCAGTCTGTATATATTTCTCTTCCTCTTATATTTGTAGATGTTTTGATAGTTTATTCGTGTATCTTTGTTATATATATTCAATATTTGTATATTTTGGTTTGAGATTACTGTCAACTTTAGTAGAACTGAAAATGCCACTTAAGTAACTCTTCAGATGTTAAAGTGGGTATAAAGATATGTTGTGCTGAATTAATTGTTACATATGTTGTTGGGTGCAGGATACCTGAGAATTTTGATGAATTGTGTTGCATTTGCTGTGTGCTTCGTGGACAAAAAGCTATTTTCGCTTCTGTATTTTGTCAGGTGAATTCCCTTGATTTATGATTTTTTTTTTGGGGGCGGGGGCGAGGGGGGTGTATGGAAGTGGGGTTATTGTTTAATGGAGTTCTTTTTTCCAGTTTCGTTTGTGATGCTTTGGATGGCTGGTTTGCTCGTAAATTCAATCAAGGTAAGAGGTTTCCTTGTTTTATGTTTGATCAATACTATTTCTTCTAGGTTAGTGATAGTCTCTGTCCTTGATTTGCTTGGTTTATAGTTTATTATTATTGTAAATGACAGAAGTTGAAATGCCAAAGTGACTAGGTCCAATTATTGTCTCAATTCTGACAAGGTGTTGCAAATTTTTGGAGTAAAACTTATATATTCAGAAACTCCATAATGAGTACTACGAAATACATTTATATAGAGATTTAGGGAATAGTAGGAGTGTAGCTAAAAGAAACGTAGATCTTGATTGAGCAAGAGTAGGACTGTAGCCAAGTCCCGAACTGAGTTTGTTGCTACAATACTAGGGGCTTGGCTTAGTAAAGGTGGTGCAGTCTAGCATACTAAGCTACTAGAAAACTGAACTGCTACACGTGACTGAGTCATAACTCTGAGCTGAAGATGACGAAGATCTTATGAGTACAATTGTAGCTAAAAGCCTAAAACTTGTGCCGTTTGACTTCTATTCTCAGCATGCATTTATTGACCAGCATGACCAGGGAAAAACATGGTGTCTGATGAGTCCTGAAGATTTGATGAAATGAGACTGTGAGGATTCTGCATTGATCTTGTACACCAGTGGTTCAAAGGGGGAAACAAAAGGAAAAGAAATATTAGCTCAGGTACAAAATGTTAGCAGATGCGGGGAATACAATTCAGCTGAACAATTTCTGCAGTGTCTAGTAATTTTTTATGTCCATGATCACACTTGTTTCCCCCTAAGTTCTTGTGAGAGGAATTTGACAGATATGGTATGAGTCTCATCCTGTAGATGGGACCAAAACTGATAATTCATAAAAGGTGTACTGGAGTTCCTACTATGCATACACGACTAATATAAGGTTATGAAGCAAGTGCAACTTTTACTTCAGCAGCAAAGCTCTTGCGTCTTGTGATGTGTGGCTCCTCTACTCCTCCTTTGCCCATCACACAGCAATTGGAACAATTACTGGGCATCAGTTAGTACAATGTTGTGGCCTGACTGAGTTCGATGGCATATGCAATCCCATTGGACGGAAACACACAGGAGGTGCTGCTGGCAAGCGCTTTTCATCTGTACAGGCTAATATATTCTTGAATAATGAGAGTGGTAGTGGCAAAACCAGAGTTAGGGAGCTTTGCATTAAGGGTCCTTCGTCGTTCAGAAATATTGGAAGCTACCTGAGCTAACTTGGCAATCATTTGCCAATGATAGGTTTTTCAAGACTGGAGGTGCTATTAGAGTGGATGAAAATGGATATCCCATGATTTTGGGATGAACAGATACTGATACTATCAAGTCAGTGGATACAAGTTTAGTATTGGAATTCGAAGTAGTTCCGTTGGAGCATCCATTTTGGTGTTAAGATTACCTGGCAAAGACCATGGTGAAGTGGTGTTGACATTTGAAGTAGTTCCCTTTACATTTTCTGTTAACATATTCTTAGTGTAACCAAACACAGTATAGAAGTATGGTATTACTGGACAGTTGCAATATGCATTAAGGAACTTCCATCTACTCCACTCCTGCCCTTCTCCTTTTCAATTTAGACTTGCACCCCTATTTAAAAGGTAAGTATTTGTATACCTTTCTCGGCTTTTGGCTAAGATAAGTGTAGTATGTGTTCTTATCAGTTCAATATTAGCTCAATTTTTAAGAAAGAGGGGGGGGGGGGGGGGTAGTCTGTTAAGGTAGCTTGCTAACTGAGCTTTTGCTCGTTGTGCTGCTCTACAGAACTGACCTGGTGCACGCCACTAAGTCTTTCTAGAGTTTAAGTCATCGGTTACTGATGACATGTGATCGAAAATTTCATACAGGTTAATTACTTCATTAAAAAAACAAAGGTTATAGATGATAATAGTGTCTATCATCTGTGAGTTTGAATTCTTGTTGTCTGGCTTTGATAAAACTATATCTGAATTTCATATGTAAGACCCGTCATATATTTGATTGTCAATTTTCCTCTCTGGATTCAGCTTCAACATTTGGGGCTGTTTTGGACATGGTGACAGATAGGTAGTGCCACATTTCTAACCCTCAACTTTAATCCCTGCCCCAAAACCCTTGTGGTTGAACATTTAATGCACAGCCCTTGCTTTCATATTAGGACTCAAATTTGCTTTTTTGTTTATGTGGGCCGTATTATTTTTCAGGGTTAGCACTGCCTGCCTGCTGGTTATTCTTTCACAGGTTTATAGGTATCTTCATCAACTCCTGTCTGCGTAAGCTTTTGCGCTGTTAAAGTTCTGGCATATTTAAGATTTATTTCCTCCTGTGTCTTCTTGCTTTCAGGCCTGGTTTAGTTTTCTTGTCGTTGCTTGCGCTTGATATTTCCAGCCATTGGTTGCAAATGTATAGGTAATGAACACTCCAATGGCACATATCATTTAGTCAAAGATTGATTTTGATTTGTGTTTTCTGTTGTAATGTGTTTAGACTTCTGATTATCATGTGTTCAACTGAGCTTTCTGGAATATTATTGCAGTACCTTTTTAGTAGGAAAGACAAGTCACAAAGATGTTAAAGACAGCAGCAGCTGGCTATTCAGGCTTTATTATGGAAATAGGATGTTCATGGGCTACTGCTGCGTGTCATGTGAGGTAATTATCTCTATCAATTCTGGAAAGCTGAGAAATTCTTCATGTGCACGCAATTGTTATCTGATTTTAGTTCTTATATACCAGGTTCTTTATATTACATTGTTCCTTCTTGCAAGGAAAGAGACTGAAAGTCTTATCGATGTAAGACCTCAGCTATTATGATTTTCATATCTTTCTATTTTTATTGGCTGTGTTAAAAAAGCTTATTGACAGTTTCTGCATTTCATATTTAGGTTCTTGTAAATACTGCAACGGCAAGTTGGATTTATCTAGTCTTACTTGCTCTTCTTCTGTTCGGATGGGCAATCAAGCAATTTGTTAATGTTATACAGGTAGATAACAGTAACCTATGCTAGTTTTTGATAGCCCATGTAGTATCATATTTGCCTTGTGTTCTCAATATGACAAATTATCTTCTGGTTCAGATGAAAACCGCGGCTGATGCTTGTGTGCTGTATGACATGAACAAAAAACAGTAGCACTGACATAGACGTAAAACAAGAGGGACAGTGCATTTTGGTTTTCTGTATACCGAGTTATAGTCACACATTCAATTGTCCTTCCAGGTAGAAGCTTCTCTGGTGATGACTTGAATTGGGAAGTTCTTTGATGCATCCATTCTGTAGGAAATGATCTGAGATTTTCAACTAACAACTGCTTATGGCCTAAGACCGTAATCATGTATGTCATTTCTCCCTCGTCGTTGTTCCTAAAGTTGGATATGATTCTAATGGTGCCTTTGTTGTCGATTTCTCTCGTTTTTTGGTTTGTTAAGTTGGAATGTACATACTCTTTGGCTTATCATAGTGATTTCAATTTACGAATAGCCATTAGATTTTGTTCCCTCTTGGTTCAGTAACTTTGGTTTCGATGATCAATATTTAATATTTTGTACTAGTTTTTATATTGTTGTCTCCAATTTTAAATCAGTCTTGTGTTGAAAAGGGGAAAAAATGTTGAAATGAATTTCGAATTCATTGGGCAATACAACTGACCATTAGTCACCATTTACAATCGTCATCACCATCTACTACTATTACAACACCAATCATTATCGATAATCATCACCATTAGTCATGACCGTATATTTTAGTCAAATTACAAAAACATCCTTGATTGGGAGACCAGGGCAAAAGACTCTCATTTACACTCTTCGTCAAAATAGGACAAACAAATTGAGAAGCGGAGAAACATGAGTTAGAAAAGAAGAGAATGAAGATTTTAAACAAATGAACAACTATTAATAATGCTACAATATGAATCTTCAATCAAAAAATACAATCTCACAAAAAATAAATACATTGCCTAATATTGAAGAAAAATTAATGAAACGCGATTAGTATAGGCTAAAACCAAAAAATTGGCTGATGATTATAGCAAGGCCTAAACCAATTGCAATAAGGGAAGAAGCCCAAGTGAGTTTTTCAGTAATTCTAGGAACTCTATCTTTCAGTGCCTGACTACATGAGCCTATAAACACAGTATAGCTACCCATTGCCATAACTGTTCCAACCAAGAACATACCCAAGAAGGCAGCACCAGCCAACCGCGAAGGCAAAGCAAGAGCTGGAAGGATTATGAGCAACGCGTCAGGTTGTAGCCCGTGGACAATGCCAGTTGCAAAGGTTGCGAACCCCACTTTCTTCTTCTTCTTCCCGATAACTGGAGTGTTAATGTCTTCGTAGACACTAACATCACTATCACCATTTTCCAGGGGAACAAACTGGGAATTAACTTCAGATGCTTCTTTAATTCCCATGGCTCCGATAACAAGAAGGGTGAAGCCTACTACTCTTGTTCCCCATGTACGAATAACTTCAATGTGGAGTCTGTCCTTTAAGAGCAGAAACAACAGGCCAAAAATCAACTGCCCAGCATCATGACCACAACCCCAGAGGGCTCCCACTGCCGCACTCTCCATCCTTGTGCGGCCTATTGACAAAGGAGCCAAAGCAGCAAGATGGTCAGGACCCGATAGGGTGTGTAGGCAACCAGCAAAGAAACCAGTCCATGCACTGCTTAGTAATTCATTACGAACAAATCGACTTGTCAGTGCTGCTGCAGCCGGCCCACCAGCCTTAGCTGCCGCTTGGAAACTAGCAAAAGCTGGTGAAACAATGACCGGATGGATGAGCATAACAAACACGGCCGACAGAAGAACTATGGTACTTGCAGAAAGGGCCTGAATGAAATCATATAAAACAAAAAACATGCTGAGGAAAAAAGCAAGTTTGTTATAGAAGTAAAATGCAATGCATGGACCATCAGTGACCTTTTATATTCAGTTACCTCGTCCTATGAAGTTCAATGTATGCTATGCAGCTGAATAAGTTATAAAGTAAAATGGTATCATTGAAAAACTATATACTGAACATTTTTATTTTACACGGCAGCAAGGTGAACCTTTCTGTAAACCCGGGTTCAACTTCCTAGTGTTTTATCCAACAGGTTTGACAAATGTGTGTGCTGATTATGCTAAAAAGCTCTCCACTACTGGCATCATTTTGACGTTGGTATTGCACTTCCATAGTGTTGTTTAACAGTTTCTAACTTTCAACAACAGCATACCCAGTGTAATCCCATAAGTAGGGTTTGGGATGGTGATGTGTTTGCAGCCTTACCCCTCCTACATAGTGAGGGTAGAGAGGTTGTTTCTAATAGACCCTCGGCTCAAGTGAAGCATATTGAAAATAATAAATAAAAAGGTATGTTTCTATTTGAACAGACGGTGTTGAATATAAACTAGTTCCATATAGAGATGAATAACCACTTGTAAATCAATAAGCATTTCTCACAAAAGGCTCATAAGATAAGAAGACCATACAAATAAAGATGACCATAGAATAAAGATAAGAAGACCATGCAATAAGTTGACCCCACCTTCGTCCTTTTGTATAAGTAACAAGTTCAATCCTTAAGGCTGCGATATTTAACATTATTTTTGTTCTCTGCTTTCATTATTGAAAAATAGTCACAAAGTTGAAAACTGTGCTACATATCCATTTCCACATATCATTATCGATCATAAAATAAAATATATCCATTTCCAGAGACCATCAAAATGACATTCTTCTATCAAAAAAACCTTCACACTTTTGTGACAACTTGAGGGTCTAGTAACTTAATCCATGGAGAGAACATATTTCCAAGTATTTATTTCAAAACTTATTGAGGTAAAGTTGCAGAAAATGCTCCGTGGTGACTTTTGATTTTGTATTTCTACTTTTTTTGCTATTTGTTTTTCAAATAATTTGTTTGGTTTTATTTGAACAGTGGTAAAGATTGAGTTATATTACCTTTCTCAATGCTACGACTTTGGAAAGACTGTGTTTTACTGTTTCAGAAAGCAGATAAAAAATTCATAGATTAAATGTAAATGGCAAATAAAGTAGAGGAATAGTTGGGTAAAATTTTCATTGAATGCTAGTTGATGTACCTTTACAGTACTTTCAAAATTGAATCTGGCAAAAGGATATAAGCCAAATCATTCCTAATATCAAATGCTTCATGAGATCAATACATGGAAAGTTAAAAAAAAAAAAAGAACGCCCCCAAGGCCTAGCTTGAATGACAAAAGGCGGAGGATTTGTGACTTAGATCACAAGTTCAAGCCCCACACCATGCAAAGCGAAGCCCAGTATTTAAGTAGAGGAGGGTAGAGGAGCAGATCCATTATCCACCAAGTTTAGAAGGCTGTGATTGGTCCAAAGGGCCGGTCACAGGCATATTTCTTGGTTATCAGAAAAAAAAAGTTACCATTTGGTACTGATGCGAGAACTTCATCAAGTTTAAGAATGTAACAACTCATTTGACAGCATACATCATTGTAATGACTGCACTTCATGCTTTTCAAGTACCCAAATGATCTGTCCCCATATACCAGGCAACAAAGCACCTCAAGCAAATAGTAGAACCTATAGCTGTTAATCAGCATTTTGAATTCTACCCAAGTCAACAGTATGACATAGCAATCATGTTCTAAGAAACTATCACTTTGTTTTATTGTCTCAAGTATTCCGATCCAATTAACAAGCACAGATTTGGCACAACAACCACAGATAAAACCAAATTAGTGAAAATGGATGCTTAAACACTATAATGTAACTCTCCTGTCCAACACAAGAAGATGCAAACTAAGGGCCCTGGAAACCAGAATGCATTAACAAAATTAGGTAATGAATGTGTTCCGTTGGCACTGAGTGAGAGCTAATCCCTTTTAAAGTTGGTAACTTGGTATATCCAAATTGTGTAACTGTGTGAGGTCCAGCAAAAAAATGACCAGCTAAGATGTTTTTTTCTGGATCCAGAAACCACTGAGCTAAACGCAATATCTACCAGAAAGCTCTTCAAGTACTTCATAAGATTTTAATGAAGATGAAATATCCAACCAACTTGAAGGCATGAATACTACATTTACAAATGTTTCATCACTATAAAGATTTTATTATCTCTTCTGCCATCATTCCTAATACCAGCTTAACTGCAAACTTAGTTTTCTTCCTAAGATTTAAAGATGCTGAGACATATTCTCCACCAAGAAGAAATGGAAGTCTACGAATGGCTAGAAAATGGATTGCACCTTAGCTGTGATCATAGTTATCTTCCTGAGATAGATTCAAAGATGCTGAGACATATCCTCCGCAAAAAAGAAATGGAAGTCCACGAATGGCTAGCAAACGGATTGCAGCTTAGCTGTGATCATAGTTATCTTACAGAGATATTTTACCTCATTGCAAGATGCT
The DNA here is from genome assembly GCF_036512215.1 of Solanum lycopersicum. Classification (NCBI taxonomy): domain Eukaryota; kingdom Viridiplantae; phylum Streptophyta; class Magnoliopsida; order Solanales; family Solanaceae; genus Solanum; species Solanum lycopersicum. The sequence continues at coordinate 1,530,488 of NC_090807.1, read as the reverse complement.
TGGGTATATCCTTTCAAAACTGAGGCAATACCATGAATGGGCTTGCACATAAGTTGCAGCTTAACTGTAATCTTATTGTTCCTCTGATTTTATTTCAAGATGCTAAATCTCAAATTCATTTATTGCTATGGTAAAATAAAGATGAGAGTTATGTCAAGTTGGAATCCCAAATTCTTAATCAACACTATCAGACCATGAGACGGCCACATGACGACTTCTTGATACAGCGCTTTTGACAAAACTGTGGGTCATATAAACCCAAATCAAAGGGTTGGTTCACTTTCTAATTTAAAATCTTTAATGAACCAAAGGAGTCCGGTCACTTTCTACTTCAAACTTAATAAACCACTGCTAATCAGAAATCACACCAACTGCTTGTACTTCTAGGTTTCACAAATAGAAGTTGTCTTATAGAACCAGAGTTGAATATGGCAATAGATGCAATTATTTGAACTAAAGCATCAATATATATTAAACTTTTGAGATGGATAAATTTGAGTCTTCTACAAAGTTTAAATGAAATTGTTTCAGCTTAGTTAGGCCATTTTGTCGTATTCTTTGGTTCCATATGGCCCTTTCTGTTTTAATCCAGCAAAAATAGGATAACCTTAAACGGAACCAGTAGGCACAACTAATACTAATATGTAGCTATGTCTCCACATGCTGGGAAACCACCATTGATGGTTTAGTTGGATATAATAGTTACAAGACCAGCCAAACTGAACAGCAAACACCCATAATGTGAGACTTCTAATCATTTGGTCTACATGCGCTATAACTCTTCACTTGAAAATGATCTAGAAAACATCATTAAAAAACAAAAAATGACACTAAATTAAGCTTTATCCTAGTTAACTTCTTCAAATGCAGTGGAATATTAAAAAACCGGATAACGGGTCCCACCAACATGGATTCCAAGTTACTCTGTCCACCACGACAATGAACGGATGAAAAGAACCACCTAGTGTTTTTTTGTCTCCATTGAGATTTGAAACTGATACCTCACTGGTGCTGCACTAGAACAATTATGTGGATATCCACATGAATTAATTGAGCATGGATGCAAAGATTTATACTTGGTCCATCCCGTTTTGTTTCGACATTTTTTGCTTATGGCAATGTATATCAATCAATGATCCAGTATGGAGTTTTATGGACTTTAGAGGTCTAGTAAATTCAATTTTCTGAATTAAATTATAGAAATTATAGTTTGCAGTTTCTAGCACCAAAATCATCAGCAACAAAGTACCAGTCTATAGGGTATGGGGAAGGTAGAGGGTACGCATACCTTACACCTACACCTAGCTCAGAGGTAGAGACGCCATTTTCATACACGCTCAAGCAAAAAAAGAGTCTAACTTTAACAAAAGAAAAAAAAAACAATTTTTATCTATACCAAAACAAAAATCTGAATCTAGTAAAAAATGAACAGTTCAATTTTAGAAAGACAAAAGGATTATCCATTACCTTGTTTTGCTGAGATATCCTTTCACCAATCAGCTTGAGAAAATGGGTCTTCGACCCGGATCCATATGCAGAACCCGGAAATACAAATGGGTTTTCCTCATACCCATTCTGGGTTCCGGAAAATGATGAAGAAGAATCATGGGAGCACTTGATGGATAACGAGTTGACTCGACGCGACTCAAGACGTAACAGTGAAGGGAGCTTAAAATCTACATGACGAATTCTAGTGGGAAGAAGAGGATGAGAACGATTTTGGTGATGGAGTTTAGAGGGACATTGGGTTGTTGAATATATGAGTTTCTCCATAACAATGGCGGCTTTGAACTACACAATTTTGGCCAATTTTACTCTGTATTATCTTCTCCCTTTCTTCTTTTACAGAAATTTGCAGGAAAGAGAAAGGAAGTTAGGTTGTTTGAGTTTGGTATGAAAGTGGATAAATAGCAATTTTTAAATTCATATTTTTTCTATTGTACAAATTATTAGTTTCGTTTTTAAATTATTGATATTTTTTATTTAAATATCTAATTTATATACCGTTCCGACATATAACAAGTATGTCAAACTCTTATATGAGCATTAAGACTCTTAATAAAAAATACATGATTAGAATTAAGTATGTATGTTATTCATGAGGCAAGATTAATGTTTTTAAATTCAGTTAGTCAAGTAAATAAATATATTCGTCGATAGTTCGGGGATAAAATTAATAATTTGCTCCGAGTTAGGGCGGTATTTCTATATTTATCTGGTTTGAATGAATTTTATAGTTTAATTTTGTATAGATGCAAGTATTGAAAACACATTTGACCATGATCATCTTTTTGAATCAATTAATGATCATCGGAAATACCTTTTAAGCTCAATGCGAATTATTAGTTTCATGTATAAACTATTGATGTTCTTAAAAACACTTTTTACTTAACTAACTCAACTTAAATACACCTCTAATCTTGCGATACGAGTGAAATACACGTGTATGTACTCGCCAAGTTTAGATATGTTTTCAGCACTTCTCCCGACTTGTTATTAAGAGCCTCATGCTCCTATGTGAGTACAAGACAATTTGTTTGTGTCATGTGACAGATCGAAAGTCTATATAAATTTCAAGTAGATGACTGTTTTTAATACTGTCAATACACAGTCCGGAGACGAAATCAATAATTAGTGTCAAGTTGAGAGGTGTTTTTTAACACTTCTCGAATGTTATTATGGTGATCTTTAATATATCCAAAAAATATATTTTTTTCAACAATCTTCATCGTGTTTAATGTATAATAAACAAAATATAGTTTTAAAACTATTTATGTATAATTTAAACAAAAAGTATATATTACTCCTATTTACGAAATCAATAATTTGCGTCAAGTTTAGAATTTTTTTAATACTATAACAAAATTAAAATAGTTTATATGAATTAAAAAAAAGTTTAAATTTAGCTATAAATTATAAAATAATCAAAATTTTTTATAGAAGTACACATTAACACACGTTACATAGGTTATTTTGCCTTTCAACCCGGGTTTGTCAATCGGGTTTTGGTTTCCCTGAAATGATCCGACCCGAATAAATTCAAAAAAACCCTAGCAACTCCGCCTATATTAGCTAAAGCCCTTGCAAAACCCCGCCTTTCGCCTTCACTCTCGAGCTCCTTCAAACGCAGTAGAAGCTGAAAATGACGCTTGGAGAAAGGCAAGGAGATGAGAAAAATGACTCAAAGTACTGCGGAGTTGAAACGGAGTTCAATGATGACATGCCTCAACTTCTCTCCCTCAACATTCATGGAGGATTCGACTTTGTTGTCGCACCATTGGTTAGTAATCTAAGTTTCAGTTCTTTTTACCAAGAATTGATCAACCCATTTGTCATCGCATCATTATGTAGTAACCCATAATCCTAAATCTCTATAAAGCACATGTATTTGGCACTATTATTATTTTTTTGAATAAAAAAACTGTACTTGGATATAATTGATTTGGTTTGCAAAATGTGATTAATGGTGACCAATTAGCCAGTCACATACGGGCCTGAATTGCCCAATTTTACTATATGTGAATGGTCAGTATGTTACCTACAGTAAGACTAATGGTGTTGTCTAGCCCAATTTTTTGGTGAACTGTGATCTTTGTAAGTTCACTCAGGCTGTCGACATTACATTTCGTTTCCAAATATGAAGACTTTGTTTTCTAGCTGAGTAATGATTGGTTAGATATATGATTTTTTGAGAAATGGAGGAATTTAATAATTGCAGCTAAGCTAATGACAAAGCTATCTAAGTTTTTCTTTTATATTGTTCAAGTAACATGTTGGTGTGTTGATATCATGAGAATCATGGGTAAAATCCACGATCTTTGTATTTTTAGAACGCTTTAGCAACTAAGGTTTGACTTGATTTCAGGGGTCATCTGGTTCTTGGTATTGGGCAGGTTTTTTTTTTGGGGGGTTGGGGGGATAATTTTGAAGGAGAGGAACTATAGAATTTTTGATGAAAAAAGCATGTTGTGCAGAAAGTCAAGATGAATAGTATACTTTTGTTTCATTTTTGGTGTAAAGAAAACTACGTAGAGGACATCATTAGTGTCTATTTTTGTTTCGAATTTGGTTCATGGGGTTATCATCTAGATTATTTAGCCAAGTAGAACTTTTTTCTTCAACGAGGGGGTTAATTTTATATCGCGGATTTGCAATGGAATCCTATGGCCAGAAGTGTAAGAACTCTTACTCCTGCGCCGTACCCTTCCCCAACTTCCATCCCTCTTACCTCAGCTCCTCTCTGGCCTTGTCATAGTCCATATCTACCTGCCTCCTGCTTTTTTTAAAAAAAAATAATTTGGTTGATGGTAATTATCTGACAGAATATCTTAACAATAATTTCATACATAGTGTATGACCAAACCCAAGGTAAACTACCAATCTCATTGAGAGTCTTCTCAATAGCAATCATTTCATAATAATACTGCTCACTCTCAACTAGTCAATGTTTTCTCCATTCTTCGGTGTCATAATAATTCTTCTTTATCTTGTAAACCAAATGATCCCCATGAGTTAAAAAATGGATTAATGTTGTCACAGCTTACAACCTCTGATATTGTAAGGTTATTTGAAAGATATTCATAGTGAAAAGACGCTTCCATATCATCATTAATATAACAGTAGTAGTTGATTTCTTCACGGATACCTTTTGACCTTTTAGCAAGAGAATAAATCTAGATTCTCAAAAGACGACTAATATTATCAAATTATAATCAGTTGCAATTTATTAGTATCCTTTTCAAATCATTGCTTTTATAACCTAGAATTATTGCCAAATTGCGTCATGATTTAAAGGCAGATCAACTTGTTTCTAATCCAATTGTCCAGGACTAAAAATGGAAAGACTAGACTTGTCTTACTATGTAGTTTTTGGTAAAATTGAGCTCATCGACAAATTCTGGTAGAGGAAGCTCAAATGATCTTTTCCTATCAATCCTTTAGCAGGAAGCAATTGAGAAAATACCATCTTTTGAAATCTCATTAATGAAGGCACAAAGAGGGTGAGAGATGGGACAATTATCGAAGAGAGGGCTGAAAAAATAGAAATCTGGTAAATAAAATTGAGTAATTAGTTGCAACTTTCCGATTTTTCTGCTAGTGGTGATTGATCGATGGTCTGGAGATAGTAAAGGCTAGCAAAGACAAAAATGTAGCACAAACATTGAGAAAGACATTATAATTTGGAGAATTTAGTGAAGGTAGCATGTTTTTTAAAGTGAGATGGTATGTAGCAACCACAAAATTATATTGCTATTGTTATATGGACTTTGTAGCCATAGTTTACTGAAATCATCATTAACCTTATAAAGACATTTATTTTAGTTTATGTTGTGTATGTTTGCTAAAGATATGCATTCTCTTGTTTTTTCACTAAAAATATATCTTACTTGTTAGAGTGTATCAAAATAGTATATCTATCTATGCTTGGCGTGCTAAAACGATATATAAGGCTTGGAGTGCTAATAGTTGGGGAAAGCTTAAGGAGAGAAATCAAAGGGTCTTTCAAGGGAAATAATGCTCTGTACAGAATATTGAACGGGAAGTTATTATTACTTTAGGCTTTTGGTGTAAAGAGCAGAATATAGAAGAAGAAATCCAATTAGTGGATTTTATAGGTTCCTTGTGATTATCTACGGCTCTTTTATAAATTTTGGAGGTGACCAGCATAGCCCTGAATGCTGATGAATACAACTTTTACCGATTAAAAAAAAATTAAAATGGAAATAATCTTTATATTCTATTTTAAGAAAATATAGCTTTGTTTTAATCCTTAGTTTTTTGATGCAGATGGATCCTGCTTACAGGCCTAGTTTACTGGTGAGTAGCAATGGTGGATCTGGGGTTCTTCCATTCGCTGGGTCAGACTTGGTGCTAAGCCCTTCCCAATGGAGTAGTCATGTTGTTGGTAGAGCTTCTTTCTGTTCATTGTTTAGATTAATTTATATTGTTTGAACTGAGTGTTGTTTATTATTTTGCACGGGGAGCATCTTGTCATTCCCCTCTATCGGTTTTGAAACCCCTTGTTAGTCTCTTAATGTCTAATTGACACATTTACTTCTTTTCAAATGAAGTATTGACACCTTTATTGTTGTTTCTTTCATGCACTGCAAAAAAAGAATAAGAGTACATGAGTTTATCCTCTTTGGGTTTACTCAGTGAATTAGATGCAGACTTGAAGTTTTTCCTCGAATGGTGGAGGTGCTAGTCTTGGACCATTACATGAATCCCGAACTAGGTGGAAAGAATCCAATTTTTATTTTGTGATGCTAATATTGTTTATAGTTGAGAGGATTGCAATATCCATGGATGACCTATCATTGTAAAACAAATTGCTTGTTAATGTATCCCTGATAGTCCTTACTCCTTGCCATGAAATCTATTCATGAAGGTTCTAAGTAGTGACTGATTTATTAATGGATCATTCTTCATATTTATCTCAATTTTATTATTTCCTGGCATGTGTGATCTAGGTAAAATTAGCTCATGGCTTGACTTGGATTCTGAGGATGAAATGTTTCGGAGGGATTCTGAGATTACTTTGAAACAAGAAATAGCCTGGGCTTCTCACCTTTCACTGCAGGTGAGACTCTTGAATATTCTATGTTGCGCAAACTGAATGGAAACTGATTTGCCAACATTTTCTTCTCTCATTATTTTTATTGTCTCCAGATTTGTATAGTTTCTTGCTGTTTAGTTTCTATAAATGCTTCTGTGGCTGTGTCTTTCGTTCCTACTGTATACAGGGTTGCCACCCACTTGATCCCCTAGTCAATAGTTGTCTTTCACCTTTGTACTTATCCAACATACAAAAGTGTGCTTCATTCACGTGGAAGCGTATCAACATGCAAACTAGTATTGGATATTTTTCTAATAACAACTTCCCTTTTTATGCCAAAGTGTCTTAGGGGTGTAAGAAATGTGCTTATTTCTCTCCATCAGACTCTTTTTAGCTGCCTTAAACAATGTTAGAAGTTTTATCAAAAGCAATGTGTTGATTTGACATGACAATGTACCGGGGGTGTGAAGATGGAATCTGGTTAATATCAGCTTTTGTCAAATCTGATCTTAGACTTTGACTTTGCGTCAGTAGATTAAGAAGATGAAGGGCAACAAGCAAGAAGCACATTCTGCTGTTACTTTTCATTCTTTTCTCTATTACTTGCTCTTTTCCTGTATGTGATATGAAAGAAAGCCGGTGAGACAAGTTAGGCTGAAAGAGAGCATGTTTATAACAAAGGGATTTAAAAGAAGATGTTAACACTTTGGGTATATATATGTATAATTTTTACACTTGGAGAGCAGGGGTTAAATCTAACCAAGACAGAACACACTAGATGATTTCTTATTATCTACCTAAGCTTTGGTGAACCAGAGTTCTGCGGTACTTGTGATGGTGGGAATTAGCAGGTAGCTGGTAGAGTAGTCAAGGTGTGTGCAAGCTGGTCTGGACACTGCCATTATAAGAGGATTCGTTCAACTTCTTCAATTGTTCTCCTAATTCTCAGCCTTAAACAATGTATGTACACCTGCATTGGTTAGTCACTAGATTTTCCTAGGGCTGACAACTGCTAAAGATAACTCGAATTTGGCGTTATTGTTTATATTTGAAGGCCAACCCTCCTTGGGCGGCGAATTGCTAAAGATAACTCGATTTATATCATTATTATTTATTTGTGAAAGCCAACCTGTCGGTGTGTCCTAACTGTGGATGAAGCTAGAATATAGACCATGTGAGACTAGTGTCTGAATACCACCAGCCTTGGTGGACAGAGTTACTATGCATCAATACTGGTGTAAGTACCTGATGGAGTAGTTGAGTTGCAAATTGATTCGAACACCACTATTATGATTTATGAAAAGGAAATTCTAGCTGTGAATGCTTCTGCTGGATTGGCACCTTTTGCATGCCTCTCCATGTTTGCCTCCATCAAAGAATACGAAGAAATGGGGGGAGGACAATGATTGTGCAAATGCAATTACTCTTCTGTTTGCTCTCGCAACCTTTATTTGCTTGAATTAAGCAGCATTTTTGTTTATTGCTTACACATTTTCTGATCCTGCAGGCCTGTCTTCTTCCTGCACCCAAGGGAGTGACCTGTGCTAATTATGCTAGATGTGTGAATCAAATTCTACAGAATCTAAGCAATATGCAGGTGTCAATCTTGTCTTTATTTTGGTTTAGTTATTTTTCCTCTGTTTTTTATTCACTTTAAATACTTGTTCCAGCATAGTTTGTTTTGTGTTTCATATTCTCATTTTGATTTTATGTGGTTTGAAGTTGTGGCTAAGAATTCCATTGGAGAAATCTGATGATGATGAAGATAGAAGTCCTAACTCTATGGTGAGTAATTGCTGCATGACTGCTTAGTGAAGATCTCTAACTTTATGTCCCCTAGCTGTCAGACTGGTCATTACTGAAAGTCAGTGCCAATGACAGATGTTATAACATTCATCATAATTTTAATGGTCAATTGGTGGACGATATGGAGAGAGAAATATGAGAGATTTTGATGGAATTGAAAGTGATTTTTTATATCTGAGTAATAGCCTCTTTTCCCTTATTTATTTTTAGGGTAGCCATGAGATTCCTGTAGGTATAGAAGATTGGGTGTCTTTTGTATAAAATCATATATTTTTGTAAGATGTGCTACTTTTGGTATACTTGTTTTCGGGTATCTTTTCGCTCATTATCAATAATTTTTTTTCCTGATAAAAAATGGTTTATTCGGTGGCATGTTCTATGCTATACTTGGATCCTTCTGGCTAGCTCGTTGACTGTGATGATTTATTTCCCTTACTGATATTATCCTTCTGATAAGGAAGTGATTCTGGTTTTCTTTTTGGTGGTACTGGGGTTGTCCTGTTAAAAGTGAACGGAGTGTTTATTATTTTGTATTGCCTGCATTTATCTCAAGTCTGATATTTAATTATTGTCTCTGATAAATTTCCCGAAAGCTCCACTTTTCAAATTTTCATTTATGTTATTTGAGCTGTATGTCACTATGCTTGATTTGATAGATAAATCAGTACTTTAGTTTGATGACGGATTTTTTTATACCAAGCAGGGTGAAGAACATAGAGATTCATGGGAAATGTGGAACTCATTCCGCACTCTCGGTGAACATCACAGTCAGCTTTCAGTTGCACTTGATGTTTTGTATGTATATAAATTTGTGAAGTGTAGTTATTTTAAATTTAATGGTCTAGGTGATAAGCTCTGAGGAAAATTCTTCTTTGATATTCATTGTCGTGGTTATGTCAGTACACTTACATGCAATATTACTTGCTGCGTAGATCCTCATTACCCTCTGTGAATTCACTTGCGCGGTGGTTTGGGGAGCCTGTTAGAGCTGCTATAATTAATTCCAATGTAAGAAATTCAAGGGATTGCCCTTTTTTTCTCCACTGTTGTGCTTGATACTCCTTTTGTTCTAAGTAAGAAAATGTTACCGTGCTGATTCAACAGTCTTTTCTCACCAATGCCCGTGGCTACCCCTGTTTGTCAAAACGACACCAAAATCTATTGACGGATTTTTTCAACCACTCAATTCAGGTAAGCACATTAACATCTAGTTCAATGATTCAATATGAAGTTTTCCGAAAACAATATTGTTCAATGCATATTTGAATAAGTGGGTTAAAAAGTGGTGACAAGTTCATTGAGCAGCACTGTCTTTTGTTTTCTTGATAATTTACTGATAAATGCCATTACTTTGAGCTGTTTTATAAACTATAGAGAAATTGCTTCTTTATCTTTCTAAAACAAATTTGCTGATACATTTGTAGGGAAAATGTCTTAGCCCTGGGTAGATACATTTAAATTTAACAAATAGTTATTGTTACTGTGTTACAAACTCGGCCATATGTACATGTTCAACGTGGGTGTCTGGTAACATACTGTAACAGGTATATGTAGTTTTCACTTACTATTAGTGTATAAAGAATACTCCAGAAGTACTGTCACAAGTATGTGAAGGATGCATGTAACTTAAAGCACAATTCCATTGATCTTAACTGTTCCAATAAGGGGATTCTCTGGTTTGCTTTGTATCTCTTTTACAGGACAACAAAAATCCTGCCAGGAATTATCCAATATCATGTGGACATGGTTTTCTTTGGCTGGTTATTGTGTAGTTTCCCCAACTGAACTAACCAGTTCTTTTCGCAACCAAAGCAGAATTGCTTTGAGTATCTTGGGAACTGGTGCTCTGGGTTAAATAAATTGCTGGAAACCAATCTAGTTGTCTAATTTGAATTTTGACCATTTGACACATCTATTACTTTCACGACCAGTATGTAAGTAAGGCTATGGCTGGAAAGAGATAGAAGGATTAGCTGCCTAATTAGTAGATCTGGAAGCATTAGAATGCTAAAGCGGCTAGCAAGAAGCATAATGGCAAGTGCCAAAATTGGTCTTTTGATCCTAAGATACTTCAACCGCCTACTGCTTAATGGAGATAACTCTTCTGTAACTCCGTTGTAGGGGAGAAGACCTTTGACATGATGGAATATTAGCATGGTACATGATCGCTAAAAATAGGAGGTTCAGGAGCAGGTTAGTATTGATGAACTGAGTCTCATATGTTGTCTTCCATTATGCAGAGAACTGGTAGGATGATGACGCATCTGCCCAGTGAAGATCAGGTGGCACAAAAAATTCGACCATTTGGTGGACACATAGAATCATACTGAGAGAAAAGAAGATAGAATCATCCAGTCAGAACTGGATGTGGATATGGGATAATTAGTGATATGTCTAGAAAAGAACACACCGACTATACGAACAGTGTCTCATTGGTCTATGCCATGCAGAATATTATAAGGCTTTTTTGCTATTCTCTTGAGTCTTGGATCTGGAAACAACCAATTTCTTGGTTATTACAAAAAGCAAAAAAAAAAAGCATATTGCTAGACAATTTTTGAGCTGTAACTGCTTTTAACAATGTGAATTAGCCTCTTGGTGCTCTTTGTGATTAAAAAATAATGTTAGCATATTTGGGGTGGTAAATAGGTTGAGCTGAATGAGATGCAGCAGAATAGACTACCCAATAGTCCGGGTTCCATATTTACTGGCAGATCTTCAGTAAGGTACCTAACCAAACTAACCCTGTCATGATAATTGACTTGTCAACCCTGAAGAGAAGTTTAAGGAAAACCAAAAATTATTGGGGCGACATAACAAATCAACATAAGAAGTTCGCCATGGTTGATAAAATAATTTTGGGAAATGCTTTTACTCTTGGTGATTTGTCTTCGCCATATGCTTTATTTCTGTTATTCATTCTGTAGGACTGCAAAAAATAGTTCAGCACAACAATTGCTGCAAAGTGGTGTGGAAAAGGAAATTGGGTCACTACCAGAATGTGAGACAGCCTCGGATGGAAACCCCTTGGGAGTGTTTGGTTTCACTGTCTAGTTTCATTAGGAAATCAACTAAAAGTTATGAGTCAATCTTGGTGTAGGTACACAGTGGTGGTAAACGAATGGACACTTGTCGGTGACTCATTTGGGGAAGAGGATTAAATATGAAGAAGAGAGTTCAGTAGCCTGGTCATATGAATAGCCAGTTATAAGGCATGATCTTGAAAGAGAATTGGAGCATTGCCTGGTGAAAAAAATTGTGTATAGCATGAAGGAGAAATAGAAATGAGAATTTGAGTGTCAGGGAGTTCTATTAACTTGATTAAAAGGGTGGAGTGTTTGAGGAGGTGAACGAAATTGGGATTCTTTAAAACTGAAGAGCAAGTAGGACACCTAGTGTCTGGGGAGTTGTAGGGAATTGATGTTGTTTGAAACTGGAGAGTAAGTGGGCAAGTAGTACTTACACTACTGCCATTTTATTCATCAAGATTTTTCGCGTTATGTGCACTTGTGCCTTTTTAATTCATTTTTAGTAACTCATTACCTAAATTTTGTACATAGCTTGTGGTTTGAGCTGATATATTGGTAGGTTTGTTCAGCTTGGTCCAAATCAGTTTTGAAAAAATTGCCCACAAATGAGTAACTGAATTTTTCGCCTAACGGCTCAAATAACATGCACATGTATCGGTACTTGATGGATATGCAATTTCTTCGATGATATAGTAATTCATCTGTTTATCAGGGTTTTCAATATTTTCATTAGATTGAATGATCTTTTTTAAGCTCACGTATTTTTGTTTAATGTGCTTAGGCTACCGATTTGAGTGTAGCATTTTCATAACATCTAACCATTTGGTAGCAAGTTGAGAATATGTTATCTTGTTGTCATATCTACTCATTTTCATTTGCTGCTGAGTTATCTCCCGATTTGTTATCTGCATTTGATTCTTCTACTTGTCTTGTTGGATAATCGTATGATTTTCTTCATTTTTGGGATCTTACCATGAACAATCTTGCAAATGTCTCCTGCAGATAGTCATCTCTGGACAGCAAATGCAGAATTTCCCCACGGGAACTTCAGTGTCAAATTCTCACAGTAGTAATAATCAAAGTGAGGGTGTTGAGGGTATGGCGTTGAACAGGATTTGAGATTTATTTTAATAATCAGAAAGTTACAATTATGTATTTTAAGCTGCCTTAGTTTCAATCCGATCTTTTGTTTTGTCCTACTTCACAGTTTCTTTTTCCATTGTCACCGGTAATACTCGTGATATGTTAAGTATCCATAGAACCACCATTTTGGTTGTCCAGTCAGGGCTGAAGTCCTACAGAAATTGACCTGTATCCTACATATTTCATGTATATGAAATGCCAATTTACATATTCACCTCGGTCTCCTTAATTATTTGTACACTCTTGTCTCCTTCTCTTAACTCCATATAGTAAGATCTCATCATAAAAATGTTCGTTCCTATGAGTTTCAAACCATACAGTTTCCCCCCCTAACCTATTTGCATCTGAGTGGCCTTATGAAATTTTCATCCTTCGTGAACCCCTTGGTATATAAAACAATTGACCACCATATTCTCTTTCGATCGTCAGAGCATGCCCCTATGGGAATGCAGGAATTAGGTTGTCTATTCCTTTATATTCAGTCTTATTGTTAGCAGATTGCTTTAGTTTGTATTAACATTGTTCAGGCATGCAGCGACATCCGCTAAGGTCATACCTGGACTACATTGCTTATTTATACCAGAAGATGGATCCACTTCCTGAACAAGAACGCTTTGAGGTAGTGTATATCCTGTGCGTTTGGGGATGTTGTTGACCTGTTGGTTCGTTCGTATTAAGTTTCAATGACACACCGACCTTTTTCTTATTCAGCTTGGTTATAGGGATTACTTACAGTCTCCCTTACAGGTGCATGCTTTATTCTCTATCTTCATAATTTTTTTCTTTTTAAGTATAGGTAGCTGAACCTTTTTTTAATTCATTTCTTTCCGTCAGCCTCTCATGGACAATTTGGAGGCCCAAACTTATGAAACATTTGAGAAAGATACGACCAAGTACATACAGGTACGTGTAAGCTTATTGTCTGGCAGTAAAACATAAACCAAACTTAGTGTGGGGTTTGTTTGTAGTTACTATAGTTTAGAATGTTTTGAAGTGCTAAGCAATGGGGCTTTTACAAAAGAAATTGATAATGGCATACTTTGCAACTATCATATGCTTGTTGTGTGCTGCTTTCTGATTGAAAGAAAAATATCTATTGAAATTTTATCTGTTATCATCTATTGTTGTTTTGGGGAGAAACAAGGGGCTACCTTGTTAAGGAGGTATGCAGATGTTGACAACATGGTGTTAGCTAGAGATCATACTCTTTCATTGTGCTTAATATTCAGATTTTTGGTGAGCACAAAGCGGAAAAAAGCTACAAGGCCCGCTTCACGCTTTAAGAGAAGCTTTCGCTTCATTGAAGTGAAGCACAAATTATAAGAAAAAAAGCCAAAATAAATAGAGACAATATATAAGCAAAAGTTCAAATAAAAGCTAAAAACTAGATATTACACAATACTTTATAGACCATAGAACAAACAAAATTAAAGATACTAACGGTTCAACATCTAATTCTTATTCTTCTATAGTTCTACCTCGACAAGATTTTTTAAATATTTTTTTCCTAATTATCATTATATTGCTCATCATCATCTTCAACTCCATCCTCCTCCTTTTCAATTTCATCTAGGGATAAACTTGTACTACTTATTTTCTTCTCCTAAGTAAACTTCAAGTATTCCCCTTTAACCATAATGGTTCTTCTCAACTCCACTTGCCTCTGCATCAACACCCTAAGTGAAATCAGAATCTCCCTAAAAAATGCTTCAACTTTAGCATTCCAACAACGATTAGTCATTCACTGATATCATCAATATTATCCAAAAGAATTGGATTAATTGTTTTGTTAGCATTGTAAAGACGTCTCAAAGTTCTTGTGTATTTTATGAACACTAGGTCATGTTGAGGTGCTTCAGGGTTCTCTTCCTCAATGACCAAGTGTTCAAAAATATAATAGAATATCAAGGCGTCCTTGCAATGCTCACAATGGATTGATCCACTTCTTTTGCATGATATTGATGATATCAATAAATGACTAAACTGGAGTTGAGAATGCTAAAGATAAAACAATTTTTGAGAGATGTCTTGTGGTGTAGCCGAAGAGGCAAGTGGAGTTGAAGAGAACCATTATGGTTTAAGGGGGAGGTACTTCAAGCTTACATCGGAGGGGAAATGAAGTAGCTACAAGTCTATGCCTAATTCATGATGATGGAGTTGAAGACGATGATGAACAATATAATGAAAACTGAGGAATGCAAGATTTTGACAATTTTGTAGAAGTAGAGCTTAGGAGAAGAAGGATTAGATGTTGGACCATTAATAGTCCTGATTTTGTTTGTCTATGGTTTATGAATGATTTTGTAATATCTACTTCTTAGTTTTTAATTTGAACTTGCTCATATATATTGACTATTTGTTTTGGTCTTTTTTCTATTAATTGTGCTTCAAAAGAAAGAGTGCTTCGGCTAAAGCGTGAAGTGGGACCTTGTCATTTTTTCCGCTTCTCACACCCTGAAACATTGATTAGAATGTGTACCCTAACTGTTCTAAAGAAAACACCTGTGAAGGGTCTTTCCTTGAAAATGTCCTCGAACATCAAATATATATCATGAACTGCACATGGAGTCCAATATATGTGAGGGAACACTCCCTTCAACATATGACCCGCTTTAACATTTTCATCTGCATTATCTGTAACAATTTGGACAACATTCTCTGCACCGGTCTTCTATATAGTGTTCTGAAAGAAGAACATTTTGATGGAATCAATAGACAAGTTGCTCCTAACAATGGATTCAAGAAATGAGCTTTTCTTTGGAGAATTCACCAACTCATTGCTGTTCATTTTTTTGGTTCTTATCATCCTCTTATCCATCATGATGGGACATTTAAATTTGTTCAATTCTAACGCGATGATCCTCCACAATTTATTTTTGTTTCTTCCACTTCTTTAGTTAGATAATCAACTTCATGATAAGTGGAGGGCTTCATTCCCGCACCACATTGGTCTACGATCTCCATGAAGGCTCCAAAAGGGTCGGTAGAAAGACACAATTGAAGGGGAGCCTGCATCATAAACCCACCGTGAAAAGGCGGCAACTGCACGTTCCCTCAAATGTTCCTTGGCAACATCATGCAAACTTTTTTAATTGCTTTTCCCTGCATTATCTCCTGACTTCTACGGAAAATAAAACAGTAAAGTACTTTTCCTACCAATTGATCCATAACTTGACGAGACTATTGTGTTCTTGCCCCTTTTTGTGATTTTGCAGGAAGCGAAAAATCCACAATTTCACGCTCTTCTATTTCTTCTTCTTCAACATCATCGTGAAGATTAGTTGCATTTCGTTGATCTGAAATTTAACTTTTGAACTCCTTTTTTTCCCCAACATGCTTTTTTATTTCTTCACAATCTCTGGGCATTTTGCACAATCTGTGACATCACTATAAATTACCAATAAGACGTTTGTGGTAAAAAATTCCACCTTGAAATGTATTGTCACAAAAAATACATGTGACTTAACTACTATTGGTCTCACTAGCTCTTCCACCACATTTCCAAGCTGGGTCAGACTGAAACATTTTTAATCACGGTCATTGTTAAGAAATAAATGGCAAGGCAGTTACATTTTTTCCCAGAACAGTAGTAGAATTGGAAAAAAAACAGAGCACTGGCAGGCAGCAGTAGATGTTGAGAAAAAAACAGAGCACTAGCAGGTAGCAGTAGATGTCGAGAAAAAAAACCCAGAACACTAGCAAAAAAATTCAGCATGGCAAAAAAAAAAACAAGAAAGAAGAACAAAAAGAACCCTAGCACTAGCAGCACTAGTAAGAAGAAGAAGAATTAATAAGAGGAAGAAATTACCTGAAAGCAAAGAAGAAGAGCTGCAAAACCCTAGTCGAGCTTTTTGAAATTCATGAAATAGGATTTCTGAAGTTGCGACTTATTTGTGTACTTATAATTGACCTTCTAAAAAGGCTTCAACACAAAATTACCATTGTGCTGAAGCGCGCTTCTGCACTGGAGGCAATCACTTCTCTTCAACAGTCTCACGTCAGGTCTTCAAAGCGGCTTCACGTCGCATCTCCTTGCTTTATCGCTTTATGAAGCGCTTGCTTTCCAGAAAGTTGTGTATATTCCTTATCTTTTTTCTCAAATATTTTCTTGTGATGTTTGAGGAGTCTCATAATTTTATCTAATTGCAGAATGCAATTCAGATATATGTTCAAGTTGGAATTAGGAACTTGGAATTGAATCTTATAATGAACAAAATTCTTCTAAACCATACCGTATGGTCCTACTAAAGCAAAGGGTTGTTTGAATTCGCTATCCTAATAATTCATTCTTTTGCATTTTGAAGTCAGTGAATGATGGTTGCCCTTTCTCTTAACTTGCATCCTTACCAGTAATAGCCAAAGAGTGCAATAAAATTTTCCATCTGAAGAAGGAAACTATAGGCTCTTTTATGGGTTGTGTATTTAACGTTTTGCCTCGTTAGTCACATAGTTGAAAACTATAACGTTTTGCTTTGCTCTCCTAAATTCTGTGTAGACCATACTATCTCTCTTTCACTTGATTTCTTTACCTAGTCCTTTAAATTATTCACGATTTCCTTTTCCTGCATGATGAGGAAGAGTCTGTGATTTATTTAGTATTGTGCCTCAACAGTATTGCTTTGCTAGTATAATTGTCTTCCATGATCACTGTTGACTCACTCCTATTCTGGCAGTATCAAAGAGCAGTTGCGAAAGCTTTAGTGGACAGGGTTCCAGATGAAAAGGCATCTACAATCACTACTGTACGGGTTTTCTCTTGAGAATTCTCTGTCTTGCTTTTGATGTTAAGTTACTCACTTAAATGGCTCGGGATGTTGTCTTGAGTTTAATTTTTGTGGCATTTTCAGCTGTTAATGTGACTTGCTCAAATGCTTGTTGTAGGTCTTGATGGTTGTTGGGGCTGGACGTGGGCCTCTTGTCAGAGCTTCATTGCAGGTTTAAATATCTTCGTCTAGAGAATGTCAAAACTAGGAAGAAAAATTATGCATTTGCCTTGTGCCAATAAATCATCTTATGTTTTTTGTTTACCTTGTTGCTGACAGGCTGCTGAAGAGACTGGACGCAAGTTGAAAGTTTATGCTGTCGAGAAAAATCCAAATGCAATCGTCACCCTACATGTAATCAATTCGCTGTTGTCTTTTGTGATTTAGTTTCATGAACTTTTGATGTGTGGCCATTGTTGATATTCATTTTCTTCTCAAGTATAGAATGTGTTTAGTTCTCATAATCTCCAGTAGCTATTCAAGCTGGTTGAAAAAAGAAAATGCTGGATTTCTTAATTTTTGGGCTGTTAATATACTAGTGTATATTTAATTAATTTGAACTCTTGAATCTTGAGAAAGTTAAATTGAAATGAATGGTGTCAAACATGGTGAGGCATCCCAAAATTTTTATAACTGATTTTTATAAAAAATGTTACCTGATATGTGTAAATGGAGAAAAGCATAATTTGCATACTAGAAAAATTGTGATTTCCTTGCATCTAGTGTCTGCTAGGTTTGAGTTGGTCTCTTGGCCATGTATACATTCTATGGAAGTCCATATCAAATCTAACAAAACAAGAATATTACCTTATCTTCTTTCTTGTGGAGTAAAGAGTACTCCACTTGGTCTTTTAACAAAAGAAAATGACGACTCTGCTTGAATTAAGAATTTACTAGTTGGGGGCTCCTCTTGCGTTGGATATGTCTTTTTTGCCAATGTTCTATCAGAAAATGCCACTCTAGTCTCTACCCCACAAAGGTATGGGTAAGGTTTGCATACATCCTCCCCGCCGCAGATCTCACTTGTGGGATTACACTGAGTATCGTTGTTGTTGGATCCTGGGCAGTAGATTGTATTAGGCCTTGGGGATTAATTATAGTTGAACTGGACTGAATCCACATAGTTTCCTTAGTTTAGTGCATGTGACATCACTTATGGATTCAGGGTCTTTAGCTTTTTTTAAACTGAAAAAATAATAATATAAAATGGGGTGTCTTTGTTGACTTCAAATTTGATGGAAAATCCAAATTTTTAATTGATGTTTTATTCTCTTTCCATAAACTTTTTTTGGAAGATCTGTGAGCAGACGGACTTCTACTTTACTATGTTAGCGGACTCTCACCAGTGTTTCCTTTGGTGACCGCTATTTTTGACAGAGCTTACTAAAGATTGAGGGCTGGGAAAAACTTGTCACCATAGTTTCAAGTGACATGCGCTGCTGGGATGCTCCCGAGAAAGCTGATATTTTGGTATTAAACTGACTCTTCGGATGCGGAAACAAACCATTTTATCCATAAAATATAATGTTTGATCTTTCATTTGCAAATCCTCATTTGAATTCCTCTCATCATTTATTTTTTACTAATACAGGTTAGTGAATTGCTTGGGTCATTTGGAGACAATGAGCTGTCACCTGAGTGTCTTGATGGTGCTCAAAGATTCCTGAAAGAAGACGGAATTTCAATTCCATCATCGTATGTGTTCAGATATTATATTGTCATTTGCTTTTCATATTAAAGGATATACGCTGGTTTAACGCGATACACAGAGTTCCATCTCTGGTGGTGAATTGAAAATCATGAGTATGGTTAATACTGCTCATTGGCAAGCATCTGTCGTAGGAATGTGCTCATTAGTTCTCACGTCTGATAATTTTAGATTGTTGTGGTTCCGCTTGAACTTATTTGGAGAGGTACAGTGATTACCTTTTGGTGACTTAAACACATAAAATGGTGATTTGTCTCCATGACACGGGATGACTTTCTTTCCACTTCTCCCTGTAGTTTCACAATTTAATATATCCTTGACTGCGAATTTCTCAATCGACCGAAAAATGGAATAGTTTCGTCTATACCTAGAAGTACTTACTAGTATACCATCATATTGATTTCCTTTGCTTATCTCAGGTATACAAGTTTTTTCCAGCCTGTGACTGCTTCCAAATTATACAATGATGTAAGTTTTCATCTTTTATATTATATTTTATATATATATATATATATATATATATTTATATATATATATATATATATATATATATATAGGGGTTCATTGATGATTGACCTCCATTTTGAGTTGTTACATGCATTGGTGCTATTGTCACAGATCAAATCTCACAAAGATCTTGTGCACTTCGAAACTGCTTATGTTGTCAAGTTCCACCGTGTAGCAAGGCTTACTTCTCCTCAACCAGTAAGTTCATTTAAGTCAAAAGGATCTTGATTTAAGTTCTATAATTTTCGAGAATTGAGATTAGAAAATAAGTGTATAAACTGTTGAAAAGACTAAACATTCAAACTGTTCAAAACTCTGATACAAGTTGCTTGTACTGCTGAGCCAAGGGAATAGAGATTCATAAAGTTATCTTTGTGAATTCTCTCCCTTCAAAATGTTGCAACTGTTATTGGAAAAGACAAAAAGAGCTTAGTACATAAGCATAATTATATTTGTAGAATTTATGGAATCAACTTCATGTGTTCCATGACTGGTGAAGTCAGTACCATGAATCAGAATAACACCTATGTTTTCCACAAGAGCAGGAAAGAAAAAAGTGAAAAATTAATGATGCTTGAAGAAGGAAAATGTTGACTCTATAAGTAACAGTGGTTTTGGAATGTGGTGCATCTCATTTCTACCTCACTGTAGTGAACCACATCATATGTCCTGCAGAATGTGAAGAGAACCTGGCGTCCACAGTGCTTCTTTCACTAGAAATATGAAGAGGGAAAATCACACAAAAAGAATAGAATTAGTAAGGAAAGAAGGCATAGGTTCCAGCAGCACCAACTCAAATGTATTCCTTGATGCAACGTATTCATGTATGTCATTGGGAGGAGCTTTCACTTCTGTAACTTACATTTGAATATTCTATATTTTTCGTAGGTCTTTACATTCAATCATCCGGAGGACTCAAATAGGAAAAGCAATCACCGGTATACAAAGCTACGATTTGAGATACCCACTGACACTGGATCAGCCCTGGTTCATGGTATTTGTTATGCTCATACTGATTTCATGTGCTTTACTTTGTCTGGGAACTCCATAAATATGAAGAATGATATTTGTAGTTACTAGTCAGCTACATATTCAGAAATTTATAGTCATGGGTGGCAAAGAAGAGGGTTGTCTGAACACGCTCGCATTGTTAAATTATTGCTGGATAATAATCTAATATAGTCGAACTGTTGCCTTAGTCTTGAATAATGGTGTAAAGATAGATACACTAAAAAAAATCGTGACATTTTAGAGATACACATTGAACCCAGTCTAATATCAATCCAGAACAAAAATTATGTTCCTGTGTTACTAGTTTCACAATTAACTCAACTGTTGAACCATAGACTTTATTTATTTTTGGCAAGTGTGGGTTGGTTTCTCTAGTACCTAGTTTACAAGGAATGTGTCCTACTTCTGCTCAATTGTTTCCCATCTGTTTTTACTTTTAAGTTTAGAGTAATTGTTCATCCTTGTGACTTCATTTTGTTGATGCCAATGGTAACCTACCGATGAACGTATAGAGAAAAAGGTTTCTGTTTTAGTGTTTAATGCTGTCAAATGTTATCGTCTAGTTTAAATGTTTAGCATGTAGAATCTATCTTCTTCCCATGAGCAATGGGAATGGTAGAAAGTAGTACATAGTTCTGGGTGATCTTTTGAACTGATTTGGTGTTAGACTGTTGGTTTTACCGATGCTTGGTTTACTAAAGCTTTATATAAGAATAGTTTCTGTTTACTCCTTGACTTCTCATTGATTTTACCTATGAATAACAGGTTTTGCTGGTTATTTTGATGCTGTACTTTACAAAGATGTTCATCTTGGTATTGAACCATCAACAGCAACACCTAACATGTTCAGCTGGTATGTTATTCTTTATTCTGCCTACTTTTTCTGGGGGCTTGTTAGAGGCATTTGACCTCCAATTTTTTCAATTGTCTAACCTTGTCTATCAAAAGTGATAGTTGTATATTCAAACACCATCTCTTTAGCTATTATTTTGGTTAGGGTTTAATTATCAACAATTCCTTTTTCTTATCAGGTTCCCTATATTTTTCCCATTGCGAACACCTATGTGTGTTCAACCGGGTATTCCTCTAGAAGTTCATATTTGGCGTTGTTGTGGTACTTCAAAGGTAATTACTTCCTTGCATGTTTTGTATACTTCCCATTCTGTATCTATCACTAGGGTAATAGTTTTGAGGATAGCTACATAAAGTGATTTGAATAAATTTCGAGCTGGAGTTTCCCCAACGATCACCTCTTGCAGTAGCATATGTCCATACTCAAGAACTCCATGTGAATTTGCTCCCATCTTCATTGACTTATTGCTTGATGTAAAATAGGTTTGGTACGAGTGGGGCGTGACTTCTCCCAGCTCATCTCCTATACACAACTGCAATGGTCGCTCATACTGGGTTGGATTGTAAGAGTTTCTTCAGTGTGTTTTGAGCTTTCGAGATAGCATGACGTGATATTGAACTTCAAATGGGTAACAAGTCTAATGTTACTTGTTAAAACTGTCGTAATCATGGCTTCATATCGCTCATCTTTCGACTCCAACTGGTGCTCAACATGCCAAATTGATTGTCTGTGCACTTCATGGTGCTTTAAATTTTTTCAGTAGAAATTTTGTAGAGTTTAGGTTCAGATAAACCTTAAAACTGCTGTAGTAAAAATAATCCTTTTCTTTTAATGAATGAATGTAGTTTGGTTTGTGCTATATGTGATCCTTTTTTTTTTATGTAAAATCCTACAACATATTGTCGGTCATCACCATTATTGATCATCATTTAAAAATTTTGAGATATTTTGTTGATATAATATTAGATCAATTTAAATATAGATCAAACAAATAGTCTTAACTATTTCTGTTCATATCTCAATATAGACATCTTAATAGTTAGATGTGTATTTAGATTTAGACAGTGTTCATTTTAATATTTAGATGTGCATTCAAATTTAGATTTTTTATAATCTTAATAAAAATAAATCAGCACTACATCAACTTGTTACTAAATTCTGATTGTACATTGCAAGATCTATTCGGGATGAATTTCACATTATTTTCTCTATACTCAGAATTTGGATTTGATACTTCTAATTAAGCAATTTTACTATAACTTAGGTTGATCTTTTAAGTTTTTTGTTCAAGTTGCAAAGAAAAAAAAAGGAATAATATATTGGAATTAAACCTAGTATGAGGACATCTTTGGACCTTCTTAGAATATATTTAAATTAATATAAAGAGAGACAAAATGAGCATTGATTCTAATTTATAACGATAATGACTCTGCATTTCTTTTTCTTATATCAAAAAAATTAAATAATGAATCTACATTTTTTCCTAATATTAAAACAAAAAAAAAAGATCTTTTTTCTTATATTAAAAAATTAAATAATGAATCTACATTTTTTTCCTAATATTAAAACAAAACAAAAAAAAAGGTAAGATAATGACTATAGATATTTTTATATCCTCACAAGAGTTCATCTCACATTTGTCTTCCCTAGAAATCTACTATGATAATTTTTTGGACATGTCAAAAAAAACATTTTAAGCTAGCGGTATCTTTGTTCTTTTGTAGTAAATAAATAAGATATTTTATTTATGTTAAAAATTAAACTTACATATTATAAATTATATTAAAAATATTATAAGTTCTAATTAATAATTCAATTAAAAATTATAGTAAGAAAATATTTAAAATAAATAAAAAGAATTTAAATTTGAAATCTATACTACTCAAATTCATTTAATTATCAATTGAGTTTCACATGATCATGATATCACGACTTAAATCAATAACACATAGTAACTATTTTGAATCTAGGTCGATACAAATTCGACCTTGGAGTTAAGCTACACCGAACTTATTTACATATAAACTTGAGTTTTGCCTTTCTAAACCTTTTTTTAAGAAAAATCTCATTTTCAATCGGGGGCAGGACCGAATCATCTGAATTTTTTCGATTGATCGGAAAAAATTATTTTTTATGTATATAGTAGATATTGAATTCCAATCAATTAATTCACGCTTACTTCTTCAAATTTTAAACCTTTTAGAAAAAAATAATCTTAATTTTTCTACTATTTTCGATATGATATTCGATTAAACCGTAAATAACAATATCGCACATAAGGTCATGTAACTTTCCATCTCTCACTCCTACTTGCCCAAAACAAACTAGAAAATGCAACTATTTTATTTCTTTCATTTTCAACTCAATTCCATAAAAATAGAAATAAATTTGAATTATAACTAAAAAGAATCATTTTTTTTAGATAAATTCCAAAAGAAAACAATCACTACTGATCATGAAACAAAAAAATATTATTATTATTATTCTTTTTCTTTTTTTTTTTTTTACAAAAAGAGGACCCCTCAATCACTAATATAAAAAGGACAAAAAACATATGGTACCATATGCATATAGCCCATTGTTTCTCTCTAGAATTATGTGTTCTAATAATTAAATTAATTAGCTGGAAAAAAAAACTGATGAATATTAATTAATTATAATAGATCAAAAAATTCAGAATACAACTTGTGTATTCATAACAAACCACCAAAATATTGGCTGTGTTATTTGCATAGAGCCAAAGATAATAACATAATGTCACATGGGTGCCTATAAATATTTCTCCAATTTTTGTATATTATAACATCAAAATAAATAAAGCAAGCATAATGTATTCTACTTTTGGGCAATTTTTTTTTTTAACATAATAATAAGGATTGTGCCTCAATCTCAAGTAAATTTTAGTCTATTATATAATTTTGCTTATATTCATGTCACTCTATTTAATGCGTAAAATTAGGCGAGAGATACTGATATTTTAAACTGATAATTTTAATCATTGTTTCAAATGTAATTAGAAGGTAATTATTTTTCTACCCAGAAATAAAATTTAAACCACGATATTGCAAGATAAAACATGGAATAGTTATTGTAAATAATGTTAGAGTTGGGAATTTAAAAAACTAAGAATTGTCTAAATTTGTGAATTCACTTGGAGTATATATTACCCAAATTATAGCTTGTTTTGGGTAAATGAAATTAGGTGAACTATGTTATATGACAAAACATAGATACAAATTAAAAGAAAAGCATTATCCTAGTGAATGTGGTACTTAACGTGAATTCGAATTTAATCGAGCTTTAATGTGAATAACGAATACTGAATGAAAAAAAATAAAATAAATATAAGTTACAACTTACTAGATTACTCCTATTTAATAATGGTAAACTAAAATTAAAAGAAAAGCAATTGGGACTTAACGAATATTGTGCATATATATTTCTTTAAAATAATATATATTTCTTTAAATTTTAAGAGTATAGTTGGATATAATTATCAACTTTTGCCTTTTGAACTTTTAAAGTGATAATTATTTCACACAATATAACAAATAAAAGGAATTTAAAATAATAATATAATTGCCGATATATTATAATTGACAGTAATAATAAATATGAGCATACATTTAAAATCAACACTCTATATAAATTTCGTTTAACTTAAGACTCTGAAGCTAACAACATTAACTCAATTATCGTTAAATATTTTTGCGACAATATATAAAACTGTTAAAAAAGAAAATACACTCTCACACTACATATCTCTATTATTATAGTATCATGATAGATTCTTAAAACTAAAACCAAAGTTAAAATGAAACAAAAAAAAAGTAAAATAACTATGCTATATTTATATATATATATATATATCTACTATCTCAACCCTATAAATACCTCCAACCATTCACAAATTAAATCATTCACTCACCATTTCTCCAAGAAAATACATTTATTTAATTTATATATTTTTCACAATGGCTTCCAAGAAGTTTTTCTCTACTCTTGCTCTATTGCTTTCCCTTAACCTAATTTTCTTCACGTTTGTTTCAAGTTGTAACACTTGCCCTAAACCTAAACCTAAACCAAAGCCATCATGTCCACCACCACCATATGTACCAAAATACAAGACTTGTCCAATTGATACCTTAAAATTAGGTGTTTGTGCAAATGTTCTTGGATTAGTTAATGTTGTTGTTGGTTCACCACCAGTCACACCTTGTTGTAGTCTTATTTCTGGACTTGCTGATGTTGAAGCTGCCCTTTGTCTTTGTACTGCTCTTAAGGCTAATGTCTTAGGGATTAACCTTAATGTCCCTATTTCATTGAGCTTGCTTCTTAATGTTTGTTCCAAGAAAGTTCCTAATGGATTCCAATGTCCTAATTAGTTACAATTGTTTGATTTGAAGTTTAAAGATAGGTAGCATCAGCACCGACTCTATCAAGTCAGAATCGAATTGATTTTTCTTTTTGTTGACTTTTTTTTTTTAATTCATTCGTGAATAATAATTTAAGGATGCTTCCCTTTTCATTGTTTGTATTTTGGTTGTGCCTAAGTGTTAGATTGGTAAGTGTCTTATTTATCAATTGAAAGTTCTTTATGATTGAGATTGTATTCAAAGTTTATTTTCTTGGAGAAAGAATAATAATTTAATTTCTATATATTTTGCATATCGATTATCGTATTATTTTTTTTAGTTTAGTTGTGATTTGAGTTGAGAGGTTTTTATATTCGATTATAAGCCTTATATATTGATGGTGTATGAAATATCTATAGGATCGATCAGTTTTACTTAAAAGATAATTATGTGTAATTTATTCATTGATACTTTTAAATTTTAAAAAATGTAAAAAAAAATATTATATAATAGATCACGTTATACTATTAGTGTAAAAAGGGAAAAAAGGTTCCTAAAAAAGAAAAAAACATACCATACTTTTCCAAATTAGCTTAATTAGAGAGGGAATTAAAAAGAATAATAGTTTCATCTTAGTTTAAAGAAACTTTGAGGTTAATTATGTTAATATATTAAATGGAATAGATTAAATTAATTTTCTATTTTCAAATATTATTTAGTTTTAACCTTATGACTATTCGCACATAAAATCACTTACATTGTTATCATTCGTTATAAAGAAAATTTATGATATCTCTCACTAAGAAAATATGTACCAGAAATAAGTTTGAAATTATAGAAAAATAAAATAAAATATGGTAAAATAAAGAAATAAAAGACGAGTTTATATACCACATATGATGTTCTTTTAAATTTGGCAACTAATCTTAATTTTTTCTGACCCTTGGTTCGAAATCGAGACTCTAATTTACACCTTGTTTCAATGATTGTTACAAATTATTTCATATTATAGTGTATCGTACAGTATTATTTTAGTAGATACATTATTTTTATAGATTGCATCATTCTTTATATTACATAATGTCACACATTCATGATGATTTGAATGATAAATTAAACCTACAAAAAAAAAGTTTAGTACAAAGTAGAACTACTATGAAAAAGTATGGATAAAGCTGAAATATGATTATTAATGCAAAGTAAGTGCACGATCACACCAAATCGATCGTTACATAAAATGAATCATTTCATCATTATTCTACTCGTTTTTTTTGTTGATAGTTCTTTGATTATAACGTTTCACAAAACATATTTAAGACCACAAAACTAAAAAATATCATAGTATATTTGACATATCTTTATCTATAACCACAAGAACTGTCTTTTTTTAAAATTTTTTTTTTATATCAAATCAAAATATAAAACACAAATTGGAACACTATAGCTAGCTAGGATCCAGTCTTCAAATAATTTTTTGAATCAAAGCCACAAATAAAATTTTCTTTGTAATATTTATTAAGTTCTTTTTCATATAAAAATATAAATAGAAAAATAGAAAAATTTACCTAATTATTTTTAGTTTGTACTCTCTTAAATTTTAAAATTTCTTTATTATATAATATTTTTTAATTAGTTTTTATTGGCCCATGGGCCGGCCCTAGCAATATTTCTCAAGCCCCACAAATCGACAAGCTTATTCAGGCCAGACTAAAAATTTCTATTCTCAAATGGACTCCAAAAATCATATCCCAACCCTATTAAATCCCAGGCTAGGTCAGGCCGGCCCAACAGGCCTGACCCATATTAACGACTCTACTATATTTTATGCAATTTCCATGATTATATTCTTTAATATAATAAATATTTTTTGTTTCCTATAAAATGCTAAAGTTCTCCGTTGTAGCAATGGTTATTTGCAGATTGACCATAGTGACGGTCACCTGAAATCCGGGTTCGAATCCCGGCAACGGAATAAATTTTTTCAATTCAAAATCAAACGCGATAAATAGTTATTGATTTATTAGTAATGGTTTAACGATTTTAATTTTTTTTTGGTCATTGATTCTTAACGTTTTAAGATTTTTTTCTTAATAGATTAAATGATAGCACGATAGTAAATTACTCTCTCTGTCTCATATTAGATGAGCATCTTACTAAAAGTATTTGTCTCATATTACTTTATCACTTACCCTTTTGATAAATACGACTTTTAAAAGTTTAAACACATTTTGAAGATATTTCTTTTAAAAGTTTACTTGATCACTTTTAATTCATTTATAATATAATTTTAATACATATTACAAAGAACATTTTATTATTCACATATAATACGAATTTTAATGATGAATAATACATTTATTACACATTTTAATACACTTATAGTACAATGTGACAATATTTTACCAAACAAACATGATATATTTTAAAAAAAACAATTATAATTCATATATATTGCATACACAATTCACTTTTAATACATATTAAAGATTTAACAAAGCATTGCTACAAATGGTAATAAAAAAAAGTATCGCTAAAATCAGTAATTATTTTTTAAAATGTATTAATTTATGTAAATTTTCCAACTTAAAACTTAGATAGAACTTATGAAGCCCAAAAAGAAATTGGGCTGTCCTTCACCATAAAATAGTGGGCCTTCAAATTGGTTAAGCCCAGACAATCGTGAAGATAGGCCCACAATCGTGAGGAGGATATATATACACACATATGTATATCTATTTTAATATATAGTTTTTATATATGATGTATGAATTTAATTTTTAAAAATTCCAACTTCAAATATTATGTCTGTAGTATTATATAGCTGAAATTTAATTACTTTTGTTTGAATTAAGTTATATGTACATTTTACGCAAAAATAACATTTATTCGTATCAATCTTCCATTAAAAATAAAATACAGTATTAAGTCGTGTTTTCGATATTTTTCTTTCAAATTTATATTTATTAGGTAAATAAACTTTTGTATGATAAAAAAAACTATATTAAATAGATATTATTCTATTAAACATAATTTATATTTAAAAATATCTAAATTAATTAAAAAACATATAATATGCATCGATCGATGTGAATAAATTTTATTTATTCGTAAGGTTCAATATTTATATATATAAATTTATTCTTCCTATGTCTCTCAACTCCCATTTCTCCACCTACCTTTTTGACCAATATTTTTTATTCCACCACTTTGATTTTTTTGTTTTTTTATATAACAACCACCACATTTCATTATTAGTTTCACATTTTTCTTATAATATAAAAATAAAAATATCCAACCCCATATCTCCATTTTTTTTCTTGATCTTAATTAGGTTTAATGGATTCATTAATTATAATTAATGATGATGAAGAACCTCAAGTAGAAGAAGAAGATCAATTAATTAATTATACTTGTTCATCATCTATGGTTGAGACAAGTACAAGCCTTGTTTCAAGAAGTACAACTAATTATTTTGTTATGGGCAAACATCGTATGGCTGCTGCTATTTCTTCTCTTGATCAACAAATCCAATTCATTCAGGTTTTATTTTTTTAAAAAAATATTTTCTTTTTTTCGACTTTTTGAAAAGGTTGGCTTTATAAGATTTTAGAAAATATAAAGATAGATCGATGAACTTGAAGAGTTGATTAGAGGTGTAAAATATGACATAGCTTTAGTTTACTAAAGACACGATCGTCAATACGATTGGAGATAATGATGTAGAAGGGTGACATAATTTAGTATCTTACTCATTTTTATTTAGTCTGTTGTTTTATTTACTTTGCTTATCTTGTTATTTTGTCGTGATTATTTTCATTTCGATATTGATCTGATTACACTTCTTTTGAGAAAATAGCTATTGGAAACGGTTTTTTTATCCTACAAATGTGGGATTTTTTATTTTCTTTTTGAGTTTTCTAGTTATCAATTAATATTTATTGTAATAAAATACTTGTAATTACTTTATAAAATCTTTTTAAAATAGTTTCAAAGTTGAAGTTTTATGAGTGGTAATGCAGGAAGAATTGGAAAAACTTGAATCATATGGAGAGGCCTCCATAGTATGCAAAGAGTAAGTTTTAGACTTTTCATTTCTTGATCAATTTCTTTTACTATTCACTATTATCTCTATGATTTGTTGGTCGATCCGGCTGGCGGCTCCTGCATCTTCTGCCTCTCTATGGGGTTCTCTTTTTTTAGACTAGTTTGTTGCTAGGAGTCCCTAGAGTCGAATTAATAATCAATAGAAGTCCCTAGAGTTCCGAAGTGATTCTCATTCTCACCGTAGCCTTCTTAAGCCGGGCAAGAATCTCATGGTAGTACGAAGGGGGAGCAGAATCGTATCTGGGAGTGGTTCTTCGGATCGATCACAGATTCTCCCGATCGTGAGACTACCTGTTGAACGTCCGATGGCACCTTGCTCCGACCTGAGCTATGCAACAACGAGATCTCCCTTGGTCCTTGCCGTATGTGCGTCCCTTAGTTCGGGGGCCTTCATCAACATGTTACGAAGCTCCAGTCTTTTGTGCGTCACCATTACTTGACTTAGAAAGGCGAACATCTGGGCTCAATAATCTCTTTAAATCAGTAATTTGACTGTGGAAAGGCATACTAAGGTCCGCTCGAGGTTATCTTCTTCTTGATTCAATCAATAGCAGCTCCTTCTTTTCTTGCTAACAGGTCGGATTCGTATCGGATTCGAGTTATAATAGAATGATTAGAGGTTTTGAGTTTAGAGTAATTTTTTCTATTGAAAGTGTTGCCTCAGAAATAAACACTGCAATATACGATATCAAATTTAAAAGGACATTAATTTGAAAACCGACTTTATTGTACATAACATTGATAGTACGTCAACACTCAAATGTACATTCAGATCAAGAATTCAATTTCTAAATTCATATTCGAATCAAATATTCATACCAAATAAATAACGTAAAATATCAAACCTTAAATAAAAAAAAATCTATTTATTATAATTGAGTAAAGTATGACTGTTTATTTCTCCTTCTATTTTTTGCAGATTTATTTCAGTGGTGGAATCCAAACCAGATGCTCTGCTTCCAGTGTAAGAATTATCACATTTTTACATTTTTCTTTTTATTTGATGTTTTTTTTAAATATATTACTAATTTTTCAAAATAATAATCTATTTTATTTTCAAAAATAATTTATAAGTGTGAAATATTAGTACCTACCCTAAACGCTTTTTTTTTTTTATGATGGAAAGTCAATAGGATAAGTTCAAAATATATAAAGAATTCGTCTAGTAAGTGTTTTGTGTGTGGTCATAAAAAATCATTTTTTTCGCAATTTGATTTTAAAAGTAACCTATTTAGCTTTAAAAGGTACAAAAATATCTCTTTCATTTTGATATTGTCTAATATCACCAGTATCACGTAAAATACGAAATAAACGCACATTACAAATTTAAAATCTATCATAAATAAAATCTAAAATAAAATGAAGAGATAGCGAAGGATAAATTATTCGTGGATCGAGTTTCAAACTGGACTTCACTAACTTTCGAAAAACACATGATTTTTTTTTTTTAAAAAGCTAGCATAATAAAAAGGAAATATTCATAGAAATATATATTCCATCAACCAGATCGATCAACACATAATAGACAATAAAGATAAACTCATTAAACAAATTAGTGTGTAATACAATATTTTAAAAATGTTTTCCCCATCCTTTCTTCTTTTTCAAGAGTTAAACTTATCGATATACTATATAATCTATATATAAATATCGATCGAAAAAAAATAAATAGTGAATTTAATCAACTATTTAAATAAATAGAGTAATGTGATTGTTGGTTTGATTTTGCAGGACCAAAGGCCCAATAGATGTTAAATGGGATAGATGGTTTCAAAGAGCCAATGGGTCAAAACGTAACAAACGGTGGATCTGAATTTCTATATATAAATGAAAGAGATATTACTTTTGTTGATTCGAATTAAATAACGGTGTTATAAAATCAATTTATATTTTCATAAAAATATAAGTATTCATGTAAGTAGAAAATGAAAAATATACGATCAACAATTATGAGTCGTGTTTATCAGCATTTTAAGGTTTGGTTTTGATATTTGAATCTAAAAATCAAAATTATTAAAAAGAACCTTATACTTAATTTCATAAAATTTATTCAATTATCCGATAAAAAAATAAACTTATGGACAAACTCAAATACATAGTTTGCAAATCATTAATTTTGTTTCATTAGTCTAATACTGCAATCACATGTTTATAGAATACAATTAAATCAAAATAATCAGTCAATAATCGCATAATTATTATAGAGATTCAACTTTTCAAAAACATTTTAATAATTGTAACATAAAATTGTTTTTTCTCTTATCACATAAGCAAATTCTCTGTGTTCATAACATTATGATGTTCACAAGTACAAGTATCTCCAAACTTTGAGTGCTCACAAAAAGCTCTAATCAATTTAGGCCCCCAATTTTCTTTGCATAATTTTGTGCAAGAATCTTGATCACATTTATAAATAATAATCTGACTTTCACCTTCAACAAAATTATAGTTTCCTCCATTCACAACAAAAATCATCAATAGAACCAAATGAAATATCATTTTTAGATCCATTTTTTTTTTTTGCAATATTGGGAGAAAAGTTCTTGTGGTATCTATATATAGATATAGATATATATAGTAATGTAATTATTGTGTACATATTAAGATTAATAATTATTTTCTTACCATTGAATGAATAGAAAAAAGATCCACACATTATCAAAAGAAGAAATGGAAGATTAGTTAATAAATTACCAAGTTTATATAATTTTAAATTGAGATTTTGATCTAATTACTTAAATTAGTTTTATGGGGTCAAGTTAAATGTTTTTCTTATTCAAGTAGCAGATAGTCAAAATCAAGTTTGAAAAGTTTTAATATTTTCTTCCTCACATAATCACAAATTACAAATAAGAGAGGGGAGAGAGAATGTTGGTGCGCAAGATAAATTAATTGTTAAGTAAGATACATTACATTTCATACATGATACACTAATTTGATGTTCATTTATATATGATACACTAATTTGATGTGTGAGATACATTAGTCTGATGCACGAGATACATTAATCTGATGCACGAGACACATTAATCTGATGCGCAAGATACATTGATTTGATGCCTGATACATTAATCTAATGCGTAAAAATGAGGAATTTTGGGAATTTGTAAAACTTATAGGGGACAATGGTAATAAGAGAACTTAAAATTGGGATTTCTATCATTTTGCCCAATTTTATATGGGGTCCAACAAAGTAAATATAAATTGAAATGATTCAGATATAATATTTTGAAAAAGATTGCTCAAATCATCATAAAAAGAGATCACATTTCATAATTGCCCGATTTAGAACTTCTTCACGCCCACCCCTCACGTGTTCAGGATTGAATGGTTTGAAGTGTAAGAAATTTCACTATGAGAGTCCAATATCGAGAATGAAAATTGAGATAAGTGTACACGTAAAATCGAAATGAGCTCTAAGCCAGAAGTGTTGTTTTCAGTTCAATAGAAAACTCTAAGTCCATCCAAGGCGCTTTGGAGTTTGGGTTCAATAATGTGGATCGTACCAATAAGTTGGCTCTAATCGACTTTAATAGAAAGTCGAGAAAAAAGTAATAAATATTATCGTATTTTTGTTAATCAGTTAAAATGTTATTCGTTATATTATAGTGCTAAATATCTCTCTCTTGTTATTAAATTATTTTGAAATTTTTCATTCATAAAATGATTTGGAAAAAAAGATAAATATACTCTTAAACTTTGTGATTTAAGACATTGTCAGCATGCGCCTTGTAAGGTACATAGAAAGTCGCGCCTTACATTTTTGCTATTTTAATTTACATGACGTTTGCCTTACCATTTAAATGCTGCCCTTTTGGTTAGAAACTTATTTTTGTTGCTCTTTTGAAGTTTATGATCAATTTTTATTAGACTCCGAACTCTATAAATTAAACATTAGAAAGTGCAATTATATAATAAAAAAAATGAAAAACAAATAATTTTATTTTCTTTATTTCATTTATAACCTATGTAAACAAACTCTTCCTTTATCCTTTATGGATGATTGGCTTGTGTACACAAATACAAACATTTCCAAATACTGTTTTCTGACAATAAGATTTTATTAATTTGGATCCATAAGCATCTTGGCATTTTTTTAAGCAAGAAGCTTCATCACATGTAGTAGTAATTGTTTGACAATTTGCAGCAATAACAAATATCATCAAAAGAATCAAGTGAAAAATCATTTTTGGATGCATTTGTTCTCTTTTTTTTTATTATACCAAGGTAGTAATATTTTTGCAATGTAAAAAAATTAGTATTGTACTCTATATATATAGTATATATTTGATGTATCCATTTTACATTTTGAGATTAATAATTAATTTCTTATTGCCATTTTTCTTTTTAAAAAAAGTCTATTATAATTTTAGGACTCTTCCTTTAAATAAGAACATAATAATATGATCAATAATCTTTTAGATTTGTGAATTTTGTTTAAGAGGATTTTTTTTTTTTTGACATTGTGTCCTCTTTATAAAGTAAACGATATATTTTCTTTCTTATTTTTTTAAAAAATAAATACATAGATATTTTTTTAAAGTAATATAAAATTTTCACTTAAACAACTTAAACGAGTCTCTTATTACCGAGACACTCCGAGAAGATATTTGCAGCCAAACAAAAATTGTTTCTGCGATTTACGCATGAACTTTAACTTAAACAAATAAGAAAAAAAAATCATCTTCTCATCTATCACCATATATTTAAAATAAGGATAAGGGTTTGAAAAACTTTGATCGAATTTGTTGTTTCGATAATAAACTTTCACGAGGATCTATTACCTACCTGAACTATTTAATAATATATTTTTTACCCTTGAACTATTTAATAATGTATTTTAAAGATATATATGTTCTCATCTATCACCGTATATTTAAAACGGGGATAAGGGTTTGAAAAACTTTGGTCGAATTTGTTGTTTCGATACTAAATTTTCATGAGGACCTATTACCTACCTGAACTATTTAATAGCATATTTTTTACCTCTGAACTATTTAATAATATATTTTAAAGGTATATATGTGCCCACGTGGACACGTTACTATTTATAATCTTGTGTTATTTTTATATCCATGTGGGCAAATATATCTGTTTGAAATAAACTCTGACCGATTTTTCTTTATGGATATATAAATTAAATATGAAAAAATAAAATAGTTAATTCAGAGAAATCAAATTAAAATAATAGAAAGTACAATCATCAAAAGACATAAAATATAAATAATTTTGTTTTTTTTTTATTTCATTTATAACATGTGTAAACTCTTCCTTGATCCTTCATGTATGATTGGATTATGTTCACAAATACAAAAATTTCCAAAAAATGTGTGTTGACAATATGCTCTTATTAATTTGGTTCCATAAGCATCATGGCATTTTTTTGAGCAAGAAGGTTGATCACATTCAATAATGACTATTACACCATTTGTAGCAACAAAAAAAATCATCAAAAGAATTAAGTGAAAGACCATTTTTTGATGCATTTTATTCTTATACTAAAAATAATATTTTTGTAATGTTGGAAAATATTAATATTGTGCTCTCTTTATATATAGATGTGTCTATGTATATACCTTGTACATATTGAGATTAATAATTAATTTCTTATTAGCATTTATAAAATGTCTATAATAATCTTAAGACTTTTTTAGGAAAATTTTGAATGGGTTTTCAACAATTTTAAATGGTTTTGCTATTCAAGCAATGTATAGTCAACAGTCAACACTACTAAATTTTGGATTATTTTTCTTACTTTATTAGGAATAATTTGTTTTATAGAGAAAATAGTATTAAATTATTATCATGAATGTTATACATCTAAAGGAAAATTAATTATTTTCTTTTCTTTTATAACCATTTGACTTTCTTTTCCTTGTTAGGTCAAAAACTCTCTTTTTTTTTTTCATATCCTACTAATTTTTTTTAATTTTTTCTTTTTTTGGGGGGGAGGGATAATAATTTTTAGCTATAATAGATAGACTTTAAAAGTGGTCCAATAAATTTAAAGTATTTTAAGTAGGTTTTTACTTTTATAGAAGTTAAAGGACCAAATTTGTTTTATATTATATTTAAAATTAATTAAAATTGGCAGATGGAGAAATTCAATTATACTACTTTTTGAATTGACTATATTGTTAATTACAAAATATCGTACATGATTTAATTGAGAATCATATGTCTTTATTAAGTATAAAAATGAAATTAATCAATCGTTCGATACGAAGGATAATATTTTTTTTAACGAATTAAAAAGGAAAGTAATACAGTTCAAATAAAGGAATAAAATACATTTAATTTTACTAAAAGTTTGGCCAAACAAAAATGAATTTATATCTCTTAGAGATCTGATGAATTTATTTTCTTTTTTTTAGGACGCAGATATATTATGATTTCGAGAACCATTTGCACATTTTCATTCAATATAATTCTACAAATTTTGGAACAAATCAAGAAGAACTTATCCAGAAAAAAAAAAAAGAACAAGATCATGTGCTCCACATAATCAAATATAGTCCTTTTATTAAAAAAAATTGGATTAAAAATGAGATTTTTAGATACTTTTTATTTTAAAGGAGTTTGTGAACCTAGCAAATTTTTTTTGTCCTAGGTGTCTCTTTTTTTTTTCTTTTTAGAAACTATTATTATAATGCAGATGATTTATCGAAAGCATATAATTAAATAAATAAAAATATACATCCTTTAACAACGTATATGATCATATAAATTCAACCTCATATATTGCAAGTACAAATTTTATCATCATATATTTATTCAAAAGAATTCAAAGGACAAAAGTTAAACATTGTAGTTCTTAATTTTTTGTTGGTGTTGATGTTGGTGGTAATGAACCTTGAATGGAGCAAAAACTCTTAAGTGTTAAAGGGAAAAGTGAACTAAAAGGAAAAATTTTAGGCCAACAACTATCATGAATGTCTAATACAGCTTTGCAACATTGAGGACCAATTAATCGAGGTTGAACTCTTAAGAAAGATGTCACAATCTCTTCGACACATCCAGGAACGTTTAATACTGACGTGACACATTTGGAAATATCCGGAAAAAGAACATTATCGACCTGACCTTCTGAACCTGGCAAAAGGCCTCCTCCTCCTCCGTGTAACTGTGAGATGCTCGGAGAAATCTTAATGGATATACACAAGAAAATAAGTATATACGTATAGACCGAAGTCATTTTACTTATCGAATATATAATTTAGTTGATTTTAATTGTATTTGGGGTTGAGAGAATTAGGAATTTGATGGAAATTCAAAAAGAGGATATGACATATTTATATTATTGTGGTGACACTTTTTTCCCCTTTAAATGTCTTTAATATGAGGACTTTATTGTACATTTAAATAGTTGTAACTTGCAATTTGTAATTAATTTTTTACGTTTTAATTGGTATTTAATGGAATTTTTTACTTGCATACATATAACATTAAGAAGCAATATTTATGATATTTATCAGTAGATAATTTAATAAATAAATGGAACTCTGTTTATGCAATAATAATTGTCCACAATTAATTTGATATATATTTTAACAAACAATTAATAATAGAATTAATATTACTATATTATCCTTTGAATATATTAAATTAAATTTTTAGAAAATGTATAAGATATTTAATTCGGACTAGTTAAAATAAGTTAAGTTAATAAATATATAAATTATTGACCCGTCCAAATATTAATCGACTGAAATAAGCTAAAAACGGATTAAAATCCAAACCGTCCATTCATTATTAAATTTTAATTACTTTATTTATTTGTTTTATATATCTTTTAGTACATAATAAAATTATATTTTTATTATTATTATAGAAAATTAAAAATAGTTAATTTTTTTTTTTCATAAATCAATTTGGATCTAGGCTGAAAAAAATTGACGAAAATGCTTTAACGGGCTAATAAATGAAATGTAATATATATATAATAACTATAGCTAAGAGGGAGTATATTTTTTTATATTTCCATTTCATTCATAAATCAAAAGAATATTTCCTAATGACAAAATTTTATTCGCTTCATTTATTTTTGTTTATCATATTTTTTTCTTTTTTTTCCTTTTATTTGTCATATTTGATTCTAGAGAGTTAAATTGCATAAATATTGATTAATATTGTAAGATAATATGAGAAAGATTGTAACTTAAAGTGATTTCATATAGTTTTCAAATAGAAATAATTTCACAAAGCTCCCTTCAGATTTCATTTTATCCCGCTCACCTCCCTTTAGTCTATAATATTATGCATATTTTTATTATTTTCATTTTCTTGTAACGATTCGTCGAATCTATCCAAGTATGTAAATCTGATGAGTATAATTAGATTCATGTGTGTTAGATTTCCTTTAAAAGACTTTACTAGATGAATGGATTATTAATAGTCGAGTGACTTTCTAAGTAAAAGATCAATAATTGAGTGACTTTTGAATTATAATATAAATTTTAGTGACTTTTTAAATGAACTACTTAAAATTGAGTCAGATATTAACTCTCAATGTAAAGACTCTCTAAACTAAAATCCTTTTTATGAACAATTAACGTGAATATTATATTAAAGAGTTATTCAATAAAGGTGTAACACATTATAATTCTAAATTACTAAAAGATATTATTTATATTTATTTATTTATTGAGTTAGGGTCTGGACTTAGCATGGACCTCCTGTAACTTTGTTTTATATTAGATATATATAAAAGTGTTTAAAAATAAGATCTTTGATTATTATAATGGGAAAATACCCAAATACCCCCTCAACCTATGCTCGAAATCTCAGAGACACACTTATACTATACTAAGGTCCTATTATCCCCCTGAACTTATTTTATATGTAATTTTCTACCCCTTTTAAGCCTACGTGGCACTAGTTCGAAAAAAAAGTCAATCATCGTTGGGCCCACAAGATAGTGCCACGTAAGCTAAAAAGGGGTAAAAAATTATTAATAAAATAAGTTCAGGGGGGTAATAGAACCTTAGTATAGTATAAGTGTGTCTCTGAGATTTCGGACATAGGTTGAGGGGTACTTGGACATTATCCCAATTATAATTAAAGACTTGGGGCAAGAAACCACAATTTTTTCCAATTTCTAATTCATTCATGCACTAAATAAACGCATAGTAATATATGAAAAAACTATTTCCTCTCCGATAAGGTGAAAACACAATCAATAAATCTTGATTCAAACAAGATATAATTCAAGATAAATAATTTAAGTTTTTTTAGAGTATCGGTGTATATAACTTTTTGTCTGCCTTGATTCGTGCAGTTACAGGACGATCTGGATCAAGTTCACTAAGAATCACTATGAAAAATATTTGTCGGACTTGATTGGTGAAGCTACAGGACGGTTCGGATCAAAAATCATACGGTATGAAAAGTTTTTGCCTGACTTGACTGGTGCAGCTACAAGACGATCTGGATCAAAAATCCTACGGTATGAAAAATTTTTGCTTGACTTGACTGGTGCAGCTACAGGACGATCTGGATCAAAAATCCTACGGTATGAAAAAATTTTGCCTGACTTGATTGGTGCAGCTATAGGATGGTCCGGATCAAAAATCATACGGTATGAAGAGTTTTTGCCTGACTTGACTGGTGCAGCTACAGGACGATCTGGATCAAAAATCCTACGGTATGAAAAAATTTTGCCTGACTTGATTGGTGCAGCTACAGGACGATCCGGATCAAAAATCATACGGTATGAAAATTTTTTGCCTGACATGACTGGTGCAGCTACAGGACGATCTGGATCAAAAATTATACGGTATGAAAACTTTTTGCCTGACTTGATTGGTGCAGCTATAGGAAGATCTGGGTATGAAAACTTTTTGTCTGACTTGATTGGTGCAACTACAGGACGATCTGGATCAGGTTCACCAGAAATCACACGGTTTGAAAACTTTTTGGTTGACTTGATTGGTGAAGCTGTAGGACGATCTGGATCTGGTTCACCAAGAATCACACGATATGAAAACTTTTTGCCTGACTTGATTGGTGCAGCTACAGGACGATCAGGATCTGGTTCACCAGAAATCATACGATATGAAAACTTTTTGCCTGACTTGATTGGTGCAGCTATAGGACGATCAGGATCTGGTTCACCAGGAATCACACGATATGAAAACTTTTTGCCTGACTTGATTGGTGCAGCTATAGGACGATCAGGATCTGGTTCACCAGGAATCACACGATATGAAAATTTTTTGCCTGACTTGATTGGTGCAGCTATAGGACGATCAGGATCTGGTTCACCAGGAATCACACGATATGAAAACTTTTTGCCTGACTTGATTGGTGCAGTTACAGGACGATCTGGATCAGGTTCACCAGGAATCACACGGTATGAGAACTTTTTGGTTGACTTGATTGGTGCAGCTGCAGGACGATCTGGAGCAGGTTCATCAGGAATCACACGGTATGAAAACGTTTTACCTGACTTGATTGGTGCAGCTACAGGACGATCTGGATCGGGTTCACCAGGAATCACATGATATGAAAACTCTGACCCTTGCGAGAAATCAGACAACTTTCTTGAGATCTTATGAACCGCGAGTTCAGGTTGAGAGTTTTTTTCACCTTTTCTTATCAAACTATCATGTTGTTGAATAGCATGAACTATTTTTTCACAACTAGGAACAAAAAGAGCAACAAGAATGAAAAAGATCAAGTGAAAGAGATTCATTTCTGTAGATGCTTTTTTGCTTTTGTTTTTGTATTTTTTTCATAGAGGGGTGGTCCTTAAATACTTGTTAAAATTTTCCAATTAATTAATGCAGAATGATCTCCACATATACATAGAATATTCTGGAAAATAGAAGTTATGAGAATGTAATTACAAAGTAAAGTTTGAATTTATTTATTTAATTTCAATTAATTTTAACAAATGTGAAAATCTTTTTACATCTTAAGAATTTGAAAATAAGGATCCTTTTGGGCCCAAGTTTAATTTGTGAATATTTGGAAAAAGAAATTGTGAAACTGTTATGAATGGGTCTAGACCAGTATTGGCAAATCAGCCCAAACCAAATTAAGTGGCTATCGCAAAATAGAATTATGCAAATTGTTGAAAAAAAATATCAAATTCTATCGTCCTCTTTTTCGAGTTCTACTTCTCATCCCTTTCTTCTTAGCATTGTTGAAAAAAAAATATCAAATTCTATCGTCCTCTTTTTCGAGTTCTACTTCTCATCCCTTTCTTCTTAGCGTGTCCTCCAATTTCCTATTAGTTCTTCAATTCCTTTGTAATTTCAATTACAAGTTAGTAAATAGATTTATCGCTTGTTTGAATTTGAATTGCGTTGTTCTTGCTATTGGGTTTGTTACATTGGTGCTTTCATTGCTCGTCCTCCATACCTGACGGCTACCTCAAATTTTCTTTCCATACACCATCTCCAATTGTGTTGGATCGCTTCACCAACCATATGGATTTTTCAGGCTGAGCGTTATTTCAATTTTTATGACTTTTGTAAAGATACGTGGCTATCTCTTCCATATCTTTATTGATGATCCTGAATACCTGTGTCAGCATCATGAAAGAATGCAAACCAAATGACTCAGTATATGAAATGTACGAGTATGTAAGAAAAATTCTAAAGCATAATATAAACTTGAACTTGATAAAAATGAAACATACTTTAACTCTTTTCAAACTTACTCAACTCAAGAAATATGCAAGGATACTAGTTTATATCGAAATAACATAACATGTCACAAAAGAGAGGCGAAGAGGCTGGTTTGTATTGCCTACAACCAAAAATAGTTTTAAAATTTAGAAAATATAGTTTGTAAAATGTTTGTCACCCTTGTATAAGCAGGTAAGAGTAAAATAATAACATTAATATAATCTTATTGGATCATCAATTTAATCATGGATCAAAATTATAGAATCAAAATCGAACCGATAATCCTATAAATAATTTTACAAAACCGTTCAAAAACTACTCAATAATCTAGTAACGATAAATCTTTTAAAAATATTAATTTAATTTATTTATTATTTCATTGATAACTAAAATTCATTTTAAAAAATTCTCCCAAAAATTCCAACTTATTTTATTTTGTGAACTTTTATAATCATTGCAGCTAAAATTTGTATTTTTGGGGGAGATTTATATTATTGATGTGGTCTTTTAATTTTATCATATAAGCTAACTCTTTTTTTAATTTTCACCTCAAATATATTATTTATAAAAAAATTTATATACGCCACTGAAATATTGATTGATAAATAAATATGGTGTTGAATATTTATTTATTTATTTTTGCAGCTTTTCATTTGTAATATTTATGTCCACTTAACTTTTTTGTGAGTGTGACTCATCAGCCAAAATTTTAATAATTTTAAAAATAAAATAAAAATCTCAATTTGGCATTATTTTTTCACAACCATACAATTAGGTGATTGTGACCCACAAGGGAGGTTGAGTATAGTTGCATGGGGGAATTATTATTTGAAATTTTGAATGAAATAATGATGGCAAATAAATTAAAAGTTACGCGATCCGTTTTAATTTGTTTGACTAATTTTGTTTACTCATATAATTTAATTTTAAAAAGTTAAATCTTATAATTTTAAGCTAATTATATTTAAAATGTATCACCATATTTTTAACTTTTATATAATAAATATTGTGAAATGGTTGAGAATTAACAAATTATAGAAAAAATGTTCATATTAAAATGGATTAAATAAAACAAACAAATAAAAACACTAATTATTATTATGAAAGGGGTTGGAAAATGGCTGA
The DNA here is from genome assembly GCF_036512215.1 of Solanum lycopersicum. NCBI lineage: Eukaryota > Viridiplantae > Streptophyta > Magnoliopsida > Solanales > Solanaceae > Solanum > Solanum lycopersicum. Next base: position 1,487,895 of record NC_090807.1, on the reverse strand, counting down.
ATGATTATTATACTCTCTTACTTCTTTTTACTTTATACCACAATATTTGATTGATCACAAAAATTTAAAAAATAAAATAAATAAAACACATGCGAAAACAAGTTCTAAATATTTGTTTAGATATAAGTTATCTTATTAAACCTAAAATAAAATAAAGAAAAAAAGTGAGTATCTCTATTAAAAAAAAACCATTATTTTAAGAATAATTAAGCTAAAATAATCAACATGAATTATGGTGTAACGGTGAAATTATTTCACCATTAATCAGAGGTGTCAAGTTTGAGTCTTTAATACAAAGAAAATCATATTATGAGTACCACATCCAAAATCAGTCCTATTATATACGATTCGAATTTAATTAAAGCTTCACAAAATGAGAAACAAAAACTAAAGTTTAAAAATTATAACAAATAAATTGAGAAAGATTAAATATTATTTTAGTAAATGGAGTTGGAGCTAGAATTAGAATTGTTGTTTCTATGATCTCTTAAGAATTTTAGTATAGAACTAAAATAAATAAAAAGAGAAATGACTAATATTTTAATTATGTTTTTTCAAGATATTATGATTTAAATTTCAATCTTTTTGTGATTACACTTTATGAATCATCACAATAATTCGAATTCCTCCCTCGCAAAATCCCAATAAAGTTAGAACTTTTTCATTTAACAGTCGTTCGGTTATAAGTTAGAGATATATAATCTATTAGTAATATAAAAATTGGCTATGAGTGAATTTATATATTATTTTATACAAATATTAGATATGCAGAGATAATTAGTTATACATATATTAGTTATTTTATCTTCTATCCTACACAAATAATACATTAATTTTCCCATAAATTGTCATCAAATGTTTATCGAATACACCTCAATTCACTTTTCTATCTGAAATATCATTATTGTTAAAAAAAATGAATAACTAATAGTTGAGGTGTTTCGATAATTAAAAAAAAACTCATATCTGATAACAAAAACGGAACTTAAAAAATTAAGATATTTTAAATTATATTTTTATCTTTTAACTCAAAGTTAAAAGGGTCAAAATAATATTCTACAAGTTAGTTATAACTAAATAAAAAGATTAATATATAATTTTTTTGAAAAATGAATAACTTAAATAATATATGAAAAATATTTGTTTTTAAATGGAAAAATCAACTCAATACGTGACAAAATACTGAGATAATTATTTAAGCTTATAGTCCTTTTCATAATGGAAGAAAAAGTCATCAAATCTTTAGAAGGATATATAACCTTATAAATTACTGTTTTGATTAGCATAAAATAATTAATTATATAGTCAAGAAATAACGAATTTGTCTCATCCTAATGTTATTTTAGAATAAAAATTTAATCAGACAAAATGATTTGTTACGATCACTTACTTCGAAAGAAAATAATATTTTACGATAACAATTTTAATTAAGTAATCATTCAAATGTATATGTTGTTGAAATATTGCAACCACCTCTATTTGTAATTCTTATTTGTAATAAAATTATTTGACAACTTTGTGCTAATTATAGCATATAAAATGAATGAAAATTTCCATAGAATGGTTAAGTTAGTGTAAGAGTGCAACAAATAGTATCTCGTAAAAGAGATTGAAAATTGATATTTGAATTTTTTACTAGTACTTTTTAACAATTAAGCTCGTTTCACAAAACTTGTGTAGCTCATCTAATATGTTATTTTTTTTTGGGGGGGGGGGGGGGAGGGGGGGGGTCCTCAATTGAAAATGGTAGCAATTTGTCAAATACATTTAATGAAAAAACATATAGTAGGAATAAAAAAGAGCTTGAGCATTTTTGTGATAGATTTCTTGTTCACATTGTTGACATGTAATGAATTTGATCTCTTGCAAAGTTATCAAAAACTAATGGACTAGATACACAATGTGATAAATACACTTATTGTCTCTACAAAGTTGTCAACAAGTTGATGGACTAGATAGACAATGTGAAAAGGAAAAAAAAAAACAGTATTTTCAATATTTTTATAAGTTAAAGAATTTTGTCAAAATTTCTTATTTTACTTTTTAAGCCACAATTACAATTATTTTTCTAATTAAAAAAACCATGTAATATACTTAAGATATATATTTTTTTAAAAAAAATTTATCATACATCCTTAAATTTGGCGTAAATGATTAATTTCATCCTTAAATTATTGACAATCATAAAATCACCATTTTATTTGACTAACTAACTGAGTAATGCTAAATAATCAGAAATTTTGGTCATAAAATTAAAAAGTTCATAATTTTTTGAAATTTTATAATAAACTAGTCTTTTTCTATTTTTTAGTTAAAATAAAATTAAAAGGCTAAAAATGTTCAAAAATGTAAAATAATATAGGTAAAATACCATTCTGCTAAAATTTGTTAAACGGATTTGTCCAAACTAAAATTTTCAATGGAATGATTTTTATAGTTACACATATATCTCTAACTTGTTTTATATCATAAATTTCAAAATATATTTTCTTCCTTTAAATTTTTATTAAATAAAATAATATCATATAAATTAAAATAGAAAAAAAAATACTTAATATTTAAACTTAATTTTCTCTAAAACAATTTATAAAATTATTTTAATCAAATTAATATGAACTAAGTAAAATAAAATGAAAAAAATATGTCATAAAGGAGGTCACATACATGGAATATTATTAGTAAGAATAAAAAACAAGAAGAGAAGGTTAAAAGAGACAGCAGAATGCACAAGTACCTCCTAGGCTGTGATCGAAATTTTAGAGACACACCTTAACTAAACTAATGTTGTATTATCCCGTTGAACTTATTTTTTTGTAATTATATACACTTTTATCTTACGTGACACACTTCGTAACCCCACGCAATTGAGGTGCGTGAAAAATATCTGGATGTCACCTAAATCAAAAAGGTGCACAAGATTATAAAAAATACAAAATTTAAAAAAATAATAAGATTTTAATTTAATTATCTCTGAAATTTCGAGACATTTTCCTAAAAAAGAGGCAGAAAAAAAAAGAGAATATTTGGTAGAAAAAGGGGTGTACCACAAAGGCTACTTTTAGTTAGCCACTTTCTTTCCATTAAAATACAAACTACCTTTTCTCATTTATTACTCTTTTTTATTTATAGTATATTTATTATTATCTCATCCATATATATTCAATTTATTGTTGTCTCCATATCTACCCTCTTTATCACAAGTATTTATTGGCAAAAGTTTTAACCATTTAATTAGTTGTATCCACAAATTTCCTAATTTGTTGAGTTACTTTCTTGCCCTTCTTTTTCTTTAGTATTCTCATCCATACCACATTTGGGAGAACAATATATTGATATTTGAATTAATTTATACGTATTTCAATAATATTTAAGTTAATTTATACGTAACTCAGGTATTTTATTGATAAATTTTTATTTTTTCTAATCTAATAAAAAATTGAGGTGCACATTAAATTTAAATTTTTTCATGAATGTCGTCATAATATATAATTTTAAAACAGTAAGTGCATATGCATATTCAATTTTATATAAATCTCGCTTAAGAGAATATAAATTATATCCAAAAAGTAAAAAATACATGTAAAAATATGCTAATCTATTATGATACGTATGAACATTATGCTTCAATCAAATTATTGTATTCCATCTTTTAAAAAATACATTTGAAAAAAAAAATATTTAGCCTAATTTCTAACAAAAGATAATTTTAGCAAAAGATATTCATGTTTTTATAAAGTCACAATACAAACAAAAATAGGACAAAGCCAACATTCTAATTATAGATTCAATCAAATTAAATAATTTTGAACATAAATTTTTTAAATCATAAATTTAAAATCTTAACACCATCTTCTAAAAACAAACATATTTCAAAATTTCTAGAAAATAATGATTCATGCATAGCAATGATAATTTATTTAATAGATAATAAGATTCCTTGTGGTTCTACTTGTACATATCCTTCTAAAACAGTCACTAATAATTGATTAAATTATAAAAACAATTTAAACATACTTAATATAGGTTGTGCTTGATTTGAATATTTATTATTTCATGTAAACCTAGTATTATATTAGAAGAATTTATTAGATTCTTATAATATAATTTCAATAACAAAGATTCATTAATAAACTAAACATTCAGATAATCAATCAACTAAAATTATTAAAATTTTCAAAAAATAATTAAAATAAAAAAGTTTTTTTTTAAAAAAAGGAGGGAAGGAGTATTCTTGTTTTATACTCATAATAATAATAATAATAATAATAATAATAATAATAATAATAATAATAATAACTTGTGTCCAATATTTGCCTTTTACTTCACACTATGTACACCACATCACTTTTTCAATTCTATTTATTTTATCACATATCTCTTCACTTTCTTCTTCTTAAATCCACACATATAAAAATGAACAACTCCACCACCGCCTGCGCCGCCGTCAACCGCCGCAAAATCCTCCATCACCGCCGTCATCATCAATCCTTGATACCTGGACTTCCCGATGATGTTGCTCAAATTTGCTTAAATCAAGTACATCCTTCTACACTTTTCTCCGTTTGTCATTCATGGCGTAAGCTTATCTATTCACCTTCTTTTCCTCCATTTTTGTCTCTTTACGCTTTGTTATTATCTACAAATCAAGTTGAATTCGCTTGTTTCGATCCAATTTCATCGAAATGGCACCTTCTTCCTCCTCCGCCACCAGATCCACCACTTCGCATCCTCGTTAAACATCCTTCGTTTATCTCCAGAAACCTTCCGATTCAATCGGTAACCGTTTCCGGTAACTTAATTCTCCTCGCTGCAACCGCCGATCAGTTCCTGCCGGCGATTTCTCGTCCGTTGATTTTCAATCCGACGGTGAAAAAATGGACTCACGGTCCCCGTCTCAATGCTCCCCGCCGGTGGTGCGCTGCAGGCGCGTTGGGTAATTCGGTGTATGTAGCGAGTGGAGTTGGGTCCCATTATAACCTGGACGTAGCTCGATCAGTTATAAAATGGGACCTGGATAACAGTAGTGGGCCCGAGTTTGATAATCGGGCTCACTACTCCGCTCGTTATTGTAACGAGCGGAAAATGAGATGGAAATGGGAGGAAATGAGTGGATTAAAAGATGGGAAGTTTAGTAGAGAAGCAATTGAAGCTATTGGATGGAAAGGTAAATTATGTATGGTGAATGTAAAAGGTGATGCAGCTAAACAAGGGATAATTTATAATGTCGAAACGGACACGTGGCATGATATGCCGGAAGGGATGTTATCGGGGTGGAGGGGTCCGGTGGCGGCGATGGCGGAGGAGATACTTTATACGGTGGATGAATCAAAAGGAGTGTTGAGAAGATATGATGAAGAGAGGGATGTTTGGGTGGAAATATTGGAGTATGAAATGCTTAAAGGCGCGGAACATGTGGTAGCGGACGGTGGTAGAGTTTGCGTGGTTGGTGGTGGTGGTGGTAGTGGGATAGTGGTGGTCGATGTGGCGGTGGAGACGCCGAGGTTGGTTATGGTTGAAACTCCGGTAGGGTTTCAAGTTTTGAATATACATGTTTTGCCTAGGATGAGCCATTGATAATTTTTAGTATATACATTACACATACGTTCTGCATAGCAATTTTACTGATACATGTTTATAACATATTTATGAATTATGTTTCAATTTATGTGATACACGTTTATGACGTATTTATTTTTCGCATAATTTGTGCATACAAATTCCACCATGAGAGCTAACATGATTTTATGATCTATCAAATATGATTTTATCTTAGTTTTAGCTAATTATACGTTAAATCTTAATTCAAACAAATGATAGGTTTAGGTCGTCAAATTTGTTTTGTTTAGTCTTAATTAATCATTCATATTGTTTCTTCGAACTCAATCTTAATCATTAGGTATATTTATTTTTATAATTTTACCATATTACTAATTAATAAGTCTTAATAAATAAGATCAATTGCAAAGTTTTAATAATATCTTTGAGAAGTACATTTTCATTCACTTTCAGTTCCCTGCTAACCCTTGTAATATCATCGTCATTATCACAACCATCAATGTCACAATCAATAACTACTAATATTATCGCTAATTAGAAGTTAATCTATAATTTCTTAAAGATCGATATGTAATTATTTAAAATTTATCTAAATATAAATTTATTAAATAATTCAGATTATATTAAATTTATAAATATATTAATTCAAATAAATATTATGGATTAATATAATTAATTTAATTATTTAAATTTAAATAAATATGAATTTAATTAAAATCTAGAGCCCATATAATATTTCACTTAAATCTGTTTCAATCACAACTCCTCTATTTTAAAACTATAAATAGGGTCTCATAATTCAGAAATAGAGAATCAAGAATTTCAACAAGAAATTAGAGAAAGCTCGTGGATTAAAAGCTACAGATTTCTCTACAAGTTCAAGAATTCAACCTTGAATTATATTTAAAAAGACGAATTCAGAGGAATTATAGAGATTGTAATACTCGAACTTGAAATAATAAATCGATTGTTGCTATAAGTTTCGTTCTTGATTATTGTTTTCTCGACGCGATTTTTTTTTAATCTACAGGATACATCACAAAGAATAAAATGTTATCAAGTAGAAATTGATCCTTTTTCAATTTTGGATAAATAATTTAGATTTCAATCAAATACACCATTAAAATTATTTATAATAATACATATGAAAAAAGATAATATCAAATTAATTGGTGAATGGAGGTAGTAGCACCATCAACTTTTAAAATTAATTTCAAAAAGTCAAAAAACCTAACACAAGATAAAAGTAATGAGCTTCACGGGTCACCTTTTCCCCCCCTTTAATATATATATATAAAATAAATACTAGTAATAAATATATATGTAACATAGTATTAATGTAAATTAAATGTTTAGAAGTTGAAATTTTAATTATTTTATTTTGATTAAAATATATTTTAAATGTAATTGATCAACAAAAGGAGTGTGAGTGTGTGTGTGTATATATATATATATATATATATATATATATATATATATATATATATATAATGTGTTAGTATGATACAATTGAGACTTTTTTTAAAAAAAAAATTGTGAAGTCATATTACTCTATTAATACAAGTATATAATAGTTGAAGTTAAATAAATTATGATCACCGATTTAGTATACCGCAAAATATCAAAATCAAACTTCAAAATATCTAACCATACTAAATTAAATTGGTATGAATGTATAATAGTGTCATGCCATCTGCACCCCTAGTTTATAAGATGGTTCGATTATGTAAAGAAAAGATGCACAAATATCTCAAAGAGGAGGTGTGTGAGATTGACTTTAGTAGACATAAAAAGAGGTAGAAGTAGACTGAATAAGTCGGAAGAGGTAAATAGGCACAATATGATACACCTACAACTTACCGAGGACATATCCTTAGACTGATATGAAGGTCAAGAATTATAGTAAAAGGTTGGTAGGTAGTCTGGTGTTGTCTAGTTTCCTTATATGTTGTAGCTATCGTATTATTATTATTATTGTTATTATTACCATCATCATCATTACTCTCCTATTATCTTATACCTTCGAGTTGATCAGTATTATATGATTTCCCTTTGTTGCCATTGTCGTATTATTTGTTGATTGTTACTTCTTCTCTTCTTAATTGTTTTTAACGTGAATTTTTCACTGTTATATATATTTTAAATATTTAATTTTTTATATGCTTTACTTAAGTTAAGAATAGATTAGAAACAATCTTCTTAATTACTTTTTCATGTCATGGTAAAACCACCACCTTTTATAGTCAAACCTTATAAAATTACACCAAATAACTAATTACTCATAAAACTATATTTTTGCAATATCAAAATATAATATTATTACTTTCTTTATTTCAATTTATTTATTTTAAAACCCTCCTTTTTAGTGTTTTTTTTTAAAAATAAAAATAATTTTTTTCATAACTTTTCAATTTTAGTTGACATACTTAATAGTACAAAGATCCAATAACATAATTATTTCATATGAAACAACAAATAAATTAAAACGAAAGAAAAAATTTCATAATTATTTATAATCATCTAACCCCAAATGTCCCTTAGAATACTTCAAAAGGGGCTTTCAATTTAGGGCACATAAACGGGTAATTTTTTATCCGACCCACCAAATATAAACCCACAGCTCAATTTCTTGTCTTCACTTTTGCTGATTACAGTCTTGCAAAATTGCAACCCACAGCTCAAAGGTAAACTACAGTTACTGTTTTTTCTTCTTCAAAGTTGTAAACTTTAATTATTTTGTTAAGCTTCTGATTTGTATTTTTTATTTTTTTTTATGCATAAAGGGGATTTATTGATTGAAATTAGATATTCTTGTTTGTGCCTTTGATTGTTAATTAATTGCTGATGAAAAATCCATAAATTCAGAGACGAAGTCAGGATTAAGAGAGTGAATCTTTTGTAAATAGTGGGATTCGAACCCACAACTCGTACCACTATATAGTACAAATACAGGATCTACGAAAAATCTATTGGGTAATGTCCGAACCCATGAACCCCCACTTAGTTGAGAAGGATAGAGGGGTAGGTCCATTATCCATTGAGTTTCGAACCGTGTGTCGATAGGGCTCGAGGATTTCTCGGTTATAAAAACTAAGAATAAAAAAGACATAATTAGTCCCTTGTTAGTGTTTAATCAGGGAATTCATCCTTTGAAGATATAATATAATCATTTGGGCTCATACCTATTATTTGTTACAGTTCTAGTGAATTTTTAAACATAAATTTTTATGTCGAAAATATTGGATTCAGATGCGTTGGTATCGTAACTGTGGATCTGCCCCCTGGTTCCTTCGTATTTGTTTTTTCTTACTAAGTTTTTGCAAGAATGTTGATTCATTTTTTGTTCGTAAGGGCGTTATAGCATCTCGTACTGGCCATTGAAGTGTTGTAATTCTTCATTTGCTTGAGGTTACATGGCTGACAGACATTCGGTTGATCGACATCAAAATATTGAACCGCGGATGAATTCTTCTGCTTCGAGGGATGACATGACCGCCTTTGTAGTTGCATTAGAAGCTGCGTTACTGCCCTGTTTGCCAGCACGAGAACTCCAGGCGATAGATCGTTCAGCTCATCCATATCATCAGAGTGAGTAATTTCTGACATTTAGTTGTATGTATCTAGACGCTCAAGTTACAAGTTCACGTGAATCCAGTAGCTTTTCTCCCGCCCTTCTAAATACATTTAAAAGGTTTAGTAAATATTTGATTGTGAATCCAATTATTATTTTAGTGTTACCATTAGTGACGGTAGGAACTCGTAAATTTTAAATCCTGGCTCCGCCTTTAGTGCAGCTCTTACTAGTTTGCTTGAATAGGTGCAAATGTTGTGTCTTTGAAGGATAAGCATAGTGATAAATCAGAAGAAAGCAATAAAACAGAAATATTATACTTATATCCTTCGTATTCAGAACTTCTGGTTTGCTTTAGAATCTCCTCTATCAGTTTTATTTTTGAAACTTTATATCGTGTAGTTTTGTCCATAATCGTCTATCTTATCTGCCTGGTGTTCCATTGTCGTTTCCAGCTTCATTAGACGCTAGGCCACACCCTTGAGTGCAATATGAATCCAGCCATTGTTGGAACTAATAAGGATATTGAACTCATTTCGTCGAAGAATTATATTTGTCATATATGCTCAACGCGACTTGTATCTACAACTAGTCATAAGTGGTTCTTTTTCTTTGAATGAGTAGATAACATACAATGTTTTAGATTGAAGCGTAGTTACTGTTGTTGTTTGGGTAGATGACTACAACTAGTCATTAATTGTTTCATGCTCTTCAAATGTATCAAATATTATGGAAATCATTCAGGCTTCTCTATATTGATGAAGCACAATCTCTTCTCCGATTCTAAGGTTCCTTTCTGTATCTAGATAGTACGAGTATCCAACCACTGATTAGCGGAAAGCAGCAAAGTTCTTGTAGCACTGCATTTCCCTTGCATGTTTTGGCTGATTGAGGTTCAAATTTTGTTTTTGTTCCACAGTTGATGTTGAGAGACATGCTAGAGATTTCATGGAAGCTGCGAAAAAACTTCAACTTAATTTGGTTGGGTTGCAACGCGAAGATCTGCCCACAAGACCCGAGATGCTTCGGAAGGTAATATGTAGGAAACTCTTCCATTGATAGAATCAGTAATGGTACCAAAGGACTTGTAATTACTACCCCTCCCTTTTTTACCATTGCTAATGATTTCTGATTATGTAATTTCTTACCTATAGGAGATAGAGAAGATGGAAGAAGAGTTGGAAACAAAAACTGATCTCATAGCTAAACAAGAGAGATTGATCCAAGGATGGAGGAAGGACTTAAAGGACCAACTAGATAAACACAACATGGAGTTAGAAAAGGTGTAAACCATAGATAACTTCTTCTTCTTTTTTTTTTTTGTACTATTTGTGATTCAATTAAATACTTAAGTTGGGATGACAAGTAATGTTGTTTGACCATTTGTTGCGCGGACTCTCCACTTTTGATACCGCATCCGTCTCGAATTCTCCAAAAATATACCACTTTTAGCGAATCTGACACGCACCCATTGGTACTTTTGAAGAGTCCGTCTTGTTTCTTTAGGTAGAAGCACTCAAGAAGGCATTCTTATTTCAATTTTTCGACTTACATCTTGTTAATGGACTTAACCACAATACAAGTATTTTTTAGTGAGGGATTGTTTGGTATGGAGTGACTTATCCCATTTCTGTAGTATAAATGGTGAGATTACAAATTCCAAAACTAATTAAACCTAAGCAAACATAGAATTATAGTTCAAGATTATAACATGTCGACAATTATCAAAAGGGGCTCTCAACAGGCATGAAAAATGAAATCAGCAGCCATACAAGGGAAGGAGAAGACAAAACTGCACATCACTTGTGAGCCAAACAAGAACAGCTCCAAGGCAAAATTATTTAGAACTCGCAAAACCCACAATCATATTGTATACTTTTCACATATGAAATGTTTTCTCGACGACATGTCACACAGTTATAGCAAATGGTGAACAGAGAGAGAGAGATTGTTTACAGTGATCGAGTCACAGTAACAACTACTTGGTAAAATACCAAACACGCAAATCACAAAGATAGAGAACATATCAAATCCAAACGCAACACTTGAGTAGACTGACGACACTACTTAATATGCAGTAGACAACATTGAGAGGAGTCCATCCTGAACTCTACACACCAACAACACTTGGAACGCATTCGATTCTGCCTCAGTTTTCCGAGCTGTAGGAGGCCTCGCCAGATGATGAACTCTCTAGCTGAAGCAGCTTCATCTCCTCATATGCCCATTCAAGACCAGGACAATAATGAAGTGGTGGATTGAACCTGGTGTCAGAGATGTCATCTGGCAAAAATGCACCATTTCTAATCAAGAATTTAATCGCTTTCTTCTTTTTCTCTTTCGCAGCATGATGGAGAGGAGTCCCTGAACAAACAAAGCGATATAAAGATAACAGTAAGGATTAAAAAAGAAGAAAGAACATAGCCTTATGTTGGATATTACTAAGAATAATTCAGGCACTTACATGCACATGCACCCTTGGCTCGAGCATCGATATCAGCACCCCTCTCAAGTAATTCATCCATAACTCTCACGTGACCTCCCTTAGCAGCAAGATGAAGTGGGGTCATACCAAATGATTTTGGGCCTCCTGCCATCACATTTGCATCCATACCTTCATTAAGAAGCCTTCTAACCTGTCCCAAGGAAAAGAAGAAATACAATCAGAAAAAAATGTTAAGTCTAAACCAAAGTAAAGATGGTGGAAGGGAGAATGCATCCAAAGATGTATCTGTCTGAAGAGTTCTGTAACACCGAAAAACTTTTATAGCACAGGAAACTTGTAAAAAGAACTAGTTTAAAATAAAATCCCAGAGGAGCTAAGATACTGTGTATCCAAGTTTTCACCCAATCTAAGATTTTGTCTTATGTCCCAATCAGTTTTAAATAATAAAGCACTTTCAGCAGAAAGCAACCATAGAAGCTTGGTGACATTTGACAATCATAGGCAGGTAGTGGTGACGAAGAGAATTAAAGGATACAGGAAAAGACAGGAGGAGGGGACTTATACGTACTATCAGGGGCCCTGAATTTGGTCGTAATCTGTCATAAGCACAGTATAGGTCCAACAAACATAATTTTGCTTCTATGCCAACATAACTCATAAGCCAATGAGTTACATCACAAACCACAACCATACTTACATAAATTTTTTTTGAGAAAGGTAACATTCGACCATACTTCTATGACTTTCGAAGGTTAATTGTGTTCATTTTTCTTTTCCATTAAGTACCCCAAGCGCACTAATAAGAGGGCTTTGGTTCCCCTGACTCCACCCCCACCACCCCACACACACAAAGCCAAAAAAAGAAGCTGAACCCAACTCATACTTCCTCTCCCACCAGTCTCATCCCCCAACTGTTGTTGGAGATGTTGACTGAAAGAGTCACTGATTTTGTGGATTATGAAGTACTCCATTTGTTACTACAGAGAAAATACATGTGCTATAAAGGGGGAGAAGAAAAGAACCAAATTAACTTCAACACTAAGAGACCAAAATCAATACCAATGCACTAGCTAAGCATAACGCCAAGACCATACTGATTTTTGAGTCCTTTACATACAGTAGGACTATTTTGCATTGACCGACAACCTACCACAATCCTCCCCCTTAATAAAAACCTATCATACGATGAAAAGTCTTTAATGTTGGTCCTATCTCCTTTGTTATCATCTCAAAATCCTTATGTTCCTGTTAGTATTAACTCAATATCACATAATGTATATTTATAACAAATTGTCCAATAGCAAACCATAATCAATAGACATATCATACTATTAAACAACAGTAATTGCACACGAAATTAAGCTTCTGATATATGCAACATACATGAAAGATAAATTACCTGTTTCAGGTCACCTTTCCGAGCAACAATGTGAAGTGGAGTCCAACCGCGATCATCCGTATCACCTGCAGTTATACGCATTCTTCTCGATCGTCGAGTCGAACCAACCTGATCCTCCTCCATTTTCCTCTTCTCCGCTTTCCTAATAAGCAAAGCTCCAAAATCCAATCCTTATTGCCACAAATTGAAACAAATACTCAATCCAATTCTATTCTTTCTTGTAGAATCTTCTTTCACCAGTGTCCGGAAGAGAAATTTCGAAAACCTAATCAACAACAAGTCTAAAGACTCTACTTGTATATCAGTAACTGAATCTCAATACACCAAAACAAGACCTTTTACATAAAACTAATAACTTTGACCAACAAGATTGATCTGTCTTCCGACTATGAGAGAAACCCAGAAAAGTCTTCAATAGACAAGAACCAAAACAAGTGATAATCTTCTGAAACAACCTTCAATTTTACATGATCCAGAGGCAAACAACCAACCAAGAAAAAAATTAGGGCTTTAGCGAGAGGAATGATTAGCCAAGTTGTAAGGACCAAAAGGGTTCAATCCAGGACCAAAAACACGAAGATTTGTAAGCTTATTGAACACACAAGATGAAGTGAAACGAAGGAAAGCAGAGATTATCATTATCAATGCAAAAAACCACGCAAACAATATATATATATATATATATAATAGCTGTTTTTTTACGGGGAAAAAAAGGGCTATTATATGAATCCTTGATGAATTTGGAATATGTTTGGAGGTTGCATAAGTATTGATAAAGGGATTTTCTTGTTTGATTAGGCTTGGGTTTTGAAGGAATTGGGAGGAAGAAGGAAGAAGAGAAACCCTAGAATTTTTGAGGAGGATATTGAAGAATGGATGGTTTAGGATATTTATTGGGCATTTTTCATATGTAATATTTCAATTTTTTTTTTTTGGGCTAAGGAAAAGAAAGAAATTACTCTAATCTTGAAATTCGAGCCTACCTCAACCTTGAGACTCAACTAGACCTGACTAGAGACTTGACATCGATTATGAGATCAGACCCCTATCTTTAGATCTGATCTCTACCTCAAGACCAATTCATTAATTGGTCGAGTTTGAGATTAAAAGTTTGATTATGTGTCAATTTAGGATTTGGTCCTACGCCAGTTTAGAATTTGGGATTGAGTTATGATTCATGGTCAAGGCTGGGAAGAGAGTAGGACTGACTGTCACTTACTGAGGTTAGGGCTGGTTTTGATCCCAAGTCGGGGGGGGGGGGGGGGGGGGATTTTGGATCAGGCGAAGAAGTCAAGCTTCGAGTTGGTTGAGGACGGGGTGAGGTGTGTTTATGAGATGGTAGGATCATAGCATTCAACCTGGTGATTCGTTTAACATTTTATTAGATCAATTTTCAAAATTATATACATAAAATATTATTTTTTTTTCTCCAAAAAATTCATAAATTCATGTGCATTATAATTTTAGCTTAATTCGCCCTAATCCTTAGTGATTGTATCCTATAAATGTCTAGCAAATATTTGGCTTTATACATTTTATTTGTAGTGTTCAACTTCGATATATAGAAAGTTCTCGCTAGATAAAGCCCAAAGAAATGCACATAACAATGCACTGGACAACCCTAATGTTAGGTAGCCATAACCATCTTGTTTTTTTGGAAGTTTAAATTTCAAAAATTATATTGCTTTTGACAGGGTGTATTTTATTTTCTCCTCTAATATGACTTTGCGATACAAATCTGAATTATTTGATATTTTTGTTGTGGATCGTTGTATTGTCTATCCACAACCTCTAGCCACCACATTTGTCATCATTACTACGACAATTATCATCGCCAGCCACCACCCACCTCCTACATCACCAACTAAAATTAATGCAACCGCCAACATTAGACCGCTCTTGCCAGTCATTACGCAATTTATAATCTTCATCATTGTGATTATATTAATTATCGCTATCATACCATTATTACCATCGGTCAACCACCACACATACTTCAACTATCACTATCGATACCACTAACTACTAATATCAACCGACCTCACAATTATAAACACCACTAGCTACCAACAACCATCATCACATGAATCCACTGCAACACCAACCATCTTTACTATCACAACTATTAATGACGAAGACGTGCATTCAAATTCAAATCGTCATAATCTTAATGAAAGTAAAACCTAAATATTGCGTGTTGGTCGGTGTATTTTTAAAAAATGTCCAAATTACCCCTACAAACCAACCATTATACTTTACTTGTCTATTAAGAAAAAAAAAATGTCAAAAATATATGACCGATAAAAAATGTCTTTTTCTAATTTTGACCCTAAAACTCTCCTTTTTGCTCTTTTTTTTTTTCATTTAAATAAACCAAACCCCTTTGCCATTTTCCAAAAAATAAAATTTAGTAAAGAAGAAAAAACACACTCAATGTTTGGTGGAAGCAATGAAAAACTCGGTCCATTTACCCAGCGTTTGATGCTTCCGCAGCACCCCCTTCACCTCCTTCCCGGCGCCGGTGGTTCTTCCGGCAGCGGTTTAGGCGGAGACGATGAGTTTCCTAAGCGGGACGAGCGTGTTCCGCCGTGGAGTACTCAAGAGACTAGGGATTTTATAGCAATTCGAGGTGAGCTTGAGATGGAGTTCTCTTCGGCGAAGCGGAGTAATTTGAAGAGTCTATGGGAGATTGTAGCTGCTAGAATTAATGAGAGAGGGTACAGGAGAAGTGCTGAACAATGTAAAAGCAAGTGGAAGACTTTGATTAATCGTTACAAGGTATTTATCATCTTAATCCCTGATAAATTTTAGTTAGCTATTCGATCTGTTCTAATTTATTTGTTTGATTTTGACTTTGATAGGAGTTTAAGTAAGAAAGTAATTCAATTTGTTTGTTTGATTTTGAGAATGAGTTTAAGTAATGAAGAACTTTGGGAACTTGTTGTATTAAATTAATGGCAGGTAGAATGTATCGATATGTCCTTTAATCTTGTAGTCTCAAACATGTTGGCTGTAAAGTTAGAACTAATGCCTCGCCAAAATAGTAAAAAGGCACTCTTTTTTTTGAAGAGTCTGGTCTAATGACCCCATCCATCTACTAGACTTAGTTCCCCGTCTCCTTAGA
The DNA here is from genome assembly GCF_036512215.1 of Solanum lycopersicum. Lineage (NCBI taxonomy): Eukaryota > Viridiplantae > Streptophyta > Magnoliopsida > Solanales > Solanaceae > Solanum > Solanum lycopersicum. The sequence continues at coordinate 1,471,799 of NC_090807.1, read as the reverse complement.
AATCAATGATACAGTGGTACGAGCCTCTAGAAATTGAAATGGGGTGAGTATGTCAAAAGTATCAAATATTAATTCTTTTTTAGTTTAAAATATCTAAAAGAATGTTATACAAAGTTCCAGGTGAAGAGAACACCGTTTGGTTCCTCAAAATAGTAGTTGCACCTGACAAATTGGAACAGAGAGGGTATGTAGTGCAAATGGAGTCAGAATTCTTAGTTTATTTGTTCATTTTGGTCGATTGTGACCTTCCCTTGGTGGAATATAGTATATAACACCTAAGAAATGTTTTTACCTAATAAAGAAGTCATATATATTGTGGATTTTCTAGCTTGTCATTTGGAATAGCCGAAGGATAAGGAAGTTGAATGTATCTTGCATTTTTGTGTGTTCAAGACCATCTACTGACTTTGAAATCCCAATGAGGTTTAGATATATGTGTGTCAAGACTGCTCCTTTTGGGAAAAAAAGAGGAATTATAATAATACCTAATTTAGTTGTCGTTTTAGTTTAGATTCTTTAATAGTTTACTTCACAACCATCTGATGCTTTTCTAACAACTATATTTTCATGCTACTTTCGAAATATGCGTTTTGGGGATGGGGGTGTCAGCAAAGAATGAAAGAAAATCTCATTCTTTTCTGAATTGGTTGTCAACATTTAGTGATTTACTGTTAAATTAAGAAAATATCAAGATAGAGGATAAACTTCATGGTTTCCAAATGGCACATACTTGCTGTAGACTAGTGATAATAAATGGTCAGAAAGGAGGTAGCTGTATCTTGCCACTTCTTTTCATTTTGCAATAGTCAGATTGACACCATTTTTGTTCTCAGAGGGACAGAGAACTTTTTGATGCTTCTCCTGTGAGAAATATTCACCCTACCCTTCAAGATGTTCCATAAAACTGGAAGGATAGGGGAAAAACATTTACTTGCTCCTTCTTTTCCAACTTTGCAGTCATTGAGAATGCTAATGTTGAGGGATAATATTTTCTGCCCTCGTACTTTCTAACCAAACAAGGGCAATATCAACATCTTACTCTGTCCTTATGGCAAGGTATATTGCATGAGATCCAATAGGGATAAACTTAACTTATCGAGTAAAAAAAGGGTTGGTTACCTGGGATCTAATAGTGATAAACTCACATTTACTCCTTTGCTTTAATCCTTCATTACTGCTGTAGGATAATACAGTTTGATACTCTTTCGAAGAAGAAAGCCAAACATCACACCTTCAAAAATTCATTTTTCTTTCATCTCCTTCGATTCTATTAACTTGAGAAATGTGTTTTCTAGACATCTCTTGCTACTTGGTGGAAACAACTCGAGAAATAGCATGAATGATTTGCTTGCTGAAGTTGCAACATGTATTCGTGTATTAGAAGTACACGAACGATCAACATGCTTCTTGATTCTCAACCCCCTCCCTCGCTCAAAAAAGAAAGAGAGAAGGAGAGGAAGTTTTCATTGTTCTTATGAAAATTGAGAAAAAAGGTGGGGTTGGGACAAGAGCGAAGTTATAGTTGTCAAAGGGTGGAAAGTTGGACATTCTTCGCCGGAAGATAATAGTTTATGTAGGTCCAGTATTAGTACTTCTTATACATATATATGAAACTTGAACACCCTTGGGCGTTGACCGATTGAGAGAGTTAGCCCAACGACTAGAGGGTATTTAAAATGACTTGAAAGTCACAGGTGTCATCTCTGTGTCACACAACAGTTTTTTTGCTGCAGTGACCTACTTTGAAAGAAACAAAACAGACCAAAGCAACATAGTTTGGTTTGTTTGCCTTTCCTTAAAACTAGAAAAACTGGGTATTAACAAATCCGTAAAAGTCCTAAAAACCCTCTTCGCAAATGCGTTGAAGCTGCAAGAAGCTAACTTCTCTCAAGTCTAAAGACCCTTTTGTCTCTGCCTGAAGCATGTTCATTTCTCTTCTTTCTCTTTTTTTCTTCTTTTTTTTATTTGTTTTTAATAAAACTGATTTGTGTTGCCTATTACCATTTGGAATATGATTTTGAAATGAAATTTCAATAAGCTTTGAACACCCATTCTTTCTTTTACCTTTTGTTGGGGTTGTGATTTTTGTGTTGTGTGACTATTCTTCTTATTACAATACTTTCTTCATTTTGGAGTTACAATGGACAAAAATTCCCGTAAAGTACAAAAAGTAAATGCGGTATCTCAAAATCCACCTTACAGAGAAGAAAATGTTGACCAATCAGAAATGTCTCATTCTTGTCAAGAAATTGATTTGAAATGCTGTAAAGATTAGAACTCCAATTTTATTATCATCCAGATCACCTCAATGAAATAAGAATGATAAAATAGAAAATGGTCCTTACCAACCTCGAAATTATGACCCTCAATCTGGCTTTTGAATTAAAAAGTTTTAATCTTTAATGGTTTGATGATTATTGTTAATGGTTGAAGAATGTTTTAAGTATAAATCATATTATTTGTTTTGATATTTGTTTAAAAGCGAAAGATCTCAAGGTTCAAGAATTAACAGGACAACTTTGAAAAACATATTGGTGTGTCAAATAACTTCAATACCAAGCAAAAAGAATATGTGAAAAATCTTATGCAAGTGTAACTACAATAGTTGATTCATGTTGGAATTGACATATAATTTGGATCAGGTTAATCATGAATGCTGTCTTCGCTTAAATGTTTTGGTTGATGTGATAAGACTTCTCTTGAACCAAAGGTTTGATATTTCATGATCATGATTAAAAAATATCATTATTGAACAAAGGTAATTTTTTTGAAATTATTTCGTGGTATGGGGATAGAAATAGATAAGGTTGAGCTTTCTGTATTGAAATATGCTTCAAAAACAGAAAATGACTTCTATAGATGTTTAAAAAGAAATATATGTTTGTATGTGAGGCTGAAACAATTAAATCTGCTAGTTGATACTTGATAGATCTTTCGATGTGTCGCTCAAAGAGCAAATGACTATAGTTTTATGATAAGCAAATAAAAAGGGATTTGAGACTAGAGTTGTTCATGTTCAAGATACTAGTATTTTATGTCTAAATAAAACAATTGATTAAAACTTTACTATGATTTTCAAGCTTTACTATGTTTCATCTCAAAATCATAATTCGAACTACAATGGCTAAAACAAATCAGTTGTTGTTGGAAGAAAATAAACAAGAGAAGAAAAGTGAACCAGTTTCAATGGACACTGTCGGAGTCAGACAAACAAACCCCACAGAAGTAGGTTCAAACTGCAATTGAGGTGGCCACACACGGTATTTAGCGGCATCTGAAGACAATATAAGAGGTTCTGGTGCCAGTAGGAAAGCTAGAGAAGAGAGGCTTTTGAGACTTGACAGAGACTCTTCTGGTTTCTGTGTGTTTTAGAGGAGTTCTATTCTTGAAATTTCAACTCTTAGGGATTTTCTAATTGCCTAATATTTAATCAAAAAAAAAAGTCAAAGTGACCAAATGAGGCCATTTTGATCTGTTATTTTTTAATAATAGTTTAATGTAGCAAAATTACAAGGTTGGTCAATTTGACTTTAAATCATGAAACCCTTTTTGTCATTTGGTTACTTCTCTCAATTGCGTCAAGGTTATTCAAGATTTAATATATCTACATAAAAGTAGTATCTGACCTATATACACGTATAGTCGTCCAACGAAGTTATTCAACTAACCAACCTTAAGCCACTATAGCTTCGTCCTTTGTTGCTTATTGCCTTACGTAGAAAGAAAAAGGCCTAGTATCTTTCCTACTGAGTTTATTGTAAAAGAAGTTGAGACCAGCAGAATACTATTGTAAAAACATATTTGACTTTCCTAGTCAAATTTCTTTTATTGACTTGGTTAATTTTGATTTATAGAATTGTTGTTCTATTACACATGTTTTTATGATAGGATAAATATTATGCAGTTAGTCTTGGCTTACTTTGTGGTGCAGCCTAAAATATAAGTGGGGGCAAATACCTCTAGTTTGTGTCTAGAATTACCACGATAACACCAATTCTACAACGAGAGGATTTTAGAAAAGTTAGCATATCCAAAAATAGTACCTGCTTCATGGCCTTCTTATGACATTTCAGCCACAGTTGACCTGCCTGCGAGGCATATGTCAGCAGGCAAATGGATTGAATCAAGTTTTCACAATTGGCAGTGATCCGATTTGAATATTTTCCATATATTTGGATACTTATTACTGTGCTGTAAGAGGCTCAAGGAAGAGCAGAATCAGAATCAAAGCTAATGTATAAACTATAAAGTTGGTTTTATTTAAGTTGCATCCTTCATGAATCTTGATGTCCTCTTTCTTGCTGCTGTATACTCTGTTTTCTTCTAAGTTAGGTTATTGGTAAGATCCAGTGTCATCTATTCTGTTTTGGCTGAAAGGTACTCCCACACTGTGTCTTATCACATCTAGAATTTCATGGTTTTGGTAACTCGAAACACAGAGAACCCAACTCTTGGTCATGTATGTAAATTGGTCCTATTAGTACAAGTCTGAAATGTGCAACTCCTTCATGGCATTATTAAGCCCTTCATTATGTCACTTTGTCTTTACTTCAACTATTGATTTTCAACTCTGTAGGAGTCTCTATTTATTATTGTATTTAAAAAGAACTCCGGAGGGTTCTTTAGTTTCATCAAGGTCTTGGAAGTTGGTTCCTCTTTATGGCTTTCTTGTAGTTGAGATGTGTCAAGATGATCTATAAGAGGATCACAATCTTATTATCAGATTTTGGGTCTCTTAATAAAGAGCTTTCACAGTGTATATTACCTACCAGATTATCTCATTAAGTCTTAATTTGCTGTCGAGAAACGTGCCTTCTCTTTTTGATTTTGTTTTGATGGAGGCTGTAAATTTTCACAGGGTAAGGAAACATCTGATCCAGATAATGGCGGACAATTTCCATATTTTGATGAGCTTCATGCACTCTTTTCATCAAATATGAATAATGTACATCGAGTACCGATCGAATCTGAGGCTGGTTCCCAACAGGCAAGGAAGAGGCCTCGCGGAACAAGTAGAGACAGATCTTCAGAGGAAATCTCGGAAGATGAAGAAGGTTATGCTTGCGAGAGTGATGAAGTAAAATTAGGCAGAAGCAATGTTGCTCCCAAAAAGAAACCCGAAAAAGAAAAGCGTCCAAGAACAAGCAATGCAGAAAAAGCTTCAAGACAAGCCAGCTTTGGGAGTAGCATTAACAACAACACTGGTAGAGCTGTTGATAATATTCAAGAAATGCTTAAAGAATTCTTTCAGCATCAGCTGAGGATTGAAATGCAATGGAGGGAGACAACAGAGAAGCGTGCTCGTGAAAGAGAAGCATTCGAGCAGGAATGGCGATCATCAATGGAGAAGCTTGAAAGAGATAGGATGATGATTGAACAGTCTTGGAGGGAGAGGGAGGAGCAAAGGAGAACGAGAGAGGAGACCCGAGCTGAAAAGAGGGATGCCCTGTTGACAACACTTCTGAACAAACTCATCGGTGAAAATCATCCGTGAGATGATTCGTCGTGTACTCTGTTTGTTGTTGGTTCAAAAATATTTTGGGAAAATTATTAGTTTTTGCTTACATAGAAATAGGAAATTTCCAATTTGTAGAATGTCACAGCTAGATAGATATATGCATGCTTGATGATACATAGTAGTTCATGTTCTCATTGAGCTTTGGAGTGAATTTGTTTGTAATTTAATCAAATTTAATGGTGTATTGTAAAGCATCCATAGTGTTGGCTTCATTGTTATTATTTTTTATTGACTGTGGTGTTCGGACTAGTTTGTAAGGATCTCCATTATTTTCATGAGATATTTGTTACCCCACTAGTAACATGTACCAGGTAGCTCTATCCGTTAAGGCTACTATATATGAAATGAATTCACCTAGTGGCTAGCACTTTGTCTAAGTTGTGATATTAATTCGAGATCTCATGATTTTTAATCCACTTTATCGACCACTAATTCACACACGCCATTGGTTAATTGATAGAAAACATAGATGGATACCTTTGGCTTGGTCTTAATTGGTATTCAATTCTTGATCATTTTCCAATGCTTGTAAAGTTTCTTGCAAAATACAAACTTTAATGTTAGACTAAGATTTGTAAAATCAAAAAAATTGTGAAAATGAAAACAAAATAATGAGTTTTTTTATTTTCAAATTCAGTCCTCTCTGACCATATGGGCCTATAGATATAGACATCTTTTATCTCTATATACCAACTACAACAGTAAACCTACTCATTATTTGTTTTTTAATTTATTATTCTGATTTTTGTAATAGTTTGAGATTTTGTTAATGGGGCAGGTAATGATCTGATAGTAAATTATAGGGATGATTATATTTATACAATTTAGGATATAGGTCCTTCACTTAGAGTTTTGTTTCATATTTTTATTTTTGGTTATCTCAAACTCTCGGTTACTCTACAATGTGTCATTGTTTGTCAGCTTATCTGCATGGTTTACTTGTTTGTTACTTTATTTCTAAGTGATTTTCAATAATTTTTGTTACTGTCTCATTTTACTTGTTAAATCGATAACTGAATCGATTACGATTAATAGTCGATGACTATAACAAATAAATCAATTTTTTTAATGATCTTATAACGATTTAACATATCTACAAATCAATGACCGACAAATTGAACCAATAAACTTTAAAATCGAACGGATCGCCGGACAATTTTGAGACAATTTATTTCAAGTGGATCCCACTTGCCCACCTCATTTTATGACACACCTGCCTTTCTCTCCATTTTCAACGTGTGTTTGTCTTTTATATTTTTATTATCTCTCCGGATTATATAATTTAATTCATATAAAATTTAAATACATAAAAAACTTTGTAATATTTTAAAACTAAAAAATAATATCATCAAAATATTTATGGATTAAAGGTACGAAAAATTGAGAAAATCATCTACTTCTAATAAAATGACTCCTAAATATTCAAAATATGTCCAAAAAATAGTGACACTTCACGTAATTCTCTCCCAACTCCTAAATATAGAAATGCGTCATTTTTTTAGGATTAACTAAAAAAAATAAGTCATATAAATTAAAAATAAAAAAATACTTATCATTTTTAGACAAAATTAACACAAGTCAATTGGAATTTTGCTTGAATGTTTTGAAATAGAGTAAACGTTCATTAATATTTAATTACGGAAGAAACCATATCTACATCCAATTTCCTAATTGAATAAAACATAGCATGAAAATCAGTGGTAGAATTTTAAGGTTGTGGAGTCAAAAATATAAAAATTACATATTAATAATGAGATTTGAATTCGAGTTCAACGACATTAAAAGAGTCTTTATAAATAATCAGCTAAGTGCCAATGGGCCAATTAAATAATTTATTCATTTTATACAAATACCTCTTAACTTATACATACATACATACATACATATATATATATATTGTAACGAAATTAATGGGTGTTCGAGCACTCGACAGACTCCACATGGGTCTGCTTGATGAAAATAGTTTGTTATATTTTTAAATTATTGATATATCTTACTAAAAAAGCTAAAGATAAACGCTTATTAATCTTGCATTATTGTGAAAAGTCAAATCTAATTAAAGTTCTAATATACGTTCGAAAGACCGAATGAAAAATATATTTTAAAAAATGATGAATAGGCAAAATGCTGTTGTTCTAATTTTTTGATGCACACCATGATTTTAAATATATTGTTTAAATATTAAAATTTAAAATTACGATTACAAGTGGTAATATTTACATTTTAAGAGTCTGTTTGGCTCAGCTTAAAAGTTGGTCAAACTGACTTAAAAGCTGGTTTTTGACTTATTTAGCTGTTTGGCAATACTCAAAACAGCTTATTTTAAGTTAAAAAAAACTTATTTTAAGCCAAAAGTTAAAAGCTGGGGTAGGGGTGCTTTTTTTTTTCCAGCTTATAAGTTGTTTTAAGTTGACCACATTTTTACCTTTTTGCCCTTAATATTTTTATACAATCTCCAAATTACCCACATGACCCTAACATCTCTTTCTTCTATTTTTCCCTTTTCACGTGTGGATGATAGACAATTACTATTACTAATGAATGAAAATAAAATAAATCTTAAATCTTTCAAGTGATCTATTCAAATTATATATTATTAAAACGTAAAATAAGTTGCACATATAACTTAAATAAAAATTTATATTTCTCTTATAAATAATTTGTGATAATAAAGAAATATGTGAATGATAGACAATTATTATTACCTATGGATGAAACTAAAATAAAATCTTAAATCGTTCTTTAATCTATTCAAATTATATATCTTTATAATTTGTTTATATTCCTCTTATAAATAATTTGTGATGAGAAAGAAATATGTGAATGATAGCAATATATAATTATTTATGGCTGTAAAATATAAATTAATTAACTTTTATTATGTTAACAGCTATTAAGGGTATTTCAGACATTTTGATTTAAAAAGCTGTTTATCAGCACTTATTTGACAAACACATCAACAACTTTTTTTTTAACTTCAACACTTTTATCCAAACGCATAACTGCTTATTTTAAAAATAAGTTTCAGCACTTTCAAAAGTACTTTTTTAAAGCTGCTTTTAATAAGCCCATCCAAACGGGCCCTAAATATATTGTTTGAACATTAGTTGAATATAATATATGTGTGTGTCATAATTATTAAAGTAGTTTATACATTTCTGTATTAAAGTAGTTGAATATAATAAATCTGTGTCTTTATTTCTAATAATGTCATTACAAATTTCGAATTAAATAATTGACATGTCTATATCATTTTTTTCTAAAATAAAATAAAACAAAATATGTCTCTATTAAAGATGGTGATGCCCTCATTTTTTCAATTTCTTGATCTGTCTCTACATAAATGTAATCTTTTTTTAATCATTAATCAAAGATTGTTTAAATATATAGAGTTTAATTATAAATTTATTTTTTATTCTTATGACGATATCAAGTTAATATATAATAATAATGAGGTTCATAATTCAATATATATTTTATAAATTCTTAATACAAACACATCATCTGAATAAAAAATACTGAATTCTCGTGAATGACTATTTTATACATGTACTAATGTCAATTTTATAAATAATTGCTTAATAAAATTGAATAAAAAAATAAAATGATCGTTCAGCTAATTTTGATGAATATATTAGTAATTCAACTTTAATATCTGAACTTATAGTATAGATATACGTAGACAAATCTTCTCTCTCCTCCGCACCGCTATAATTTTCCTTAGAGATGGAAGAAATTCAAGTTGTCTCCTCTTGTTTAGTTAGAGCATCATCATCATCATCAAACTCACAAAATGTTAACCTAAATATTGAAATAACACCATGGGATTTACAATTCCTCCTTGTTGACACTATCCAAAAAGGTCTACTTTTCCACAAACCAAAAAAAGAAAATATTGACAACTTAAAAAAATCCCTTTCTCACACCTTACATTTTTTTCCACCCTTAGCCGGTCGATTTTCGATCGTTAAAAATTCAGACGATGATACAATTTCTTTCTTTATAAATTGTAACAACGCTGGCGTGGAATTTATCCACGCCAACGCTTCAAAGTTAAGTGTATCGATGATTATTGATTCGACATACGTACCAAATATTATTCACTCTTTATTTCCATTGAATAATATTCGAAATTTCGAAGGTGTTACTAAGCCTTTATTTGGGGTTCAAATATCTGAGCTTGTTGATGGTTATTTTATTGGATGTACTATGAATCATACATTAGGTGATGGGACTTGTTTTTGGCATTTCTTTAATTCTTGGGCTGAAATTTCTCGTGGACGTAAAGTTATTTCTAGAGTTCCAATTTTAGAGCGTTATTTTCCGGAGAAAATACATGTTCCAATTCATTTTCCAATGAATTTGGACGATGAGAAATTATTCGAAAAAATCGAAATTCCAACGTTGGTGAAAAGGGTATTTCATCTTAGTAAAGAAAATATTACAAGACTGAAGAAAAAGGCCAATGATGAAATGAGTATTAACTCGATTTCTTCTTTGCAAGCTTACTTGGCTCATCTATGGCGATGTGTTACGCGATGTCGCAAGATTGATGATAGGGAAGAAGTTTATATCGGTATTCTCATAGGTGAGTACACTTTTAATTACTTTCTGCATCTCGATTTAGGTGACACAGTTGAACTTATGACAGTAAATTTGAACATAGATGCATGAAATTTCTATATTTTGAATAATAATTAACTATTTCAAATATTTGAAAGACATAAGAAAATTTTCTTAATTGATTGATCACTTTGTTATTGGAAATGATCTTCAATAATTGGGCTAAAATATTAGCCTACTTTTATAAAATTGATCCAAATAAGTCCTTGTTCCCAAATGTCATAATCTTTTTCATCATGTTGCCTTTATTTATTTATTTGTTTTTAGAGTGAAGGATAAAAAATATACTCAAATAATCTCCAAGTTTTTCATGAGTTTTAGGTGTGTGAGTTTATTATCTAAATTATCATCAAAAGTTTATCGAAACATATTTCAACTATCGATTGTTCATTTCAATTTCTACCTAGAATATCATTATTGTTTAGGTAAGGAAAATGAAAAACTGATAGTTGAGCTCTATTTCAATAAACATACGGTGATAGTTCAAGACTTCAGGTAGAAAACTTACACATCTGATAGTTCAGATATTTTTTGACCCTCGGCAACAATATTGTGGTGGTCAAGAATGTGTAAGAAAACAGTATCATGTAATAAATTGAGACGGACAGAAAAAAAAATTACTTAATTATATCTTCAACAGGCGCAAGGTCAAGACTAAACCCTCCTCTACTAGAAGGATATTTTGGAAATGCAGTTCATATCAAGATAGTAAAGACAAGTGCAAGGGAACTACTAGAAAATGGACTAGGATGGGTTGCAATGCAAATAAATAAGATGGTTGTTTCTCAAAACTCTAAAGAAGTGATCAAAATGTACAAAGGATGGATTGAAAATCCAATTATATTTAACAAGACTAGAGTCTTTGTAGATGAAACTAGATTGAGTATTGGTAGTTCTACAAGGTTTAATATTTATGGTAATGATTTTGGTTGGGGAAAACCAATTGGTGTGAGGAGTGGAATGGCAAATAAAAGAGATGGAGGAATTACTCTATTTCAAGGTGCAAATGAAGGAAGTGTAGATATTGAAGTTTGTATGTGTCCACATACTTTGCAAGCAATGGAGAATGATCAAGAATTTATGGAGATGGTAACTAATTAAACGTGATACGTTTTTCTTTTTAGTTTGTTTCGAATGAAATCGTAACTTATTTTTAAATTATATTTTGGGGGAATTAAAAGTTTGACATATATACTTCATCTTCTCATCACCATTCCTATAAGTTACTATACTTTTAATTTGAGATCATAAGATCGAAAATACTTTGAACTATCACTTTTTTGTGCTTAATTATTACTTTCTTCGTCCGTTTTTAATTGTCACGTTTTTATTTATAGAGTTAATTTAAAAAATTTTGAGATGTATTTTTTTATTATATTGATATACAAAAAAAATTGTAATTTGTACTACTTTTCATATAATTTTTTATCATCTAAATTTTTTGTTTAAAATATCGAATTCATGTAATCTAATTTAACTTTAAAAATTGATCAAATTAACTTTCGAAAAACGCAACATGACAAATAAAAATGGACAGAGGAAGTAATTATATATTTTTTACGACCTAAACTATATATCATCCAATATGTATTGCTAAGAGCTTGTTTGGATTGTATAGACATAATCTTTGATTCTTTTAAAAAAAAATTATTTGATATATAATCAAATAATATTAGAAGAAAATTACAAAAAAATTGAATATATTTTTTTACCATCATCCTTTAAATAAAATAAAGAGGACAACATTGAAGAAAAGAACAAGAAACGTAAAATAAAATTAAGAGGTCAGTATTCATAACTAAATTCAACTAATAAGTGTTAATTATTTATTCAAGGGATTATATAGAAAAATTTAAAAATAAGCACTTAAATAAAACAATCGAACTAGCAATCTAATTAAATATGGAAGCTTATAAATACTGAAAATATATTTGATAATTAAAACAATTTGACAAATTATTGCAATTTGTTGTGTTAAGCTCCTTGTGAGGTAACGTTATTGTCATCTTCTATTGCCCATCCTTTAACTCGTTGTTGAGTGAGTCTCACCTACAAAATAAAATTGCATTTTTTAAAAATGTATTATGTCACGTAGAATATGTATTTATTTGCTTAATTCTATATCAGTAAGTTTCTACTTAAACACATTTAAAGTTGGAAGACCTCGATATCAAAGTTTGTTAAGTTTTCTATAAGAACAACTTAAAATGATCGAATTTTCCGCGATATATTTTAAAGCACTATTTAAAACATTATAATATTATTTTCTCTAATTCTTTTAATTGATCAAAGAAAAAAAAGAAGTGGCAAAAGCTACCTGCTCATCCCAATCAGTTTTGGTAGTGATTATAACTAGTGCAATAGTTTGAACAAGTGTGCCAATCAACATTCCCATCCAAACTCCCTGCAAAACAATTCAACAACATGTAATAATATTTATATCTCTATAAGAAACTCATATTAAAAGATAATATTAAATTATTCATCGCGAAAAAGGGATTGTAATATTCGAACTTAAGATTAGAAATTTAATATTTGATAAAACATAGGAGAGTTGTTGGATATATAAGTAAACAAACTTTACTAACTAGTGACACGTTTTAATGTCCTGCAGGCCTAGGCCCAAAGCGCGCAATATCACTAACAGGCTGAGCCGTGACAAATTTGATATCTGAATCACTGTTGTATCAACTTTGTCGATATGGACAGGGTTAAGTGAGTTTACACAAATTTTGATAAGGCAGGGCAAACCTAATCGTGGATGTTGAGTCCATAGAAGGGATTTATATCGACAAAAAAAAAAAGAAGAGATGTTGGGTATATAAATAAATAGACATTATCAACTAGTGACTCGTTTTAAAATTGTGCAAGCCTAGACTTAAAATGAACAATATCACTAACAAGCTAAGCCGTAATAGAAACAATCATTATTCTTTTCGAAACGAATTAAAAAAATGAAAAATACTTACTGTAACTTGTAATTGTAGAAAATAGCCAAGCATTACTCCAACAGGAATTCCCACCAAGTAATAACATATAATATTAACATAGGCCACAATGGTCTGCCACCCTGCCCCAACAGCCACACCTATAATACAAAAATTAATAAAGCATGTATTATTAGGGCTTAATTTTATCTGATATTTATACTTTTCAAATTTTGTAAATAAATATTTAAAATCTTATAAAATTAAACAAGTAAAACACACATTCTACATAACATATTACATGCAGTCTACGTGACGTTGGATACTAGATTTTCACGTAGGATCTCACCTAGAATGAATGTGTCTATCTCTTTAACTTTATAAAAGTTCAATACCTATTTGTACACACTCAAAGTAAAAGAACATCGACATCATTTAAGACCAAATTAAAATACGCGTTTATGTATTACGTCTACGAATAATTAGTAAACTTACCAGAAAGTACAGGTTGAACACTATTCAATAGAACTGAAAAGGCCAAGAGAGGAGATAGTCTATCTACTTCTTTTGCTACTTCGAGACTTTTTGTGAAAACAAAAGCCAAACGTCCCCTTAGGAAGAAGAAGAATAATGATAGGATGAATCCAATGGCAGAAGATATTAAGACTATTGTCATAATTGAGAATTTTGCTGCCTTTGAACTTCCTCTTCCCAACTCATTTGCTACTCTTACACTGAAAATCATAAATTAATTAATCAGCGTAACACGATGATAATAATAACGTATTCAGTATATATAGTCGCATAAATAAAGTTTTTATAAAGACATCTTATCTTTATCTTTGTGAGATAGAGATGTTATTTTTGATGAATGCTGATTCGAAATAATCATTTGCAAAACAAATTTGAACGAAATGCAAAAGTAAAATGCTATTGTAATTTGAAAAGATCTTTGGAAACTTGTAGTTTAATATCATTAATTCTTAGATAATTGTGTGATTTTTAATTAGTAAATCATTGTAAGTAAAAGTGAAACTTAGACGTCTGTTTGAAATATAATATTATTAAATAATTAAAAAAATTGATTTAATTTATAAATGAAATGATCATACGTTAAACTTTAATATAATATAAGTTCACATGAAATAGAAGGAACATTACCATGCTGCACTCATGAAGCCAAGAGCTATCATCAATTCCCAACCATTGATGTTAAGGCTGCAAAAGATCAAAACTTTTTAACCTTTCGTAAACAGATTCACGTGAATTCAATAATATTAATATGTAATATAAATTTATATGTAAAATTCCATTAATATTATGATAAATAAATATATATTTATAATTTTTAAAATATAATGAATTCAATATTATTAAAATCGAACTAATAAAATCTAAATTCTGAATGAACATACCATATAGAAAGGGCATCAATTTGGACCTCAGCATTTTTGAAATTTCCAGTCAGAAGAACAAGTATACTGTTGTACCAAAGCTCAACACTTTGTACCCAAAAAAAAAAAAGGTTATTAATTACATGCTTAATATTTGATAATTAGCTTCCAGATAACATAATTTTAATCCGTTCAAATTCAACATAATCCTTTCAAATAAATCTGAAAAAAAGGCGGCGTAGATTCACCAAATTAAATCATGACATTATTAGCGCATGCCCTAAAATAGTTAAATTACACTGATAGTATAAAAATTTAAGCGTAGACTCACCATAGCATGACACCTGATGATAGAGAGAGTTTGACAACAGGCCACAAATCCTTGAAAGCCAAGAATGAAAAGCCAGTCCAAGTATCTTTACACCATCCACCCATAACATACACTAATTGTCCAATATTAGGTATCCAATATGCCAAAATAGTTGATATCATAGCACCATTTAGCCCAAATTTGTACTTAATTGTCAAAAGCCAAGACAAAAATGCATGGATTATTAGTGTAATTGCAGCTAAGTATGCAATAACTATGTTCTTGCTTTGTGCTTGAAGATACATTTGGCAAGCAAATGATACAACATATGCATATGCCACTGGGATGAACCAAAGTGAAACAACTCCAGCAACTTGTGCTATGTCATTTTCTTGGCCTAATGCTTTTAAAATTGGAGTTGTGAATAGAAATAATGGGAGTAGAAGTGTTGTGGTAATTGTTAAGACAATAAATGATCTCTGAAGATGTAAACCAAGCATATGATATTGTTTTGCTCCATATGATTGACCACATAGTGTCTCTAGTCCACTTGCCATACCTAGCTGTAAATGAAAATTCACAACATTAATTTTGTTTCAACAAGTTCCAAAAAAAAAAAACATAATGTAGCATACTAAAAGTTTAAGTTTTACATTTTGTGGTAACTAAATGTCATTACATACAAAGTCGTTAAAGAATTTAGTAACGTCTATATAGTGTGTTAGTTATATATACTAATGTTTGATATTGATAATGTAATATAGTGGTAATTATATTATTGTCGCTAGCTAGGGTGTCAAAATAGGCGGGTTGGGTTGAAACTGGAGATTTTAAAATGGGTGGAACTTTGGGTTCAAATGGGCTTAAAACGGGTTGGGTCTTGACCCGTCCAATTTGACCTGATCAATCTCAATAATTTTAACATAGTGATATTTAACTTTTATAATCACAATTGAAATTTCAGCTCAAGTTTTTTTAATTAAAAAGAGTAACAGATACATCGTAAAGATATTAAATAGACAATAATTCATACATTTAATATAGGATCATATTTTAGTAAAGAGTTTAAAACAGATTGAAATTGGAAATTGAATATGGCTCAATTGAAAATTATCTTAAAACGAGTTAGGCTTGAATGGATTGAAATTGAACCTAATTCAAATTATTTTAAACCGAACTCTAAGCGAATTACCTATGTTTCCGTTTATTTTCTTACACCCCTAATTGCCGCTAAATAGTTGCCTAAATCCTTTATTGGTTGTAATTATTGACTTACGACTTTCACTGAGAAAGTATTCTTTCGTTTAGATTTGTTTGTTGAGGTACGATTAAACACGAAATTTAAAAAAAAAAAAAATTTGAATCTTATATGATCTTAAAATTACTCTCTCATTTTTAATTTGTTTATATTAATTAATTTTTAGTCTATTTAAGTAACAATGCCTTTTCCGTTTTTAAAAATTCTTAAATTCTAAACTTTTGCGACATGTTTAATCAAAATTGCTCAGTATTTTGATACATATGTCAAATCAAAGCCAGACTAACAAATCATAACAACGGAAGTAAATGCATTAGTTTGAGTATTATTTAATTTCTTTTTTAGTATTTTCAACCTATATATAACTAATAGATAATATCGATTATACATCTTATTCAGTATTGTTATATATGAAGTAAACTATGTCATTATTAACATATAAGGCACTATTCCAATTGTACCACATCTTATTCACTACTATCCCTATTTTAACACACCTTATTCAATATTATTTTTATTTTAATACACTATATTTATTTAATACAACAAATCAAATATTTTCTTCTTTTCATTTAATTCACTTAACACATCATATTTAGTTCTTCATTTAATTCTCTTTCTTTCAGTAACAGTTTAACTTTGAAATATCCACGACACTCGATAAAAAAATTAGAGGTGTGTGATTGAAAACTTACAAGGATACCAATGCAAAATCTGAGGAGGACAGTGAAAATTAATGCATAAGCTGCAAGTTCAGTAGCTCCAATATGACCAATAAAAGCTAAACTTATAATATTTACTCCAAATGTTGAAAATCTTGTAAATATAGCTGGAGCTGCCACTACCCATAATTTCTTATTTTCATGTAATATCCTATCCTTCAATTTCTCTTTTTTTTCCACAATAATAATATTATTATTATTTCCTCTTTTTTTTTCTTCTTCATCCTCTCCATTTTTAATCAGCCTCTCATTTAGATAATCAACCATTTCTGTAAAAAAATAAAAATATATTACATAAGTATTCTGTTACAGTGTTAGAATCAAAATTTTCAATATTAATATTCATTATTGATTGTATATATATGTATACCTAAGAAATGACCTTTTGTGTATATAGTGTGATAATCTCGGGGAAAAAAATTAAATTTACTATGGCTTGATAAAGTGAAATGAAAACTATGAGACACTCGATTAAATTTTTAAGAAAAAATATTTGGCTAACGAATTATTTCAATTTTGAGAGAAAAAAAAACATTAAACATAATAATTGATGTAAATCTATAAAGTGGTTTAAAAAAATGGAACTAGAAGTATGAGAAATTATATCATCATTCATATCTCAATAAAGTCAAAACACATAGTGAAATTTTTTTCAATTTTGAGAAAAAAAAAGAGAATAGGTGTTAGATAAAATAGTCAAAGTTGGTTAGGATACCAATGTTATAAAAAAAATATATATTGGATCTATCAAATGAATAATATAAAAGTGTAAAAAACACTTGATCCAATAGTGGATCAATATTTTGTGTCGATGAATTACAATTCTTTATGAATAATTAAAATTAAATAATACCTTTTTCAATAATCTAAAGTATAGTCTACATCACTTTATTTTGGTAGACTATTTTTCGTCCGTAGAGATAATTAAATGAAGCTATATCTGAAGATTCTAACTCTAATAACCAACTCGAAATTATATTAATATAAAACAGTGTCATTCTTTTACTAAATTCTTCCCTTATAATTACCAAAATGAACAAGACAAAATTATTATTGAAAAAACATAAATTGCTTGGGAAAAAATAGAGGAAAAGCAAAGAAGAAGGTTAACAAAAACTCACCTACACAAGAAGAGAGCAAATGAAAGAGAGAAAGAAGCAAAAGATAGAAGTGGAAGAAAGAAACTTCCTACTAATTTATTGTGATGACAAGAGCTAACCCCTCGGTTTCTATTTATATATCACTATTTTTTTAATATTATTTCACGTGTATTAAAAAATTAAGTAAGTTTGGTATTTTATATTTATTTAGTTTTTCTTGAAGTCAACTTTACTATCAATGAGTATGATTTAATTAATTTTGATTAATTAATTTGACCAAGGAACATGCATTATTTATTTAGTTTTTTTGTGTTAGTCAAATATATATTTTCAAGGCTAATAACTCACTAGGGTGAAATAGGAAGAATGTTGTGATTTATGCATTGATTTTATGAAATGACAAATATTATGAATCAACTATTTATAATAGTGATGACATACAAAAAAAAACGAAGAAAGTAGTAATTTTTTGTGATGAAGTGAGGGAGTCGTTCTAGTCTTTACGAAATTTAAGAAATACAGGAAGATTTTGCGATATTTCAGAATTGCCTGATATTTAAATAGATTTTTAAATAGAACAGTACATGTTTATGGACTTTTTTGTCAAATAAGTAGGAATTAATATGAGTAAAAATTTATATATGATATCATTAAATTTTATCGAAGCGTATGATTTTTTATCAAGGCAGATTAAATTCTTATCAAGTTTGAGAGTGTTTTTAACACTTTTTGAGATTTTTTTTTTAGTAAGAGGCACATGCTTCTACAAGAATATTTGATATCATTTTATGATTAACCAAGTAAAACAGTATTTTTAAAGATACCACTAGTTCGATAACTAAACTAATAATTTACATCAAGTTCAGAAATATTTTTAATACATCTTATTTTAATTTTTTTGCATAACATATTTAATAACTTAAAATCACAAAATAAAAGAAAAATAAAAAAGATCCTACATTTCACATGTATTTAATTTTACACCATAAAAATTTAAAACTTATTTAGTTAATTACATATAGATTACCAAATATATGAATGCCTAAAAGACAGGAAAAAAAAGTTTGGTTGCCTTTTAGGGCTCGTTTGGCCATAAATTTTCCAAATAATATTTGGAAAAAATTTGGCAAATAATGTTTGTCCATACAATTTGTTATTATTTGGCAAATATTTTTGGTAAATATCTCAAATTTCTAAATATTAGTTTTTTCTAGTATTTGGGCCAAATATCAATATTTGGGATATTTTAAAAATTAAAACTTTACCCCAATCTTTTATTTCTTACAAAAACACCCTTTCTAGTAGTTGCTTGCGTTGTATTACATCATTTTTTACGTGAACACCAAAATAGTGATGAAATATTTAGTGAATATTAAATAATGATATGAATGTTGATGAAAATTATTAAAAATTGGCTTTAGGTAACAAAGTCATGTACTTTATCTACTTCACGATGTATGGAATAATTCTTGTTGCACTCACTCCAAATTACCACATTGCTTCAGTGTCATGGACATTATTTGTTATTGTTGTAACTAACATTCAATTGACTTGTAATACAAACTTTTAGTTAGTTTTGATAGTTTTTAAAACTTGTGTGTATAAATCATATTTTTCTAAAAAGGTAAAATATATTTCCCAAATTTTATGGCCAAACACATGGTGAAATTTCACCCAAATTTTCACTCAAATAATATTTGCCAAGAAGTCAAACGCTAACTTAGCAAAAATGTTAAGAACGTGGATCAATAATTGTAAGAAAATAGAGTAATTTTATTGGCCCAAAAGATTTTTACGATAAATTGTTATTAAATATAAAAATATATTATTATCTTTAAAAGTTGATTAACAAAATAAATCATAAAAAATTCAAAACGATCAAAGAAAATCATATTTTAAGTTGTCTTATATATAATTTAATAAACATATCTAATTCATCAAGTTGCCTTAAAATGGTTTATAAAGATTTATTTTATTTATTTTATTTTTATCTTTTTTATCAATGATTTATAAAGATTGAGTCAATGATCTTGTCATCGATATATCGATACGTTTTAGTTTATAAAATAATAAATAGTACCAACAGCAGCATTTTGTTATCATTATTAATATTATTTTTAATGAAGTGGGCCAGATCCAGATCCAGTCGTAAGTAAAATTAATAAATTTTTCCAAATTTAATGTTTTAAAGGTGGGGCATGGGGCATGGGGCATGGGGCATGGGCAGGGCGTTTTATTTAATATAGATCAACACGTAAGTCTTATGAATTTTAAAATATTTAATTTACAATATATAAATAATATATAATACAAAATTATAAAAATACTTTAATAGTTTAAAATAATTACAAGCATGATTAAGAAAACTCATAGAAAATAAAATTTCTATCATAATTGTACAAGTATAAATAATGCGATATCTTAACTTTATAATTAATAATACAAGAATCATTATTTCTAAAAGTAATTTTTGTCATACTATACAATTTTCCCCTCTAAAACAAGTAATCAATACAACTTACAGTATTTTGATAAAAATATCACTTCATTATAAATAAAAATGAATTACTTTCTAATTGCAAAATAAAATATAATAATTTTGTGACGTTTGTGACAAAATCATGAAAACTAATGATAAATGAAAAAGTAAAATTTTGTTATGTATTTTTAGAAGAATGTAACGTAATATATAATCACCTTCACAATATTACCTAATAATAAAGATGCGATATTACAACTTGTTATTTTAGTTACTCTCAATTTTCTTATCTCTATAGATTAAAAAATTATTAAATGTGATTCATATTCAAGAATTATGAAGGTCAACAATGTTAAAAAAAAATTTAAACACATAATTTGTATAAGGTTTGTTTAACGAGTCTCGAGCGTTAAACGTGTTTAAGGCGTACAATTAAAATATTAATACATAAATTTTATAGAATTAAACTCACATTTGAATCTCAATATTTTACTAGAGCCCCGTCTCAGAGAGAGTCCGACGAAGTTTTTAAAATACCATTTCCATTGATGATGCCATTTATATTTATAAGGTATACAATTAAAATATTAATACATAAATCTTATTAAATTAAACCTTACATTTAAATCTCGAAACATTTTACTATAGCCTCAGAGCAAATCCGATATTGTTTTTAAAACATTGTTTCCAATAATGATGCCATTTATACTCAATAAATATATTAGATTAGAGTTTGTGTCAGTAAGGTTTATATATTATATTTTGTCTTAATTTATTTGATAGGGGTGAATTTTGAAGACTCAGTTAAGTTTTTGGATGTTTATTTTTTTTTAAAAATTGAAGTTTTTTTAATTATAGTCTCTTATAATATTTTATGACATTTTAAAATAATATATATTATTTATTTTGTCTTAATTTAAATAGCATAGATAAATTTTCAATACACTCGATTAATTTTTATATTAAGTTTTTTGTTATTCTGATTTTATTATATTTTTTACGTACATTTTTTTAAACAACATGTTAGCTTTTTTTTTTGTTATAATTCATGTGACTCATCAAATTTAGAGGTTCAAACTAATTTTATATTTTTTTATAAGTATTTCAAGTTATTAATTATCATAACATATAATTTAAAAAAAAATTAAATATATAATAATAATAAATAATAGTGTAGAGCAGAATCGGAATTGGAGTCACCAATATTATAATCGTGAGATTATTTTATTTTTAATCAGAGTCTTGATTCGAATGTAGAATATGAAGAAAATCTTTTTGATAACATCACTTTAAAATAGATCATATAGTATGTAATTTAAATTAAATTAAGACTCTAATTTAAAATTCAGACACCAAATAGAAAATAAAAAAAATGAAAAGCAAAATCGAATCTGTGTTTCTAAAAACTTGTGCCAATTTTATTTAAGAGATGCTACAATTAAGCAAATTTAATTGACGAAAGGGACAAATATATTCGTTAATTTTATGATTTAAGAGTGGACATATTTTTTATTAAAAAAATAATGCGTATATTTTCATCTTCTAATAAATAATGCGTATATATTTTTATCATCTAACAAATTAAATAATGCATATTTACGCTTTTTGTTGATATATCTATATTTACTTGAATTAAAAATAATTATGCTAAAACAAATTATTTTTTTATTTCCAAAAATGACAAATAACTTTAAAAATAATGCCCCAATTCTTTTGGCTTACCTCTTCGGATCCGAACCAACTAATAAAAATTATCTTGAATATCGAATTTCTAAATTATTTCGGAATTGAATTTCTTCTAAGTTGGGCCAGATATAAATAGGATCTCGAGTGATAAGTAAATGAATGAGGTAATCTTTTAAAATTGTATGATATTTATATATACACTATCTTTTAAACGAGGTTATATATGTTGTAAAAATCAAAATTCAAATGATATATTTATCCTTTTTTCCTTTACAATTCGACTAGTCTAATTAGTTGGATATTTTTTTTATTTTTTTTTTTTTGAAAATTGAAAAAAAAAAGTTTTGGGAGTAAGGGAAAGGAGAATAGGGAAAAAGATTACAATTTGAATATCGCTAATAAGAATATAAAAATTTAAATAATCAATCAATTCGTTATTAAATTTTCGTGTTAACTATCAATAGATTTATTATTTATAGAGTTTGATATTAAATTTTAGATAAGAAGTTCTTGCAATCTAACTATACTTTATCGTTTTAAATTAGTGAATACTTATGTGTATGATCGTGAACTCTATAATATTAAACTATACGAAATCGCAATTATCAGGTGATATTGCTTTCAATATTTTATTTTATATAATTATGTTTGCTTGAATAATACAGACTTAAAAAATATAAAGATAATTTTAAAATTTATTATTTTACATAGGTCACAATATTCATGCAACTATAAAATTTTGAAACATGCAATATTAAATATATTATAATATCTATATGACTATAAAAGCTTGTAAATATACAAATAAAATCAGAGATTAAGATTGTTTTCCACCTTTTATATAGGGTAATAATTTAACCATTTTGATACTAATAGTATGATAAAATAGTTTCAAAATTAACCAATACCTCAAACTTAATATAAAATAATATTAATATAAAATTTTATTTTAAAATTATTATTTTTATCTCATACATCAAATGACATTAAAATTTTTCTAATATCATACTTATTATTAACAACATATTAAATTTGAAAATTGACTTACAAAAGTTAGGTAATTGATTAAATGCAGTGATGTTATCTATAGAACTACAAAACGAAAAGTTGGCACCAGTGAGTTTGGTGATACGTTAGATTAATGGTCGTTTGACGGGGTGTATTAATATTAAATATTATGTATTAATTATATTTAAATTTATTTTGTATGTAATATTTATTTTGCATATTTTATTTAAAATAAATACCATGCGTAAATATTTTTTTTTTTAAATGTTGTTTGCAAAAGTACTTTGCACAAATATTATGGAAAAAGTTTTTAAAGGAAAATTTTATCTTTAATTATGCCAAAACACAAGGGCGGAGTCCCCTTCGATGGAAAATTATATTATTTATATATGATTAAAATAAGTTTATATGTATATATAGTAGATATCGAACTCCCTTCGATTATCTATTTTTACAAATTTTGAACCCCCTTATTGAAAATCCTGACTCTGCCTCTATCAATACATATATTAAAACCCTTTACATAGCTGATATTATGATTTTTTAATATATTAATATACATAATATAATATCAAATAAAGTGTATAACTAATGTTATATTAGTTATTGAAAAATTATACCAATCAAGACACTAATATATTAACGGAAAGATCAACATCACTTCACCCTCATATAGGTCAAATTATTAAATATATTTTTTTTAAAATATGAACCATCTATAAAGAATTTATTTAACTCAACCTAAATTCTGTTCAAATTTTATAATATTATCCACTCATGGTTAAAAAAGATAATAATTTTATAGTGCATACTTATTCCCAATAATTATTTTACTTATATTGACCTAATTTATGAGATCTGCAATATGTCAAACTGAAAAGTTGTCCCCGATTAGTTAAGTGTATGTTTTTTTGGTCCATATTAAATGAAAGGTTGGACATGACAATTGACAAATTTTTTTTATTAAAAAAATTAAAATATAAATAAAATATTATTTTATTATTATTTCTCTAATTATTTTTAAAAATCTCAGCAATTCACTTAATATGTTTTAGAAGGAATATTGATTGATAGTGTAAGAACAATGTTGAATATAATTTATTAATAATACTATGTAAGAACAATGTTGAATATAATTTATTAATAATACTAACGGGACCAAAAAAATTAAATATCAATCCATTTAATCTTGTGAGCTTTATATCACCTAATTAGGGACAACTTTTCATTTTGTTCATTTGTTGACCATATATGTCATCGTCAATGCAATTGATTTGTATTTATATATATAAAAAATAAAAATGAGCATCGTACATAAATACACTACGAAAAAATTGTGGACCGCTATTTCATTTTTTGCTAACGAAAATCTATCGCTAACTCATCGTTTTGTTGCTAAAGAGGATTAGCAACAGATTTTATCGTTTATTAGTATATGCGTCTGCGTGTTACGTAATTAGTTGATAAATATAATCATAAATATTAATCGATTAAGAATTTAAAATTTTAACTTATTATAATATAATATATAAGATTTATTTGAGAAGTTAACATTTAGCATTTTGATGTGTTATAGTAGAATATTTATATAATAAACTTAGTTCATTGTCTAAATTTGACTTTAATTATCTTTTATCATTATTTAATTTATTTACATTTTAATGTGTTATAATAGAACATATATATATATAAATCAATATATAAACTTAGTTATTGTCTAAATTTGATAATAAATATCTTTTATCAGTATTTAATTTATTTACATTATAATGTGTTATAGAAGAACAATTTATATAAATAAATCAATATACAAACTTAGTTTATTGTCTAAATATGAAAATAATTATCCTTTATCATTATTTAATTTTGTTTATTTATTAAAATTATTTAAAAGGATAAATGTTGACACCTAATTTTGGATCTCCACAATATAAATTAATCATCGAGCTTCTTATATTTAAACGATTTAAAATAATTAATTTTATAAAATTTCAAAAAAAAATAATATAAATAAATAAAGTTTGCCAGTTACTTTAACTAATTTTTTTTATAATTTTTATAATTTTCATATAATATATTTGTTTCACATAAATATGTTTATGGTTGATATATTTTATTATTATTCGAAAATCGTCTCAAAATATTTGTTTTAATTAAACATTTGGTTAATTAGTTTATTTATATAATAGTTTATATATTTTTTAATTGATTGGTCTATAATTAAATTTATTGTTTTATTTTATTAAGATTAAAAATCTCATTAATTAATTTTCATTAATTCATTTTATTTAATAGTTAGCCAAATCACTAATTAAACTCGATTTGACTAAATTCTTAAATCAAATGGACTAATTGCAGTTAACTTGGACCCAATTCTTCTGGATCACCAATTTCATTTTCGTCTACTCCCAGGCCCATTTTACATAAATATGCTATAATAAAAAATATTTTATCATTTATAGTAATAATATTTTTTTCACTTAATCACTTTTAATTTATTTATAATACAATTTTAATGCATATTACAAAGAATAATTTATTATTCACATATAATACAAGTTTTAATGATGGATAATGTATTTATCACACATTTTAATGCACTTATAATGCAATGTGACAACTTTTTACCAAACAAATATAAGATATTTCAAAAACAATTATAATTCAAATATATTGCATACATAATTCACTTTTTAATATATATTATATATTTATTACAGTATTGCTATAAATGATAATAAATAAAAAGTATTGCTAAAATCAGTAATTAGTTTTAAAAATATATCAATTCACATAATTTTTCTATAAATAAATCTACGTAATGTTTAAAAGCCCATATTCTCTGTTAGTGTGATGAGGAAACTTTCAAAAATTAAAAGCTGTTAAACTTAAATACAATTAATATATAATATATTTGACAGAGAGAATGAAAATATATTGTTTAGCTTTCTGTATTTTAAATTTTCTAGATATTTATATTGTTTAAAAGGTGATTGTAAATTTTGTGAGACTCTATAAGAAGGTATTTCTGAAATTTCATAAAGAGATCAAGATCTCGAATATTTCATAAATGACGGATTATTCATATAGAGAGGTCAAATCGACATTTGAGAAATACGCTACTAGCGACATGGATAAATCTTAGGAGAGTAGAATCAAGCGATCAACAGAATTGTAAACACAATCTATCTTGATAAATAAAATCATGTTTCTTCAAATTTAATTTGTATGGTTTATTTATTTTTCATATATTTATAATTTATTGCAAACAGTAATAAACAAGAAAATAAAAATAGATATTTATTCCATTATTATGGTACAAAACAATATTAAGAAAAGATAAAATAAAATATATAATTCACATCACACAGAAATAAATCAATCAAGATGACACTCAAAAACTGAATTTAGTTAATTTAAGTATTCTATTTTTAAAAAAAAGTAAAACATAAGAGGGAGAATATTTACCAACTTATAGCTTGTCATCCAAGATAATTGGATGAAAAATTATGTGAAGTTTTGATGAAGAAAATATCTTCTCTAAAAAAAAAAAATTTAAATAAAAAATAGGAAAATATCTTCTTTATGGTTATACAATAAAAAAAGAAATTTCTTTATAAAAGTTGAAAAAACAAGTTTTATAAGTGACATTTATGTTTATTGTGTCATTCTCGCTCATCCAAATTCCTCAAACTCCTAACTCTTGGCCATCTCACCCCTGCCGTCCTCGAGGCCGCATTCCCATCCCCTACAATATTTTTCTAGATTATGTATAAATACTCATACAATAATTTTTTATTATTTTCCTTAACACTTAAAAATATTTTGTATGAAAAATAATCCCCTCCTACCAACACATCCTAATATAGTAAAAACATAGCATGTTAGGAGTATCATTTTTATGTACGTTGAAAAATCAACCCATCAATTGTCATGTGTTTTGCAGACCAAAAATAATAATTAAAAAATAGAAAAAAATTGATGATAATAATAATAATAATAATAATAATAAAATAAATGTTGGAGTGATTTTTGACTTAGATGGGGCCAATGAAATAACCTTGTAAAAGTTATAATATAAGATTTTAAAAAGGTACAAATCATATAGTGAATCTTTTTTTTCATGTTTATTTCACTCAATGATTAAAAAGAAAAAAATTGTTTTGAATTTAGCACTCTATAGTCTCTTTGAAAATAATGCATATTTTGGGGTTCTCTTTTCTGTTAAATGCAAATAATTTAAATATCAACATAATTACACGAAATTTCGTGTTTGAAGAAAATCATGGCAAGAAATAGCTAAGTTAATCATTATATATAATTAAGTGTTCTCTTCGCCTACAATTAACTGTCATGATTTTCTTTTTCAGAGAAGTTATAAGAACTTTGACCAAACAGTCTACGATGTATATTTTTATCATATTGATATTATAAAATTGCAATTTATAATACTTTTCGAATAATTTTTAAAATATCTATTTTTTTAATTAACTTTTGAAAAGCGTAACATAACAAATAAAAAAGGGAGGAAATATTTATTTTCAAAATACAATACTTTCTTACGTGTGTTTTGGTATGGAGGAGTATGGACAATAATAATTCCCCCACCCCCACCCCCACCCCACCAAGTACAATAATTTTTCTCAAATGATATGTCTTTCATAATTAAGGTGTGTGGGGTCAAATAATATACTTTTAACCATAAAAAAAAAACAGGAGTTTTATGAGGGGAGCAGAGAATTTTATTCTTTGATTAGGTGAATTGAGACTTAATTATGAATAAGTCATGAATATGAATAATTAGAAGCAAAAATGTGGTTTGTCGGTTGGTGGACTCATTTTTAGTGCTATTTAGTCTCTTCAATTTAGAAATTATTACACGTATCACAGAGCGACTCTCAATGAGAACATTGAAACTGTTAAAAAAAAATGAAATCAAAGTATCAATACCGTAAAAAAATAAGAAATAAGTCACATAATTTATTAGTAATTAATAGCTAATTGTGTTTCGCTAAAAATAATTTTAGCTAATTGAATTTTCTTATAATTGGTCGTTAATTTGTAGTTAGGACTTTAGTTGTTAATTAGCTATAAAATTTCGTTCGTCCCTAAAAATTTTATTTTCTAGCCATGTGGAAGAGGTTCATAGTTGAAAATATTATATTATAAGGTTAATTTTTATAGCAAACACTTTTTTTGTTTTTATTAACAAAAAAAATCTCTTTTTCTCCAATTTTTCACCTAGCATGATTGAAATTGAATTTTTTACTCCGTTAATGTAGGAATAGATTGAGATAAACAAGTACTTTTATATTATATTTTTTTTTCTTCTTAATCTATTTTCCCTTTCGAGGTGTATTTGTGAAGTACTCTTATATTATTTTAGAAAATATATTTTTGAAAACAAATAATCATGAATCGAGATCGATAGATTAAAATTTAAATCTCAAATCAGAATTTAAAGTCTGACAAGGGTAGGTATTAGTTGAAATCCTACGTATGGAACCATTTAAGTGGTGAGATTTAAGAAATTTTTTGAAAAATATACCCTTGTTTAAGGAAATTTCCACCCTTAATCACATTATGTATGCAATTTATTTGTTTAGGTTAGAGAAAAATTAAGTCCATTTGATAATTATTTTCAAACTATAAAGGCAATTAAAATATGAGAGAATAATTTTTGTTTTTTTAACAACCACACCTTTAGAGGTTTTTACACCCATACATAATTTAAAGGGAGTATGATTGATGAATGAATACTCGTTTATTATTATTATTATTTTATGAAAAAAATATGAATTTGATCTATATCTGACCCACTTTTAAATAATTGAATAATCAAGGGTCCCAATAATCAACACATTTAAAATGAACTAAATCTAAAAAATACACATATTTATGCCCCTTTTGCAATCCCTATACTCCTAAAATTGCTATGCATTATCTATTCATACAGTAAAATTTCTCTAATAATGATGTCAAAATGACAATAATGCCCTTAAATAACATAAGATTACAAGAAAACAACTCGCACTTTGTTTCGATCATTGTTACCCATTGTTTCATAATATATTGTATTGTATTGTACTCTGTTGTATGGTAGATACAATGTTTAGCTAGATTGTATTGTTTGTTGTTGTTTAGTAATATTTTAATTGTTTGATTTGATTGTATCGTACTGTATTCTAATTTATAAATTTACTAAAATATTTTTAGTTAGTCTAGAGTAGGAGATTTGACTAGGTTCAAATAATTAAGGTAAATGGTAAAATAGTATTTTAAAATATCATGCAAAGATATAATTGGAAAAAGAAATTAAGTAACAATGGGAACATACCAAATTGGTTGTTTCATAAAATAAGGGGTTTTATTGTTACGTGATAATGAAATTTAACAAAATCATACAACACATTTTAAGTAATAATTAAAACAAACATCGTAAGTATAATAACAATGCATACGTATAGTTGCTCACCCTTTGTGGCTTCTATACAATTTTATATATATATGTGTGTGTGTGTTTACATGCAAATAACGTTAGTGCCGATATTCGCATAACTTAGGTGTGTTCGATTCGTTATGAAAGAAAATATTTCTCGCAAAAAAATTAGTGTGAAATGGAGAAAAAAAATATAATATTGAATATCGCGCATCTATTGGGAAATAAAAAAAGCAAAAAGAATTATCAAGCTAAGTTGGAAAAAGTAGTTTCACTACAAAATTTGTCCTATAAATTGGGCAAAGAATGTTTCACCTTAGGAAAAAGATCGATTATAAAATGCAAATCAAATCACAATTAATATTTGATTAGAGTCAATGCTAAAATTTTAATTTTATAAATTTTGAATTTTATAATAATCATCGTAAGATATAATATCTGAATTTGACTAAATATCATAGAAAAAACAAATACTTAATGGTGTTGCATGTTTTACACTGCACCCCACCCCAACATTCCAAGGGATAAGTTTAATACGTGGTTTGAAATAATTAAAAGCGAAGTCAGAATTTAAAGGTTGTTATTAACACTGTAGAAGCGGAGACATAAGCTTTCCTAGGGATCGTCTTTGATAAAAAAAATACCTTTTAAATTTAATTTGATGATTATATGTTATTATTTCAATAATTTAATCACAATTAACAATAAAAGCAAAATAATCATTTAAAAATATATATATAATTACAAAAACAATTTCAACTCTTTTTCTACTTTGAATATATTAACTCTTTTTCGTCCCTATGTTATGTTCGATATCTATATTTTTTATTATGAAACTTGATATTTATATCAAAATCTGATTAAAACTGAAGTCGCCATGAAAATTTGAAGTTTTTTTCTTCTTTTCTCCACAAAAGATGGTACATAGTTTGATGAGAGTATGTTCTAAAAACCGTTTAAGATTCCTTTTGTTAAAATAATGATAATGATATCACGTATTTCAATTTTACACACCACCAATTTTCAACAATTGAGTACCCAAAATTCAAATGAATCTTTCCATTTTAAAATTAAAATGATTAACTAATTTCTATTTTTCATCAAATTATCATAAATCGTTAAAAAATAATCAATCATGTAATTTGAGGAGAACATTTAGGCACGTGAATCTATATTTTGACAAATTGTATAATTTTTGAATGAATAGATATAAAATATTAAAATCATTTTTTACTCTTGTCTCAAAATTTCACTCTTTTATATGATCGAAATTATTAATCCCAATTAAAAATTTATCAACTCAAATTTTAAAAATTTATTTATAAAAGTTTCATTTTTTGTTACGTAATATAAAATACTTGATATTGCAGAAATATATTGAACTTAAGTATGTTTTTTTTTTTGTAATTATTTTTTCTTGTCGAAAGTTAATTTAGTTAATGTCTTGAGCTAAAATAACTAAAACATAATAATTAAAATTAAGATATTAAAAAATTATATAAAAAACACTTTAACTTACAATTATTCTCATATTACGAATATTTAATGCTCATTAAGAAATTTAGAGATATTAATTCATAATACTTCAATTCTGAATCCATCGCGACTCAACATGAATTTTCAGAAACAAGTTGAAAATACTCTTCATAGACCTCCTCAAATAACATATGGTTTTCATTATTATTGAACTCTATGCATTTTTCAGGTTGAAAAAGGCAATTATCATTGAGGAGTAATTCATCTATCACTTGTAGTTTCTCAAATATTTCATCTTGGTTATGATCTTCAGTATTTTGAGATGATGAGTGAATTTCACTACTAGAGGTTGAGCTACTTGTGCCATCTTGATTGCTACAAGAACCTGAAAAATAGAACGATACATTGTCATTCGATAAAATCTCTTAAAAAAATAAAATAAAAAATTATATATATTAGTAAATAGTATTATTTTTTTAAAAAATTATACTATATTTAGCGATTTTGATATACATCACCTAATAATTAATTTGTTTTAAATAATCGCTAAAATATTTCTTTTAAAACGTGACGCAATAGAAGGTTCCATTTGAAAATCACATATGCACTTACTAGTGAAATTGTGATTACTATCTGATACTGGTTGTGCGAAATCCTGTGCATGTGGTTGCTCCTCTATCTTTGTTGCCTCTTCATCTTCAATGTTATGTTTTTCGACAATCTTCTCCTTCTTCATATTCTTCTTATTTTCGTTGTTATTTTTTCGATTAATTTGGGAAGAGACATTTACTTTTTCCTCTTTCCTTCTCCTTTTTTTGGCTTGAGATTTGTGTTCTCGAGGCTCATTTCCTTGAGCTTTGAGTTTCTTGAGGAGACTCGTGTTCCAATAATTCTTGATGTCATTGTCTGTTCTACCAGGTATTCTTCCGGCAATGAGAGACCAACGACTACCCAAAAGAGTATAAAGTCGAACAATAAGGTCGTCCTCTTCGGGTGTAAAGGTCCCTCTATTGAGTCCAGGCTTAAGATAATTCACCCATCTTAATCTACAACTCTTGCCACATCTTAGTAGCCCTAAAATATGTTTTAATTACATTTAATCAGTTAACTATCTAGTTTAAGTTAAGTGCACAGAACAAACTTTTTATATAATTCGATCAGGATGATAAGAGTAAATTAATCACAACTTTCTTGAAAAAAGGTGTTAATTGATATCCAATTTGTCAGAAAAATACATTGTATAATTAGATAAAGAATTCCCTTGACGTTTTCATGAATTTTTCATTTTATTATATTTTAATTTTAGTCGTATTAAAAATTCTAACTTGATCACTAAAAATGACCTATATAAACGCATATAATTCTATGAAACAACTTTAAAAGCAGAGTAATATATTCATAGTATTAGACATACATTTTTTCAATAACTCAAAAAAAAGAAACTAAAAAAAAATAAATCATTTTTTGCTTAATGAATTTCTCATTTGTTAATTTTTTTAAATATTGGATTTTTTTTCCCAGAGAAACAATTTCTAACGAGCACATTCTCAATGAATCTCTAACAAAAATATAACTCTGTAAGTAGAGTCAGAAAAGCATAGAATATTCACAAATTTCAGTATTCTATATTAGAAGATAGACAAACTGTTTTCGATTAATTTTTCTCGAAATTTTTTTTGATTTTTTTAAATGATTACCTGCTTTTTTAGGAAGAGATCTCCATCCAGTACCTTCACCATATTCCTTAATATATTCAGTAAGAAGCAAATCTTCTTTTTTAGTCCATGAACCTTTCTTTAAACCTTCTTTAGAACAACAAGGTTTTCTTCCCATTCCTAATTCCTTCACAAATTTATAATTTAATTTTTAGACAATTTTTTTTTGTGTAAAAAAAAAAAAAAGACAAAAGAAATGGAAGATCTAGAAGTTATTAAATTAACCCAAGCTCCTTTTAAAGAGTTTGTTGGTATATATATATATTGATTGTATATGTTATAGTAGAAATTGAGCTAGGTCTAGAAGGTTATAAGCTATATTTCCCACGTGTATATTGTTGGTTTACGCGGATAGTCGATCAGATTAATTATTTATTTCTTTATATGTAATTTATATATATATATATATATATATATATATATATATATATATATATATATTATATTTTTTTTGTTAACTTTTATTTGTATGTTATGGATTTTATATGTTATTTTAAGAAATAATAATTGATATGAAAATATTTTATATTATAATGTCTATATTAATTGATATTTAGTATTAATATAAAAATAAAAATATTTATAGAATAATGGATAATGAACGGAGAAAGTATTATTTTCCGGTTATTTTTAGTTTAAGTTATTGAGCGGATAGCTAGTTATATTATTTTTAGTTTTAAATGACATGATTCAAAAAAATATTAATCGAGTGTTATATATAACGACGCGTCTTTAGCATAATACGAGGAGAAAATTCAATATTTTGTTTGTGTTTTTAAATTTTATGTCTAGTCTAATTAATATAACAAAAAAAAAAGTACTAGTATTATTTAAGTAAAACTAGTTGATTAGTCAGAATTTGCTCCGTCCCACTCAATTAATGTGATATATTTTTGCAAAATATGAAATTTTAAGAGAAAAGAAAAAAATTTAACGATTATACATCACTTTATTAAGATAAAAATAACTTTTTTTTAAATTTAAATCATTTTAAAAATATAAAAAAGTTATTCTCATTTAGTTATGGATATATAATTTTTACCTTTTCAAAATTTCAATTCGAAACATAAAAATGTTATAATGTTTCAAAATTCAAAACCCCCAAATTTTACAGAATTTGAAAAAGGAATTATTTTCTCATTGAATAGTTACTCAAGGAAAAAAAAAACTAAAAAATGAACTCTAATTTATATTTATATTCAAACACAATTTTAATTTAAATATAATTTTTTAACTCGAAAAGAAAAACTGCTATTATTTAGTTTTTCAAATTATATTTTTTTTATGCTCAAATGACAATTAAACTAATAATAATTATATTTAATTCTCACATGGATTTTAAGTAAATATTAGCACTAAAAAATATAAGCTAAATGTTTCACATGTATGAAAAATTATAGACTATGATGAAAGTTCTTTGTCATCACATGTAATATGACAACTTTTTTACTTTTTGAAATTTTGCAGCGATAATTGTTTCCACTTTTACACCAATACTGAATTATTATATTCAGGACAAATTAATGAATTTGATCGAATATCAATCAATTATTGTTAATATACGAATTAATAAATTATGAAGTATTTTGATAAATATAAAAAATAATTTAAAATAAATTAAAAGAGACTTAAAATATTTTATGAAGTAATTAATAAGATAAAAAATAACTTAAAATATATGAAATATAACTTAAAATAAGTCAAAAAATGAAAGCAGATTTCTCCCTACTTTTTAATTTTTGACTTAAAAGTCATTTCATTTTTATTTTTTTTACTTTAAAGGTACTTTTTTAAAGCAGATTCAAACGGACTCTACATCTGGTGCATAAATGTACATAATTATACAAAGGGCCCGTTTGGATGAGCTTAATAAAAACAGCTTTAAAAAAGTACTTTTGAAAGTGCTGAAACTTATTTTTAAAATAAGCAGTTATGGGTTTGGATAAAAGTGCTGAAGTTAAAAAAAAAATTGTTGATGTGTTTGGCAAATAAGTGCTGATAAACAGCTTTTTAAATCAAAATGTCTGAAATACCCTTAAAAGCTGTTAACAGAATAAAAGTTAATTAATTTATATTTTACAGCCATAAATAATTATATTTTGCTATCATTCACATATTTCTTTCTCATCACAAATTATTTATAAGAGGAATATAAACTTATATAGATTTTAAAGATATATAATTTGAATAGATTAAAGAACGATTTAAGATTTTATTTTAGTTTCATCCATAGGTAATAATAATTGTCTATCATTCACATATTTCTTTATTATTACAAATTATTTATAAGAGTTATATAAATTTTTATTTAAGTTATATGTGCAACTTATTTTACATTTTAATAATATATAATTTGAATAGATCACTTGAAAGATTTAAGATTTATTTTATTTTCATTCATTAGTAATAGTAATTGTCTATCATCCACACGTGAAAAGGGAAAAATAGAAGAAAGAGATGCTAGGGTTATGTGGGTAATTTGGAGATTGTATAAAAATATTAAGGGCAAAAAGGTAAAAATGTGGTCAACTTAAAACAGCTTATAAGCTGAAAAAAAAGCACCCCTACCCCAGCTTTTGAAGTATTGTCAAACAGCTAAATAAGTCAAAACTAGCTTTTAAGTTAGTTTGACCAGCTTTTAAGCTGAGCCAAACAGGCTCAAAGAGCCTAGATTCCTAGACTAGGGAACACAATGGCATAGGTGTAAGTATATAAAAGATAATCTTTAGTGATAATTAATTAACAGTAATAGCTTAATTATCGTTAAAGATATTTTTAGTGACAGTAGCTTAATTGCTGTTAAAGATGTATTTGTAATTAACAATTAACATTTTTTGTAAATGTCCGTAAAATCTACAACAACACTGAATCCAATTCTCACTCCACCCAAATAACAAGGTACTAAAAAAGTAACTACTAAACAAGACAAAACTAAGCTAGAATACGAGTAAAACTTTTAGCCCAATCGAACCACCTTAACTACAATCTACATATAAATCAACCCACCCTTTTAATTACAGTCGAGGGAGAAATATAACCAAAATTAAATGGTAAAATGGGTAAAAATAGTCTTCTAGTAATATAAACTCTTGAGCAATTTCAATTTTTTAAAAAATTTAACAAAAGAAAGCATTAGGATCATCCCAAATGACATTATTTTGATACTTATTCATAAGGAAAATGTCAAGAATTAAGTAATTTTAGAATGATAGCCAATTTAACACAATTTTTTCCCTTCACAAAATTGAACTTAGAGTGTTTTCGAGGTTCGATGTAAGTCATTTTTTCTATATAAGAAAATCTAAGCAACTATATATATTTTTAACATGTTGAAATAAAATTAAGTCAATTTTTCACTTTGATCTTTTCAGATTTAGTCATTTTTCTCGATTATAGAATATATCTTAAGAAGGAAACATATATATAATCAAGTTGTGATGTACCAACATATTCAAATGATAATCAAAACAAAACACTTATAAATAACAAAATGATTAAAAAGTCAAGTCATTCTAAAACATGAAATAAAATTCTTAAAATTATCAATAACAATTCAGAGACATAAAATTATTTATATTTAAAACATAAGCAAATTTTTTCTCGATCCTTTATGGGGTAGTGAGGCTGTATGTCCACAGACACATCGATCTCCATATTTTGTATGTTGACAAAAAGCTCCATCAAATTTTGGCCCCCAAGCAGCTTTGCATTGTTGTATGCAGTCATCTAAGTTACATGTATAAATAATAATTTTATCTTCACCTTCTACGACACAATTTCCTTCGATCACGAAAAACATCAATACAATCAATGAAAACACCATTCTAAGATCCATTTTTTTATAATAGAAGACAACGAGACTCAAACACAGTATTTCTATATTGATTTATTTAAAAATTGTTTGATATTTATAGAGATAGTTGTGTCTCAAATTATCAAAAGAAGCATTATTTTAGGTATTTTTATAATGAAATTTAAATTTACTTACTTAAAATTATTTTTATGGAATTTAAGTTAAACATTTTTCTTAATTAAGCACTGTCTAGTCAAAAATGAATTTCAAAAAATATGGAGATTAGTTAATCATCAAAATAAGCATTGTTTTAGGTATGTTTATAATGAAACTAGATTTACTTGCTTAAATTTATTTTTATGGAGTCAAAGTTAAATATTTTTCTTATTTAAGCTCGGTCTAGTCAAAATCAAATTTGAAAAGTATGGAGATTAGTTAATTATCAAAATAAGCATTATTTTAAGTATTTTTATAATGAAAATTAGATTTACTGACTTAAAATTATTTTTATGGAATTAAGTTAAACGTTTTTTTTATTTATTTTGGTTAATATTTTTCACCCTTTAGGCTCCGAACTCTAATTAAATATGATATTTGCTACATATATTGGTTCACTAGCTACTCTAATTAAATATATATACTTGCTTGAAATTATTTATATGGAATCAAATTAAATATTTTTCTTATTTAAATACTATCTAGTTAAAATTACATTTCGTTCGCTGAATATGATTGAGAGACCATTTATGTTGTCAAGTTGAATTAAATAGTTAATTAATCAAAAAATTTAAATTTTAACAAAATAAAATTATTAATTTATTCTAAGATTGAAATTAAAAACTGTATCGGAAAAAGTAATTTAATTGTTAATTTAAATTACATATATACTGGTTCAAATATTAATTTTTAAGTAGTTATCTAAATATTTATTAAAAAAAATTAAAAGTCAAATTGCATTGCAATTTCAGCAAAATTAAATTTAAGATGTGACCAAATTAATTCAATTAGCTGAATTTGGTGATATTTGAAATAAAATAAGTTAATATTCAATTAATTACTGAGCTTCTCTAACTTTATTGAGATAAAATAATTATTTCAATATAAAACTTAAATAAAGGCTTATTATAAATATTTGAGGAAAATAGATGCATACTTAACTTATTATTTTTTTGGTAAAATAATCTTTTCTCTATATATTTATACAGAGGGAACTTATATAAATTCATATAATATTATTGATTAAATAGAAGTATATATTGTATTGAAAATAGCAAATTTGCCTGGTATTTTTCTTTCGCCCTTCTTTCTTTTATTTTATTGACACATGATATCAGAAAAATCTTTATTTGAATCAAAATCAAATATAATATACATTTATCGATTTGATTGTTATTGATAATGGTTTTAATTTGATTCGATTATGCGTTATATACTTACCATAACAAAAAATAAGATAAACAATTCACTTAAAAACGAATAATTAGTTAGAACAACTGATTTTATAAAACTTTCGATCGCTGAATTTAGAGATGAGTTGGAATATCATTACATAAAAAATGTTGAAAAAAAAAACCTTCACTGTATACACCATTACAAATGATCAACTAAAATTACTGAAACACAACACAATTTTTCCTGCTATGTTGCTCGGACTCTTCAAAAATGCCAACGGGTGCGTGTCGGATTCGCCAAAAGTAGTGTATTTTTGAAGAATTTGAGACGGGTGCGGCATCAAAAGTGAAGAGTCCGCGCAACTAAGGTTTACTGTACTTTACAAAGAAGGCTATGAGCTAGTGACGAGATACGATTCATTAATCTATCCGCCAGAGAACTCTCTGGCTTCTGTACACTATTTATCAGCCATCGATACTCGGAGAGTGTCTTTTCTGGTAATGGCTCTATCAGTTCACATTTAGCCAAGATATCAGATGGAGGGACTCCAGCAATGAGGTTTGTCTCAAGTTTTGGTCTACCCCTAGTAAGCTTTTCGGAGACTTTAACTGAGGATCCGAGGGTGTTAGGTGAAGTACCTGGGACAACGTCGTCTTTGAATCTTTCAGCTTGCAAGCAGAATTCTATCCACTGATGCACTACTGGTGATGGTCCTCTAACTCTTCCACCGATTTCATCAGTTGCAATTCTTGAAGCAGCAGGTATTGCCTGAGAGAAATTTTACGTTATTTTTGTAGAAGAAAATCTGTATTCTAGCTGCATTTGGTAATACATATATACTACCACAGAATTGTTTCTATTGCAAGCACGTTCGAGAGATTTAGTAGTTAACTCCACAAATCTATTTAGTCTGATCTGGCAACTACAACGAATAAAACTTAGGGAAAGAAGCGTTACACAACGGTGACCACAGGAGGAGGAGGGATCTACTTGAGAATAATTCATGTATAAAAATATAACTATCAACATTAAGAGTTCATGAAGCATTAGACAAGCAATCTGAGATAGGAGTTAGGACCTGCACCAGTCTGAAAATTTCGGACAGAAACAGAAAAGTTATTTTTTCGTGACTGAAGCATGTATTTTTTCCTATTCTTCTGTCTAGATTCTGCTTACTTTCTCAAAACAGGAGAGTTTTTCTTACACTTGGTTGTTTTTTCAACTTCACACGAGTGAAAACATTTATGGAACCTACTTATAAAATTTCAAACGCTTTAAGACTTTAAGGGGTCGTCCAGTATGAAGGATAATGATAATAATCCCAGGATAAAATGCAGGATTATTTATCCTGCATTTGGTTAGGGATATTAATTAGTCCCGAGAATATTTATCCCTCCATTTATAACTTATCCCAAGGGATATCCCAACCTACCGGAATTACTTTGTTTATTCCATCACCAATACCAAACAACCCCTAAAGATATTTTACTCTTAACTAAACGCGTATAAACCAAAGACTAACATTAAAGAATGCACAAAATGAAAAGCTAACAAAATCGATTCGAAGGAAGAATTTTTTTTTAAAAAAAAGATTAGACAAAACATTAGGATGCACATATAGTGAGATAATTCTGGACATACCCAGAAATCAGCCCACAAACTTGCACCAGATTTGGGAACAATAACAGCAATATTTGACAAGCGCTTCGCAGCAGGAATGACATCATTGCTCCATCCAACAGCTACCCATACATCCCCAACTCCGAAGGCTTTAAGATAGTGGCGACTATCAAATAGCCGGACCTGTAGAGAGATACAAAATTTTGTTTGGCGCATAATGTTGCTTTGCATGTCAATAGAGGTCTCAGATCAAAATTACATCCATGAATCACTTTTAAAGGATTTTAAATCAGTCAACATAGATATCATTTGAAATCCAAACAAGCATGAATTGTATGCCTTGCATATTCGTTCTTGAAATCTATTAATCCGATTGTGGGCCATAAAAGCACATGATAATAAAAGAAAACTAAACATGACCCTGAAAAGTAAGGAAGCGTAGGTGTAATTAATAGTTGGATTGATCTCTTGAAAGATCAAAATGGGAATATTTAATTTGTCAAGTTTCCGGTAGCAGATTGGTGCAATATCAGCGAAATTACTTCTGCATTACCAAAGAAACTTGAGAAAATTGACAAGAACTGTACTTGGTGAGCTTATGTATGACTAACTAAAGCATTTCATGTATAGCTATGCGTCTAGCACAAATAATTCCACATTTATTTCCTATATCTGTGCATATTATAAAGTCTCTTTGAAATTCTTTCTACCACTACATTTTGCTCATAAATCACAACTTACGTGTTCAAGCTCAGTTAAGGACTAGCTGAATAATCAGTGTTCATGACTCAAGAGTACCCAGCTATTTTCAAACGTATACAAACATGTATCTAATGAAAGTCAATCAACAGGTTCATGGCATCATATATAGACACCAGAATTAATAAGTTCTATTGTTGTCTAGTAGTGCTATCTCCGCAAGGAAAGCACAGGCAGTACCAGAAAATTTTCGCATCATATGTAGACACCAGAATTAATAAGTTCTATTGTTGTCTAGTAGTGCTATCTCCGCAAGGAAAGCACAGGCAGTACCAGAAAATTTTCGCTAGACACAATAATTTACTTTGGATATTGCGTCCTTGCAGATTCAGCTCCTCTTCCAGACAATTTTGTAGATTTTTTGCTCTTCTTTTATTTTGTAGAAATAAAGAAACACTTAAAATTCATTTATTGTAGTGGAAGATTTATCAGAAACATATATCACCACAGACAGGACAAACCACAGAAATTTGAAATTCTTCAGTACAAAGAACCGAAAACATAACCCAAAGTCAACCTTTCATACAACAAGCCTAGAAAATTTCAAAGATTTACCTGTTTAACAAGTGATGCAAGATTCTGCTGCACGGCCTCTTTCCCACCAGCAACTTCAGACATGTCTATTGTGTTGTATGATGCTCCCATGTACTTTAACACTGCACCCACAATCTCTCGAGGTGAATCTACCATTGCAATCTTTCCAGCAAGCTCAGGTCGCCATAGATCGGCCCAGTCCTGCACAGGTGTTTAAAACCCTGTGTTAGATAACTGTGATAGAGATTTTAGCATTTTGAAGATGACATTAACAACAAAACACGTGGAAACTGTGAACTTTAACATTTTTTTAACACGAGCATGTCCAAGACAAATGAATAATCCGTATAATGTAGTTGACGGAAAAAAAAATATTTTGCAATAATATTCATATTTTCATTGGAAGAGCATTCAATAACTAGGGGTAACAAGATTCTAACAAGGAAAATGGTGTAAAAGTTAAGAACTGCACAAGAAATAATGGAAGAGAACGAGATGCTAACAAGGAAATGGCATAGAAGTCAAGAACTGCATGTTGAAGTACCTCCCAATGGATGTTTTCTTCAAGGAGTTCCTACTGATTTCTATCCAAAAGTGGGAAAACACACGAAACAACAGAAAAAGAAACAACAAAATAGAAGGAAATCAGAAAAACAAGGATAACAGAATCACGCTAAGGAGATGCATCTACCATAAATTTCACTGCAAGGGTCTGGCACATGTTTGGTTGGACATTGAGAGGGAAACCTTCATAAAGTGTTGTGCTTCATCGAAATCATAGTGAGCTAACGTCAATAGACTTGTAGAGCTGATACTAGACTTTTAGTCACTAGAACTTCCCCACAAGGAGAGGCATCTTCCATGGTAAAAAAGAGAAACAAATTAAGAAATTTCATTGCAAGGGTCTGGCACATGTTTGGTTGAACATTGACAGGGAAACCTTCATAAAGGCGTTTGTGCTTCAACGAAATCATAGTGAGCTAACACCAATAGACTTGGTAGAGCTGATACTAGACTTTTAGTCACTAGAACAGAAGAACAGTTTCAAAGGAGTGCAGTAGAAAATACTGTTAATGCGTGATTACAGCTGGAAAGATGATAATTAATTTATAATTGCAAGCAATGAGTAATAAAAGGAAAGCATCAAGCCTAATGGTTCCACTTTTGAAAGTGACACTCCCAATTCAAAGACAAGTTACCTCTATAGGAGCGATTTTACGCTTTTGAAATTCACTTTTCTTGTAAGCTATAACTATGCTTCCCCATCTATATGGAGCTGCCCATATCCTACCACTAGCATCCAGTTTCCCTTCATCACTCCTGCGCAAATATACCTGGCATTATTTTAAGTCAAAGGGAACTATCAAAGGAATCCAAGTACAAGATAGATGCCAAAGTAAATAAGATGATGCTTCCAATATAGGACTATAGAAGAGACAAGTTCCTTTTTTTTTTTTTTTACAAAAGAGACAGTTCACTAGTATATAATTTACCAGCAGGCATGTAATATTTTGGTTAAATGTAAGGTATCATCTAAATAAAATAAATAAAGGCCTCAAAACAAAGTGCCTCCTGTGTGAAGTCAGGTGATCGTTAACTAGATGCAACAACTCCTCTTTTTTTTTCATTTTTTGATAATCACAGTGTCCACGCCAGCTTGCACACACCTCAGCTATTCTATTGGGTACTTGCTAGTTGTTACCTCGCACTAACATAGGTACTAGATAACTCTATCCACCAAGGCTTGGACATATGAAAAGAATCACCTAATGTTTGTTGGGATTTGAACTTGAGATTCATGGTTCTCAACCAATGAACTCAACCAACTTCATTGACCACTAGGTCAGAGATGCAAAAACTCTTCCCCCTTGTGAACTAAAAAATGAAGCATTGGGTTTCGGGGGCTGCTATGTTGAGTGAGAGCTCCACACCTTCCAATAGTGATAGGTGTGTTATTTCTTGCACTCTCGTTCTACATCATTCCAGGTACAAGAGTGACTAAAGTTTCGTACAGTGCTACCACATATTACAGCCTGGCATGATAATAGGAGACACAGAGATACTTTTATGAAAAGTAGAACTCATCTAAGATATTTCTAATAGTTAAGAAGGTTTCAAATAAAAGCATAACGTGGACAATTTGCATAGCATTGAAGTGAACGGATTTTCATGTAACCATTGATTTAAGAGATAAGGCATCAAGCCCCACCACGGTGGGTGTTTAGTTTGTAATTAAAAAACAAAAGAGATAAGGCATCACCAATGACATCAATGCTATGATTTCAAATCAAAGACAAATTTCAAAGCCTTGTTCAGTTTTATGCCTCAACAGTTAATTTTCGTTGCAACAATGAAATCTGGCAATCCTGAGAATGAGACTATCTTTTTAGAAGATGATAAAAGGAAAAAAATTAAGTTGAGGCAAAAACACCTGGATTGCTACCAACACCCTGAAAGATCACATTATGCAAATGTCACTCCTCATAAAAAAGAAGAAGAAGAAGAAGAAGACAGTTTTTACCTTCCATTTCTCATTCAAATTCTCAAACCAATCTTGATCTTCTAAACCGTCCATCGGCTCAATTAATCTCTTCTCAATGGCATGACTGAGCCACGTATCACCAAGAGTGACGACATCAGCTGCCAGAGCAGATTTAGGATTAATTTTTCCTTTCTGTAAAGGTATACAAAGTTCATTAAAGATGTCTTGCAGGCTTTGACGAAACTCAGAACGTAATTTCACTCTCTTCCCTTGAGATCGCAAAAAATCCTACACATCAATGAGGAAAGAGCCATTATATTTGAGACGTACAATTTTTTCATCATATCAATGATAATTGGATCAGTTCAATACATATTAAATAACAAAAGTCCAGTGAACTATGATTTGTCAATGAGTAACAATGAACAGAGTTCTCATCCCATAGTTAACAAATTAAACTAAAATACTTATAGTTTTGTCTCTTAACAAAGGTGGGTGTGCGGGTGTACATAAATAAGAGTTTTAGAGGGGAATACAGGGAGAACTGGAACAGGAGCTGATATCTAGAAATATCCTAAAGTTAGAGCTCAGGATCATTTTCAAACTATAGCATCCACATTGGCAAAGTACCTCAGAAGTACTGTAACTTGGATTTCATTCTTAATTAACCAGATACATTATCAAACAAAAGGAGATTGAAAGTACACAACCACAATCTAAATGATAAATGCTTCTTAGAACATCGGTGAGCGTACATATTTGAAAGTTCCTACTATTATTGGGTCGAGGTAACAATGAGGACATCATTACTACAGTAGCTTTTCTCTTGTTTTTCGAGCAGATTAGTACTGCACTGTTCTATAGAAGAGATTTATTTCAAACTACAATCAAATAATTCCTTTTTGTTTAAAAAATTTCTTATTATCCAAACTA
The DNA here is from genome assembly GCF_036512215.1 of Solanum lycopersicum. Classification (NCBI taxonomy): domain Eukaryota; kingdom Viridiplantae; phylum Streptophyta; class Magnoliopsida; order Solanales; family Solanaceae; genus Solanum; species Solanum lycopersicum. The sequence goes on along the minus strand of NC_090807.1, from coordinate 1,427,631 downwards.
GAACTTGATCTCTAGATCAGTAACCTATATTATCCAATGTGCACATCAATATGAAAACAAAATAAATTTGATCTTTGATTATTCCTCTTGTTTTTCTTCCCTTCCTTTTAATTTGGTGGTCCGCAAACAAGCTCAAATCCTAGACTTCTGCCCCATTTACTACTACTCTCATATTTCCTATGCTGCAATTAAACAAACTATTACAGTATTTCCCGTGTAACTTGCAAGCTTGGAGCCATTAAGTTCTTACTTTTTCCTCCACCGGAATAACTCTTTTCCGTGATTACACACACTCCATATTTATTTTAGAGTCGAGGAGCAGCATTTATTGTACAATAAATTCGAGACAAAAATCTATAGTGGTGGCACACAAAATACTGGTATCTGCAACAGAGGAATTCATTAGCCAAAACATGGGTCAACAGTATAGCAAGAGAAGACCAGTATTTTTTTTTATGACAAGGAAAACCCGCAGCCGCTACCATTTGGGTGTGCACAGGGTAAAACCCCTGCTCCTATGCAAAAGAAGACCAACATAACATCATAATTTCTCTTTGATCCTATATTACATCTTATAAATACAACCTTTACACCACACAAGGTCTGAAATGATCATATCCTGAAAGTAAAAAAGTGAGATATCGAGCAGAGTAGCAGACCTTGAGCCATACAGGAGGAAAGGAGTTACTAAGAGAAACAACTCTTAAAGGAACAGTCAAAGCATATGTCTTAGACTTCCATTTCTCAAATGCTGCTTGAAGTTCTTCATTATCGATATCCTCCCCATTTTCTGATTTTCCAACTCCAGTGCCTGTGTAATCCAAAGTCCAAGGCACCAGAAGTAAAATAAGAAAACAAAAAGAGTATAGAGAATGTGCAAGACATTTATATATCAATACTATCAAATGCAAATAGAATGAGGGCAACACTCAATAACAATAAGAAGAAAAACATTAAATGCTATAAACAAGGACAACAATGATAATTCATATGTCTCACACTAAGCATCATGGTTCGACTTGGATGGTTGAAGATGAGATTTCACATGTAACTCCCATCTAGGATAAACCTTGGGATAGCAAAAGAATTGATATTCTAAAATGGATCCCATCATTAGGTTCCCATTTCCCAATCTATAATAGATATCTATAAAAGTCATATGTATGTGTAAGAGCCAAAGTTCACATGATAAGACATAAAATCAGTTAAGTTGAACTTTTTTTTACATCTACAAACATATGGAAGTGTCATGTACAAAATGAAACTAGAGTAATGCTTGGATCAGATAATAAGCTTTAAGACTCCAGTCAGAATACATATTTTACAATGCTTAATGTTTTTATTTCCTACCGTATACCTACTACCTCCTACTTCCTACCAACACAAGTACCACATAACTCCACCCACCAAGGCCTAGGTAGATGGGAAGGAATCACCTAGTTTGTTTTTTTTGCCTCCACTGTGATTTGAATATGAGACCTCATGGTTTTCTACTCACTTCATTGATCCCTAAGCACATCCTTGGGTGCAATTTTTAATGTGTATTTTTCCAATGGGAAGTCCAAAAAAATAATTTAGGTCTGTATCCCCTGCATTATCATCTATTTCCTGTTACTACAAGTCTACAACTATAAAAAAATATAGATCCTTATGCACTACAAAACTGAAGTGCCAAAGAATTCACTGCCACCATGTACATACTGTGGCACAGCGGTAAAAGAATTCAATACACTATGGAACTTCATAAAGACCACACACTTTTTTTGACATGATAGTAGTCCTACTCTTAAACACATGGACATCCTTCTTTACTAATGTTAAGCTAACTAGAGAAGGAAGAACAGAACAACTATTGCCAAATGTCAGTATATGAGTTTCTATCTTTTCTACGTTGCCTATGCTCGAGGTGATATGGATGGCACCGTTACACTAGCTTGTAGTAACAAAGAAGAAATAAATAGTACCCACTTTTGCAATTAGGTCTAGACTACTTTTTCCATATCTCTGACAAAATTGCAACATGGGCTAACATGTAGAGCATAATGTTTCTCTAACTCACTAGCCATATTGAACCCAAATAACTAAGCTTATCCGATCTTTGTATAGCTCTATTGGTACCACGCTATCTCTCTCCCTTCCCTCCCCCCACTTTTCTCACTCTCTCGGGCAAGTAATACACTCTTTGGAAAACCTTCAACGAGGACAAGGTACTTGCAGCTTCACAGCATAGTGTATACAACCTACATTCTCAGGCAATCCGCTGTTGCGTTTCACCTGCAGTTCATTTGCTCTATATGTTCCACAGAAAATTACTCCTTTCTTTCCGTGCTGTATGACACAACATTTGAATGGATAAACTCTCTTTCACTCTGTGGTAAACCTTCGACAAGGTACTTGCATTTTCACAAATTAGCATTTATATACTACCTACATTCTGGAAACAATTCTCAATCCACTGCTGAGTTTCACCTATAACTCATTTGCTCTGTATTTCGAGAAGAAATAACTCATTCCTATCCATACTAAATGACACGACATTCGTCTAGACACACAATTCAAGATGTTAGTTTGACATATATCTTACTTACATAAACAATACCGATACCGAAATAAAATACTACTCCCTCTGTTTCTTTTTATTTATCTTACTTCCCTTCTCAGTCTATCTCAAAAAACAATGCCTCTTCCTTTTTTCCGCAACTCTTTAATTTCAACCTTTCACACGACATGTTGCCACGAATTTTATTAGACATTTTGGTACATTCAAGTATCTATATTTTAGCATAACATATTTAAAAAGTCTTTCTTTTCTTTCTTAAATACTATGCCAAAGTCAAAATCACACAAACAAATTGATCCGTAAGAGAGTACTATTAAGTAATAGTTGGGAAATTAGTTTGACACGAATACCACATCATAGTTAAAAATTTGAATAGCTCAATGAAATTGAATTCATCAAAATGTATAGAAATGTCAAACATTTTAATAATTTGGAATTTTCAGAAAAAAAGCCTTACCTTGAGATTCTTGTTCCTGAAGCTGAGTTACACAAGGGTCTGAAGGAGGAACATGGGTTGAAGCAACAGCCCTAAAGGCGAAAAGGGTCGAACCCAAACTAAGAAAAAGAACAGCAGAAGCAGCAATTCGACAAAGAACTTCACCGGACGCCGGAAAATTCGCCGAGTTCCGGTGAAGGGGAACTGCAGAAGCTCCGATATAGAGCTTAAGGCTTCTGTGGAAGTGTAAAGATGGAGACTTTTGAAGATTAACAAGACGAAGAGTACAAAAATGGTGTGTAGAGCTATGGAGAATTGGGATTGGGAGAGGAGGTGAAAGCAAAGACATTGTCTCTATGCAAATTGATTAGAAATTGTATCACTCTTTTGTTAAGTGTTGGAAAATATATTTTTAAATTTTTTTTTATCTAAAATATATAATTATTTTTTTTAATAAATGAATTTGTTAATAGAAGTATGAAAAATAAGTTATTCAAATTTTTAAAATTTATCTATTTATTATTTGTTACTTCAAATTTGAAACTACTGAAAACATAGAATTCGCAAAAAAAATTATCGATAATTTGGAGCTAATTCATAGCTAAATAGCTCATAACTTGATGAATTTTCTTATATTTTGTAGCTAAAGAGAATTAACATGAAATTTTTGTTGTTTAGATATGAAAAATTACATATTTTCTAAAGAATTTAAAGTTTATTTAGTGGAACGGTCATTTATAAATGCTCAAACTTATATATATCATCTGTTTTGTCTTAAAATTTTGAATTTATCACGACTATTAATCTTGTAGAATATTTCATTGAGAAAAATCAATTACATGACCTATTAAACATGTAATTCCAATTTTAAATCATTATTGAACACATATGAAATAAATCTCAAAGGGGTAGTAAAAGATTAATATATAGCCAAATTCATTACATGTATAATCATATATAATTAACTATCCTTAATGCTTAGTGCAATCACTAGGCAAAAATGAAACTTTGTTAGCCACAAGATCAAATCCAATTAAGAAATTCATCTGTGACAAATTACCTAGAATTGAAACATCTTCATCAGGCACCATTGTAAAACAAACCAAACCTTCATCCACTTGCACAAATGTGTTTGTTTGTGGCAACTCTAAATCAGCATTTGTAAAATGTACAACAATCTTAGGAACATCGATAGTGCCATTCTCAGACGCGTAACATAAACTATAAGACTTAGATGGATCGAGTTTCCTAGTAGCGTTAATAGAATCCACCAATATTTTCTCCATATCCGCGTAAAAATGAACAGGGACATACGTAAGTGTTGTACCAGAATCAATGATGATGTTACCTTGTGGTGTGATGGAACTTAACTTGGAAGATTTGAATGGCAAAGTCTTATTTCCAATGCTAATACTTTCCAAAGATAGAACATAAAAGGTATTCAGTCTTATCAAGGGAGTTGAAACGACCCCAGGGCCTGACACGATAGCAGTGTCACCAAAGTTGATGTGACTAGTTATGCTGGAATTAGTTGTTGATGATTCGAACGGGATCAAACAATAAGAGAATTTTCCTTTGATTTGTTGATTTATTTGGTTGATAATTGAGGCCTTGCCACCACCTAAGCCAATAATGCCAGAAGTGACATTAGTGAAAGTCCCTTTATTGTTATGTCCACAACCAAAGGCAATGTTAGGTATTGATACATTTTCACCACTAGTAGAAGGAAATGTGAAAGTTTCACTAGAAAGTTCACCTATGGCATAAGAATTGTCACCATAAGTTTCTTTATAATTACATATATCATTCTTACATAAGAGAAACCCTACATTTGGACAAAGTTCATTTTTACAACCAATAGTTTTATAAGAAGAACTATTCTTGGGATTGAAAAGAGGTGCCAATTGTTTGAAACAATCAAGGCAAGGCTCACATTGTGTCCATGTCAAGTCACTTCCAGTGTCAGCAAAGGCAAAAATATCTACTGGAGGAGTTCCAATTGAGATTTTCATGAGGTATTCACCATCGGTTGCAATAATAGTCGATTCGATTGAATTAACATGAGAGTTTTTCTTAAAAAAGGAAGCTCGGGAGGATGATCGATACAAGGCATTTTGAAGGCGTTCAAATGGAGTGTTTGATGGATTGTGATGAGGCGAGAGAGGAGAATCGCGATGTATAAGATCTAGAGTGAAGCCATTTACACTTTTATGACAAGAAACTAAAGAAAGATGAAATAAAAAAACTAACATAGGGATAAGAGTATTAATATTCATAACTAGGGATTTGGAGAATTGATAGGAAGTGATGAAAAAAGAGAAAATGTTTAGTACCATTTTATAGGTGACAAAATGTATTTCATGTGAAGACTAATTAACTAATTTACTTAAATAGAATTAATAGTGGAGAAAGTGAGATTTTATTGTCATTACAAAAAGTAGTGGCTCCTTTGGTAGAGTCAAAGAGTGTATAAAAATTATATTAATTACAATATATTAATTATGTTTGCATTAATTTTATATACTTAGAAATTTACGATATTAGTAATACACATTTCTATACAGAATATATATAGGTTGAAAAAATGTACAAAATAAGATATTGTTAATACAAAAAGCTAATCCATACAGTATTTCTCCTGATATACTGAATAATCAAACGACTTTATAGTATGAAGTGTATATGTAATTAAGTTACTTTATCTAATTAATTTATGAGATATATACTCATTATTTTCCTTCATATTTTGTTACTAGTAAGGATTTGTATAATTAATGCAATTCATTGACTTTGTAAACACTAAATTTGAACTTTCTTTTGTAGTATAGTGATAATTACTTAAACTGACATAATTAAGCTAACCTTTTAAAACTTTTTAGTCAAAATTCTTTAAAGTAATTTTCCATTTCTCCCTCCTCTTTCCAAGAAAATAATTGTTAAAGCTTTGGTCAAAGAAATAAAATTTTATATATATCTTAATGTGACAAATATATCACTTACACCATATCAAAAATGATTTTCAGTGGTAATTAACTAATGATAATAATTTAATTATCACTAAATATATTTTTAGAGAAAATTAACACTTAACTAAATGTCTCTAAAGTCTATAGCGATATTGAATCTAATACAATTAACTAATTCAAATTAAGACTTTAGCACTCTTTATTAATGTGTATAGTTATTACCATTAAAAGTTATTTTTTGTTCTAATGGTACACCGCAATCACAAAGAACACACATTTGTTCCATTTAAATAAATATAATATTGTAAATATTATAACTTATATACTTTATTCATTTTCTAATGATGCGATATACATATGCAACGCGCGTACACTAAACTAGTTCTATTCAAACCTAGGAACAAAAAAATAAAACATTTGGGGAATTATACCAAAAAGATGAAATCTCCATTAGTAAGCATCACATAGAAAGTATATAAGGCATCAAGAATTGACCAAATAAAATTTGAATTAAAGCTAGCAATACTAATACTTAGTACAATCTGTAGGTTTAAAGGACACTTTGTTAGCCTTAAGATCATACCCAATTAGAAAATTGGCTTGTGCTAAATTTCCAAAAATAGAAATTTGATTTCCTCCTGGCACTATTGTCAAACAAACAATGCCTTCCACCACTTTTGTAAAAATGTTTGAAGTTGACAACTCTAAATCTGCATTTGTAAAATGTGCAACAATCTTTGGAACATCGATTGTACCATTCTTATTAGACTCGTAACACAAACGAAAAGAGCTCGATGGATCGTCCTTCTTAGTAGCATTGATCGAAAGGATTAACATCGATTCCAAATTCAAGTAAAAAGCGTCAGGCACATAGGTTAATGTCGTGCCAGAATCAATTATAATGTTACCTGGATCATCATCACCACCAACAACAACGGGAAAAGAATTGAATTCCACTGTCCTGTTTCCTATGCTGATACGTTCTAAATTTAGATAATAAAATGTAGATGGTTCCTTTTTAATCAAGGGAGTTGAAACAACGTTAGGACCAGATACAGTTGCACAGTTGCCAAAGTTGATGTGACTAGTTGCATTGGAATTATCTAACAATGATTCCAATGGTATTAAACAATAAGAGAATTTCCCTTTGATTTGTTGATGCATTTGGTTGACAATTGATACATTGCCACCACCTAAGCCAATGATACCAGAAGTGACATTGGGAAATGTGCCACCATTGTCATGTCCACAACCAAACACAATATTAGGAATTGAAACATTTTGACTAGAAGTAGAAGAAAATGTGAAAGTTTCAATAGAAAGATCACCCATAGTGTGAGATTGATCACCATAACTCACTTCATAATTACATCTACTATTGTTACATAGTGACCCTTGACAAAGTTTATTGTTACAACCAATGGTTTTATAAGAAGAACTCTTCTTGGGATTGAAAATAGGTGTCAATTGTTTGAAACAATTAACACAAGGCTTACATTGTGTCCATGTCAAGTCACTACCAGTATCAGCAATGACAAGAGTGTCTATTGGGGGAGTTCCAATTGAGATTTTCATGAGGTATTCACCTCCACTTGGAATAAGAGTCGATTCGATTGGATTAACATATTTTTTCTTTAAAAAGGAAGCTCGGGAGAATGATTGATATAAGGCATGTTGAAGGCGTTCATATGGAGTGTTTGATGGGTTGTGAAAAGGTGAAAGAGGAGAATCGCGATGGATAAGATCCAGAGTGAAGCTATTAATATTTTCACCACAAGAAATCAAAGAAAAATGAACGAATAATAGAAGAACTAACATTGGGATAAGAGTGAAAGATTTATTATTAATCTCCATGGCTAGAGAGTTGACAAGGTTTTTGAATAATAATGAGAAATATTGATGAAACAATGTTTAGTACCATTTTATAGATTAACAAAAACATGTCAAGAGACTAATATAGAAACTAATTAAACAAATTGTTGTGCGAAATTTGAGATAATATGAGAAAATATATAAATGCGAAAAATAAGACAACAGATTTACGTGGTTCACCAATAAATTGGCTACGTCCACGGAAAGAGAGGGAACAGTTTTATTATGGAGAGGCAAAAACAAAAATGTGCATTCAACACAAATGTGTATTAGACTAACAAAGAAATTAATTAAAAAAAAATGTATGTCAAGAGACTGATATAGAAATTAATTAATTGTAAAACAATATATGTCAAGAGACTAATATAGAAATCAATTAATTAAACTTATGTGTATGTCAAGAGACTAACATAGAAATTAAATTTTAAAAAAAATATGTCAAGAGACTAATGTAGAAATTAACTAAGTAAATATAATGAAATAAGGGAGAAGGTGAGATTTTGTTACCATTACTAATTTTGTGAAGTTGAATTTCACTTCACATAAAATCATGTAATTAAGAAAATAATATATCTTATTAGATTCATTCCATATATATACTCTTTACTTTTTATTCCATAATTACTATTTTTTTTAAAAAAAACTTTTTTCGCAACACGACTTTAAAATCATAAACATAGTGAAATCAAAATTTGATTTCAAAATAGTAATTTACGATATTACGTTTACCTTACATTGATAATTAATAAAAGACGCAATTCATTCATTAACATAAGATTGAAATGTATAAAAGAAACATCAAGAGAATTGATCAACAACACTAACTTGTATTAATACTAATTATAATAACATTGATCAAAAGACCAAACAAGTAAGAAAACTAATACTAGTTAGCAAACACAAATTACTTAGTACTTAGTACAATCTGCTGGCTTAAATGAGATTTTGTTAGCCACAAGATCATATCCAATTAAGAAATTTCCTTGTGCTAAGTTTCCAAATATAGCAATTTCATCTGCAGGTACGATTGTAAGACAAACCAAACCTTCTTCAATTTGTGCAAATGTGCTTGATGGCGATAACTCTAAATCCGCATTTGTAAAATGTGTAGTAATCGTTGGAGCATCGATAGTACCATTCTTAGACTCGTAACATAGACGAAAAGTCCCTGATGGATCCTCCTTCCTAGTAGCACTAATCGAATCCACCAATGTTGATTCCAAAGACGAGTAGAACTCGTTAGGTAGAAGAGTCAACGTTGTGCCTGAATCAATTATAATGTTACCTTCCTCACCTCCAGAACTAACCTTAGAAGATTTGAACTTCAACGTCCTATTCCCAACACTAACACCTTCCAAGTTAAGATAGTAGAAAGTAGATGGTTCCTTCTTAATCAAGGGAGTTGAAACGACGTCAGGGCCAGATACGCTTGCGCTACTCCCAAAATTGATGTGACTTGTAACATTGGAAATTGGTGAACCTAATGGGATTGATATTAAACAATAAGAGAATTTCCCATTTATCTCTTTATCTAATTGGTTGATAATTGACACATCACCACCACCTAAACCAATAATACCAGATGTATGATTATTAAATGTTCCACCATTATGATGACCACAACCAAATGCAACATTGGGAATTGCAACATTTTCACTAGAATTAGTAGAAGGAAAAGTGAATATATCAAAAGCTAGGTCACCAATAGTGTATGATTGATCACCATAACTCATTTGATATTCACAAACATTTCCTTTAACACAAGATGAACTCCCTATTGATGTACATTCTTTAGTGTCACACCCCGCGGTTTTATAACTAGAGCTTTTCTTCGAATCAAAAAGAGGTGAGGATTGTTCAAAACAATTTAAACAAGGCTCGCATTGCGTCCACGTTAAGTCACTACCCGTATCGGCTATCGCTACAATTTCAACAGGTGGGGTTCCAATTGATAATTTCATGATGTATTCACCAGGAATTGGTGAAATATCTGATCGAATTGTGTTGGGAGTAACAAAAGAACTCTTTTTGAAAAAAGAAGCACGTGAAAATGATCGATGGAAGGCGTTTATAAGACGATTTGATTGAGTGATCGACGAGTTATAAAGAGGTGAAAGAGGAGAATCACGATGGATAAGATGAAGAGTGAAGCCATTTTCAACGCGATGATCACTTATTGTATTGCGACAAGAAACTAATAGCGTTAAAAAAACAAATGTAGATAAAAAAGTGCTAGATTTAGTATTCATCTTCATTGTTATGAAACTAAAGTTTTTATGAGAGTTTAGTGAAGAAAATTGTATCATTTTATAGGTAAAAATTAATGTAGTGTGAATCATAGAAGAATATGTAAAGTTTGAGGTAAATATGGGATTTTGGGGGACCGAATATTAATTAATTTGGAAGAAATATTTTATAAAATAGATATACCAAATACAGAGTAAGTAAATGAAACATTTTTTATTTTTATTTTGAAATTATGTTAAATGAAGGGTTTTACTTACCATAAACATCAATGTTATTAAAAGACTATCACTATACGTAAAAAAAAAAAGATTCATTTAATATAATATTTTCCTTTTATCATATCAGCTTCCATTTATTTGTACCTATATATATACTATGCATTGATTCCAATATATGAAAATGACTTAGTTTACTTAATTTGTCAAATATTAATTTGGTATATATATAAAAATAGAATTATAATAGGCCACTCTTTTTGAAAAAAATAGCAAAGAGGATATCAAGGTTTAATTGATTTTGAACCATAGTTACAATGTGAACATAAATTCAATATCACAATAAAATCAGTTTCATTAAAGGTAAAATATTTTGGAGGTTCTGATCACATCTAAGAAATTAATGTGGAAATAATTTTGCGTATATTTATTTAGTAAATGATTTTAAAAAAATATTAAGAAAACAAAATAAAATCTTACGAGAAAAAATTCGATTACAATCTAGAAGAATCTTAATAGCTTAGATGATTTATTATTATATGAGCTTTTACTTATTCGATTCATATCTTATAATTCTCTCTACCATTTTTTCTGCCACACTTTTGTAGAAAAAAATTCTTCTAATTTTTTAAAATTATTATAAATGTTAGATAATGATATAATATTTTATAGGTGAGATGGAAAAAAATTGCATGTAAACATTAACAAATTTTAACAATAAGGATAAAACCTTAATGAATACTATAAAAGAGCAAACAACACAAATCTCATTAGTTTAGAGTTTTATTATGTGTTTTCATTTTAATTTTTGAAGTTATCTTTTGTATTATATTTACTTCGTTAGATGCATGTATCTGTTACTCTCAAACACTCAAATATATGTATCTCAGATACATGCTGATACAGTTAGGTGTAAGATAAATTTCAGCCAAACATAAGTCGGGATCACTTATCACCAAATATTTAAGAATTATATCATACGAAAAATGGTAAATTTAGTCTTTTACACATTTGGGTTCGTTTGAAATTGAAAATTCGTTCGTTTGCTCCTCGAAACCAACTCATGTCATTACTAAGATCGTAAGGGAAGTTCATGAAAAAAAGGCCAAAAACAAGTTGGAATCCTGTATCACCGAAAATTTGCACATGAAAATGGTAAAATTTCAGTTCTTGCCGAATTGGGGCTCGTTTGAACTTGAAAAGCGTTTGTTTGCCCCTCAAGACCAACTCACACCACTAATAAAGTCGTAATGGACGTCCATAAAAAATCTCGGGATCATGTATCACCAAAATTTCATGGACTATAGCACATGAAAAATGATAAATTTGGTCTTTCCCACACTGGCTTGTTGAACTTGAAAATTCGTCCATTTTCCTCTGCGGACCAACTCACATCATTAATAACATCGTAATAAACGTCCATGAATTTAAGCCAAAAACAATTGGTATCACGTATTACCAAAAATCAATGGCCTACAACACACGAAAAATGGTAAATTCAATTTTTTCCGCATCGTTGTCCATTTGAACTTGGAAATGTATATGTTTGCCCCTCAGAAAAAATTTACGTCATTAATAAAATCGTAACGATTGTTCGTGAAAAATTTTGTCTAAAAACGATTCGGGATCACGTATCACCAAAAATTCATGGGCTACCGTATAAGAAAAATGATAAATTCGATCTTTCCTGCATATGTGCTCGTTTGAACTTGAAAAAAATGCATCAATTTGTCAATCTAACAACCTAACGCCATCAATAAGGTGGTAACAAACATCTATAAGAAATTTCACCCAAAACAAGTTGGGATCACGTATCACAGAAATCTTTGGAATATAGCAAATGAAAAATGGTAAATTCGATCTTTTCCGCATTGGGGCTCGTTTGAATTTGAAAATTCAATTATTTTCTCCTTGGGACCAACTCAGCCAATTTATAAGGTTTTTAATGGATGTCTATGAAAATTTTCGGTCAAAAACAAGTTGGGAGCAAGAATTACACATTGTACTATAGCACACAAAAAATAGTGAATTCGGTGTTTTCCGCAAAAAGGGCTTTTTGAACTTGAAAATGCATTAGTTTGCCCCACCGGACAACCTCACACCATTAATAATATTCTAACAGATGTCAATGAAAAATTTTGGCAATAACAAGTTAGGATCATGTATCACAAATTTTTTTATGGAGAATAGCACATGAAAGATGGTAAATTCGGTCTTTCCTGCATTGGAGCTCTTTTGAACTTAAAAATGCATTTCTTTACCTCTCAAGACCAACTCATACCATTAATAAGGTCAAACCGACGTCAATAAAAAAATTTGGTCAAAAACAAGTCAAGATCACTTATCACCAAAACTCTATAGACTATAGCACACGAAAAATGGTAAATTCAGTCTTTCCCACATTGGGGCTCATTTGGACTTGAAAATGCAGTTGTTTTTCCCTCTAGACCAACTCTTGTCATCAATAAGGTCGTAGACGACGTTCATGCAAAAGTTCGGCTAAAAACAAACCGGGATCAGGTATCACCAAAAATCCATGTACTATAACGCACAGAAAATGATAAACTTGATCTTTCCGCTTAGGGACTTGTTTGAACTTGAAAATGTGTACATTTTTTCCTTCTAACCAAGTCACATCATTTATAAGATCGTAACAGATGTCCATGAAAAATTTTGATCAAATGATTCGGGATCACGTATCAAAAAAATCAATGGACAAGCACACGTAAAATTATAAATTCTATCTTTTTCGCATTGGGCTCATTTGAACTTGAAAATGCATATGTTTTTTCCGGGGGAACAACTCAGGCCATTAATAAGGTCACAACGGAAGTTCACGAGAATTTTTGGCCAAAAACAAGTCGAGATCACGTATGACAAAAAATCTGTGGAGTAGCACACTAAAATGGTAAATTTGGTCTTTCCCGTGTTGAGACTCATTTTTAAATTTGAAAATGCGTCTGTTTACCCCTGCTAACCAACTTATGCAATTAATTATAAGTCGTAAGATACATCCACGAAAACTTTCGGTCTAAAAAATGGGATCATGTATCACCAAAAATTCATGGACAATAAATATGAACAATGGTAATTTGGTCTTCCCCGCATTTGGGTTCGTTTGAACATGAAAATGCGTCAGTTTTCCCCTCAAGACCAACTCACCTCATTAATAAGGTCGTAAAGGACGTCAATGAAAAAAATCGACCAAAAAAAAGTTGGGATCACATATAACCAACAATCCATGGACTATAGCACGCGAAAAATGGTAAACTTGGACTTCTCACATTAGAACTCGTTTCAACTTAAAAATGCGTATGTTTGCCCCTCCGAACCAACTCGCGCCATTGAAAAGGTCTAGATGAACATTAATGAAAAAATTCGACCAAAAACAAGTCGGATCACATATCACCAAAACTCAATGAACTATAGCACATGATAAATGGTAAATTCGGTCAAAAACTTAAGTTTTTCATTAAGTTTCACATCTTTCTAAGTAATTTATTGAGGGTATAAGAGATAAAAAAAAATTGTCTTTTCTTGATATGTAGAAATGAACAAGTAACTAGGAACAACTAACAAAGAAACTAACGAACAAGTAATTAGGAAAAAAGGAGCACTATATATTAGAAATTTATACCAATTAATAGTCAATGATGAGTTTGTACAATTTACTCTATAAATCTAATTTTCAGTGATCTTATGGCAGTTTAAGTTGGATATATGTGTATATATATACAAACATATGACATGCATAATTATATATAGTGACATATATATTTCTAAAACCAAAGCTAAATAATTTAATGTCCAAAAAATAAATGCATTAGTATTGTCCACAGTGTGAATATGCAAAATAATTTGTGAGAGATATTAAATGAATCATTTTGGAAGTGGTCTCTTAATTATATTCTAGAAAAATGTTTCATTTTTAATTACTCTCAACTTGGTGTTTTTAAGCATTTCTTCTAAGTTGATTATATACATTCATCCAAAATCACAAATTTCTCTTTGACTTTCACATTCTTACATGCATTATCACTCTCTTAATTTTACCTATAAAATCATACTAATCACAATCTAATTTTCTTCATCAACTTTCATAAACTCTATATAGTCATGAAGATTAATACTAACAAAATCTCTTAATTGGATATGATCTTGTAGCCAACAAAATCTCATTTCAGCCTATAGATTGTACAAAATACTAGGCTTGTTTTGTTGATTTATTGTCAGTAAATAAATATAAATGTTGTTAGTTCAATACTTAGTAATTGAGATGTTTTGTTTTTGTGTTTTCTTAAGCTAAAATACCCTTCAACAATACTTATCTATGTGACCTTGGTAATTACTTAGAGATATGTAATATTAGAAATCATACTAGATTTTGGTGCATTAAGCTATGTGCAGATATGTGTATCTCGAGATACATGTTTCTCAACAAAAAGAAGATGAATAAACATGAAATTTAAAGAATACTAATAAATAAATCAAAAAGAATTCTTATAGTTACTTGGTAATGAAAATTTTACACTGATATAGACTAACCTAATGTAGAATGCAAGATGATCACGAACTAATTAAATGAAAGTAAGGGAATATAAATCATGTTGTGCGAATGTCTTTGATAGACTCATCATTACCCCCACTTATCTTACAATTAAAATTCAAGGTCATTAGACTCTTCGTTATCCACATTTAATTTGTACATGAATATATGATTGCATTAAGAACTTGTTTGAACCATAAATTTAAATATATAACTATTTCTTAATATTTAATTAATTAAATGGATTTTAATATTTAGTTTATTTCAGGGGTAAGATAAGAGTAAAATGATAATTCAACTTTGATATTAGGAGCTTTTCGCTTATTATTATTATTATTATTATTATTATGGAATGTAAATATAAGGAGTATATATGACATGGTCTAATCAAATCTAATATATTTATGCATTTTATGGAAAGTGAAAGACAACTTTACAAAATGTCCCACTTTATACTTAGTATTTGATAATTAATGGTAACAAAATCTCAATTTCTCCCCAATTGTTATATTTTGTTTAATTAATAAGACTTGGACATTACTATTTGCTACCTATAAAATGGTACTAAAAACATTGTCTCCTCTTCATCATTTTACAACCATGGAGATCAATACTAAATCTTTTACTCTTATGTTGGCTCTTTTATCCTTCTTTCATCTTTCTATAGTTTCTGGTCGTAAAAGTATAAATGGCTTCACTCTAGATCTTATACATCGCGATTCTCCTCAATCACCTTATCATGATCCATCAAAAACACCATTTGAACGCCTTCAAAAGGCCTTCCATCGATCATTCTCCCGTGCTTCCTTTTTGGGGAGGAAAAGTGTTGATTCAATCGAATCGACCCTTACACCAAACAAAGGTGAATTCCTCATGAAAATAGCCATTGGTACTCCCCCAATAGACACTTTTGTCAATGCTGACACTGGTAGTGACTTGACATGGACACAATGTGAGCCTTGTTACAATTGTTTCAAACAATTGACACCTATTTTCAATCCCAAGAATAGCTCATCTTATAAAACTATTAATTGTCACAATAAACTTTGTCAAAAGTCAAGATGTAACAATAATACATGTAATTATGTAGTGATTTATGGTGACCTATCTCATACTATTGGTGATCTTTCTATTGAAACTTTCACATTTTCTTCTACTTCTAGTCAAAATATTTCAATTCCTAATATTGTGTTTGGTTGTGGACATGACAATGGTGGCACATTTCCCAATGTCACTTCTGGTATCATTGGCTTAGGTGGTGGCAATGCCTCAATTGTCAACCAAATGCATAATGAAATCAAAGGGAAATTCTCTTATTGTTTGATCCCATTGGAATTATTGTTAGATAGTTCCAATGCAACTAGTCACATCAACTTTGGTGACAATGCTGTCGTGTCTGGTCCTGACGTCATTTCAACTCCCATCTATAAAAAGGAAGCACCTACATTCTACTATCTAAATTTGAAAGGTGTCAGCATTGGAAACAAGACATTAGAATTCAAATCTTCTCCGACTTCTCAACCTGAATATGATCGAGGAAACATTGTAATTGATTCTGGCACAACGTTAACTTATGTGCCTGATGAATTTTACTCGAATTTGGAATCGTTGTTGATGCTTTCGATCAATGCTACCAGGAAGGATGATCCCTTTAGGAGACTTGATTTGTGTTATGAGTCTAATGAGAATGGTACTATTGATGTTCCAAAGATTGTTGCACATTTTACAAATGCAGATTTAGAGTTGTCAACTTCAAACATTTTTACGAAAGTGGTGGAAGGCATTGTTTGTTTGACAATAGTGCCAGGAGGAACAAATCAAATTTCTATACTTGGAAATTTGGCACAAGCCAATTTTCTAATTGGATATGATCTTAAGGCCAACAAATTGTCCTTTAAGCCTACAGATTGCACTAAGCACTAATGTGTTTTTAGTAGTTAATTAAATTTTATTGATCAATTCTTGATTTCTTAGATTTTATTGATCAATAGAGATTAATATTTTTATTGTGTATTCAATGAAGGAAAATGAAAAATCAAGAAGTGACCTTTACAAAATCTCAAAATTATAATCTGAATTACTTATTCCACCTTCTATATGAAATACTATCTCCATCTACTTTTACTTATCCATATTTGATCCGTTATTTTCAAGATTATATTTCTATGATGTCTCTCCGTCTTATTCCACCATACCCCTACCTTTGTAAGGATAGTGGTCAATGAAGTCAGTTAAAAACTATGACGTCTCAGAGTTCAATTCCTGCTGAGACAAAAAATAATAGGTGAAGAGATTTCCTCCCACCTATCCTAGCTTTGGTTGACAAAGTGACGTGATACTTGTCGCTTGTGGGAGGTAGAGATATTCCGTGAAATTAGTTTTGAAGCATATATCTTTGTTTGCTCAAAGCAGATATGAAACAAAGTATTCAGTTAGCTTCGAAGATTAGTCAAATCGACACTCTATAAATGAAAATTGTGACATAAATAGAGGCAATTAGATTATAACAAGATACATAATATTAACCTCAAACAAAATGATACATAATAGTTTCTCTATGGGGAAAACAAAACACACAATTTTATGCAGAGTTGGCTTTCCCTTATTGTGGTACATATTTGATACACTTCTTCAATTCCATTTTTTTCTTTTTCTCCCTCAACACAAAATTTGCAAGTCTTGTGTGTACTGATACAAACTTCTCCATCAATCATCTATGTTATCCGTATCAAACGGAAGAGCATTCTATTCAAAATTTCTGTTCTTGCAAGTTTTGTTACATGGGTAAGGACAATCGATCTCTTGGAATCGTTTTCTTTCATAATACCAATCTCCGACTGCTTTGGCAATCGTCTGTAAGAACACAAATTATTTGGAAGTGTCAATAACGGAATGACATAATTTTGTATATGATAAACAACAAGAACAACATAACCAGTATGTTATATTCCCACAAGTGGAGTCTGAGAAGGGTGGAATGTATGCAGACCTTACCCCAACCTTTACGGGGTAGAGAGGCTTGTGGTTGTGTATAATGAATGTAAATTTGAAATAGTTGAGTTCATGATTGCGTACCGTGCCAGATAATACTGGTGAGTCATCCCTTAGCCATGTCTCTTGTGTTCCGGTTTGACAATGTGCATAACAAGAATTGATGTAATACCCTCGCGTTGAGGAAGGGCCGAGTGAGTTCAATGCTTTCAAGAACTCTGACCTAAAAGCTGAAAAAATTACACCATGTATTAGATACAGTGTAAAAAACACCTTCTAAATGTAAATATTACCATATGATTTAGCGTCTTCACGCTTACTATAACTAGTTATTTTTTAGTTTAAAAGTGTTAGCCCACAAAGAAAGGACAGGCTGATTCGATATTGTTGTTTACTATAATCTTGTCGAGGTTGTTTTCCTTTACCAAATTGAAGCGTGTAATCATCTCATCCAAAAGTCTGAGAGCTAGATATGGTCAAACACTTCAATATGGTATCAGCACAAGAAGTTAAGGGATCGGATCTCGTTGCACCCATTATTAAAATGAATTCTCACTTGCATGTTAAATAATAAAAGTATGTTTTCTCCACTAATAACTTCATTTTTTAGATGAAATGATCATACACTTCAATAACCAACATATACGTATCTATAGATTAACGATGTACTCCGAGTGAATGAAGGAACAACACAGGGCTCAAGAGTCTTAACCTTGCATAGTTTGGAGTTGAGCGGACGAGCATTTCAATATATCAAGCTTGCAGTTGCGCCAAGTTCCATGAGGATCAGCAACACCAGGAGCCAAAATGTTCTTTATCTGAAAATTTTAAGAACAAAGTATAACCAAAAATCAACGATTTTAAAGGGCCAGAACGTCTTCATATATAGTGTATCCATATATAAAATAACTTCCGAGATAACAAAGACTAAATTCTAATGCAGCGGAAAGTCAGACATGAACTGACCTGCCAGGAATCATACGCTGCATTTACTAGGAAAAGTGGTGTCTGGATTTGTTGCGCAACGTTTTGTGGGAAAAAACACTGCAACATAGCGGTGTTTTAGCATTAAGACGATGCATCAAATAAAGGGAAGATATATTTCGTGAAAGGAACTTCTCTTACCAATCCCGGTTTCAGTCTTGAGGTACACGATTGAGGCAAATTCTTCGCAGAACCCTGAATCCAAGATAATGTAACACACTTAGTACGAGTAAAATCGAACCTATAGAACTTCCATAGTGACTTAACACGAAATTTTATAGAGTTCATTTTAGGTCCGAACATCAATTTTAGTATGAAAGAACATTACAACCAACAGATTACGTGATAAGAGAATTACTCTCACAGAGTTTTGAGGACGGAAGAAAGATTTTTGAAACTAATGAACTAAAAAAACAAGTCATTTGTGACTATAAATCATTTCAGTGAAGGTAAAACGAAAAGACTAAAGTTTAACTTGTTACTAAATATAGAAATATGTCATTCTTTTCGAGACTAACTAAAAAGGGAAAGAGTGTCGGAGGGAGTATATAGGTTAACGAAGCATACATGTGTGTTAACAACTTCACTGTAGAACTTTTCAATATGAGAGGTACCAGAAATAGTTTGCCTGCAACAAGAGAATCAAAAACATATACTAAGTAGCAACTCGAAGATCTAAATTTCTCGCGAATTGTGAGAGTTGGCCACGATTAAAATAACAAAACACGAACACTTACGTGTTGATAAAGAACCCAGCATCTGAGAGACATTTTACTTTAGCACTCGATGGAAGGAGACCTTTAAATCTGTCACAATGTAGAATTGCAGCCAAACTACCAGCTGAACATCCCGCAAGAATAGCCTACGATTAGAAAAAAAAACGATGTGTCACAACGAGCATATATATAATCGTCTGCAATAATATGTAACCAATTGATGCATCAATCGTACATTCTGAGCGTTCTTCATTCCTTTAGCCAAGAAATCATCCATAACAGCTGAAAAAATCCTGGCTCCTCTGTAGAATACTTTTGTTCTCTGTCACGATTCAACATGTCCATTAACAATCAATTATATAACGATACTAACACAACTCGTTGTTTATATCAAATCAATAATTGTATAGTGTTTTAACATTAGAATTACCGGATCGGCTGCTGCAACATCACCAGTAAAGGATGATCCATCACAATATCTAATTCTAATTCTGTTCCAATTGTAGAAGTCTACAATTTCCAAAACACAATCAATCAGAATAATGTTTGAAAGGCGTTAAAACGATGTATAATACGAACAAGGGTGAAAAGCTCTACCTGGATTAAACTTAGCCTTGTTGCTCAAAATTCCTGAGAAAGACACTGTCTTTACCATTAGTTTAGATGATCCCAATCGTGTTTTTGTACGTTCAAGACAAGTCGTGGCATTATTACACCATGCTCCTCCCTAGAGTCATCGGATGAATTCAAATGCAAATTCATGTACGCGGACCAAATAATTGTTCATAAATAATCACCAGCAAAAGTTCAGTCTAGTTTTTAATAACGGGGTATTCAGGACAGCTTATGCATATCTCGACTATCTTAGTTCAAGAATTTGAAGGGGAAAGGCTAACGATTGGACTGAAATAAGACTAACAACCACGGAGATGATTGGAACAATACAGAGAAGATTAATATGGCCCCTAACAAAGATGATACGAACAAATCGAGAAATGATCCAATGAGACAAACCTCAAGTTGGATAAACCAATTGTTAACTCCAGCTCCAAATCCTTTATCAAAATGATATGCTGGTGGACTTCCATCCAAACATACTGCAAAAACACAACATTGACATAAAAAATAAATCAACACATTTTCACATTGTTGAATCTTGTTTTCCATATAAACATACGTAACGTTCGAATCAAAGTCAGGGGTTATACCAAATCCGTGACTTCTACATTGGATCCAGGGGCGGAACTACAGTTCAACTACCAAATTCGAGTTCACTTTACCCATAACCAAGTATATGTGTATAAGTAATACTATCTCTGTCTCAATTTATGTGACTTATTTTCTTTTTAGTCAGAGTTAGAAAGAATGACACATTCACATTTCTATATTAAGTAATAATTTAACTGTAAAATATCTACTTTACCCTTAATGAAATGATTTACACCCACACAAATTTCTATTATTCATTTTGGATCACAAGTTTTAAAAAAATTTAAACTCAGTAACGAATCAAACTGCCTCACATACAATGGGGCAGAGGGAGTATATCTAAAACACACTAAGCTACCCCTTTTCTAGAATCTAGAACTCGTAAACTCAAAATCTTAGCTCCGACTCTAATTGAAAAAAAGGAAATTCTTACCAGCTCCTTTAGCTACTGCACTTTGTAGATAAGTAATCTCAACTGGATGTCCTTCACTAATTAAAACAATTAGCAAAGTAAATATTGCACGTAGCAATAGTTGCATTGTCCCTTTTACCATCCTGCATATATTAATTAAATTTATGTAAACAAAATAATATAAATAACCAAAAAAAAAAAACCACAAAAATCCTAAAAACTTAAGTGAACTCAAGAAAAGAAAAAACATATCATTTTTAGAAAGATTTAATAATTTTTATATTACAAATTTAGCAAAAAATTCTCTTTTTACACCATTAATGTTACTACTTCTTTTTTTTCCAATTAAAACATATGATACAGAAAATGTAAAGAATAAATCAAACAAACCTATTTCAGAACCAACAAAAGTAAAAATTACTAAAAAAATACAGAATTGAAATATTAGTTCAGTATATGATTAATTACCTGGAATAGCAAAGATTTGAGGAAGAAAAATAAAATCTGAATATGAATTATTTTTGTTGAAATTTGCAGTATATAATAAATACAGCTGGTGAGTATTATTATTTTTGGACAAAATAAAGAGGGGTCCCAAAAGCAAATGGTGGATGAGACTAGTGAGAAAGAAGCATATATTTATAGTACTTAAAAAGAAAAAGTTATATACTTCCATCGTAATTTGTTTATGTGATTTTAATTTGATATAAAATTTTAAAAATTATTTTAAAAAATTAAATTTTATGATTTTAAATTAAAAATATGTTACTAAAATTATTTTAATTTTGTGAAATACGTAGTAAAATTGAAATATTATTAAAAAAAAGCCGTTTTATTAAAAATTGGATAAATAAATAAAAATGAGGGAGTATTTTTATTTATATATAATGACTTCATGAGTTCTTTTCCCTATTAATGTAATTTAATGTCATAAATTAATTTTCATGTTGACTTAATTTTGTAACATTTAATGGTTTCTTTATATTTCATGGGGTTCAGTATTTATATTTGAAACTGATTTAAATTTAAATTTGCATAAAAAAAATTTATATTGAAAATAAAGCATGGGTTAACAAATGGCAGAGCGACTCTTTATTTAGGAAGATTCAATTAAAATTTCTAAATAAAGATCGAATAAAATTTTATTATTCTATTACAATCCCGTCGTAATATTTAACAGTTACTAAGTTGTACTATTCTTGAAGAATTCTTATGAAAACTTATCCAAAAATATTGTCTGTTAAAGATTTTCAAAAGATATATTTTGAAAGCTTCTTTAAAAACTTCCTTTAGTAAAGTAGTTTTAAATTCAAAACATTTAATATATATTTTTTAAAAAAATATTGAATATGTTATATGATTTTCAAAAAATCTTCCCTAGAAATTCTTTAAATAATTAAACAATGATCAATCTAATATATATCATGTAGATTCATGAAAAATCAATAACTTTTTGTTCAAATCACCAAATTATATACATTAGACATTACCTGTATATTTATAAGTATTTTATTGCAAAACTATTTATTATTCCACATTAGTGTAAAAAATCATAAATTTTATAATCTTAAATTTATCACTCACCCAAAAAAAAATATATAATCTAACAATATGTTAAACTTTAAGTATAAATAGTATATCAAGAAAAATAAATTCAATTCACAAAAACTCACTAATCCAAAAAAATAAAAATAATAACAAAGACTCCAATCTTAATTAACATGCTTTTTACTCATTTTTTTTTTGATGTTGTATTGTAGAATAAGAATCTTTTCAGTTTTCTCTTTATTTATTTTTTTTATGAAGAATAAAGTAGGTTTTTTTAATATGTCAGAATAAAGAAAGAAATTAAATTATTGAAAAGAAAAAAAAAAGGAAGCTGCCGACACACATTCATTTGTTTTAACACATTTTCTTCGAAGGTGGTTTAATTATGTACTTTTTGTTTAAGAAAAAATAAAGTTGTTAATATCGAGGAATTAAGAGCTTTTGGCCAATTATAAATAGAATAAAAGAAAATATTTTTATACATAAAAATAGAGATTTCTTATATAAAAATATTATTAAACTTAAAAAAGGGTTTGTAAGTGGCTTAAAAAATTAGTTTTACTTAATTGATATGTTTTGATTATCATATTATTTTGTTAATGTTATTAATATTTCTATGCTTTTGTTTGTTCTTATTTTAAACTACTTTAAATGTTTGATATATTGATATCGAAATTATTCTTTTTATTTTTAAAAAATGGATAAGATCTATACAAATATTATCATTTTCGGCTTTTACATGTAGAAATACATTAAATATATTGTTATTATTACTTTGATATTCTTTTGCTTTGATATATATTTCTTGAACTAACGTTCCATTAAAAATATAACTTTAATTCTTAAATTTTATCGTAAAAATATATTAAATATATTATTATTGTTTAAAAATAAAATAAAAAGGTGGCTAATAAGTGTAGACAAAAACCATGTGCTTGATGGAAGCTTTATCAGCTAACGCGTTCCATTCAATGAATGGACAAAACAGTTGAAGTGAAATTTGAAAATTGAGATTTTTTTTCTTTGTCATATTAAATGTAACTATTTGAAAAAATAATAATAACAACAATAATAATAATAATACGATAAGAAATTATGTTAAACGGACCCTTGAAAATGGAATATTAATAGACGTTTGATAGATCAAGAAAAAATTGAGAGAAATTATTTGAAAACGATTTTGAATTTGATGTGAAATATTAGCTAGTCTTTAGTTATTGATAATTTTATAAATATACTTTTATTTGTTTAAGAGAAAAGACATAAATTGACATTTGAACTTATTTCAAATTTTTAAAAAATATTTTAATGATACAGAGGTTCTATTACCCTATCAAACAATCTTGAATTGATATTATTATATTATTATTTTGTTAAATTAACACGTGTTGTGTAATTATAAGTGTGTGAACACATTTGCTACTTAAAATCTAGGGATGATTGGAAAATGATATAATAATATATGTTTAAAATTGTTTAGTGGGATAATAAGACGCTTACAAAGTTACAATTCAAAACAACTTCAATAGTGACATAGCGAGTGATTTCGAACTTTGTATGAGTGTGGGGCTCTTATAAGTAGTCGAGAAAAGTGTTGAAAACAGTATTAATAAACTTGATCAGAATTTGAGATTGTACTTTAACGTATGTTGCTAGATCAAAGATGTACATAAGTTTAGTTAACTATGTAGCAAATGTTTTTAAGATTATCGATGGTTTAAAAATGTAACTTGTATATTTTCAATACCTCTCTTTAAAAAAAAATCTGTTTTTTTTTAGATTTAAACTCTTGAAAATATTTTTATCTATGAAATTTCGAAATTCAACTTAAAGCTAAATTTCAATAATAACAAGAAGTTAATTTTATTTTTTCCACTCTAAACTATTCACAAAAAATTATTATTTTAAAAAGTTACTAATACAATATAGTTTTTTAAATTTCATTTTAGACATTTGTTTTGTCCTTTTTTTTTTCTTCTCCATTTATCACTTTATCCAAGTAGGACCATAGAGAGAGCAAGAGCCAAAGAAAGTCAATCCATGATTTAAATGGATTTTAAATTCTTGAGGCATGCACGTGAACGACGGTGATTATTTTAAAGCATATAGGAGTATAATATTATTTCGTTCGATACGCGGAATAAGATGAATATCTAAATTAATAATTTAGTAGATGTTTTAATTTATTTACGTTAAATATTTTTTTGTTCTTATTATCTTTTGTGATATTCAATAAAGATAAAAAATATATTTATTTTGAAAATATCTAATTTTTTTGTTTAAAATATTTAATTAATGTGATTCAATTTATCATTGAAAATTAATCAAATTAACTTTCAATAAGCGCAACATAACAAATAATTTCGAACGAATGTATATCAGTAAAATAATAAACTTAATTGTTAAATAACATGTTTTGAATACCCCTGACACAACAATGTGTTATAGCCCAATAATTTTAAATGCTTTAATTTGTAAATTTAAATCTCACTTATTTTTTTAAAAAAAATCACTTTTTAGGAATTAATTATATTAATATTCTATCAAACTTAGGATTATTTTGTCACTTTCTTTCCGATGAGATTCGAAATAATTTAGTCCGTTAGAGCTATTGTTGAATCAAGCTGTCATTCACCAACTGTATATCTTTTCTTTGACTTTGATTTTTGATATTTTAAATTTCGTTATTGATATTTTTTATTCAAATCTAATTAAATTTATTTTTTACTTAATAATGAAATAATATTTATTGCTATATTAGCTTTACTCGTGAAAATTATTGAAACTAGTGATATTAATAAACTCACAATAAATATCCTTACAATTATAGAAATATCTAATTAGGAGTAAAATAAAAGGTGTCCTATAATTATAGCAATCTAGAAGTGTTTTTTTTCATTTCTTGATAACACTTTTTACACCTTGTTTAGATGGTTGTTATTACACGTTTTATACCTTATTTAGATAGTTGTTATCTGTTATATTGTATTGTTTAAACACTTTGTTTAGATGGTTGTTATCACACGTTTTACATCTTGTTTAGATGGTTGTTATCTGTCGTACTGGTATTGTTTAAATTCATCGTTAAGTAATGACATATAATGATCGATCTGGTGTGATCATGTTATTATTAATATTTTCTTCTTATTTTGTCTCTTTTTATTATTTAATAATTATATTTCATTTTTTACCTTTACCTTTTCATAGTAGTTTACCCCGTACCCTACTTTTTTTATAGATTTATCATTCAAATCATGAACATATCACATATATAACGACAGAGAGCAATACAATTTATCAACCACTATATTTATTATAACAATACCGTGTACAACACAATATAATACTACGATACATTATGAAACAATATGCAATAACCATCCAAACAAAGTGCTCCCAACATTGGGCAAGAGTCAGGGGCAGACCCACATGTTGGTCGTCGGGTGCTCGAGCACCCATTAACTTTGTTACGGAATATGTATATATCTATGTAGAAATTGATAGATATTTGTATAAAATTAACATAGAGCACCCAATGAATAAATGATTTAGTTGACCCAATGAATCTTGGGTGGATACTTAAGACTCTTTTAGTGTTGTTGTACCAAGGTTCGAATTTTATTTTTAACACGTATTTTTAAATTTTCACTTCAGAACACCCACAACCTTAAAATCCTAGATCCGCCACTGGCAAGAGTTTGAAATTACACAAAAGTTCATAAAACTAAATCCATAAATTAATTGCATCTTCTGAAAATAATAATACATATATATTTGAGTCTTTTTTTGTACATATTTTAGGGGCAAAAATTTGTAATAGAGGGAAAATTGTAACAATTTAATGGCAAATCTGGCTTGTCTATCAATTGTTCATGACTCCTATCAAAGTACCAATCACTAAATGTCTTTGCAATTGTCTGAAACAAAACAAAAAATCTTAAATAAGGTCGGAGACGAATCAAAAAAATAATCATATATTGTATCGTAAGTTTAAATTATTTTTCTTTTTTTAAGATTGAAATAAAATAAAATAAATTCATTCAGATACTTTGAGAATGATAAAAAAAATTTGACCTTATTATATACGGAGAATCCATTCCAACCAACACCACTTGTTATTTGAGAATGAATCAAACAAGAGTCAATAAACATTCCTCTTGATGAAGAATTACTTTGTTTAGGTAACGCATTTGTAAAATCTTGTTTGAAATCTGAAATAAAACAAAAAAAAAAGAGGTTAAATTTCAAAATTTCCACATGTTTAATTCATAATTAATTAAATACAAATTTGACAATTAGGGATAGCTAATTATGAAATTATTACTAACCTTGTAAAGTTTTAACAAGAGAAGTTGAGCATGTATTACTAAAAAGATTTTCATAATAACCAGGAAAAGTCTTGTTTATCTGAAAAAAAATTAAATAAAATTTTTAATCCCACACAAAAAACATAATAAGAATTAATCGAGATAATCGTTTATTCAACTATTTAAACTAAAATAATCGTAAATATATATCAAACACAAATAATCAGACATGTCAGAGATATAATTAATTTTTTTGAATTAAGAAACTTTGATATCAATTAAATTTTAGTAATTTTTTTCATAAACTTAATGAGAATAGAAATTAACCTGAAATGTATCAAACATTGAGTTGACTATGAAAAATGGTGTCTTGATTCCTTCTTGAAAATATTGTGGAAAAAGGCACTGCAATTAATTCATTAGACATATTAGTTTCATTAATTTCAACGAGCTCGATCAAGAAAATAAATAATTATCGATTCTTACCAAGGACGGGTTCATTTTTGAAGTACAAGATGATGGTAACATATTGGTTGAATGCTACATTTGATTAAAAAATAAATTAGACAAACAAATATTGAATATATTGTGAGGATATATATGGAATATTATATATTTATTTTTATAAAAAAAAAAATAGAAGAAGAGGAATTGTACATGTAATTTGATCAGTCCTTCATTAACGGTATCCATGAATGCCATTTCCTTCATTTGTTCCCTGTTACACAAATTAACAATTAAGGGTGTTCGCGATTTTTCAAATTAATATTACACGATAAATATAAGTTTAAAATTATATGTTATACATATATAGTAGATAG
Organism: Solanum lycopersicum; assembly: GCF_036512215.1. NCBI lineage: Eukaryota > Viridiplantae > Streptophyta > Magnoliopsida > Solanales > Solanaceae > Solanum > Solanum lycopersicum. The sequence continues at coordinate 1,399,801 of NC_090807.1, read as the reverse complement.
CATTGACCTAAAAAATGAGCAAACACTTTCTATACTCTCTCTCTATATATAAAGGTCAAAATTATATTTTATACAGATATAGTGTTAGACCGAAAACGAGCAAACTTTGTTGGTTATGAATTATTATTTCTATTGATATTTTGTACTGTTTTTTATATAGTGGAGAGACTTTAGCCACATCTTAACCCGAATGAGGCGATCAAGAAAGTCGTGGGCCTCGTAGTACCCGCATACAACAACTCTGTGGAGCCTTTCGGGTCAATGTTCATTTCTTAACTTATTGTTTCTCGTCCTTTGACATATATATATATATTTGTTGTCTGATTTATTATCTTTCTAAGTTTGCTTTATTAGATTTCTGCATAGAATACAGAATGATTTTAATCTAACAAAATTAACCCGAGAAATGCCTACGATCCGTGTCGTCGAGTCTTAATTAGGTTAAATCTTACCTGTGGAGAAAATAGCTACCATCAGCAAGACACTTAACTCTAGCTGAGTTAGGAAGAAGAGCTTTAAAACGATCACAATGGATTAAAGCAGGCAATCCTCCAGCTGAACCACCACTTAAAATGGCCTGCCAAACAAGACTTTAACACACTTTGGAAAATGTTCGAGAAATTAACTTAAATAATCGTCCACTCAAAATATTAAGACGTAATATAATAGTTAATAACAATATATAATTTCACATAATATGAAGTCTGGTATAATAGAGTTTACACAAACGTTACTTTTAATCCTAAAGTAAAAAAAATTATTCTCAAAAAATCATCCATTCAAATAAAACATATCAAAACGAAACGGAGACATTACATAACATTTAGAAAACAAGGGTCAGTAATAACAATTATATAAATAAATATTATATTTAAATATAATATAATTAAACATGTAAATAAAAAATCAATAATTCAGAGACATACATTTTTAGCATTCTTCATTCCTTTCTCCAAGAAATTCTCAATCAACGCAAGAAAAATCCTTGCACCTCTAAAATGAAGTTTATTAATCTGATAAAAACATTAGCATAATATTAGAAAAATTCTTAGTTGATTAATTATGATAATATATATTTTTTTCTTGTTTTAAGTAAATAGAAAATATTATCTCAAAAATATTTTATATATATAATCTAGCTACTCATCGAATTTATTTTTCATATTTTTAATTTTTTTTTTAAAAAAAAACTTATTTTTCTAAATAGGTATTTTCAAAAAAATATTTTGACTAATTAAACGGAAAAAATCAATGTAAGTACTCCCAATTCTTTTAGTTTGTAAGAAATTAGTTAATGCGAAATAATCAAGTTAAAAGATGATGTACCGGATCTACTAATTCAACATCTCCCGTGAAGGATGATCCATCACAATAAATAACCATAACTCTATTCCAATTGTAGAAATCTAAAAAAAAAAAAAAATTAAACATAAATTAATATATAATTAAATGAAAACATGATTATTGTATTATTATTATTTTAATTACTAATTAAATATATTTTACCTGGATTAATTGTCTTATTGTTGCTAAGTATTCCATAAAATGATCTTTGCTTTAGAGCATATTTTGAAGAACCTTTTTCTGTTGTTGTACGAGCAACACAATCTATTACATTATAACACCATTCTCCACCCTAAATTCAAAATAAAATTTTAATAAAAAAGAAAATTAATTAAAATATCACGTAAATTAAAACGAAAAAATAATTTTACATGACTCTTACCCTAAAGTAGATAATCCAATTATTAGCGCCTTCTCCATATCCCTTTTCATAATAGTATGCTGGAGGAGTCCCATCCAAGCAAACTAGAAGCATATAATAAAATCGAAATAAGAGTGGTAAAATTAATTTATAAATATGTAATTCGTCTAATTCATTTAAGTTTAAATGACTCGTTTGTTTATTAACTCATCTATCTTAATCAAGTTAAATTTAGTCCTATCTTAAACCTAAATCATTATATATCGACTCGTGTTTAGCTATCTCATATTCATCATTAAACTCATTTCAGCCCGTTAACTAGACAAAGTTGGATAATGACTCGTTCATCGTTATTGTCTATTAATTTAATTTTTTTGTAATTGCATAAAGTATTATTACAAAAATAATTAAGGAATTTAACTTCGATATATATATATATACACACATTACGTCGAACATCATATATTAGTTAAATTTTTATAAGAAAAGATATTTACCAGCTCCTTTTGACACTGCACTTTCAAGAATAGTTAAATTAACCATGGTTTCACCCTCTCCAATTACAACTTTGTCATTTAGCATAATCAAACAAAAAATCACTAGGCATAATCCTTGCAATATTTTTGTAATTTCCATGCTTCGACTACAAATTAAAATAAATCATTAGAGGCTTTATAAAATCTACAAAAAATAATGACAAAATATGCAATATGTATATTGTATATTTAAGAAGAAACATACATTAGCCTATTAGTTTTGTCTTTTTCTCTTCAAAAAAGCAACATTAAATTTGAGAAAGTTTTTTTTTTTAAGAAAAAAGAATAAATTCTTCTTTGAACCTTGTGGATTTCTTACCTCATAAATCAAAATAAAACCTTTGATTCCAAGAATGTGATGGAAATAAACTTTATTGTTTTTTTTTTAAAAAAAAATCGACAATTTGGAGTCATTTTTCTATTGATAATTCAGGTGAAATAGAGAATACAAGCTAGATTTTAGCGATATCTATTTCTTTTTTCATATGTCCATTGAAAAAGAACGCGTAAATTCTAATGTAATTTAGCTATATTTACACATTCACTTATTATCCATTCATTGTTTATTATGTTCTTCGGTTCATAATAAGAAGTTTTTAGCCTTTTAAAATTATTCGAAATAAATAATTTCTAAAAAAATATAAAAAAAATAAGAATATATACAAAATTCACTAAAATTATCTTATAAAAATACTCCACATAACAAGAATGTGATTTTTAACATATTCATAATCCAACTATAAAATTATAATTTATACCCTCTAATAATAACTAATTTGTTAAGTGTCTTCAAGACATAAACCAAAAAAGCAAGTCATAGAGTAGCAACAAAATCAATATAACAACAATTAATTTAAAGTTGAGGTGATGTTTCACCAAACTTCAAGCTACTCACAATATCTCAACAAAATAAATTGAAATAAAAATTTAAAATTTATGTGCAAATCTTGAAGCTTTAATAAGCTCAAATAAAACATATGTAAATGAATTAAAGTTTTATTAAATTAAGAAAAGAGGAAAATTCCTAATGTCTCTTATACCTTATTAAAAAAAAAACAAAAAAAAGCTTGTCAAAGGTCTTGAAATTCAAGATATCCTTTGAAATTAATCGAAGATTACAATTATTTGGAAAAAGATTACAAATTGTTGTCCAATTTATAAAATAGATAAAATTCTTTATATTTAAGATTTCAATTTCTCTAACAAAAAACTTAAATATTTCACAAAAAAAAAAATTGAATAAGAAGCTTACCACAAATTTGAAGAAATTTCTCCACGGATTCAAAACCTAGTATTTCAAAATAATTAGATTAAGTCATCTCAATTCTTAAAGGTAACTTATGAAGAAATTTTAAAAAGAAGGTTCAAAAACATATTTATTCTGATTCAAAGAGAATAACATTGTACTATCGATCGATGTGTATTATATATACATAAATTTACATATGATATAATATTACCAAAAATAAGTCAATATTATTAGGTGAGGGATGAATTTGGATGCTCATTCTTCTAAGATGCATGAATGTGAATATGTGATAAAATTAACTAATTAATAATAGCATCTGCAATACTAAAATACTTTTATTAGCTAAAAACTTTTTGCAATTTTGTTTTTTAATTTCATTTTTCCTGATAATAACACATATAAATACAGAAAATTGACCTGCTTTTAAGTTTTACCTACCAATTTTGGCCTTATAAGTCAAGAGTACTATTTAATGAAGGATACCTTATACAACTATATATAATAGACCCCATATAATAGCTCAATTTATTTTATTTAGCTCAAATGAATATGTGAGAAATCTTATTAAGAAGATATTCTATTTTATAAAAAATAAAAAAATAATAAGCTTATAAAGTAATAAAAACTTATAAAAGCACAAAACATTTAAATTTTAGTAACAATTGAGCAGATTAAGTTATAACTAAAATTTTAGCTCAAGTAATTTTTTGACGGACGAATTAACTCATATATTTATTAACTCAATACAATTTAATTCGTCCAAATTGTAGGAAACACTTGTGCTTTTAGAATATTTTGTTAGAATATTTGATTTGATTTACGGCAAAAATATTGCATTTGATTTATCGTATATGATATTTCACAGTATAAAATTTATTATAAGTTTAATTTTAAGATTCTTTTTATCTCTTCTAACACGGGATTATGTATGTTATCCCATCTTTTATTGAGATAAATTAGTCTAGAAATTATAATATCAAGATAATTTAATTTGTATATCCATGATCCCTGTATATGCATTTTATCTATACATATTTTGTACTCAATCTGAATTTACTAGTAATATTATACTTATTTGTTTGTCTTTGTTTTTCACCTAATATCCGATACTCATGTTGAAACTTGCCTATTCATATCATATCATACTCCCAAATTCCATTGTGAAAGACTTGCTACATTATTATTATTATTATTACGTTTCAAATATATTTCTAAAAGTTAAATTTCACCGCCGAAAATATATATATATTTATTGATGTTTTGTATTTAAAAGGAGAAAATTTTTAAAATGTTTTTTTTTTCCCGTTAAGTAGATTTAAAATAGTCTCATAATTATATAAACTCTTGAGCAATTTTTATTTATTTTAAAAAATTAACAAAAGAAAGCATTAGGATCATTTCAAAAATGACATAATTTTGATAGTTGTTCATAAGAAAAATGCTAATTCATATTTATCAAGAATTAAGTAATTTTAGAATGATGGTTAATTTAACATAATTTTGCCTCTTTTCAAAATTGAAATTAGATGTTTTTATGATTTTGTGTAAGTCGATTTTCCTAAAATGAAAATCTAATTAAATAAATAGATTGTTTAAATGTTAGAATCAAATTAAACTAATTAAGTCAATTTTCCATTTTGATTTATTCAGATTTTCTCGTTTTTTCAATTATAAAATATATCTCAAAAAATATATTAACATAAACTACGTTACAACATAACGCTACCGAATCACTCTCTCCAACTTAAATTTATTCGATTCGATTTGATTTTTTGCGAAAGTTCTAAAATTTGGGACTATAAAAGAGTAGAGGAAATTGAAGAAGACATGCAACAATGAGCAATCCCCATCACCACATTTCGAATACCCAAGATCCGGATCCCCAATTTCCCAACCCGAATGATGATCCAAACCCGACTCACCATCTTCAGCCCCAATCCAATCCCCAACCTCGCCGTCCCCGCGGCTTCGCCGCCACAAGCGCCGCCGCTGCTGCCACCGGAACTATTAATAAGAGCAGAAAAGAGAGAGAGAAGGAGAAGGAACGAACGAAACTACGAGAACGTCACCGGCGAGCAATTACGAGCCGAATGCTTGCTGGACTTCGTCAGTACGGGAATTTCCCACTTCCTGTTCGTGCTGATATGAATGATGTACTTGCTGCACTTGCTCGGCAAGCTGGTTGGACTGTTGAGCCTGATGGTACCACCTTTAGACAAACTCCTGCTCCTGTGAATAATGCTTCAAATATGGTGAGTTCATATTTACTAAAATTACTCTCTTCCTTCTAATTTATGTGTCAAATTTTCACATTTACTACTGAATGGATTTTTAGATGATATTCTTTTGCCAAAGTTTGAATCTTTACAGTTAACCTTTGATAATTTTTGATAGTTTTAGTGTTATATGCAATGCACTTACTGAAACCAATTTGAGAGATAGAAATAGTATTAGTTATTGAAGCATAGAGTAAATTACACTTAATCCATTATATTGCACCCCTTTTACCTCTTCAATGTGATAGATAACCCCTTTGGCCCATGTGGTGTAGTCTAGGTTTCAACAAAGTGGGTAAAACTCTGGGAGATTTGGGGTGGGGGGGGGGGTGTTCAAATTTTTGCAGAGACGAGATGTTAGGTCATTTGTTGCTATCCGCCTAAGCCTTGGTGGGAGAGAGTTACCAGAACTTGTGCAGGGGGAGATAATAGGTATTTGGTGGAATAGGCGAGGTGCATGCAAATAGCTGGACACCGCTCTTATAGAAAAAACATCATAGATTGATATGTCTTTTGTGTTGACGATTGGTCCGAGGATCGGAGACAGACCTTGGAGTCTACTGGATTCAGTATGAGCAAGACTAAGACAAAGTAATTGAAGTGCAAGATTAGTGACATAATTCATGAGGTAGATGTGTTTGATACACAAGTCATCTCCAAATTTCAAGTATCTTGGGTCAACAATACAAGGAAATGAGGAGATTTACTATGATGTTCCATGTCGCATTGGACTGAGGTGGATGTAATGGAAGCTAACATCCGATGTCGTATGTGATAAGAATGTGCCATGAAGACTAAAAGTATGTTTCATGAAGTGGTTCTTAGATCAAGTATGTTGTTTGAGAGGTTTTATAAAGTGGTTCTTAGATCACCTATTTTGTATGAGGTGGAGTGTTGGCTTGTCAATAACTCACACTTCTAGAAGATAATAGTAGCGGAAATAAGGATGTTGAGATTGATATTTGGGCATAGTAGGAGAGATATGATTAGGAATGAATATATTCGGGATAAGGTGGGAGTAAGGTTGCGTACACACCACCTTCCCCAATACCCCACTTGTGGGATTAGACCAGTTCGTTGTTGTCGTAAACAGAATAAATATGCAATAGTATTAATTTAATATTCATGCCTTTGGCTTTTTCGCTTTGTGCGATTTTTTCCTAGAGTTCCAAAATTTATTATACCTTGACCCTTCTTTCAAAGGTGTTACTCTTTGCAATTTTTGAAAATCTTACTTTAGCTTGTCAACATTGTGGACAAGGTTTTTAGTTTTTAGGTCATTCTTCCATATTTCTTGGTCTTCTGTGTTGTGAGAGATGTCACTACATTTTGTCCTTCTGGCATTCCGGTGAATGACTTCTATTTTTCTCCTTGACTCTGAAGTTCATGAGATTCTTTGTGCTATCTAATCCGAATGAAATACTGTTTCCCCAAGCCTTTTAAAGTATTTCACCAAACCCGAAGGTTAATGGGTTAAGTAGAATTTACTCTCGAATGTGAAGTCTTTCCTAGATTACTAATATTTACCCGAAGAAACTGAATTTACTGGAAAAAAGTAAACAGTTAAATTTTATCTAATTTAATAGAGAAAAAAATGTTGGATGATTTTGACAAGTTGCCATCTTGAAGTATACTCCACCAAAGGAATGATTGATGGTGTAATTTGCTGGATGATGAAAAGAGAACTGAAGTTTCTTATAATAATTAGAAATGAGACCTACAAAGTATATGCTATAAAAAAAATAGAAAAAACAAACAAACAAAGAAAAAACAGCGTACAAAGTCTAAATGATGTACCTTATAGTTTGGTGTATGTGGTGCTCTAACTGTAAATGTAATAATTGAGGAGATCATTATTTTCTTTTGTAGAATGTACAAACTAAAAATGAAAATACAACAACCAAACTCGTTTGTTATTACCATTTACCACTAACAGATATTACACTTTGTCTTGGGATTGTAGGTTTCATTGTTAGGTATGTACCTTCAATCAGTCAATGCGTTTGGAAGACTATGAATCCGTTAATCTATGTTTATATGGTCTTTTTAAAGACGTTTCTGAAAATACATTGCTTTGAAATAATACATAACAATTCATATTTTATTTTGGAGTTACTTTGTTTTCACTGCACCTGCTGTTGCAAAGATAACATCTTGTCTCATTCGCATTTGATCTTCTTGATATTCTGTTTAAATATTAAACTGCCAACAAAAATGATGTCTTAATTATCATTATCACTGAATAAATTTCATAGGGGACTTATCAGGTGATGTCTGTTGAGAGCCCAGTTTCTGGCAGTTCCTTTAGAAATTGCTCAACCAGAGCATCTGTGGACTGTCAGCCATCAGTTACTAGGATCAATGAGAGTTTATCGCCAGCATCTTTTGATTCTATTGTGGTCACAGAAAGTGACACGAAGGTTGATAAATTCACAAGTACCAGTCCAATGAATTCTACAGGATGTTTAGAGGCAGGCCAGGTAAATCAAGTTCCTATAAGTTGAGGATGCTGTATATTAAAAGTAATGTTCAACGTGGCTTTGGGGTTTATTATTTATCATGATGTATTCCACCATCTTAAACTTTTCCCATCCTTTCATTAGACTGCAATGTAGCACTGTTAAGTCAACTAATTGAATTGTTTTAGCATAATGAGAACTGATGAAGATACATATTGTCTATTTTCCAAATCAGAGGGGTAGTGGAGAGTTGCTACTATATTGAGTTGTTTAGTATCAGGTTTTATGTTCGTTTGTCTTTGGGAGGATTTTAGATGCATTTTCTTTTCATCCTCTTTCTCTCTCTGTCTCTCTATTTGTAAGTGATGTTGACTGACTTAAATATAATGCAGGCACCTGTGAAATTGATGTTGGATCTGCAGCTCATGTTTTCTTTTTGATTTTTTTTTGGTAGATTGAAGCTACATATGAAGTCATATATGAGGATGCAATTTCTTTTCTTGTTTGAGTCATGCCCGCAAATTCTCAAAATATTTTGTGTCTGTGTTCATGCTACTTAAGCTGCGTCTGAGATGACATAGTTGACGTAATAATTCCTTGTTCCACTTCCGACATATTTATTTGAGTGGTTTTGACTTTTCTCGCAACAACAGTGAAAGATCTTAATGTTGACTTTCTTCTTTTAATATCTCACATTCATTTTGGAAGTTTATTTTGAGATCAACTATTCATGCTTCAAAGACCCTAGTAGTATGATTTTATTTTTTTGAAGAAGTCTAGTAGTATGATTTTATTTCAGCTGGCAGAGAACAGACTAAGTTGTTCTTGATAAAACATGGTTGCTTGTATATTTGTAAGCTATTTTTAAGCGAAGATTGGTATACTAGATACATTTATTCTCCCATCGGAGGATATCTAACAAGTTATTTGTTGCAGCTCATGCAAGAACTTCACTGTGGGGAGCATGGAGGTAGTTTTTCAGAGACTCAATACGTCCCTGTTTTTGTTATGCTTTCTGTAAGCAGCTTTTTCCTTAATGTATTTTTGTTCGTCATTACACATAAAAGGAGGATGCCAAGCTTTCAGATTTCTCCCTCATTTTAATTGTGTTTCCATGTTCACCATTCAAAATGAAACATAATGGAACAGTTGACATCATATCTATACACATTACATTTTCATTCTAATTACCCATACTTAGATCATGTCTTTGTTTGTAGCAGAGTGGTGTAATCAACAATTTCTGCCAGTTGATGGATCCTGATGGTGTTAAACAGGAGTTGCAACAGCTTAAGTCTTTGAAAATTGATGGTGTTGTGGTAAATTGCTGGTGGGGCATCGTTGAAAGCTGGGTGCCTCAAAAATATGAGTGGTCTGGCTACAGAGAATTGTTCAAAATAATCCGTGATTTCAATATGAAACTACAGGTTTTAAACCACTCTTTGTTTATATTATACTCTTATTGATTCGTCAAATTTCTAACGAGTCTTATACTAGTCATCCTTTGGTGGAACGAACCCTGGCCTTACTGCTTTAGTCATTTGAGTTTCTTACTAGCTATTCATTCGTACGATGCCTCATTACATCTATATTCTGGAATAGTACTCCCCTCACTCCTTGAGGAGAAAGTAATTGAACCAGAAAAAAGTGCATTAATATACGTTCCCATTTTATGTTTGCATTAGGACATTTGTTGAGCTTATTTAGGCTATTTATGGACGGATTCCCAATAATAGATATGGTATTTCTTCTTTTATCCACAAGGTTGTAATGGCATTTCATGAAAATGGAGGAAGTGATACCGGTGGCATGTTCATATCCCTTCCTCAGTGGGTTCTGGAGATAGGCAAAGACAATCAGGATATATTCTTCACAGATCATCAAGGAAGAAGGAACACAGAATGCCTATCCTGGGGCATTGACAAAGAACGAGTATTAAGAGGTAGAACTGCCATCGAGGTATTAATTTTTCTTTTTATTCCTTTCAAATGAGCAAAGCTAACATTCCCTGATTCTTTGAAGGGAATATCTCTCTTATACATATCATCCAATCATGTAAATTGTACTGTCAACTGGATAATGAATAATTTGTATTTCGGAGGAACTTCCACAAGATTAGTTTTAGAAGTGAAAAGTAATGTGGCTTTTGTTAATAGAAGTCTGATTGATGTATCATTTCCTACATAAAAGAGTGTATTCTCCCCTTGATTGCCTTTGCTGATGCTGAGACGAAAGTGAAAACTAAAAAGAAATAAAGTGGTATTGTCTAAATTGTAACTAAATATTAGTTATTTTGATCACTAGTTTGAAATCCAAAATTGCAGGTTTACTTTGATTTGATGAGAAGCTTCCGCACTGAATTTGATGACTTGTTCACTGATGGTCTAATTTCTGCTGTTGAAATTGGACTTGGAGCTTCTGGGGAGCTAAAGTACCCTTCCTTTTCTGAAAGGATGGGATGGAGGTATCCTGGTATTGGTGAGTTTCAGGTATCTGTTATAGGAATGCTATGATATATGATTTGTTACGTAATTTGGTCATATTTCTTGGTCTTCACCAACTATAGTTTTAGAAAACAGTCTTATCTTGTTCCCTGAGTTTGTTTGATATTTTTGGTGTACTTGAAAATGCGTAGTCTGAGTCTGACACTGAATGGTTCTTCATTTAACCTAAGTGGATAGTTTTTGTATAATTTAATAGCGTGTTTCCCTTTAAAATTTAAACTAGATAACTATTATAATGGTGTCCTGAACATGAATTTAAAACCCTTTTTATTTTATTTGATTGTCCCCCCCTCTAATTGGCTTCAACTTTTTCTGTTTCAGTGCTATGATAAATATTCTCTGCAGAATCTTCGAAAAGCTGCAACATCAAGGGGACACTCTTTCTGGGCCAAAGGTCCTGATAATGCTGGTTTTTACAATGCTAAGCCACATGAAACTGGATTCTTCTGTGAGCGAGGTGATTATGATAGCTACTATGGGAGATTTTTCCTCCATTGGTATAGACAGGTCTTAATAGATCATGCTAATAACGTTCTCACCCTGGCAAGTCTTGCATTTGAGGGGATACAAATTGTCGTGAAGGTATACATATGGGCCTAAATCAGCTCGTTATACTTTCTTACTCCTGTTTTGCTCTTTTTTTTTCTTTCTATTTATTAATTTCTATTCTTTTCATCTCCAATAGTTCAAAATTGGTAGTTTATGCTCTTAGCTTCCAACTCGAGAGCCTTTCTTTACTTTGGATCACTTTGACCAATAATAATACTAAAGTAGCAAAATTATAGTAGGTCAAAATATTTAAGATGTTTCTGGTCAAATGTAAATTGGATTGACCTTCATGAAGTGGAATTGATAATACCTTCTGGTTCAGTTCGGGGGAGGGAGGGAGGGAACAACAACCTACCCAGTGCAATCTCACAGGTCAGGTCTTGGGAGGGTAGAGTGTATCGGACTTACCCCTACCTCTTGGAGGTAGATATGCTGTGTCCAAAAGACCCTTAGCTTAAGTAACACATCAAAAAATATACGGAAGTAAAGAAGACATGACAGATAATAGAGGAAGTGTTAATAAAGCATTCAGGAAAAATGAGCATGATAAAATAATGAAACACTGCACTTGTAACATATTTCCTTTGAGTTATTTGTTGCTTTTCAAATTGATTTAGCTGGTGCACATTGATGGTGTTCTAGGTAGTTGAACAAGTGTAAATGTTCGTCTAAAAGACTGACAGTATCCTAATGAACAACTTGGATAGAGGCATACTTTTTCCTGGTGAATTAGATTTCTCTTTTTTCTGCAGATTCCATCAATTTATTGGTGGTACAGAACGAGCAGCCATGCTGCAGAGCTCACAGCTGGATATTACAACCCAACGAACCAGGATGGCTATTCTCCAGTGTTTGAAGTTCTCAAAAAGCACTCTGTAACAATAAAGTTTGTAAGCTCAGGGCTTCAGGTTCCAGAAACTGATGACGCGTTAGCAGATCCAGAAGGCTTGAGTTGGCAGGTTATTGGCTTCTTAACATTCCTCCGAGAACTCTCTTAAAGAGGCAAACAGAAGAAGTTTGATTCGTAGATACACCCCTCAGGGCATATCACTCAGAGAGCAGTGAAGCCCAGGTTCATTTTTCCTTTTCTTGCGTCTTAAACACTTTCCTGTACGTTTCTGCAGATAATAAATTCAGCATGGGATAAGAAGATCACTGTTGCTGGTCAGAATGCATTTCCGTGCTATGATAGAGAAGGATTTATGAGGCTGGTTGAGACTGCAAAGCCTAGAAATGATCCTGATCGTCACCGTTTCTCTTTTTTTGCATTCCAACAACCATCGCCTTTGGTTCAGAGTGCAATATGTTTCTCGGAACTGGACTACTTCATCAAATGCATGCACGGTATTGTTTTCTAGATATTCAATCTCGAAACTAGCTTCAATATGTTATCCCAGTTCTTTTCTTTAGGTAATTACCATCTTTTTTTGGGGGTAGGGGATTGATTACAAGATGGTGAAATCGAACTCACTAACAAGGTGATAGTTCAGATAACCAGCCAACCAGCTAAGCGACTAAGATTCCTCCAACGCAAACGTTTTATTAGTTTATAGTCATGAATCTTACTAAATACATTGATATACAAAATGTTTGAGTTTTCTGAGCTCTCACTAACTTGTTTTGCATTCTTGTTTCTATTTTCAGGAGAAATCAACAATGTGGAATCTTAAATCATCATAGAATCTTTGCTTGATAAGTACTTCAAAACTTTTTTTCCTTGTACTTATCCAAATATGTGTGTCCAATTTATGTAAATTGTAAATGGAATTCAGTTGATTTATACATAAAACTAAGTCACCATTATTTATACAAACAAGTTGTTTATTTTTTCAAACACTGTCACATAAATTGAAACAAAATACTAAAATACAGGTACTTTCAAATAGGAAAAAGCCTTATATATTTGAAATTATGACTCTGAAAGTCATGTTGTAGATATCTTGAAGTTTTTTCATGGCCAATGGAGGTAAACTTATAGCTATCAAAACACCTTTTTCTCCTTTGTCATTTTTAACAGAAACACCAAAACTAATGAAAGATATAGCCTTTAAGATCCCTCCAAAAATGGGGTTTCCCCATCCAAAATCAAATTCATCAAATCCAATATATCTATTATCTGAGACCAAAAAATTCCAAGATTTTGTTAACTCTGGTCTCCCTTTAATAACCATTAAATCTATCAATGATTTGATGTATTCTTCATTTATATGATCTTTAACTTTCTTGATCAATTCAACTGCATATGTCACTGGATTTGAACATAACAAACCTGCTTTTGATACAACAACTGGAGTAATAAACGCATTCCCATAATAACCAATTGGTAATTCAATGTTGAGTGACTTTTTTCCACGTATATTAATAACGTATGTCAAACGAACAATTTCATCAGAGTGCAAATTAAGAGCAATGGTACGACATTTCCATAAAAATGCCATTAACAACTCGAATTTTGTACATTCATAATTTGGAGGAACTTGATTTTTAATGACTTCCATCTCCTCATTTCCAAAGAAAAATGATTGTTGTATCAACTTATCTTCCATAGATTCCCACGCAATTTTTGATTCAATTTCCTCATCAAACTCATGATGAATACATGTAATACTTGGTGATGATCTAGCACTTAGGAGATGTCTTTCCCATACAGGCAATATAGAAGGTGTTGAAGCTCCTTGAATTAATTCACTTAACGCATTTAGAAACATTTTGAAGCCATAAGCATCCATCATTGTGTGATTAACTCTAAATCCAACAGCAAATCCACCACAAGTAAAACGAGTCACCTATTCAAAGAGGTATATATATATATATATATATATATATATATATATATATATATATATATATATTAGTCTAAGAATTTAACCATTTATAGAAAGAGTATGATTAATATATAACTTGAATAAAGAAGGTAGAATGCTTGGTCTATATTCATTTTATTATTAAAATATTAAGTGCATCAGTTAGTGGTATAACGTATGGTAGAAGATGACTATTTGTTCTTGTAACTCATGTAATATCTATCACATTTATCTACCGATCGACATTACTACCCCTCATTCCACCTTAATTATATGGAAGATGTCTTCAACTATAAAATATTGGTGTTTCTTTCTTTGTGAAGTATCTCAAGAAGATGAGACCTAATGTAAGAAAAGATGAACAATTTATATTGAGGTTAGTGTAGTGAAAGAGAGAATTGAGACTACAAAGAAAATATTCCGAAGTATTCAACTATCTATATTCACTGTGTATATGTTTAAGGAAGACGTTCTTTTCGTGAAACTTTTGACTTTTCAATTAATCCGACGTTGCTTGAGTTGTACACATCGTTGGGATGTTGTATTCTGGAGGAGACAAGTCAAGAGCGATACTGCTGAATCGGTGTAGATTATATCGCAGTGAGCTTGCATCTCCTTAAAAGAGAGCAAAATATCCGCGTCTCCACCTAAATAATTATTTATTCACTTTATGTTATTTTATTTACAACTGTAATTTATTGTATTTATGGTACAGATATATATATTACAACAACACTTGTCTTTTGAAAGAGAAAAAAGATGAGGATATTTAACTGAATTAACAAAAGAGGAGAACCAATAATTCCATCAGAACCATGAACATTACGAAGTAGTAAATCCAAGTATGGACATGGTGGTTTAATAGATTCACCTAATTTTTCAAGCTCTATATTAGCATCACCTTCGATAAACAAGACTCCTTCACCATTACAATTTACCATAAGCTTTCTATTAGGCCCTTCAATGAGTCTACCAGCTAATGGATAGTAAAACACAAGTG
Source organism: Solanum lycopersicum (assembly GCF_036512215.1). Lineage (NCBI taxonomy): Eukaryota > Viridiplantae > Streptophyta > Magnoliopsida > Solanales > Solanaceae > Solanum > Solanum lycopersicum. Next base: position 1,384,719 of record NC_090807.1, on the reverse strand, counting down.
TTTTAGATAATCCATCTTTGATAATTTTTGCTGGATCTTTACCTTTCATTGAAGAATTGTATTTGTAAAACATTAGTATGGGGATTTGGAATCGAATAAACCCTTGATCATCTATTTCAGAAAGACGTTTTGTCTCATGAGGTGTTACACTTGATGGAACTACTAGTTTTGGCTTGTGGTAATTTATTGAAATTGGTAGAGTATTTGCCATTTGTGATATACAACAAAGAGTAGTGTATGATGAGGGTAATAGAAGTATGTATTGTGAATTAGATTTATAGAGGGTCAATGTATCAAATAAATATCAACCTTCAAATTTTTTACAAATTTTTATTGATGTTGATTTTATAAGGTATTAAAAGATGGGAGATACAAAAAATAAAAATTAACTTATATATGTATATCTTTCACTATCAAACTATGCATTCATGAATTGACCATTTTAGCTTTATTCTTTATAGGCTTAGATTTCTCTATCTTATAGGTTGAAAATGTTATAGTTTTGCTTCAATACTCTTTTTTTTGCTCAATATTTGCTAACATTTCATGCTATGTCATTGTAACACCTAGGACTTCGAGAGAGACTAGAGTGAGTTAACAGGCCAGGGACCCTTCACGAAACCCTAAACGAGCCGTTTAGGGCACCTGAAATTTAGTACGGATCCCTAGATGGTTTTTTTACAATGTACGGGCCGTATAGGTAGGGCAATCTTGAAAGGTTGTTAGAGTATACATAAGATAACAAGTGGTGAACCATATTCACATTATCAATCGTCAAAACTCTTTTATAGGTTTTTCAACTTTCCAACAATGTATGTCACCTAGAAATTTAAAATTAGAGAATTATAAAAAAAAAAAAGGAAGTAAAAAAATAAAGAAATTGATACGTAAGACAAGATTATGTTCATATTGTATATTGATTCTTTAGTTGTCTACCATGGCAAGATTGCGTATTGTTTCTTATAATGATCTTTGCTCAATTAACGTAGAATTCACATTATCTTTCTTTTATCTAAAAATTTAAATGTCAAATCAATCAAATTTATACTTTAAATTTAATATTTCGTAAAAAAATTTAAAATTCTTGAATACACAACATGACAAGTTAAATGAATCGGAGGAATTAAACGTACACTTGATGATTTCATATTAAGTTTAAATAAGTAAAAGGTTTTTTTTTTTTTTTTTGCATTTTGTGACTTGAAGTTAAAGTTGCGTAATACATAAGTGTTCAAATATTCTTTAATTTTATTGTCTTGTCTATGAAAAATATAAATTAAAAATTAATAAAAAGATATTCTTTTTTAGGCTAACTAAAAAAAATAAGATAAAATAAATTGATGCGGAGAAAGAGTATATGTTAATTTCATACTGTACATTGATCCTTTATCTAAACTTTTTTTTATACTATATCTCTTTTATCTAAACCTTTTTTTATGTGTATAGTAGAAGAGGAGTTAATATATTGCGTATGATTATTTAATTAATAGTTATTTTTATAGAAACTTATTTTGAGAAAAGATCCATTATGATTTTGTATAAAGTATGACTCGTTTATGTCATTTTCGTTTTAAAAAAGGTTCACTCATATCAATATTTATTATCTGAAAATTGTACTTTCGATTTCGCAAAATTATTTTTTACACATGATCAATAATAGTTTGGCCACATAATTAAATAAATCATTTTTAAAGAGGAAAAACTAAAAATATGCTATCGAACTTTAAAAAGACATAAATAAGCCTTTTCTCAAATAAAAATCGCATAAATAAGTCAAACTTTAAATTAATAACATAAAATAAACGAAATTTCTTAATTCAAAAAATAAAATAAAAATACTTTTCAATCAAACATAAAACATATAATTAGATTTCTAAATATCATACATCATTTACAAGTACTTTTTAATAAGAAAATGATGAAATATTACAAGCTCCATAATTTTAATTTATTTCACTTTTACATCCTTTAAATTATGTTGACTTCTTCCTTATTTTCTAAAGTCATTTCATAGACAACTTCTTGAAATTTTTTCATGGCTAATGGTTAATAAAACACAAGTGTCTGATATCACAAGGTTGCGTGTATGATCTTTGAAGGATCTTTACCTTTTATTAAAGAATTATATTTAAATTAACAACACAATAATAAGTAAATAACCATTGTCTGATATGACAAGGTTGCGTATGATTTCGAATTCACATTATTGATTTCTTTTTAAAATTTTATACACTATCAAAAACGTAATCACATGATGGACAAGTACATTCTAATAGAAAAATAATCGAACATATAGTACCATCTCCATATATAATTTTGATTTAATCATTGATGAATTCAAAATTCATCTACATCTTTGAAATTATGTTGGTTCCTACATTTTTAAAATTCATATTATACACAATTTTTTGAAATTTTTCCATAGCCAAAGGAGGCAAACTTATTGCTACTAAAATACCTTTTTCTCCCTTTTCATTATTAATAGGAATACCAATACTAATTAAAGATATTTTTTCTGAAACCCCTCCAAATATAGGTTTTCCCCATCCAAAATCAATTTCATCAAATCCAACAAATCTATTATCTGACACAATAAAATTCCATGATTTTGATAACTTAGGTCTTCCTTTAATCACCATTAAATTTGTCAATGATTTTATGTACTCTTCATTCATATCATATTTAAGTTTCTTCACCAATTCAACTGCATATGTCAATGAATTTGAACATAATAATCCTGCTTTTGATATCGTAGCTGGCGAAATAAACGCGTTACCATAATATCCGGATGGTAATTTATATTTTTGTAATTTTCCACGTATACTAACGAAGAACGTCAAACGAACAATTTCTTCAGGGTGCAAATCGAGAGCAATAGTACGACATTTCCATAAAAATGCTACTAATAACTCGAATTTTGTACTTCCACAATATGGAGAAAGTTGATTTTTAATAGCTTCGATCTCCTTATTTCCAAAGAAAAATGACTGTTGTATCAACTTGTCTTCGATTGATTCCCATGCAATTTTTGATTGAATTTCTTCATCAAATTCATTGTGAGTACATGTAATACTTGGTGATAGTGATGTAACACTTAAGAGATGCCTTTGCCATATAGGTAATATAGAAGGTGTTGAAGCTCCTTGAATTAATTCACTTAATGCATGTAGAAACATTTTGAAGCCATAAGCATCCATCATTGTGTGATTAACTCTAAATCCAATAGCAAATCCACCACAACTAAAACGAGTCACCTACACATAAATGAAGGTCAATTATATTGAAAAAAAAGAAGAAATTATATATGCGCAAAACAAATCTCGAAAAACCATGCGTAAAAAATACAAGTAAGAAAAAACACAAAGCTTTAACGTGGTTCGATCAATCGACCTATGTCCTACAAAGGAGATGATCAATCCACTATATGTATGAGAGTCTCAACCAATTCACTCTTGATACAAGTAGGTTCACAAATTCTCCTCCATAACCGAAACTCTCAAAAGTCTAGGACTATATTGTGAATGCCGGTTAAGTTAGAAGGAAGTTTTTCTATTTATAGAGTCCTACAAGAAAAAGATTACCGAAATATGAAGATTTTATGTTTTCCTTTTAGAAAAAGGAAAAAACCTATTTATGGTAAAAAAATATTAGTGCAAATAATACCCGCTATTAACAGAAGTTTCGAAAGAAAAAAGACGATAGATACTCAAAACCCTAGGACTATATTGAGAATGCTAATTAAGTTAGAAGGAAGTATTTCTATTTATAGAGTCATAGACCTGTTTTTACAAGAAAAAGATTAGCCAAATATAAAGAAAAATCTATTTATGGTATAAAATTCACGGTAAATAATACCCAACATAATTATCAGAAGTTTCGAAAGAAAAAAGACAATAGATATAATTCAAGTTGATTGTTTACCTGAACTAAAAGAAGAGGAGAACCAATAATTCCATCAGAACCAGGAACATTATGAAGTAGTAAATCCAAATATGGACATGGTGGTTTAATAGATTCACCTAATTTTTCAAGCTCCACATTAGCATCACCTTCAATAAACAAGACTCCTTCACCATTGCAATTTACCATAAGCTTTTTATTAGGCCCTTCAATGAGTCTACCAGCTAATGGATAATAAAACACAAGTGTTTTAGATAATCCATCTTTAATAATTTTTGCTGGATCTTTACCTTCCATTAAAGAATTATATTTGTAAAATATTAATATGTGATTGTGAAAACGTGTACTCCCTTGATCATCTATTTCAGAAAGATATTTTGTCTCATGAGGTGTTGTTATTGTTGGCACTACTAATTTTGTTTCTTCATATGTTATTGAAATTGGCATAGTGTGAGCCATATGGATTCAATTGTAAGCATTTGACAAATATAATTATTTAGATTTATATAGTCAAGAAAAAATGTAATGCAACATAAATATGTGGTGATGGAAAAGTTGAACTCTACCATTGGCTTAAGTTGTGGAGTTGGTTGTTAAACCCAAAAGATAAAAAAAAAGTACAAGTGATTTTTACGAGAGTTGTTGAAAGTCATCAAACACCACCCAACCATAATAACTATGATAACCTATTTTTTACTTGTGATTCTAGCATGATAATTTACAAATATATATAAAAAAAAATTAATCGAACCGCATTGATACAACTAACAAAGAGAAATCGAGATGATAGAGCGATGTAAAAAAATCTAACCAAAAATATAATAATTGCAAAATTAGTATGATAGTAAATTTTATAACATAACAGGTCGAATCATCTCAGTGACACCCCTACACTAAGATTCAGTTCCAATAATAGAAAATTTACTTTGATTTGATTCAACTTGAGTTTAGTCTGCATTGTTATATTTTTTTAATCAAGTATGTATTATATTTTTCTTTTTAATTAATCTTAATATAGTTATACAAACATCCTTATTATTTAGAAACAATTTCAACTTCAAATTACTTTCTTATTTTAATCTTTATAAAATCATTTTTCACTTACTTAAATATGTATGACATATTTTAAAATTTGTAAAATAATTAAGTTTTTGTTTTTTATACTTCATGTTTGGAAAAGGATGAGCATGTTCATCGATCCTCCATATAATTCACAAGATGTTAGGCTTATGTCCCTCTCTTGTACGACTACCATATATGTGTATGGCTCTAATTAAACACACATTATTAATTTTCTTTAGCCTCACTTCAAATGTTTTTTATTTAAAAAACATTTTTCTTTCATTCTCTTTCAAACTCAATGATTTGGATAGTTTTATGCAAAAAGTTGTTTGATTATACAAACATTAATTCCTTCCATGTTTATTATTCTCCCTGTAGTTTAAAAATATTTATATATTATCTCACTAATTAAAATTTTTATACAAGATTACGATTCAGATGTACCTAGATACATGTATTTTAACTATCAAATACATTCCCAATACAACATCATAGTGAGAGAGGCGATTGAGATAAGAGTTGGTTTAATCTCAATTTAGCCCATAATATTACATTTTTTATTCTCAATTTATGTATCATACTTTTCTTTTAATCAATCTTAAAACGACTATATATATTTATTTAGAAAAAAAAAGTTTCACTTTTAAATTATTTCTCATTTTAATCCTTAATAAAATAATTCATAACTCACACGAATATTTATAACTTTATCAAATTTTAGAATTATTTCCGAGGGGACATATATATATATATATATACGTGGCTCTAAACAAACATACTCCAAATGTCTTTTTCAGAAAACTTATCTCTTTTCTTTCACTAAATGAAAATTAATGATTTTTTAAAATCAAATTTACGTGTCATATTTACTTTTTTTTTTTAATCAATATTAAAATAGTTAGGGTTATATCCCTGTCTTGTACTACGTTGTTGCTGATTAATCGACACATATGGCTCTAATTTAAACACACATTATTAATTTTCTTTAGCTCTTCTTCAGATGTCTTTTTTCAGAAAACATTTCTCTCTCTCTCTCTCTTTGAAACTCAATGGCTTGGATAGTTTTATGCAAAAATTATTTGATTTATATAAACATTCCTTCCATATTTATTATTCTCCCAATAGTTTGATAATATATATACATATTATCTCACTAATAAATAATTTCATACATGCATTTTAACTATCAAATACATTATATGATACATAATCATAGAGAGAGAAAGAGGCGATTAAGATAAGAGGAAAGTGAGGGAGAAAGTCTGTATACGAATCACACTGGATATATATATATATTTGGATCCAATATACATTCCAGACACATTAAGAACTTCAGAAACAAAGGGACTAAGGGAGAAAGGGCATGATATAAATGTTATAAGATAATCGGTTATACATGTTTATTTAGAAAAAAACTTTTTTAATTTTAAATTACTCCTTATTTTAATCCTTGATAAAATAATTTACAATTCACACAAATATTATTAAATTATTTTAAATTATTTCTTTTTCTCTTAAATTTCGTGTTCAGAAATCGAAAAATGAATGAGGGGACTACATATGTATGGCTCTAAACAAACACACTCCAAATGTCTTTTTCAGACAACTTTTATCTCTCTTTCTTTCACTAAAAATGAAAATCATTGATTTAAAAAGTTTGTTCTTTACTTAACCCTTCAACATCAATCTTTTGACAATGTGGATTGGTCGTTAAACCAAAAGATAAAAAAGAAAGGGGTAAAACTTATTCGGCATCACGTATTTATATCAAGTCAATACATACATTTCATGTGTTTGAATTTATAATTCATTTTGCTTCATTAAATCACATAAGAATGAAAATTGCATCGCTTTGATTTAAACACTCGATATAAATAAATTTTTTTCCATAAGAAAGTATAAGCGATTTTCATAAATATTACGCTTATGTTTTTAACTAACACAAAAGGTAACATATTGATGGCATGTCACATAACATCCACCTAAGTGAAATATCAAGAAAAAGTTTTAACTAGTAACAAACTAAATGATATCGAACTTAAATTTCATCTCCAATCGAATATAAAACAAATACATTGATTTATAAATTTGAAATTATGTTAACTCCTTGAAATTTTTTCATACCAAAGAGGAGGCAAACTTATAGCTATCAAAATAACCTTTTCTCCATTTTCATTTTTAATAGGCACACCAAAACTAATTAAAGATACAGCTTTAGGAACCTCACCAAATATAACCTCACCAGACCTATTATCTGAAATAATGAAATTCCATGATTTTGATAACTCTGGTCTCCCTTTAATTACAATTAAATCTGTTGCTGATTCAATGTAATCTTCATTCATATGATCTTTAAGTTTCTTGATCATTTCAACTGCATATATATGTCGATGGATTTGAACATAATAATCCTGCTTTCGATAACGCAGCTGGAGTAATAAATGCATTCCCATAATATCTAGATGGAAGTTCAAAGTTGAATGACTTTCTGCGTATATTAATCAGATATGTCAAATGAACAATTTCTTCAGGATGCAAATCAAGAACAATTGTACGACATTTCCATAAAAATGCCACTAATAACTCGAATTTTGTACATCCATAATTTTGGAGGAAGATGATTTTTAATGAGTTCCATCTCCTTATTTCCAAAGAAAAATGATTGTTGTATCAACTTGTCTTCAATTGATTCCCATGCAATTTTTGATGCAATTTGCTCATCAACTTCATTGTGAGTGTATGGTGATGATCTAGCACTTAGGATATCCCTTTGCCATATAGGTGATATAGAAGGTGTTGATGCTCCTTGAATTAATTCACTTAATGCATTTAGAAACATTTTATAGTCAAATAATAAAAAAAATTTAGAGAAATTACATTAAAAAAAATCTCCGAAACTTGACAGCAAAACTTATTTAATACTTTAACTACACGAGTGTTCAAAATACCCCTTTATTATCAATCAGAACAATACATGAGGAATACAAGAAAAGAAAGGGGAAGAAAAAAAAAAGCAATTCATTTAGTGAATTGAAATAGAAAAAATAAGACTTTTCTTTATTACCAAGCACTAAATAGTCCACTTATTATTTCCTCTGTCTCATTTTTTATGACATGATGCAAAATTCAAAAGTCAAACTTTTTAATTTTGACCATCAATTTGGACATATAACAGAATAGTTTAACTTTCAAAATTCAAAAGATGTCATATAAACTGAGACAGACTAAATCTTGTTAGTCATATGGTGTAGCCACCAAATACAAGTTGTTTTTCATTGTAGCAGCAGCACCAAAACTTTCAGTCATATCTAAATCTTCTGGATTCATACCATTAGGAAGTTTCCAATCGAAATGATAAAGTAATCTAGCCAATGTAAGTTCACTACTTGCCGTACCAAATAACATTCCTGGACAAACCCTTTTTCCAAATCCAAATGCCAAAAACTCCATAGGAACATTGGATGATCCTTTGATCATTTTAACATCATCAACATTGTTATTGACATAATTATTGAATCGATCAGGCATGAATTTCTCTGGATCGTGCCAATATTCAGGATCTCTTCCCATTGCATACAAATTTATCAACGCTATTGTTTTATTAGGTATAACATACCCATTAATCGCGATTTCCTCTATTGATTCTCTTGGTAAAGCTAAGGGACCTGGAGGATGAAGTCTTAGAGTTTCTTTCACAATCAATTTCAAGTATTTCAAATTTTGTACATCAATATGATCAACTTTCTTTTTCCCTTTAAAAACCTCTCTAACTTCAACTTGGGCTTTTTTCATTATATTTGGATTCTTCAACAATTCAGCCATGGCCCATTCCAATAAAATTGATGTCGTGTCCGTTCCACCGATGAACATATCCTGTATTTCATATAAATTTCATAAATGATCATATAAGTATGTATTTCAGATAAATTTCATAAATGATCTATAACTATTTATTGATAATTTTATTTAAAATCAAAATAATTTATATTTTTATTGTAGAAAAAAAGCACAAAAGATGATAGATTTGGCTTAATTAATCCTATTTTTAATTATAGTAGAAAAAATTATAACTAATCGATAATTATATATTTATCGATAATTTTATTTAAAATCAAAATTTATATTTATAGTAGAAAAAAAACACAAAAGATAGACTCGTCTTAGTTAATCCAATTTTTAACCTTTCGATCACTGATATGTCTTTTAACTTGGCTTTAGCTGATACTTATGTCCTTTAATTCTATGTGTGCATAAGTAGACACTTCAACTTGTATAAAATTTGAACAAATATCCAACAAAATGTAACATTTTCAACAAGTTATGTACTTACCAAGATAACAGCTTTGACGTTATCTCTTGTTATAGGGACATGAAAATTGTGGCTCTCCTTCTCTCGAACCCTTAGAAGAAGGTGCAAAAGATCTTCCTCATCAACATTATTTTTTTGAATACTTTCTTCGTGTTGGTGGACAATTTCTTCTAGAAGGCGATCACATAATTCATGATGCATTTTCAGTAACTTTTGATTAGATCCTGTAATATATCTATCGAGAAACTTGAGGGAAGGGAACAAATCCGATATATTAAAAAGTCCCACTAGAGGTGTTATTTTTCTTATTGTAGATATCAATGAATCGGAATCTTTACAAGTCGTTCCAACGGTGGCCCTACAAATAATAGCACAAGAGAGCGAGTTGAGACACTTGTATACATCAATTAGGGTACCTTTAGATGATGACTCCTTAATATTTTTCACTAAACGCGAAATCTCCTCTTCCATAAGAGGATAATTCGAGTGAATTCTTTTTGTAGTGAGGATCTCTGATGTACAAATTTTACGCATCTGTTTCCAGTAATCACCATAGGGCGCAAAAGCAATATCTCCACCGTTGTAAGCCACAGTTTTCGAGACAAGGAGCTCGGGCCTATGAGAGAGGATAGTGTCACTTGTTTTCATCAATTCTTTAAGTATTTTATATGAAGAAATGACAATAGTTGAACGTTCACCGAGTTTTAGGTGCATCAACGGTCCATGTTTCTTCGATAACTCCTTGAGTGTGATGTAAGGTCGCGAAATATCGAGTTGGTGTAAGTTTCCGATGATTGGAAGTTTCCATGGACCCGGAGGCAAATTTTTTGATTTTTTGTGATTTTTAACGATCGCAAGAAGTAAAGGTAGGAAAATGAGAAAAAAAGTGAAAATAAAGGAGGAGACTTCCATAATGTGTTTAATTGACTATATAAATAAAAGAGGTGCTAATTTTGATTTACCAATATCTCTTCTAATTTATACAACAATTATCTTAGCAAGAATAATGTACAAGACAAGTCATGTGGGGTGGGTGGGCATGGCAAGTTTATTTAAATATCAAAAAGCATAATTACGAATTATTCCATAAAAAAGTTAACCCAAACACAACTTACTTATTAAAAATATTTTTTAAATAAATTAATCAAACACAAATTATTATTTTTAAAAAAATGTTCATAAAAATAAGCAGTTTTTAAGAGTTCGGAGTCTAAAGGGTACAAAATATTAACAAAAATTCCAAAATAGTATATAAAATTTTATATTAACCAAAACGGTAAAATCACTGAAAGAACAGCGATTTACTCCACCGGAAAAAACATAATCACTGCCGCTGTAGTGATTTTGCAAAATGTGATTTTTTTTTTTTAAAAAAAAATTGAAATCGCTACCTTAAATTTTTGACCAATAATCAATTCCAACCGATTTATGAACACGCTTAATTGTTTGTGCTTCCCCACAATAAATATTGGTTTAAGGGGTACTTTTTCCATTTAATAATTTTTATTTCATTAATCTTTTTGGTTAATCAAGATAATTTTATTAAGGGATAATGCCCAAGTACCCCTTAACCTATGCCCGAAATCTCAGAGACACACTTATACTATACTAAGATCCTATTACCCCCCTGAACTTATTTTATTAATAATTTTTTACCCCTTTTTAGCTTACGTGGCACTATCTTGTGGGCCCAACGATGGTTGACTTTTTCTTCCGAACTAGTGCCACGTAGGCTAAAAAGGGGTAAAAAATTACATATAAAATAAGTTCAGGAGGGTAATAGAACCTTAGTATAGTATAAATATGTCTCTATGATTTCGGGCATAGGTTAAGGGGATATTTGGGTATTTTCCCATTTATTAATTATGCCTCACTGTCCACGAGTTGTATTAATCTATTATTGAAGGACTCAAATCTTGCGAATCTTCACATTATTACTATAAAAATAATTCTCGTTTACCTATGCTGTCTCCCACTTGGTTAAAGAATCTTTGATCAGTTCGGTATGTTTGATTTTATATATTATTAATTTTGATTTATTGGTATTAGGTATTTAAATACGTTAAATTAATATGATATTTTTTAATTAATATGAATTTTAATTTTTAATTGTTTGATTTTCAGTTTGACTAATAAAAATTGCTTGTAAAATAAATATACGACCTCTTCGACAAATTTGACGTTATAAGATATTTCCTTTGTTCAATTTTATTTGTCATGTTGCACTTTTTGAAAGTTAATTTGACTAATTTTCAAAGTTAAATTAGATCACATTAATTCGATATTTTAGACAAAAAAAACTAGATATTCTAAAACTATATGAAAAATTACTATAAATTGCAATTTTTTGCTTATTAATATGATGAAAAAATACATCTCAAAAGTTAGTCAAAATTTTTATAATTTAATTCTAAAAATAGAAATCATAACAAAATAATACCGGATGAAGGAAGTAATAATGCAACTTTACAAATGCTCCTAAAATAGAAACATTAGTAACAAACATAAAAAGAACAATATAAGTGCAACACAATAATAAATTAAGAAGAATAAAGTTTTTATTTTAGATTTTGATATTTTGTATAACGTAAACAATGGCAGATCTAAGTATATAGGAAGGGGTGCCACGACACCCAATAACTTTGCAAGAATCATATACCTTGCCGGGATATTCAACTCTTCAACTAAGTGGATCAGCTAGTCTGTGCTAAAAATAATAAAGATAATCTAAAAAGTATGACCCTTTCTACCCACGTTGGTTATATGTTTTATGGGGGTTGTGAGTTGTTAGAATCCCCATATATCGGTGTTCGATACTACTCCTAAAATATAATTTAGCTCAATATGTTTTTTTTAAAAAACATTTCTTCTTCCTCAACTTTGAGATTATTACTCTAAAGGTTTCTCTTGAAAGAGATAGTACTCAAAACTGCTCATAAACTCTTTTGAAAATTGATGCTTCCTCTTTTCTTATATATAAACATTTCTCTTGGTAATACTTAGTTTCCATATATCATTTTAAAAAAAATGAACTCAACTTTACTCTTCCTCAAAATCAAATGCTCAAGTCTTACAACAAGTTTAAAAAGTTGTAAAAAGACTTCTTAAAATTGACTTGAAGAACTCTCAAGACTTGTCTCTTAACTCCACCTTTAATTTGATTTTTGAATTCAAGATTATGATTCATATCATGAATGATTTCTAGATGTTTAGTTGAGAATAGTCAGAATCAATAGAAAGTAAAGTATAGAGTCAAAGGACTTATACGGAGCAAACGACGAAAAAAGGATGGGGGCATCCGATCCTGGCACAGTGCACCAACCCCTAAAGTTCAGAAACTCCTTTTCGGTGGTGCATTGTTGGCGCGCCACACCGGACTCTCTGGCACATTCTCCTTATATTCAATTACCCAATACGAGTACATAAGAATATACTAAAAAGCAGCTCTTAAACTCAATACGATTATCTCAAGAATTCATCGATTATGGAGTGGTTTGTAAATGACTTGATTGATATGATGCTTGACTTTGTTTGGAGATCGAAACTCATCATGATCTGAATAAAAGAAATAAACCGCTTTGGTTGTCCTCCAAAATAAATCCTTCAATGCTTGTGGTACTTTGCTTCCTTTTCCTTTAGATTGAAGAACCATCCTTAGCAACTTTCTTCTATTACATTCAATTGTTTCCTTTATATGCTTTATAGCCTCTTCTTCTTCTTCTTCACATATTGTTCCTGACCTTTGCTTCATTACTAATTTCACCATATTCACTAACCTACTATCCGATCGTTCTCTCTGCACAAATTCCAATACAATTAGAATTGATTTCTCAGATGTTCCACCTTCACAAAAAAAAAAAAACATCGTTCATTCATTTATTACCTTGAAACTTTGTAAATCATTAAGAAGCCGCATGACTATGCCGGAACAATAGCACAAGTCTTGTATTTCATCATCACTTTGATAGTTGCAAAGATGAATTCCAACAACATATTGTGATGTTAGAACCATGCATTTTCCACCAAAAGTTGACAAGGACACACGCAAGTACTCTTCTATGCTTGGTATTCTTGTACCCCACTCTACTCTATCTACCAACATGCTATTTAACCCTTCAACAAACTACTCCACATATGTCAAATATTCATTATAAAAAATAATAATTTCTTTTTTCAAGTACAATTATATTAATTAAAAAAAATGCAAAGTAAACCCCATACCAATTCTATTATGTGATGTTTGACATTTCGTCCTTGCTTGATTTGTGCATTAGTTGCAACTTCCTCTATTGTATCATATAATGCTGTAAAGAAAAGTTTGACCTTCTCTGAGTGGAAACCTACATTTGTGTGTTCATCCCACCTGTAATATATAACATCGAATCCACACACATACACTTGATGAATGAAGAACACAACAACGTTCAAGAGAAAAAGATGAGAGATCTAGAGAGAGAAAAAGAAACCAATATTTCGTGGTAACACCCCGTGAGTAAACTTCCACGGCGGTGTGGTATATATATTAATAAATCAGAGTATTTTTGAACCGCGTGAACATTAATATATGACAGTATATCAAATATTAATCATGCTCCACAAACCTAACAATAACCACCAATGTTTCATGTAATTAATTTCCAAAAAAAAAAAAGATTAGATAGCTATTAATTAAAAGAGTACCTTTGTACTAATTCAATGATGTTAAGTAGTTCATCTTTGGATGCCAAATGTTCGAAAAGATCATCACTCAAAGTGAGAAACATGGCGTACTTTGCATACATAATTCGAGCATTGGATAATTCATGTTCGAAGAATACAGCAACACTAATTAAGTGAGTACGATATATGTATTCTTGTGCCAATCCCACTTGCTCTAGTCTGTAATCTTCGTACCACCTAACATTATTAGTCAAACAATGAATTAAAGCAATGCAATGGAAAAGATCTAGCTTGGCTCTTGTCAATTGACATACCTTTTCAGTTGTTCAACTTCTTCTTGGTATTGGGATAGCCCCAACTCAAATTCTTGCATTGAGAATGTTAACAAGTCGATATTGTTCATGCTGCCACACCTAGTAATAGAGAAAAAAAATAAGTAGGCCACCAACGACCCTCAGATTATGGATAAGTTTTGGGAGAGTAGAATCAAGCGAGGAACATAATTGTACCTGTAATATTTATCAATTGAAATTGAATCGGGACTCGAGAAGGTGTGTTCAATTTCAATTAGAATTTTTGGAGGCTGATCAACCCTAAACTCTAGTACATCTCGAATATTACATAAATTAATGAAATATTTATATAGAGTTCAAATCTAAATCATTTTAGTTCGAGAAATATGCCACTAACGACCCGAACAGAATTGTATCCGCAATATTTATCAATAAAATTACGTTTTTTTTTATTTTTTTGTGATTGTAATTTACTTTCACTTTGAAATTTGTTGCAAACAAATTGGCACGCCCAGTGTGATCAAATCTTCCCTCCATCTCTTCGCTCATAAATCAAATATGAAAATCTGAAGTTACAAAGGTGGAAGAATGAGTACTTCAACCCTTGTTTTGAGTATAATCGAGTTTACACTCCGACAAGTCTTGAAGCAGGGGACATTTGTAGACATTGAAATTTTATAGATTTCGAAAAGACGTGTTCAATTCGATTGGGACTCTAAAGGTGTGTTCGATTTCAATTGAAATTCTTAGAGACTACTCAACCATAAATCAAGTTAAATGCCTATATAAAGGGTATTAAACTTCCTTAAAAGGCATCTCGAATTTTCCTCAAAAGTCATGGAATATTCCTATAGGGGTCAAATCTAAATCATCCTAGTTCGAGAAATACGTCACTAACGGCCCTCGAATAATGGATAAATCTTGTGAGAGTAGAATCATGGGAGGAACAAAATTGTACCTGTACTATTATCAATAAGATATTCATATCTATGTAACTTTCGTCTTTCCCCATTTCCTTATAAGACATATAGAATATTTCATAAATTAATGAAATATTTATATAGAGTTCAAATCTAAATCATTTTAGTTCGAGAATATGTCATTAACGACCCGAACAGAATTGTACCCGCAATATTTATCAATAAAATTACGTTTCTTTATTTTTTTGTGATTGTATATGAATATATATTCATGAACGTTACACAAGTGATAGTTATATATAGAGTCATACCTATAAGCTGTTTTTAACATTTTGAAATTGTTCTCTTGATATGACTCGATATATCGTCGATTTTCCGCACGATCATATGTCACATAAAACATCCTCAAAGCAAGTTCCACCTAATTAATGTTTCTTAAATTGTAAGAATTCAACTTTTATAAGGAAAAAATAAAACAACAATAAAGAATATTAATACTCCCTCTGTTTCAAAAAAAAAAATGACCTAGTTTGACTTGGAATGGAGTTTAAGAAAAGAGATAAGACTTTTTAATCTTGTGGTTTTAAATTAAAGTTATGTCAAATGTATCAAAATGTCCTTTAATCTTATGGTCTTAAATATGTCAGTCGAAAATTAAAGTTAAAGTGTTGCCAAAAAAGGAAAGATATCGTTCTTTTTTAAACAATCAAAAAAGGAAATAGGATCATTTTCTTTAAAAAAGAAGGGAGTAATAATTAAAAAATATAGTCTTAAACTAAAGATATATATATAATATGTATACTGTACCACAAGGATAGTTAGAATTAGAGAATTGTTGAAAAAATAAATATATTCTTTTTCAAATTAAAAAAAAAAAGTAAGAGATATAATTAAATTTGTAATGAATCCTAAGTAGTCATATGAAATAATACCTCCTTCTTTGACTTGATATCGAGGAAGTCATTGTTTAAGAGTTTTTGTTGCATAAATATTCCTGTCCAATTGTTAATTTTATCCAAAATGTCATCTTTCTCATTAATAGTCAATTGTGAAGCTTTGTGGAGCTCAATGATTGCAACATCACTTATAAATTTCCCACTTGTTGAAAAAAAATGTTCTTCATCCACAAATTCTGCTAGTTCATCTGCAAATTAGTTGAATTCATTAAGGTAAACGTCAGAGTTTTTACTGATGATAACTCAGCTGATTAATATTTTAGTTATTATCTCAAACTGTCATATGTTTTCTTGATTTCAATTTTTTTCTAACAACAAAATTGACTTTTTAAGAAAATAATTATTGACTCGAGTTTTTAGTAACAAACCTGAGGAGACATTATAGTAGCTCATCCTTAGAAGTCGAAAAGCCATAGCACAATGGGTGACATTTGAGAAAATTTCTTCATTCTTTTGTTGCCATAGCCTATAAATAATTGACATTATTATGATATACTAAATAGTAAAGGTGAAACACCTAGAGATAGCCAATTATAAAATATGATTTTGATTAATTAGATTTAATTTACCTGTATATTTCTTCTAGAGCTTTCTTTATTTCTGATTTAAAATGCCGATGTACTCCAAGATTTTGAAGTGTATCAACCAAGCAAAGCAATGAATGTATCTTTGTTGGATACATAGTGGGAACTATGAGAACATAAAAGGCCAAAAAATGTTAGAAAGCAAAAAACAAAGATTTTTAATTATTAAGCCATTAAAATAAATACCGTTTATACTTACTGCCATACGCGTGTCATAATCTTATCCATTGATCCGACATTTATTCAATAGATAAAATTGTGTCACGTGTCCCTATATTTAGTCTTCCGTTAGAATAAAGAGCATATACATAATCTTTTTTCTGGACGATAGGGACACCAGTGTCCCAAAAGTATAAAGAAGAGTATATGTAGACCATTTATAATAATACGGGGATATATTTGTCCTTTTTTCCAAAAAAAAAAGAAAAAAGAAAAAAGAAACTATACATACCCCAATTTTTGTGTTGTTGCAAGATTGAATTAATATATTCATAACATTTTTGATCATGTTGGTGATAAATCAAGGCAGCTGCAGTAGTGGCTGGTGAATCAAATAATGAACCATTTTGTCTTTGATGTAACTTTATTATTTCCTTCCAATCACATAATTCACCAACTCCTTCACCCATATATTCAATATTCCTCGTGAATTCATTCTGTAATGCTCTAAGAATTTGCAAAATTTGTCATGAAATCATGAATATAGGAAAAGTAAAAAGTATATTCTAAAATACTTATATAGAGAGAGAGAAGAGAGGAAAGAATGAAATATGAGAGAGGCGAGTAAGAAAATTAGGGGGTCGTTTGGTGGAGTGTATTAAAAATAATAATGCATGCATTAGTCTTGTATATTATAGTAACTTATTTGGTATTTTTTTCTAATTTATGTATAACTAATACACCCTATTGTGTATCAAGGTGTGTACTGTTAATATCATGAATTACTAGATGTTAGCAATAATGCAACGGTTTTAATGCATGCATTAACTTAATTAAAGACTCAGTTGCCCCTCAATAACTTTTTTACGTGCAGGCAGCTGGTGGAACTCCTCAAAAGTGCCAGAAATCTTTTCTCCCCATAATAATTGAGAGTATCTTTGAAAATAACTTTTATAATGTAATGCATTCTATTTTTAATGCATCAAACCAAACGATGCATTAAAAATAATCTACATTGATTAATGCAAGCATAACTAATCAATACATGCATTGCTAACACAAATATTACTAATGCACTCTATTTAGCATTATTTGTGTACACTCTACCAAATGATCCCTTAATGTATTCTAGATACATATTAATTTTGACTGTTGTATATCTCAAATAAATAATATCTAATTTGACCCTTATTTAGTGCCAATTTAAATTTTTGAGCAACAACAATAATAAAATAATAATGTAAAATATAGTTTTGTTAAGGAACATACCTTTTAATCGTTGAATCTATTTTGTTCATTGCTAGATTTAAGTTTAGTTTTTCTGCAGACTTGATCATACTGGGAAATATAATTTCAAATCCTAGAGGTGAAATTTGATCCTTGTTATCAATTGCCCAACTCTGGGTTTCAATAAAGCCAAGGCCTGAAAGAAATAAAGAAATTATGTTAAGTCATTAAACCACTACTTCCAAATCTGTTTCTTATAATTGCTTAGTAACCAAACAAAAATAATGTAACTTTTTTAAAATTAAAATGTTAAAGAAATTATCTAAAACAATCTTAAATTATCATAGTCTCTAAAATTCTCCACAATTAAAAAAAAAAAAGAGAGAGAGAGAATAGCCTCTCGACTACATCTTTATCTCCTCTCTGATACATATCTCTATTCTCAGGTTTCATGATTTATTTAGTAATTTGAGAAAAAGACAGGAATCTAATTTATGTAATCTAATTCATATGCAAGAGTCGATTTAACTAATTTTTAATATCTTTTTTTAAAATATGTAGAAATAAACGTGACAAATAAAAATGAACGGCCGGAATAACATAATACTGATGAATTGAACAAATAAAGTCTATTAACCTCTTTTGATTTGCTCATCTCCAACTCTCCATTTGGTTAGTGCAAGCAAACATGCAAGAGTGGAAGAAAGTGAGTCCTTGAGAAGCAATGGATGGGTAGGGTTTAGTCCCCAAGATCCATCTTCTCTTTGATTTTCAATAATCCAATCCAAACATTGTGGAAAACATGGCTCATTTAGTGAATATTTTGAAGGGACCATAGCTACCCATGCTGTGTCATAGGAAGAAGGAGATAACTCTACTTTACTAAAACTTTCCCTTATTCTCTCCTTTGCTTCTTCAAAACCATCCTGTAATCATGAGAGACCGGATCTAGTTTGAGTTTTTCAAATATCATATACTTTGGGTTTTTAAATCTATAAATCAAATCAAACTAATAATACTTAGTTATTTCAACTTAGGATTTTTTAGGGTTCTTCCTGTAAAATATTCATACGAATGTATAATTAACTTTTTAGTTCTACCAAAATACAATACTATAACATGAAATATGATATGATGTGACTAATTACAGATTACGCTAAAATATTCAATCAAAACTAATAATGAAATTTGCATAAACAAATATTGCAAATAAATAAATCGTAATGAAAATAATCATAATTTTAAAATATTAAATCATGCAAAAATAGATCTAATAAGTAGTAATTAAACGACTACACATTAATAAATTTCAAAACTAAAATTAGGTTATATATTTTAATTAGGCTCTGTATATAGTGGATTTTGTAAGTCTTCTAGTTTTTTTTTTTTTTTGACTGACCAGTGTTGTATTGAGGTCAAGTCTAGTCCCCTCTACTCATTTTTTTTTGATTGATTTAAAAAAAGAATCTATATCAAAGTTGAATGATTATGTTAAAAGATAAAAACTATTAAAAAATTAAGTAGAAGAAATATTTATAAACTAAAGTGAGGGGGATCATCTTACCATTGATGAAGCAGTATTATAGCTGCATTGTCTCTGCCACATAACATGTGATCCTTTTGAACAAAGAGAAATAGGAAAAGCAAAGTAAATAATAATAATAATAATAATAATAATAATAAAAGAATACTTCAAAGTTAATATAATTGAAGTATTATTCTTGCAAAATGTTTCTTACTCAGTTTATCATGAGAAAGTGGTCTGAAATTGATTCTATAGCCAATTATCATTGTGAGGTGGGTAAAGAGGGAGAGAGCACTATGGAATATAAATATATACACACTAAGGTTTAGGTGAACGTGATAACCTCTATATTTGACTCTGTTTATCAGTTGAATCCTTCTAACTCATTATTTTGCCAGATGAATCCTTAAACTCATTTAAACACAATATTTTAAGCCCCTTTCTCATTTGATATGTGTACGTGTAATACACTCATTTTACACATTAAATCCCACGTCATTTTTTAATGACACATCGTTGTTGTACTTATTTTTTCAATGACACGTCAAAAATTACATTTTAAAAATAAATAATATTAAAAAATAAAAAGTACAATTTTTTCTCTCTTTCTCCCCCTTCCTACTTCATCATCTTCATTTTCACCTACCCTCTACGCCTCACCCCCCTCCAAAAAAAACATCATTTTCATATTTTTTTCTCTAAAGTTTTTTCAATCATAAAATATAATAAATTGCAATTAGCTCTTGCACATACATGTTTTAGGTTTCATTTAGATTTAAAAAATATCACTAAAAACTTCAAGTTGGAAATAAGTTATTTATGAGTAAATTCAAGCAATAAATCTTAAATTTATAAAAATAGTTCATGATATGTTCTTGCAAAAACTTTCTTTAATTTTATATTTGATGATTATGACAATGGATGTACGTTAAAGAAGAAGAATAGAAAAGGGGTAAGGGCGAGATGTAAATATGGGGCTGAAGAAAAAGAGAAAAAGGATGGGGAAGAAGAACAGAAAACGGGGGTGGGGTGAGGTGAGGTGGGCTGAAGAAGCAACGGTTTGGGATTTTTTTAAAAAAATTATTATTATTATTATTATTTTGTCTTATATTTTTAATAATTTTTAAATAAAAATATCGCATTCACTTGCTTTAAAGTGCATGTGGTCACACATTTATCTAACTCAGCTATTTTGATACCATATAAGTTTGTTCAATGGTGAGAGGGGTTTAGAAAATAGAGTTTCATCGAGTTTAAGAGTTCATTTGGCAAAGTGATGAGTAGAAGGATTCAACTGACAAATAGAGCCAAGAACATGAGTCTCCCAAGTCATTCCGCCTATTGAGATATTTGAGCCAAATTAAAACCAACTTAAAAAAATATGAAGAAGTTAAAAATGAAAGGAATTATGAATATACACAATATGTATGCATGTGACTAAACAAAGAATTAGATAGTAAGTTTCATGTGACACTGCAATCATGAAGACGTAAAAACGATTCAAATTTTATAAAAGTTTCTTAACAACTTACATTTATTTATATTCAAAGTTGAAAAATTAAAAATAAAAGCATCAATTGTATAGTCGAATGACAACACATGCATCAACACCCTCTTTGGAATCTTTTTGTTTGTTCTCAAACAACACAAAAAACTTTAAAAGTAAGAGAAACTTAAAAGACAAACTACATCAATAATTAATAACCTACACATACAAATATGTGCACATGGACATCTCTCAACACATTGACCACAGGGATCTAATGATAATATTAGGATATCAATGAACAATTTGCATACATAATCAATAAATATCTCATGAACAATTAGCAATTAGTATATAGCTGTTTCCAATAAATTTTAAATATATGAAAAATTAACAAACCATACAAATAAAATATGAGGAAACATAATTCTACTCTTCTAGGATTTATCCATGATTCGAACTAGGATGATTTAGATTTGACATCTTTAGGAAGAATCCATCAATATATGGAATATTCGAGATCTTGATCTCTTTATGAAATTTCTGAGATGTCTTTTAAGAGAATTTAGTACCCTTTATATAGCATAAATTAGGATTTAGAGTTGAATAGCCTCCAAGAATCCTAATTTGAGTTTATCACAATTTGTAGAGTTTCAACACAAATTGAACACGTCTTGTAGAGTTCCACAAAATTTCAATGTCTACAAATTGCTTCAAAGCTTGTCGGAGCATAGACTTGATAAAACTCAAAGACGAGGCTTGAAGTACTCATTCTTCCATCTTTGTTGCTTCAGATTTTTCAGATTTGATTTAAGAGAAAAGAGACGAAGGACAGATTTGGTCCCACTGAGCGTGCCAATTTGTTTGCAACAAATTTTAAACATATGGAAAATAAACAAACCATACAAATAAAAAACCTAAAGAAACATGATTTTATTCATCAAGATAGCGGGTACAATTCTGTTGATCCCTTGATTCTATACTCCTAGGATTTATCCATGATTCGAGGGCCGTTAGTGGCGTATTTCTCGAACTAGGACGATTTAAATTTGACTTCTCTTTATGAATAATCCATCAATTTGTGGAGTATTCGAGATCTTGATCTCTTTATGAAATTTCGGAGATACCTTTTAAGAGAATTTAGTACCCTTTATATAGGCATAAATTAGGATGTAGGATTGAGTAGCCTCCAAGAATCCTAATTTGAGTTGATCACAATTTGTAGAGTCCCAACTCAAATTGAACACGTCTTGTAGAGTTCAGAAAATTTAAATGTCTACAATAGCAATAAAAGAATGGATGATTTTCTTATATGAACGTTGGCCATTCTCATTTTTTTTTACCTTGTATTATAACTACACAAATATTATAACATGTTAAAAATCATATTTTAAAATGTGAAATTCCTCTAAACTTGCGGGTGATAATAGTAGTGGTGATACTTTTTTATTTTTAGTAATGTAATTTTTAAAATTTTATTTTATTCTTGATGGAATCATTTATCATCATACAAAGTATCATTAGAAAATATATTATGTGATAGAAGGATTAGGTTATGATTTGATGTGAGTGGAGTTGACAGCAGAAGGATATAGGGTGTATCGAATGTCAAGATAATGATACTCGTAATGAGGATGGTGAATGGATGGATCAATATGTGTTGTCTGTACTGATACTATTCTTGTTATATCAATTGGCATAGTTTGTTTGTAGGATTATATTCAAGAGTGTTTCATAGTTGAAGATGTGTCTTATTTTCTTTATACAATATGTTTTCTTAGTAGCTCCTGCACCTACTTAGACTAATTTCTTGAAAGGATTTTTCAATTAATTGTACAAAGATGATCCATAATCTTGAGTTTTCATGACTATTTCAATTATTAAAAAGCTTTCTTATATTTAATTAACTTTCGCATTGCCCTAAATTTGATGGTAAAAATTCTCTCATCTAGATATTAAAATAAGTAATCGTACACGCTTTCTTATATTTAATTAATTTCTGCATTGCCCTAAATTTGATAGTAAAGATTCTCTTATCTAGATATTAGAATAAGTAATTGTACGCTTTCTTATATTTAATTTATTTCTGCATTGCGCTAAATTTGATGATAAAGATTCTCTTATCTAGATATTAAAATAAGTAATCGTACACACTTTCTTCTATTTAACTAATTTCTGCATTGCCCTAAATTTAATAGTAAAGATTGTCTTATATAGATATTAGAATAAGTGATCGTACACCTACTAGAGATTTGGATGGTGATAAGCACATGCATCATTATCGTTAACATATTTTTGCCATTTAATGATTTTTATTTTGTTCATCTTTTTGATAAATCAAGATGGATTAATTAACTATGCTCACCTGCGTCCAAAATTAGTATTAATTTATTACTTAGGGACTCAAATAATCTTAATCTTCACATTACTGTTACAATATTCTCTCTTATCTAGGTTGTCTCCCACGGGAATCCATAGTTAAAAAAGGAAAAATCCTTTTCACCAGAATTCGATCAAAATGGTAAAATTAGTAACATATTTCACATTATAATATTTTTCGTTTTTCTAAATATTTTTTTTTAATTTTAATAATTTTTAATTAAAAAATAAAAAAAATAGTTTATTTTAAAATTAAAAAATATTATAGACTTTTAAAAATTCTAATCAATTTTTCAGGCCATTTAGCAGTAGTAGTGTAACCGAAATTTGAAGAAGGGTGTTCAGAAATTACATTAACTAAAAAAATGATGAATGGGTATAAAAAGAATTTTAAAATCAATCTACATAGTATTAATAATTAAATTTCTTTTATAAACAAATGTACAAAAAGAATTCTGATTAAACTACATAATACTTAAGTTTAATGTATACATTTAGTTTAATATAATATAATCGGACAGAAGAAAAAAAAAGAAAAAAGAGAAAATTCAAATTAGAATAACATTATTTTTATGCTTCAAGCGACGATGACAGTAATAACGAGACATGTAAAATAAAGAGTACAATCAAATATGTTCTTTAAAAAGAATTCTATATAAAGTCTTTCTTGCTTTTAGTTGTTTTATATAAAATTTCAGAGTTATTTATTAAGTTAAATTAAATTTTAAAAAATTAAGTTTTATTTATTTTTTAAAAAAGATCAAATCAATTACAGTTTTGGCTTCTAAAATTTTAATTTTTTTAATTAAAAATTTTCAAGTTCTATCTAATTAAGGATTATTTTATCAAATAATATTAAATTTTAGTTATTTGTAATAATAGCTTATTAAAATATTATTATCTTAAATTTTCGTTATTTATAATAATAGATTATTAAAGTATTATTTATTGGTGAGGATCGAACTTGCGATCTCCAGCTCCCATACTATACATGCTTGTTAGGCTTACAGTGTCCAAAATACATTAAGTAGTCATTTAAAATATTATTTTACTTATATATACGATATAATTTTTTGACGAAACGGACATCCTGACACCATTGTTGCTCCGCCCCTGTTTAGCAGTGCCCTAAAAGGATCATCTAGGAAAAATATACATTCTTACAAGAGTAAGTTTAGTCATTTTAGTTAAAATAAAATAAGATAATTGGCATAAATATAAGTATAACATTAGTTAAACGACACATATTTACATAACTAAAACCCATTAAAGAATCTATAAAAGGAATAATATTTAAAAGATTTTAAGACTGAACTGATCGAACTCAAATTCATTTAGGTAATTTTAAAATAATGCTTATGATGGTGAAATAAATGGAATAAGAGGCAATATTTTGAAATAACAATTCTTGTATTATGTTGAGAATATTTCTTTTTAATTAAATTTTCTCAACTTTTTGTCGGAGTATTCAATTTTCTATAAAAAAAATCTAATTAATCGAAATAAATTATATAAAAAAATCAAAATATTCTTAAAATATTAAAACATATTAAGAGTATCATTTTATAATTAGAAAGAGCTGAAAAAAAAAGAGAGAAAAATAAATTTATGAAGAGTAGAAATTAAACAAGTGAGATTGAAGAAATTCTTTATTTTTTCATTGTGAAATAAATATTTTTAGTCGCTTCCCCACAATAAGCATTGATGTAAAGGGTATTTTTGTCATTTAATAATTTATTTTATTATTTTATTTATAAATTATTAATTGTGTCAACGTCAAGAATTAGTATTAAATATTTAAATCTTCTTAATCTTTGAAATTAGTACTATACAAATAATTTTTCGCTTATTTATGTTTGTTTTCCAAGAAAAATTATATTACTTTTATATGGTTAAAATAATTTTTTATGTATATATTAGATATCGATTTTCTTTCGGCTATTTTGTACGTCTATTTCTTCAAATTTTGAATTTCTTATTGAAAATTCTAACTCCGCCTCTGTCAGTATTGATATAAGGGTATTTTTGCACTTTAATGGATCTTATTTCATATATTTTATTCATCTTTCGATAAATCAAGATAAATTTATTTATATGCGTCACTTACCAAAATTAGTATTGAATTATTATTTAGAGACTCAAATCTTCTTAATCTTTCACATTATTACGATAAAAATGATTTTTCGTTCATCTATGTTGTCTCCCACGGGAATCAATAGTAAAAAGAAAAAATATTCCCCTCTAGGAAATATGTTCTCTTATTATATATGAGTTAGTAGGTCTTCGTCGTCATGCTTGCTTCGGCGTGTTTTAAAAAAATTAAAATTATTTTTGTATATTCTATTTTCATTTATTTAGTGTATAATATTTTTAAAGATGGGACCTAATTTAGCTATGAATTCTAGTTTTAAATTCACGTTCTTAAGTTTAGGTTTATTATTTTGAATGTCGGTAGTATTTTTCTATATATCTTGTAATTACTTTGAGTAAAAAAATCAAAGATCGATGACGAAAAATACTCTTGTCATGAACATCTAGATAGACTTATTCATATTACATTTGCGCAAACAAAATGTAATTAAGAACTTAAAATATCTAAAAATTATATTAAAATTTAATGAACTCTCTAAATTTTATCTATATTACATAAATTAAAATAAAAAATAATAAATATTAAACACGTACTAGCACAAACGCCTGTGTCTAATAGTATATTCTTATAAAAGTAAGTTCAGTCATTTTAATCAAAATAAAATACTCTCTATCGCTAATTACTTGTTCATTTTTGTTTTTTAGTTATCCATAATTACCTGTGACCTAAACAATTTCCTAAAATGTGAAGAAATTATTAAGGTGGAAAATTGAAAGATATGCACTAAACAATTTCCTAAAATGTACTAAGATAATTAGCTGTATTTATTATTAGTTCTTCTCGAGAAGAAAAATTAAAGCACACATCTTGTTTACTCTCTAAATACGATAAATACAAAGACAAAATAACACTCGTTCCGTCTTTAATTTATTTTTTTTATAGTTATTTTTAATTACTAATCTATTTTGACAAATCAAGAAAGAATAATTTTTTTTATCTATTATATTTTCAATTAAATGACTAACTACTTTGAAAATGTAGAACTTTTTATCCGCTTCAAAATTAATAGGAACAAATTGATAAACTCACTATGTGATTAATTATTTTTTTAATACGTGTATCAATTCAAAAGTGAGCAAGTAATTAGGGATAGAAAGACTATATATTAATTTAATGTAAAATAATCCTAGTATGTCAGGATTTTTAATTGAACTATTTCTTTTAATACTATTAAGGAACACAGTTGTGACTTGCAATATACTGTTTTTTTTTTAAAAAAAAATTAGATAGATTTAATATTTTGATTTATTTAATTACGGGCAACTTTCACATATAGCAAACAAAATTATATTTGTATGTTATGATAAAGTTTGCATAATTGCGCTCCATAGCAAACATATAAATGTATAGTTTGCTATACATATACAATTGTATGATTCGCTGGCCTATTTCGATGCAATTGTATAATTCGCTGACCTATTTCGCTGCAATATCTATATAAAATTTGCATTTCTATACAATTGAATCGAAGTAAAATGTTTGTATATTGTATAATTATAAGTGTATAAGAAGAAGATATATGTTTTTGCATGTGTATATACAATTTTCTCTCGCTTTATACTAAACAGAAACACAATTTATACACTTTTATTGTATAAAGCGAGAGAACATTGTATTTCGCTGCAATATTTGTATTAAATTTGCATTTGTATACAATTGAAATCGAAGTAAAATGTTTGTATATTGTATAATTAAGTGTATAGCACGAAGATATATGTTTTTGCATGTGTATATACAATTTTTTCTCGCTTTGTACAAAACAAAAACACAATTTGTACACTTCTGTTGTATAAACGAGAGAGGCGAGCAGAGGGAGAGTGACGAGCGAGAGTTTAAGGATAGAGACGACTGACAAATGTTTGATATGTGGCACAATTAAATCAAACAGTAGCTACTCCATTTATTTTAGATTATTAGTTTGCTATTCTGTACAATTATCCTTTTATTAATGACATAGTCATATCATAATCAAGCAAATGATATATTAAAATCAGATAGTTTTTTTTTTTAAAAAAAAAATAATAACATGGATGATCGCTTTGTTGAACAAATAGTGTGTTAATAAATCTACTCTCAAATAAACTTTTGTTTGGTTCATTAAGTCTTCAACAATACTGGGAAAATTCTTCATATCATGAACACTTGAACTTAAAACTTTTAATCAAATAGTACATGAATATCAACTACCATCACACCCTTTAAAGGTAAGTAGGGTTATAATATTATAAAATTGAATTGGTGAAACATGCTTTACACTATTTAAACTCTACCTCTCCCTTGTTTCACTTCACTAGAAACTAAAGCAAAGTAATAAATCATGAACTCTTCATTAGTATTCCAGCACCTCATCCCATCAAAGAGATCTTTAGGTCTAAAATCACAGAAATCATCATCACCATCTCTTATTTTACGGCGAAATACATCAATATCCATGGGTGAATTCAAAGGTTAATCACTTACAAGTTCTATCTAGTAGTTTTTGTTCATACCTTGTATACGTATACCTATAAAAAAAATTTACTATTTACTATTAAAAATGGTAAATATTATAAATTAATGTAATATTATTGTAGGAACTCATGATAAACAACTTCAAATTCTGAATCTGCCTTTGACAGTGTCTGCTTGTAGACTCACCAAGATTTCAAGCTCATTCAGCTTACAAACTGAAAAGCTTTGCTATGATAATGATAACGATGATAATGATGATCTCGAGCTTCATGAAGAGCTTATACCTAAACACATTGCTTTGATAATGGATGGTAATAGGAGATGGGCAAAGGCTAAGGGTTTAGAAGTATATGAAGGTCACAAACTTATTATTCCAAAATTAAAAGAGATTTGTGATATTTCTTCCAAATTGGGAATACAAGTTATCACTGCTTTTGCTTTTTCTACTGAAAATTGGAAAAGATCCAAGGTACGTGTTTTGTCATTAGAGTATATTCACTATTTTAATTAGTTTGTTTTGTTTTAATTTGACACGAAGTTCAAAGATGTAATGAAGATTTTTAAATATTATTTTGCAGAATTTTAAATTAAAGATATGTTAAATATATAAAAAAAATCGATTAATTTTATGATTTTAAACATGTACGGTAAAAAATTGAAATTAATGATTTGTTAAAAAAGAAAAAATTCATTCCTTTTGAAATGCAATGCCCAAAGACTCTCATGTCTTTATTTCTTGATCAACAACCAAGCACATCTCCAACGGATCTAAAACAGAAAGTGGGACGAATAAATTGAAACGAATGAATATAATTTGTAGAATTTATATATTTTTCTTTTGTTCAAGCATATATAATGAGTCCGGAGCCTAAAGGATGAATAATGTTAACAAAAATTTTAAAACGATATATTGAATTTTTTTTAACCAAAACGGTAAAATCGCTTATGAAGTAGCGATTTTGTCCGCTAGAAAAAGCAAAATCGTTGCTATAAGCAACGATTTGTTAAATTTGACTTTTAAAATTTTATATACCGTTTTAAAATTTTTATTAATATTTTCCACCATTTAGGCTCCGAACTCCATATATATATATATATAACTATTTGTTTTTGGAGCAGGAGGAGGTAGATTTGTTGATGCAACTATTTGAAGAATTCTTCGACGCATTTTCGAGGTACTGAATTTTTTGAATAAAATATAGGAATGTTATAAAAGGACAATGATATTGTGTATCAGTATTTTATTAAAAAAATATATATATATATTTTGTTAAAATTATGTGAACCCCTTGAGGTTGTTTCTTTTATTATTATTTTTTTTGGTTGGAATCGATAGACTTCTAGAGATTTTATTTTATTCTTTTAAAAAAAAAGAGAATTATTTTAAGTATAAATCAAATGGAAAAAGATTAAAAATGTCCTTGAACAATGTAAATTAAATAAAAATGTTTTTAGTAATAGTTTGATCTAAAAATGTCCTTATTGTCAATAATTGATCCAAATCGCCCATTCTATTGCTTAATGTGTCAAAAATGTAATTTTCTCAAATAAATGTATTATCTTATTTCTTTTAATCACATTCTTTTCCTAATAATTTTTTTATTAGCAAATATTTATCCTTACAATTCGAAAAAAGAATAGAAAATAAAAAAACTTTTAATTTTGTTAGATTTATCATTATTATTATTATTATTATTATTATTATTATTATTATTATTATTATTATTATTGAAATGACATTATTGATGAGGTTACTATGATCTATATTATCAAAAGGTACATATACTTATTTCTTAGTTGAATTAAATCTAAAAGAAAATAACAAGGATAAAGTTCTTTAAATGTAAAGTTTTTATTAGGGACAAAATGTGTTTTATAAGAAAAAAAATAGTACTATATTTACTAGGAAAATGATATTTTTGACCCATTAAAAAATAATAGACATTTCTGGATCATACTATGGATGACAAAGACATTTATATAGCAAACTATTAACTTGAATATGATCTATATTATCAAAAGAATTAAACTATTTTCAAATATAAATATATACCACTGTTTTAATTTTTCCCTTGCCTTTTATCAATAGGTTTGGAGTAAGAGTGTCTGTTATTGGTTGTAAATCCAACCTCCCAATGACATTACAAAAATGCATAGCATTAACAGAAGAGACTACAAAGGGAAACAAAGGACTTCACCTTGTGATTGCACTAAACTATGGTGGATATTATGACATATTGCAAGCAACAAAAAGTATTGTTAATAAAGCAATGAATGGTTTATTAGATGTAGAAGATATCAACAAGAATTTATTTGATCAAGAACTTGAAAGCAAGTGTCCAAATCCTGATTTGCTTATAAGGACAGGAGGTGAACAAAGAGTTAGTAACTTTTTGTTGTGGCAATTGGCTTACACTGAATTTTACTTCACCAACACATTGTTTCCTGATTTTGGAGAGAAAGATCTTAAGAAGGCAATACTTAACTTTCAACAAAGGCATAGACGTTTTGGTGGACACACATATTGAAAGCCATTGTTAGTTTTTAGACCTAGCCCCTTGTATGTCTTGTTTTATGTGTTTTAGACTACAACAAATAAAATACTTTTCAATAACTATTTAGTGGTAGTACTATATATATTTTGTAACATCTCGCAACTCTATTCTTATGATTCTAATCTTTTGTTATAAGTTTATAAGCTTGAATCTTATGTGTTGAGATTCATTCCTATGTGTGAGAAGTGGTTTAGGGTCATAAGAGACCTTTAATACTAAGTTGAGTTCAAAACCATCTTACCGGCTATGTTTTGCATTAGTTCATTCAAGGGTCAATTTCAAACGATCATAGCTCTCAATATATAATGAATTAGGTGGCCATGACCTACCAAATTAAAGGCCTATGAGTTTTTTTTTTGAATGTCCCCAAGGTTGTGTCAATAAGTGTTCCGAGTAAAAGTTATGACTGTTTTACCAGACTACTCCAATAGAGTTTGACAACTACGAACTCTATTTACAGATCGTAACTTGAAGTACGGCCCATAGCTTGGACTTGTGAAAAAAACTTCAGAAACTGTTTTGTCTAGTATGACTTTCTCAGACCCAATTACGGGTCACAAACGCGTGTGTGGAGTTCCAAGTGAAGCTACTTAGGATGAATCATATAGAGGCGATCTCAAACATAAATACAATATTTTTTAAGACGTATGTAAGTCGACATAACTCCATGTTCATTGGAGCTAGAGGCAATCAATAGAATGAAATGAAAGAATGATAAATCTAGAGCGACGATTTATATTGATTTATGGTCTTTTTTCCAAACTTCTAACACATCTCATCTTTGTCCATCTCCTAACCCCTCACACCCCTCCCTCCCATCAGCCAACTCCACCTCTTTATATTATTTATCTAGATAATATGTGAATACTTTTAGATAATATTATTTATTAACAGGCCGACTTAACAAGATTGGGAATCTAAAGCCAAATTTTTAAGAGGGGCCTTAATATAATTTTTCACGTAATATATATATATATATATATATATATATATATATATATATATATATTACGTGAAAGTTATCTTGATAAGCCAAACTAAAATTAAAACAAAAAATACAAGAGTTGTTACCTTCTAGGTTTGTAAACCATCGAGGAGCCTCATGAATATACCGGTACAATTGCATAAATTATATATTTCATCACTTTCTAAAAGATCTGTTTATTCCAAGATAGTATTGTGTTGTAAGAGGAACCAATCTTGAACCAATTGTTATAGAAGTAACATACAAATACTGTTTGACGAATTTTTTTATTAAAGTAAGTCATCGTTTAAATCAATTCACTAAAGTAATATGTTTCTTTTTGAAAATTTACAAAACTAGTATAAACGTATTCTTGAGTAACGTTTTTTAGGTTATATCTATTTAATTTAAAAAAATTCTGACGTGCAAAATATATGGCTAACGGCGTTAAATAAAAATAAAGAAAACGTTAACGTTTAAGCATAATACGTTACTGTCAAATATGTTTTATAATTCATTACTCTGAAGCACATTTTATATCTAAAGCTAGTAACATTTCTTTAAAATCCATTTAGAGACGCGGTCTTTTAGTTTGCTTGGGACATTTCTTGTTAAAATGTATCCAACGTTAAATTTTTTCCATTCTTGTTCCTTTTGAATAAACTATGTTTGTGTGCATAACCATGTTCGATTGGATTTTTCTTGTGAAAATCAAGTGATTCACCATCAACTATGTAATCGTTGTTGGTTCCAAAAATACATAAATTCTCATCATTTATGGCTAAGACAAGGTTGGAGTTAGTTAGGGGCATGTCTTAGAAGCTCACACCTTATAGAAAATTCAAATACTTGTCTATTTAATGTTGAGCTTTAGTAGACTATTTTAGATTTAACAACCACATCAACTTTCAGATATTACTAATATTTCTCCGAAATGGCCCCAATATTCTTAGGTCTTTTAATGGAGAAAGGGATGAAATGAGAGAAACTGGGGCTGGTGAAAGGATGAAATGTGGAGGTTGAATGTGTTGGCATGCACATGTGGAGGTCCGTGTGGCATTTTGATGAACATATGGATGCCACGTAACTCTTCGTTAAACAGAAGGGTTAGATGAGAAGGACACTTTTGAGTCAAAATATAGTTAAGGTTATATTTTTATCCATTTTGAATAGTTTAAAGATAGTTTTGTTCCTTTTATTAGAAAAAAGAAAAAGGAATAATTAAACTAAACTTCCCTTGTAGATTCAGTCTTTCAAATATTACACTTACTCTTATTTTCACATTTATGTAACCAAACTTCCCTTGTTAGAATAAAAGTTGTCCTTTACTCAACTTTTGATCAACAAATATTTGTTGAGAAATGAATGGATATATTATTAATAAGGGATAAATGCACAAGTATCCCCATGTTCGAGATCTCAGAGACACACTTATACTAAACTAAGGTCCTATTACCTTCCTAAACTTATTTTATTAATAATTTTTTACCCCTTTTCGGCCTACGTGGCACTATCTTGTGGGCCCAATGCTGATTGACTTTTTCTTTCAAGCTAGTGCCACGTAGGTCGAAAAGGAATAGAAAATTACTTATAAAGTAAGTTCAAGGGGTAATAGGACCTTAGTAAAATATAAGTGTGTCTCTGGGATTTCGGGCATAAGTTGAGGGGCTACTTGTACATTTTCTTTATTAATAATAATAATAATAATAATAATAATAACATGGACAGGCTAACATTTAAATAATTTTCATAAATTTTAATGTTTACCTATTGTCCATACATGGCAGTGGTTTTATATCCCTTGAAATCTTGCCAGAAGCAGCATATTCCTATTCCTGCCTATATCAGTCCAAACAGAAAACATTGTCTCTTTGATCATGGATAATTTTTACTTTTTTCCTGGATTGTATTCATTTGGACATAGAATTTTCAGAATTTAAAAAACTCACAAATATCTGTTTTCACTTCAAATCACTCGTAGTAATTCAACATTTTTCCAAGTTGTATTCATGTCCAAACTTTTTTTTTTAAAAAAAAAACGGACTAAAGAGAAAGTACAATAACATGGGGAGAGTAAAGTGTATGTATATCTTGTGGAGGTAGAGATATTATTTACGAAAGACGCTGGGCTTAAGTACAAAAAGAAGAAAACAGTGTAAAATCATAAAAACTAAACACTGCAAAGCTTACGAGAAAGGAACAGACCTAAAGAGAAGTAAGACAAACAAATTGAAAGAGATTCAAATTTTCACATGTTTTATGTTCAAATACCCACAAAATGAGAAGTGTAGCTCCAATCCCACAACATAACATCAATTTTCATTTGATGTGCAAAATCACCAGAATGACTATTACATGTTTGATTAATAGATCAAGAAATCTGTGAAATTTTGAAATTTGATGCTAATGAAAACCTCCTACGTCCCGTGAACTACTCCCTCCGCTCACTTCTACTTTAAATGTTTTGCTTCACAAGATTCAGTTTAACTAATTTTCAAAGCTGAATCGAATTAGATTAATTCAATATTCTAAGTTTTAAATTCCGAAGTTTAACAACTATACTACTTTGAATCGCATGCTCACCAATCTATAAAGTCAGATCCAGGCAAATCTAATCTGAAATATAAAAAATTAATTATTTAGTATTCAAAATTAATAATTGACAGGTTAATAAATAATTCTAGCAAATTAGTATCCATTTGGGTCATATTAATTAATATTATATTACTGTTAGAATTTTGGAAAATAATTTGAAGAATAAAAAAATGAAAAATATTTCTAAAATAATAGACAAGTAAAAAGGCGATCCATCGATTACTACTTTGTTGATGATTAGAAAATATGTAAGAAACGTATATGTATGTCCAACCATTTTTAAAAGAAAACGTTTTTGTTTCTTTCTTCATGAACGTTACATTAATAAGTCCAAGAAAAAGATAAAAATTTATCAATGACCCTTCAACATCAAAGTGTACAATGATTCATATTAGTTCGATTAATATTTCTATGTTTAATCACACAAAGAAAACAAAACAGCTATGTGGGTTGTTAAATCAAATTAAAGATGAGAAACATGTGCTTTTATATAAAATACTACCCCTTCTAATGTATTAAACTGAAAAGGTATTTAATAATAATAATATTAACATTATTATTAATAATAATAATATATAGTTGGGGCATTTGAGAAAGATTTGTGAAGCTTAAATAATTTTACCTCACGTTTGTTTTTACTTCAGTTGATTTATATTCCAATAATATTATATACTCGTAATTGTAGATACATGTATTTAGGATTATCAGCAGACATTTCACAGAGATCACCCAGTCGGTCGTTAACTTTTGGTGAGGCTATTGACTTTCAGAGGACTCTAGTCTTTAGTTTATCACTAGGCCAAGGGTTTGCTTCGTAAGCAACAATGGTTCTTGAATGCGGGTCATGCCTGGGGTGTACTCGGTGTGTGACAGTGGGTCACCTAATTCTATATTATGGTCATTTAATGTTTACCTTATATGAACTCATATCAAATTATATCCGATAGATATGTTTTGAAGTTGAGGCACCTTACGACTCTAAACCATATTTGATACACTTAGGAATGAACCTTAACACATGTACAAATATAGGATATCACCCAATCCAATCAACAAATTATTCGAATCTTTTAACATAGAATTTTGTGAGGTTATATGTATGACACATACTTGTCAAAACTATATGCTCCTTCATAAAACATTACACAATCTTTCATCCATAGGGTGACTTTGCTCCTCTTTGTGCTTGGATGTTACTAGGCTTTCTGAAAAAGCACTTTGGATATGTGATTGTTGATTGTTTCCTCACTAACATGTGCAGTGTAATAAAAATCTTAACAACTTTAAAATATGTGTCTTCAATGCCTTGATTGATGTTGTTTGAGGAGGTGTTACTGAACACTAACTTTACAAGAGCTTGCATGTGCAATTCAATGTCTCTTGCTTTTGAGGAATTACAAGTCTACAAATAGAAAAAGTAATGTTTGTCATTCAATTTTCTAAGTGAGTAAATGTTAAATAAGTCTAATGATTTATAACCTGATCATTTTGGAACTCATTAAGCATGTGACAGACTTTATTGGTGTACTTGGATAATATCTCATCATGTGTCATATGGCCAGAAGAAAGATTAATTGTTTGCACTAGCAATACCGCTGCTTCTTGACATGTAGTATTATTTTCCTCCAACCACTCTTCCCACTACATTCAAAAGAAGGAAAAAAAAAACAAGAAGAAATATTTAATCAAAGATTTTATTTTTTTTGGTCAAATCAAATACAAATGGATCAAAGTTAACGATGAATGTAATTATAATATAAGAATCCTTGTATACTCACAACATTGTGTAGTTGGTGATGGATGTCTTTGCCTAGGTCTTGATAAGTTTCTTTTGTAAGTTGGTGCAAAAATTGACAAAGATTATTGAGAACTATGATTTCTTTTGTTTCATTACTGCAACAAAATATTTAACTTGTCAAAGCTAAGTTTTGATATATATATATAATCCAAGGACTCAAGTAATGCATAATTGTGCAACTTAGAGGACAAAATAGAAGTCAAAACTAATTATATATTAGTATTTAAAAAATCATTAAATATATACACATGTTGAATTTGGAAAAAAAGGTTAAAATGTCCTTAAATTATATTATATCGCAAGGGTATTTTATTTACGAAACTATTAACAAAAGATATTTTTATTCAATTCTGCATAGTTCTAGGACATTCTTGACCCTTTTTCGTATTGAAATTTAAAACCTAATTATTAGGTGATAAATTTTTTTAGTTCTAAAATCAAAGAACCATAAAATTGAAATTTAAAGGACTAAGATGGAGAGATATATTATAAATACCTTTTTTTTATACTCATGTCTCTATAGTTCTTGAACTCCATCAAAAATGAATTCCAAGTTGTAGCCTCTTGATTTATGTAGGATGTAATCATCTTACATAGTATACAAGATTTAGCCCATGCAAGTCGTTGTCTTGACTTCTCCACCTCAAATATACTTGAAGCAGCTAAGAAAAAAGAAACTAGCACTTCCTTTTTGCTAATTCCAAATTTTTGAAAGTTGCCCTTCTCAAACCACCTAATCGTCGAGTTATAACGTTACTCAACTAATAGAAATTATGTAAAAAAAAAAAACATGTTTCTTTATTTTTCAATAGATATTGTGACTCAATGTCCAGAAGCTAGCTAGTTCATGCGGTAAGGATTGTACAATTCTATATAAGCAGATCGTTAATTCATTTCCTAATCAATGCAAGATCTTTCTTTACCCACTCTAACACGTATAATTGGTGAAAAATCCAATGATAAAACAATCCGCTTTGTACTTCGTGCTTTTCAATTTGTTTGTCTTACTTTCTTTTTTAGTCTGTTTTAAAAAATAATGGCTCTTTTATTTTTTTGACAACTACTTATATACTTCTAATTTTCTCTACATACATTCTACATATTTAGTATTTAAGACCATAAGATTCAACAGTTTTATTAACTTTCTTAAACTTTATATCAAATTAAAATCAGACAAATAAATTAAAACGCCGAGACCATCATTGCTTATATATCAAAGAAAAGTTTCAAAGTGGATGCTTACTCTTGCATAATTAGCCATTCAAAGCGATGTTGACTTTGACATCTATTGTAATCTAGTTTTGCTGCTTCTAAATAAACATTGTTGCTCACATCTGGCATTCTACATAAATAATAAACAATTGGCACATCTTATTTTATAATTATATAATACAGTATAATTAACCAAATGAAAATTGACATGAGAATATATGAGCGGAGTCACCTTAGGCAAAGGGTAGTTCAGTTCGCACCCTTTATCGAAAAATTATATGATATATATATAGAGGTTATATTTAACTTGGTACACCTTTAACATAATTGAGAAGAAAATTTGCTTTTTAAACTAAATTATTTCTAGCTCCACCACTGATTGAGACGATTTAAATTGACAAGAAAACATATATTATATGCATAAACATATTTAAAGAGGTATACATATACCTGTATAATGTTTTGCCTATCCAAATTTCATCTGCTCCACCATATTGATCAATGTATAGCCTAGATTCCACTCGAGGTAAACTAGCATACCATTGAAATTCTAATGCATATCTTATCTATAAACAAATGTTTTAACAACATAAAATTTAGTGAATTATTCAATGTAAAACATATAAAGGGAGTTTAAATGTTATTGTCATATAGAATACTTTAAAAATATATTACTCACTCTGTTCCAATTTATGTGACTTACTTTTCTTTTTGGTCGATCTCAAAAAAAAATGACACATTTCTATATTAAGTAAAAGTTTAACAATAAAATGTCTATTTTACCTTAATGAAATGATTTATAGCCACACAAAATTCTATCATTCATTTTAGACCATAAGTTTTAAAAGTCTTTCTTGATTTTTTAAATTTCGTGTCAAGTCAAGCTACCTACATAAAATAGGACAGAGGGAGTATACTTTTGAAGGATCTGATACGAATTTGTTAGACATTTTCTAAGAATTTTGAGCTTACCTCCCCAGGGATGTCCTTAGCTATAACCCATTTGTCTTTGGATTGATTGTTTGCAAGATATTGGTGCAAGAAATTGTATGTAAAATTCTTTGCTTCTTCACATATTATTTCTCCTGGGAATAAAGCTTGAGAACATCTATAGAGATTAAACATAACTGTTGCTGACTTGTTGGATTCACCTCTTAGGCAAAAGAATTCATCACCATCTTTGAACTTGTGTAGCACATCTATTACAAATAAGAAATTGGATTAAGCCATCAACAAATGCTATGTTTTTTTGGTTTCTCACCCAGTCAAAATTCTGATCGTGCACTACAAGGATCATTCGGGTAATTTGGTGCTCCCAACAAGATTTTCTCTGTACTCAAAGTTCGAATCTGAGACTTCTGGTTAAAGGTAAAGTAGTCTCACTACTGCACTCATTTCATCTCTATCTTGTTTTAAATCACAAATTTCAAGTTTTCTTTTTAATTTCTGCACACAAACACCACAACATAAATTAGGACACAAGGAATGTATATGTATTAGTTATTTTGCATTGACTTGCCTGGACTAACATCAAACCCATGTAGCCTTAGTAACCTAATAGCCATGCATGTAGTATCAACTTCACAAATATTTGAATTCCTTGCTGAAAAAAATCCATTCTCCTTGTCCCAATATCTATGGTTCAAGAACAAAATTAGACAATTGTCAAAAGAAAATGAAGAACAACTTTGGTGCACAAAAATAAATAATAATAATAATAATTTTTTGTATTTTTTACCTGAAAACATATTCTAAAAGGTCCTTAATTTCTTCCTCAAAATAATAAGAGATTCCTAGGCGTTGTAATCGATCAATTGCCCAAAGTCTTGCTTGTATGTCAGCTGGGTAACTACATGGAACTAAACATATATACAATGAAAAAGGTTCATTATTTTTCTTCTTGTCTATTAATAAAGAAACAAGTATTGAAAAAATATGTCTCTAACTTGGCACAAATTATTACTGAATTATTTACAAGCCTTAAAAACATCCATCATACTTGACTAACTAAACTTCGACATAACCCCGTTATGTAACATAATATAACAAGTGGTCTCAAACTCTTGTAGGAGCACACATGAGACTTTTAATATATAGCCGAGAGAAGGGTTGAAGATACTCCTAAGTGCATTTCACTCATATTGCAAGATCAAGGGTGTATTTATATTCAATTAGTCATTTTAAGGTTGTTTATAGTTCAGGATTAACATTAATAATTCACGCCGAATTAAAGAATGTTTTCAATACTTTTTTGAACAACATTTTGAAATCAAGAGATAATGAATGACCAAAAAAAGCATTGTACCTCCTCCATTGAACTTTTGAACAGCATTTTGAAGAAATGTGAAGCACTTGTCATCATTTGTGTTCATAAATACAATGGCAGTAGATGATGGGGATGTTAAGAATGAACCATCCTCCATTTGTAACTTCAAAAGCCTTTGCCAGTCCAAGTCCCTTAATCCTTCTAATGAAAACAATACTATTGTTGGAATGGTATGGATGAGATCTTTAGGAAATCTGCAAAATAAACCCCTCAATATACGATAGAGTGTATAACTAACAGTGTATCAAACAAGTTGGTACTACCAATGCGCAAACTTAATACATGCATAATTATTGCTAATACACTCTATCTAACAATCGTAAGTGAATTGTTAGAAACTAATTTCATAGTTCAAAATAATGTTTTCAAAAGCATGCATAATGTGATGAGTAAGTTTACCTACCTAGTAAACTTTACTTCTCTCCTTGCATAAATATCCTTAAAGACAGGAGCATCATATGGAATATTGTCAATGTGTAATTGTTGAGCTTTATCAAGGAGTGAAGGAAACACAAACTCAAATCCACTAGTCATGTTTACAACTTCCCCTCCCTCTAGCTTCCTTAAGTTCTCTTTGATAAACATCACTCCTAAACAACAAGAATGACACATGTTGTTAATTTAAGTTTAGGTGTGTCTTTTACACTTGTCTCTGTTTTGAACTACGAAAAAAAGGGTCAGTACAATTCAATTATTTTGAAATGGAAAGATCGAGTAATATATAAGTGCATGTCTTTAAGTTCACCTTTGTTTCTTTTATGAAGGCAAGTGTTCCATAAGGTTAATGCAACCACACATGCTAGTGTATTCAAGAGCCTATCATATATGCAAAATACAAGCTCTTCTCCCCATGAACCATCATCAAGTTGATTGTCTATAATCCATTGAAGACAAGATGGAAATAGGGGCCTCTTGCTTGTTCCATTAATATTAGTATTGGTATCTTCAATAAAGGAAACCCAAGCTGTGTCATAGGGTGAGACACTTGACCTTCCATCTCCCATGGAACTCAACATATTTTTTATCTCTTCTCTCAAATTCCTCATCTGTATTCAAAGACGAATTCAAAATTTAAAATTGTGAGTTTTTAAAACAATTTCAAATTTTCTAATACATATTTATTTACATGACCTAGACAAATGCTCCTATAGACTCACGTGAACCCACATATTTGTATTGTTTGAGACAATTAATATATAGTTTATTTATAATTTGGTCTAACAAATACTATATTCGTCCCTAATTACTGATTTACTTTTCCTTTTATAAATTACTTGTCCATTTTAACAAATTAAGAAAAAGACAATTTTTTTTACCTATTATATCCACAATTAAATGACTATTACTTTAAAAAATTTAGTACTTTTCATCCACTTCATAATTAATAGGGTTAAATGGTAAATTCACTACATCATTGATTATTTTCTTAATACATGTGCCAATTCAAAAGAGGATAAGTGAAAAGGGACAGAGAAAGTATAATATTAGATAGGTCAAAAAAGACATTTAGCGATAATTTATTAACGATACTAGCATTATTTTTAGCACTTACTAATATCATATATATTTTATCACTCTTTTGTAGTTTTTTTTTTAATATCCAAATTCTATAATTTATAGAGTACAATTAGCTATAAAAATTTGTTAAATTATTGACTTTCGAGAATTTGAATGTGACAATTATATTTGAGATAATTTAGGTTTGTGTACGACGAATCAATTTTCAGAAAAGTGTGTTTTTTATAACAAAAAAAATTATTATTTTGGTGTTTGGATAAAGAAAATTAAAATGAAAATCCATCAAAAAGGGATAAATTATTTCCGTAGCTTAAGGATGGAAATTATTCTTTTTACGAGTATTTTAGCTTTTAATTTCATTTTACTTACCCCCACTAATATTAAACATTTTTATCATTTCTTCACACCCAAAATTTTCATCAAAATACTACTTAATTTGCTAATATAATTTTTAATTATCGTTAATATCTTTTAGAATAATATCTATCACTCATTATCAAATACCAAAAAAGTATTTTCTTGAAAAAAAAACTATTATTTTAATAGAAAATAACGTTCCTCACACCAAATAAGCTTTAAATAAATTAAATTTGAGTGTAATTAATTTCTTATTACCACCTGAATATCCTTTTCTTCATACTTGTTGGAGTGATCAGATTTTAAATCACTAACGTTACCTGCAAATTAATCAAAAAAAAAAAAAAGCGTAGCTCATACAGAAAAAAGAAATTGCTTTGTTGTTATAA
Source organism: Solanum lycopersicum (assembly GCF_036512215.1). Lineage (NCBI taxonomy): Eukaryota > Viridiplantae > Streptophyta > Magnoliopsida > Solanales > Solanaceae > Solanum > Solanum lycopersicum. The sequence continues at coordinate 1,342,943 of NC_090807.1, read as the reverse complement.
ACTATAAATATCAAATATAAAAGAGTGTTGAGATATTTATTGACATCAGTTAATTGTCGTTATAATATTACTATAGATTTTAAGTACATCTACAAAGAGTGATAATGTCATTGAAATATATATTTAATCGCAATTAAATTATAATTATTGTTAATTAATTACTGTTAAAAATTATTTTAATAAATTTTATTTATAGATATACAAGATGCTAAGCACCATGTCAATACAGATCAAATAAACTATATTAAAAAGTGATCTTATACAATTTTCAAAGTATCAAATTATACGTCACATTTTTTTTTTTAATCAGTATCAAGATACGACAAATTTCTTTATTGAAAAATGTTTGATAATGTTATCAATATGTTATCTACACTTACTTGAGGGGAAAAAAATCTTATATCAAACAAAGATATTAAAATTTCAAAAATACCCTCCACATAAATAGGTATATAGATTTGAAATTTTAAAAATATCCTCCGTAGAGCAATGAATTCTTTTTCCGCAATTGATAACGGTAAAGATTTTAATTGTCAATTTAGTTATTATTAAAAATCATAAATTTCATACTTTAGATTTGCCGCTGGACATCAAATGGCTCTAATTAATAAAATAGAAATTTCATTTATCTCATTATATTTATTTTTATTACTACTCTTTAGGCAATTGTTTAAAATATGCATACCAAAATAACTTGCATCATTAGGTGCACAATTGAGACTAAGTGGGGGTAAGCCTTCAGTTTGGAATAGCCAATTTCCTATAAATATACAAAATACAGTGACGATAAGTAAAAATAAAAGATAAATAAATTAAAATGAAGAAAATAAATAAATTGTATATGAAACTTACTAGATCCATGTCTTTTAAATTCAGCTTGCTGAGTTAACAAAAAGTTAGGACTCTTTAGTCGATGAATATGACAAGAAAGTCTGTAATTGGATGTAATTACCAGCATTTTGTGTGATTTTGGAGAATTGTGAAATGGTGTATGCTTATATGTATAGAGTCTAACAGCTTTGATAGATATTTGTGTTTGCGTCTATTTATTAATATCGAAATAAGTTTTCTTATAATTATATTTCTATAAATATAATAAACTCATCCTAACATTAATTTCGAAATTAATTATCTCGTATTCCTCCTTCCTAACAAACCTATGATCATATATTCGTCTCTGCTATGAGTAGTGATGGGCCACTAGCCTTGTAAATCTTCCAAGCTATAAAAATAGGAAAAATTATTGAAATACATAATGTTTTTTTTATTTTTAATATTCCCTTCTATTTCTAAAAATCTTTAAAATTTCTTACTTCTTTAATGTATCTGAGTTATATATTAATGTATTTGAACCAGTATTTATTGTATCCGAATTATATCATATATTCGATTTATTTTATAATGTTTTCGAGCTAATTTTTAATGTATCCGAGATAAATATGATATATATATATATATATATATCCTATGAGATAAAAGGCGTAATATTTTCTTTTAATACTTTTGGTAATTGTAGTTTTCCATTAATCACTACACACATTTACACAGCAAGCTAGATTCCAACATGTGCTTAGAATTACTGCCTTATTTCCAAATTTTTAGGAATAGTTGGGAATAAAATGTAGGATTATTATAATTTTACATTTAGTTGAAGGCGTTGTAAAATTATTAATTTCATCATTTATATTTTAATGGTGGCCGGTGGATAAAGTATCCAATATACATGGTGGAATAACTTATTTCATAATAACTGAAATATAATTAATTCCGAAATATCTTATTTCCAACCAAACGATCCCTTAAATTAGTAGTCCCCTTATCGACTTAGGATTCACCTTCTACGCCACGATTCAATAGCTTCTTAGGCATCATGAAGGGTTTGGATCTATAAGCCTGTAAAAAACCAATTTTCAAACACAAACACATAAATTTTATCTCTATTGAACTCAAATTATAACTTAAAGAGTTCGAATAACAAGGTAATAGTAACACTACTTTTAAGGAGAGAATAACATAAGAAAGGAGATGAAATACCAGAACATAAAAGGTAGATCATGAGAGAAGAGATAACATATAGCCAAAACTTACACATAATTGTATAACCGTTATTTGTAATCCCTTGTCCTTTTTTAACAAGGAAAAGAACTCAAATACGTCATAAAACTTAGGGAAAAGGTTCATCTCTACCATTCGTTAAAAGTTTGGCTCGTGTATATCATTTCCATTTGAGAAAAAGGTCAAACCATGTCATTATTTATCAACTAAAAATTGTTTTCGTTTTCAATTATGATTCGGTCACATCATTAATGAAATCATTTTTTAAAAGGGAAAAGGTTCAAATATGTCATTGCACTTTGAGAAAAAGTTCATCTATGTCATCCGTTAAACGTTTGACTCATTTATGCTATTTCAGTTAATAAATAATGATGTAGATGAGCCAAATATTTTCTTTTTATCAAAATTTAATGGCATATTTCGAATCCTGAATAAAACTCTCAAACATTTTTATTTGGCCAATAATATCATATTAGAGTAAGCTCTCTACATCACACCTTTTGAGTGTGACCCTCTCCAAATATATTATTTAAAATTTTGAGATATTTTATGCATCGAACTGTCTTTTTTATCTTATTAGTATTTGGTAGGAAAGAGGAAAATGTTTTCTCATATCAATATTTTACAAAGTTCTGAAACGAGTGTCTTGTGCATTGTATCATGATGGTGGGACTGCCTCTTTAATGATGTACTATATTACAAGATAACATTACTTCTAAAACTACTTCATCTTTATTTTTGGAGTTGATTTCTCAAATATAGTTATTATCTTTGAAAATTACTTTTTTGTTTGAAGAAAAAAATACAATTAAGAAGAAAGATGAACTTCTAAACTAATTAAAAAAAAGAGAGGGTGATTTCAAACCTCCCATCAAATTTAGCCTTGTAACACTAATTTCCTTTGTATCTTCAGATATTAGGCTTACTTCTCTTATTTTACTTCTTTATTAAACTTTGGTCAACAAATGTTTGTTGAGAAATGAATGTATATATAATAATAATATGGAGAGGTTATTTTCAAAAGTTTACCTATTGTCCATACATGGCAGTGGTTTTATATCCTTGAAATCTTGCCATAAGCAGCATATTCCTATTCCTGCCTATATCAGTCCAAGAGGATATATCTATTTTCACAGAACAAATACAAAAGATTCCCTGTTTTACATTCAACAAACACCAAACAGAAAACATTGCCTCTTTGACCATGGATAATTTTCACTTTTTTTCCCGAATTGTATGTCCACAGCATTTTTATGGACTAAAGAGAAAGTACAATCACGACGACATATTCAGTGAGATTTCATTAGAGAGGGTAGAGTGTACCGAGACCTTACCACTACCTTGTGGAGATAGAGAAACTGTTTTTGAAGTCAAAGAAGTAGAAAATAGTGTAGTAATCATAGAAACTAAACAATACAAAGTCTACAAGAAACGAACATGTTTTATGTCGAAAATACCCACTAAAATTTTTTTAGAGAATAGTTGGGGCAAAAGGGAAAACTGAAGAGCCAAATAGCAAGAAAATCTGATGGAAACAACTCTATGTGCAACCCTTGTGCATGAGAATTATAACCTATAACATATTATGTATAGAAAAATATAATACAACAACTGGCTGTATGAAAAACCAAACCTTTTTTCTGTGGACACAGTCATATATGGGCGACACTATAAAATAAAACTAGTAAGTGTAGCTCAAATCCCACAACATAACATCCATTTTCATTTGGTGGAATCTGCAGAATGACTATAGCCGTATGGCAGAGGATTCTGAATTGGCTGAATATAGAAAGAACTGCTGATAATTGGCAGGTGGAGACACAGTGGATAAACTCGTGGGCGAAGAAAAAAGTCTAGTAGAGATGCTGTAATAAGCTGCTTATTTGCAATGTAAAAAGTTGTCATTACCTAGGAAGGAATGCAATCAGATTAGATCCCAGACTGGTAAATTCATAGAAGACAGAGTATGTGAGGAGATTGACATCCACATACATAGCAGAGGGTAACAATAATCTTTATCCAAAGTTCCATCACAGTTTCACAGCATCGTAGCTTTTCTAGTCAGTGAACTCTATGACCAATTAGAGTATAAAAATGTCTATACAAGGCCTTTGGAAGACACGCACCCATCGGCATTTTGGAGAGTCCAAGAAAACTCTATGACCAATTAGAGTATCCAAAACATCGTTTAGCCATTAGTTTCATGAAGATTGCTGCAATCCCAAGAGAAATGAGTGTTAGGAAAGCAGAAGTTTTAAATTAATTTTCTCTTAAAATCCACATTCACTAACATATACGTAAATCTTCTAAACTTCATGCTAACAGTATCACCAGAACTCAAAGATCAAATCTTTATAAATTTGCCAATCAATCTATCAGATATGTGTAGCGGTAAGGCATCAAATCACAGAAGGCATCGGTAAAATCTTGGAGGGTGTTATGAGCAAACGTTTCTAGATATATAAAAGTGTTCATAAGAAACCAAAGATCAAATCTTTATAGTTTTGCCTCGCAGTCTGTCAAATATATGCAACAGTGTGGCATTAAATCACGAAATTTTTCAGTAAAATCTCGGAGGGTGGACATTGATAATTTAATGAGAAAGAGTTATCTTACATGCTTCTTCATGTCAAACCACCAAATATGATTTTTTCCTCTTCATTTCATAAAAGAAAGACTTGGAACGTGTTACCGTAAAAGAGTTTCCATATATATAAAAGTGATCACAAAAATCAAATACAAAACCTTTAACACTTCCCTACTTAAATCAGAAAATCGCAGAACACATCAGTAACAACTTGGAGTTGAAAAAACAAATACTTTACAAAATCTTATGATTAAAGAGATCCCAACTATAATTATAAACTTGAATCATATAACAAGGATAAAATAAATTGTATCTCTAACTGCAATCTAATGAAAACCTCCTACGTCCCGTGAACTACTCCCTTCGCTCACTTCTACTTATAAATGTTTCGCTTTACAAAAGTCAATTTAACTAATTTTCAAAGTTGAATAGAATTAGATTAATTCAATATTCTAAGTTTTAAATTCCAAAGTTTAACAACTATACTATAAATTACAATACTTTTTCATTACATTCATCGTAAAATATTAGTCAAAATCCCGTGTGAGAGTCTATATAAAAACAAGATCTAAAAATTGAATCACATGCTCACCAATCTATAAAGTCAGATCCAGGCAAATCTAATCTGAAATACAAATTACAAAACTCATATACATATACACATAAACATAATTAATAATCGAAATCAAATCGAACAAATTAAACCTGAGGCAAAGCAAATCGCCAATACTAGATCGATCTAAACCGAATCTGAGTTAGATTAAATCAATCCAAAATCTTCATTTCACAGCGGTCTCCAATTCAGTTGATGCAAGGCAGGACCCAAATTTCGCCGCTAATCAAACATCTATCCGTCGGTGACAGCTTTAGTAGAATTAACACCGCCGTCGTTCGTCCGGCATTATTCCCGGCGCCGGCGAATGAGGTCCCGACCTGCACCAAGCGAATAAGAGGCGGCCGCAAAAAAGTTGAACTGAACAAAGGGCAGAGTTATGGCTAAAGGAAGAAAAGATTTTATTTATAGATAAAGCCAACGAATTATATGAAGACACGTGGAAGGAAGATAGATTTTTTTTGGC